>NC_139512.1:71588696-72272964 GCF_947247035.1 Vipera ursinii
TTTCCATAGACAATTGACATATGCTTTCTTTGCTTAGATAATTCCCAGGATATAGATACAGTTCATTGAATTTCAGCCATTTCATACAACCACAAAATAGCTCAACAAGTCCAATGAAAGAGCACGCTGGATGTGGTCTGCTCACTCATTCCCAACCATTAACAGATGTGAGTGAGCTTTTGCTGGCATCTGGTATTCTACTGTAACCTTTTGCTTGCTCAAGTTATTTCCTCTTTGTTAGCATCTAAAATAATTCTCAGGAAAAATCCTAAATTTAGACAATGGTATTAATTTACGCCATCTTATCCCATCATCCCTTAGGCTACATAACTGTTTTACTGCTATCAATAAGAAATTGCAGAGAAAGGAGCTAACATTTCAAGCTATTTCTGGATATTTTGAACTGACTTTTACTTAATACAGTAAAGTGATATATAATCTATTCGAGAAAAAAAATGAACTCAGATTTAGCTTAGTAGATTTTTCTAGACAATTTGTGACAATTTTACTTCCCAACGTGATGCTCAAAGCTACCCCCAGTCCAATGCTCTTTTTGACTTTTTCCAATTTAAAGAATTCTTTTAATTTCTTTTATATGAAACTGGCATGCTGCCAGTATAATTTTCATATCTAGGAATGCTTCTGGGCCCAAATAAGCTTCAAAAGATTTTTTTTACAGAATAAAAATAATGAAGAGCAGCATTTGGGTGCTTAAATTGGAAATACGCTCAATGGCATGGAAAAAAGGACAAAGATAAAGAGAGGTAATAGAGGAAATCTCTAGAATAACAGGCTGTGAAAATTTATTAAATGTTGATTTCTAATCTATCATGGCAGCAATTTTTCAAATGGGTAAGTCATTTGTAGAAGTTCTGTAATAAATTCTTAACACTGCAGCCCCAAACACTGAGGATTCCCTGAAGAATTTTACATCATTTCAGGATAAAATTCAACTTGTACAGAATCATCTTTGATTATTACACCAGTATTATCTGTGGTGATGTATTAAACAGAACTTGCAACAGTATAAATATGGAAAAACTGTTTGATCTGATAATTTAAAATTGACATTTTTGTCTTTAAATTTTCCTTTAGGAAGCGCTGCCCTTGTAGGTATTTCAGGGAATCTATCTGTATAAACATGATAAAGCTAAATGCATACTGCGTTCTTCACTGTTCATGTGTGCAAAGATCTATATAAATATTCTTAGAATATGCACTCATTTCATATTTTCTTTTTTCATAGATTGAAGAACGGTTGCATGTGAAACAACGTTAAGAAAAAGGTGATGATTTTCAAAATACCATCATCATACTCTAAAAAAAGGTTTTCCACCCCATCTAAGAGTCACTTAGGTAAGATAGGTGGCTGTACAAACTGAATTTTTTTTAAAAAAAAACTCCTATTCTACAGTCAGACTTTTCTATAGCTTTCTTTCTTGTCTTCCACATCTGATAGATGCAGCAAGAACCTATTGTGTTATCTTATACTGAAGCATGTCCTGAAGGTCTTCTAAATATATATTTGTATCCGGGTCACCTTTAATTACAGCTTTCTTAATGCCACAGAATTGACCTTTGACTGCCTTGTGCAGACAATATTCTCTGTCTTGCTGGAACACTTGGAACCCAATTCAGTGTGAAGCACACTAAATGGCTGTCTTTTTCCTTAGCTTTGTACTGAATGGCTGCAGAAAATTCTAATTTTGTAAGCTGTCCAAAGTCAGTTGGTTGAGATGGATGGCTGTAGAAATCGAATAAATTAATAAATTTTAAGGATTGAATAAAAATCAGCCAGTTTCATCTAAAAGTTAAAACATTGGACCAGGAGTGAGAAAACCCTTGCATGGAAGCCAGCTAGTTGACTTTGGACTAATCATTCTCTCTCAGTTCTAAGAAGAAGGCAAATCATTCTGAAAATCTTGCCAAAAAACCTGCATGGAGTTGTCCATGAAGTAGAATCTGACTCAAAGGACCCCCATCCTGCTCTCCCAAAACATCAGAGAGTTGATCAGAAGACAAGCAATGTCTATTCAGGGATTTGAAAAAGGTTTCCAATGTTATAACATTTACCGTTCGTGTAATATTTTACTACAAGGATTCCATTTCATAACACTTCTGGGTGGGATTATTTATTTCTTCCAGGAGCTCAAGACAACAGGCACAGAATTCTTCCTCTACCTACCTTTTACTCATATCAACCTGTTTGGGGTGCACTGAACTGAGAGATAGTAATGGTGCTAAGTAAGCAAGTAAACCTCCATGGCTGTTGGTGGTGCTGAACGAGGGCTTCCACAGTCTTGATTTGGCAACACCTTGGCTGTGGCTATGTTGTTCTTTATACTTTGCTTGAACAGAGAGCACTGAGGCATGGCTGAACGATTATCCTCAAATGGCTAACTCCCTCTGCCAGAATTACAGATTCACTGATGTATGCTTCAGATGCACATATGTTTTCTCCAGGACATTCTACAGAGCAGAAAAGAAGACTAATGGGATGAACTTTGGATGACCTTACCTGAGTAGCAACAGGATTGTTCACTGACCCTTTACAGCTTCCAATCCCAGCTAGAGAATTTCCTGCTGTATCCTGGCCCTGAGATTCCAAACAATTTGCTCCTTGCTTGATGATCCCTGGAATCAGCTCCTTTTCTGGGACTCTGAGTGATTAGAGAGATCATCAAACACAAAAGGAGAAATTATAGACATCTTGTTTGTTACATGCTCCGTACCCCATCAAATCAATAAATCAGCCATTCCAGACAAGTAGGTTGGGCAATTAGGCAGTTCCCCCAAAAGAGGAAATGTGTCACTAAAAATACCAGTGAAGAACAATGGCCTGCATGACCTTTGTAATGCATATATTAATTTATAGGTAGAGATGATTTTAAAACTAATGACTGGAATATAAACATTATATAAATGTTATTTATAAAAATAAAACTCATTACTGAAATTTAAATATCTCTTCCTCTCTCTCTGATCCTTCATCCTAGAATGGAAATTCAATATATTGCCTGAGGAAGATGGTGTCCAAGCAACCAGAGTGCCTTCTTAGTTTGCTGCCCACATGCTTAATATTCATGAGAAATTTTCTCTTCAGTTGGACTTCTGTATCTTAAAGTGGACATGGATCGAACAAATCTTCAAATTAAGGGCCATAAACAGGAACCATGGTAATCCAAATTATAAAAGGTAACTTCTGTCACATGGTCTCCCTTAAATGCATTCAGTGAAAGATTCGTAGAAATGTTTTATATCACTTTTTTTTGACATTGCATAAATTTACCACAAGCAAATCTTCAGACTTTTTCACCTCCACGTATATGTCAGAGTGTTTGACAAACTAATTCTAATAGCAAAGAATATTCTATAAAACATTGTTAGACCTATTTTTCAGAAAGTAGCCTTTCTTCTTCCATTTTGTGTGTGTGTGTGTGTGTGTGTGTGTGTTCATGCGTACAAAGTGTACAGGGAGGGGTAGCAACTCTGGTTGAGGAGCCTGTTGTGCTCTTTTTAGGACTTTGGTCCTCATGTGGCACTCAGCTCTCACCTGTGACTCCAAGGAGCCATATCACATGCAGCAATCGCAGATAAACTGCACAATAGCCTGCTTTCTTCAAATCCAAAGGATTCACACACACACACACACACACACACACACACACACACACAGAGAGAGAGAGAGAGAGAGAGAGAGAGAGAGAGAGAGAGAGAGATGGAATATACATTCATCTCATATTTTCTTTTTTCTTGGATGTACGCAGTATATCATTATCATTTTCTACTCTTTCATTCTTTGCTTAAGTGGGTTATGTATATTTCAAATCTCTCCTTAAATTTGCCTTTATCTCACCAAAAATATAACTGTTTTTGAAGATCTTATACTTCTTTTGCTGCATGCAACCTGAGGTCAGCCCTCACTGTGCTGTCTACCAATTAGTTTTCCCCATATAAACTCTTTTTTCAGAGTTCAAAGAAACCAAACATAGAAAAGACATAGGTCAGATAGAGCATAATTGGAAGAAATATTTTAAACATAAATTCCCACTGTAACAGTCACATTAAGAAAATAGTTGATGCTTTCTTGTTCCACAGTGGCAAAACACATATCATGCAGTTTTGCTGAGAGGTAAAGAATGACTCACTTGAGTTCTGGATAGACATTCTCCAAATACCATTGAAAGGATTTACAGTTCAGCTTCCTGCGTTGTTCCACTCGGTCTGAAATACTAGAAGCAAAAGTACCCTATATCTATCTTTATTGTAAACATGAATAAAACAGAATTGTGTGACACAGCAGCACATGAGTACATTTGAAGAATAATTAAAAGAACATTCAACACTTCTAAGGTGCAACCACATTGGAATCAATGTTGTGGAAGCTATTCAAAACACATTTGCATGGTGCTTGTGCTTATAGAATTGCCCATGCAAGCCCATTTGTTAATCTTAGAACAGATGTGGGAAATTTTTTCCATCTGCCCACTGCTTTCTGTTATTTTTTTATTTTCCCAACAATTCTTTCTTTTTGTTTCTCCATTAATATTCTTATGGTCTACTCTAGAAGGTCATGTGCAAGATAAAATGTGTCGCAAAGTGACTGCATGGGTGACAGCATGGGAAATGACAAGGATTTCATCATTTACTTTTTTCTTTCTTTTATCAGAGTTCAGGCATAAAGTAAGAGTGAGGAGAAAAAGATCCTATTCAAAAAAAAAACTATTGACTCCATTAATGAGTATATATGAGAGATTCAAATACTGGTTTATCTGTCAGTGTTGCCCTTCTTAATAATCCAGGCAATTACTTCTTTATTGTTTAAAATGTTGATGTACTATATCCATCACCAATCTGCTTTTTTAATAACAATAACAATAATAGATTATAAATGTCTGTTTGAAAGGATACTATGGATGTTTTGGCAGGCCAAGTTGATATCCTATGATTGGCTTTTTACAGTGTGAGTTAATATAAGAATATAGAAATTTAGAACAGAGTTTTATGAGTAAGATATCAAGAGATAAACAACAGCGCCTGGTAGCAAGACGAACACAGCACTGGAGTAAACTGCTTGTAACAACTGCAACATCTAATAAGGCAATATAACAGAAGCAGTCCTGAAAAAAAAACCTGAAGTTAAAGAAGAACTTTAAGAATAGTTTCACCTACCAAAATATACTGCTCAAAAAATAAAGGGAACACTTAAACAACACAATGTACTGTATTTAATAGTAGGATGTCTTATCTTGTGTTCCCTTTATTTTTTTGAGCAGTATATTTTTTCCTAGGCCAGAGCAGACCTTATAATCTACTGTTAGTTAGGGTTGAGTGTATTACAGATGATTTGAAGAAGGTGCTTAAGAGTAGGGAGAAGCACAAAAGCTACACATCATGTAGCTGCTTCAAAAAGGGATTGTTTTTATGAATGTTCCAAAGTATCTCTTCAAAATCATTTTCCAAGCATGCATAGTTTTAATATTGTTAATTCCTAGTTTGGAGAAATCCTTTTGAAACTCTTCATCATCCTTGTTTGTTTTAACCACCCTAAATAATTTGAATTCATCTGTAAAGGTGTCCACTTACCTATCTCAAGGTAAAATATGTTTAAAAGGCAGTTATAAAACAAAATAATACCGTATTTTCCGGCGTATAAGATGACTTTTGAACCCCTGAAAATCTTCTCAAAAGTTGGGGGGTCATCTTATACGCCGGGTCGTCTTATACGCCGGAAAAAAACACCTTCGGATCTTTTTTCTGCTGGGCGGCGGGATCGCTGGGTGAATGGAGGCAGGCGATGGCGACCCGTGGTTAAGCGGCCGACGGCAAACGGGTGATGGAAGGCAAACTCGTCAGCTTCTGGGGCGGCTACTGCAGCTGCTGCCGTTGCTCGCTCAAGGACTGTCCATGCTAGCGCCTCCAATGCTGGCTGACAGGTCCCTGATGAGAGGAGCGGGACTAGCCCGCGCCCGTCGTCTCGAGCAGCCGCTGCCCTGTTTCCCTCCCTGTTTCCCTGCTCTGCCTGCTCTGTGATTGGCCCAGCTTTGCTCCTTTCCTGCCAAAGGGACGCCTCGCCTTATTGTCTCTGAGCTCTCTCGCCTGCTGCGCTGCTGCTCTCAGTTCCGCACTCCGAGCAAGCAATTCTTGTGGTCAGCGCGAGTCAGGCGGTGCCTCGGCGGGAGCAAAGGCTCTCCCTTCCTACGGTTGAGCGGGGCGCCTCTGGGGACCGCCTGCCCATCCTCTAGTCGGGGACCTGACAGCCAAGCATTGGAGGCGCTAGCACGGCCAGTCCTTGAGCGAGCAATGGCAGCAGCTGCAGTAGCCGCCCCAGAAGCTGACGAGTTTGCCTTCCATCACCCGTTCGCCATCAGCCGCTTAACCATGGGTCGCCATCACCTGCCTCCATTCAGCCCAGGGCTCCAGCCGAGCGGGAGTCGTGTTTCTGCGAAGAGGTGGCGGCCGTGGTGGCGGCAAGGGACTCGAGAAACCCAGCACCGCTCTCCCCCCACGGGGAATGCGCTTCCGCTGGGCGGTGCTGGCCGAGACGAGCCAGCAGGCAGCCGCCGTGAGCGCGGTGCTGAGGGGCAGCGGCAGGATGGCCAGCAGCCCCACGCGCAGCAGCAGCCGCAGCGAGAGCTGCAAACGCAGGAATAATGTGGAACGTGTGGATGGTGCTCGCCGTCGCCTTATCGGCCTGCGTCTCGGGAGAGGCGGTAAGAGGTTGTTTTAATTTCATTTGAGGAGGGTGAAGCAGGGCAAGAAGCAGTTGCGAGGAGCGCTTGTGTGGATTCGGACGATTTCCATCCCCTTGGTCAGTGGTTGCCTCGCCTTTCCTGCTCTAACTCTTGGGGAACTTTTCCCGTCTTCTCCGTTCTGCATTAACCGGCAATTTAGCTCGATCCTGGGGCGCCTTGCACTGAACTCCCCTTTCTTGGTTCAGAAACTGGCTTCGGCCTCAAATTGGAGAAAGAGGGGCGGCGGGATGGGGATCAATCCGGAGCGGGAGGAAGGATGAGACGCCCCCGCTGTTCCCACATCTGCTGCGCAGAAGTTTTGCTAAGGTCATTTGCAAAGATCAAAACTTTTTAAACAGGAGGGGCACGGGGTTTTTGGCTCTGCTTAATGGTATGTGAAACGGGGGAAGGGAAGAGGAGAGAGCCATTATATTTTTATTTGACGGGTAGAAAATGTTTTTTTCCTCCTGGGATTTTTTTTTTTTTGGTGGGGGGAGCAGACTTCTGAACTCAAGGGGCCTTAGTTTTTTGTAAAGACTATCGATAACTCTTGGGATACGTTTTTTATTTAAACAAAAAGCTGTCCGAAAATTGCAGATGGAAAGAGATGGGATAAGAACATCGAAAGACAGGACTATAAAAACAATCCTTTGAAAGGGGGGGGCACGTGAGTGTTAGAGTGGTGATTTAACACTCCAGTTAAAACTGTCTAGCGTATTTTTCATTCAAACCTCTCCTTCATTACTTCAGTCTGTTGAATTCAATGGAGGACTCTAGGAGAACATGATACCATGGTGATTCTGAATGTGACAGTTTTGGATCTGTTTGCAAATCCAGTCTGGCATCACTGAGTTGTGTTTGATTGATCCAAACGAAATTTTGGATTATGACAGACAGGGAGGGCAGGGCATGTAAGTATTTTCCGGCGTATAAGACAAAAAACCTTGAAAAACTTCTTAAAAGTAGGGGGTCGTCTTATACACCGGGTCGTCTTATACGCCGGAAAATACGGTAACAAAAATCCTATTGTTAAATCTTTCTTGTGAAAATATTATTTTTGCTTTGAATTATTTAACCATTCACCCAGCCATAAATAACTTTCTCCTCTTATTCCATGACTACTCAGTCCTAGAGATTTGGCTAATGAATTTGTCAAAAACTCTAGAAAGATTAAGTATACAGTATCTTGTATGAGATCCACTGGGAATTGAGTGGTGTATGTTTAATAAATTACCATTATTCTCCTGAAAGTATGTAAAAAATGAGTGAGACAGGCCTTGTTTTTGCAGACACTACACAGATTCTTATTTTTCAGCAGCATTCAATAATTTAATTTTAGTAACTTCTATCGCACATCCTTTCTCAAACATTTTACATTTTAAATATGATTTGTATTAAAAATACACACTTTTAAATTAATTTTATTTTATAATGCATATTTTAAAATATGTTTTGAAGTATAAATCAAAACATATCTGATCTAGTTACTGTCTGATTTGCATTTTAATCAGGGACAGGACAATCAATTTGTATCATAATTCACAAAGAACAAAAGATTGAAAGATTCAACAATTCAATCTTCCTCAGAGCAATTTAACTGAGGTGCTTCACATGCTTACCTTCCAAATGACTTTCCAATGGCAGAAGGTCTGGCTTCATAATAATACTGTTTGTATTCATCCATCCATACCTCTGCTGTACGTTTGGTATTTCTGCAGGTAGGACAAGATAAGCCCTATTAAATGTCATTGTTGGGTAGGTCGTCTTGCCATGACATGAAGTTGCAGCACATTTTAAAGAATCTGCTACCCTAGTTAACTGTTATTATGTCACTAAACTTTGATGCAAGAGAAAAACATCTCAAAAAGTAGAAACCAAATGAAAAGAAGCTGCATTTCCTCAGTGCATGAACAAAATAGAGTCAAGGTATAACATATTAAAAGAACATGCCTGAAGCATTCTAGAAAAGATATGATGAGCGGGGCACAAAGATAATGGGGTCAGGTATTCTAGCCCCATATTATATGTATTCATTTACCACTCAACTGGTCCCTTATTCTTCCTGACCTTCACAAGGAAGTCTAAAGGAGAACTGTGCTCTCATTTGCTTGAAGATGAAAATAGCTCCCTGACCAGTCATGTGGAGTACAACTCTTCTGAAATTTGAGGAAATCATAGAAAATAAGGAATGGAATATAAGGATGTGAGTATGTAAGGAAGAGATGAGTACCATTTTCTATGAACTTCTATGAGCTGTGGTGTTGCAGTGGTTAGAATTCAGTACTGCAGGCTACTTTTCCTGACTCCCAGATGCCAACAAGCTGGCAGATTGAGTCTCATCAGCTCAAGGTTGACTCAGACTTCCATCCTTCTGAAGTCAGTAAAATGAGGACCCAGATTGTTGGGTGCAAACCTCTTAGAGAGGGCTGTAAAGCACTGAGAAGCAGTATATAAGTCTAAGTGCTATTGTTATTGCTATTAACCTTTAAACTTCCCAACAGAAGACAACTTAGATTCCCAGAGAAGCGTTCTGAATATACAGTGTTCTATTTTTAAAAATTCATTTTAATTTAGAGTAGAATCCATTAATCATTTCTGACAGACTCTTGTACACTCAAAGTCTTTTGGGAGGGACTGAGGAATACTCCTAACCAAGTTTTGCTGCAGAAAAAGTTAAAAGAAATAAAGTATCCTGGTGCATACTTCTACTCACATAATGTTGGAATCTATCGTTAAAGACTATTTAACTCCAACAGCCAAGCACTTTTCAGCAGTATTCTTAACATAGAGAAAAGTAAAACACATTCTGGGCATGGCAACTAGGGCATCCTTTATCTATTACTATCATAATAACCACAGCTCTGTTACATATAAAAAAGATCTGGGTGTTTCAGTTATGGCCTCTTAAACTTCTTGCCTATTTTGGATTGTAAGCAGTGCCAATTATGTAGCAGCTTTGATAAACTTTGAGGCATCTTGTGCTAAGGAGGCCTTTGAAGAGTTGTTTGTCAGTGGACCTAATTGGCTGCAATATGAGGACAGGGAAATGGTTGTGTTGAATTATCATCTGGTCTTACTTTTGGATTTTACTAATACCAAGTAGGAAAATGCAGCATGTGTTATCTATCTCTGTGTGAGAGTCTACAATTACCTAATGCACTTTATAATGACTGCTGCCATATATATCACTACTCATTATTTTTCAGATAGTTTACAGTATCAGCAGTACATGATCTTATTTCTGTAGTATTGTAATCCATAGCTCCTATATCCATAGATATGTACATCTGTTCTCCCTCATTATAAACCTTAATTTTGAATATGGTATTTTTAACGTTAAATGAAGCTCAGTGTCAAATCCATGTCATCATTTTTGAGCTATTTAATTACAGAACTCTGTACTAGATCTGTATTTCTTCCAGGTACACAATGGTTAAGCAAGTCTCCAAATCCCAAAGTACAGTCTCTACAAAAACAATTGGGTCACAGTTGTTCGTTTGTTTTTTTTAAAAAAAATCTAAATATCAGGGAGGCTCTCATTGCAAACATGTATTATTAAAACAGAGTACAATATTAATTTGGTTAGGATTAGCCAGCTGACTCAAACATTTTTGAGTTTATATTAATATCCCAGAGTAAGGTCTAATTAGTAAAATTTTACTAATAAAATAAATATTAATAAAATGAAAACTTAGTAAAAAAAAAAGAGAGAGAGAGAACCGATGTGTTGCAGTCTTTAAGATGCTGGCCTAGAAACCAGGAGACTGTGAGTTGTAGTTCCACCTTCGTCATGAAAGCCGGCTGGGTGACTCTGGACCAGTCTCTCTCTCTCTCTTAGCCCAACCCACCTTTGTGGGGAAAATAGGAGGAGAAAGGAGTATTATGAATATTTGCCACCTTGTATTACTTAAAGTAATAAAGACTGGATTTTAACAAAATCTAATAAATAAATAAATAAAATACGCAAAGGGATCTTGGCCAAGCACCATACTTCAGTGAGAACTAAAAGTCCCTCCACCCTCCAGTTCTCTAAACTGGAATCAAGATTAAGCCATTCCTACTTGATATAGGTTAATGCATTGCCCTCGGGGAAGTCATATGGATGGCGTTTTCTGAAAACGTGACCCACTCGACTGCAGGGGACAATCTCCAAGCTACCTCCACACATCCAGACACGGAAAGAAAGCTCTAGAAAATATCCAAGGAAAGAGAATATGAGGTGAAACAAAGAACTACTTAGTGTGCAGGTGGACATGCTAGTGGTAGAGGCACAATTGGATTATAAAAAGAGAAGAAATTTACTGAAAATAAAGCTTTGTATGAGGGGAAGGGTAATCTTGCTCCTCCTCAGTTGTAGCCTTTCCCCTGTTTCCATATACCAGATCAGTATAATTTGCGGTGGAAGGGGGAAGTCTTTTAAAAGGGAATCTTTTTGAAAGCTATTTGATTTGATTTTTAAAAGGAAAGAGGAAAATTATCTTAACATAAAAAAGAAAGTCCATAACAATTTAGAGGGGAGAGGAGCAGGCTCCTTGTGCAAGTACAAAATAAGAGACAGAAGATCTTAATGGTACTGATGAAATTAAGTCAAGACAGAGTGTTACAAAGACCTATGCAGTCCCAAGCAAACCATTTCACCTGTATGTATCACTGAGACTGAAAACCTGAATAAAAATCGTCAGAATTCTAGAGAAACATGTAATCGACTCTAATCATTGCTTAGAAGTTTGTTTGCACTAATCAAATTTCATGCTCTTTAAAGTCTTTATAGACTCCTAGTATCTGGGCAGCATTATAGGAATGGCAAAGTCTGGCCATCATCTAAAAGCAGACACGTCAAACTCGCGATGTCATGTGACGTCACGTGACGTATCGGAACTTTTTCCCATTGCCGGCAATGGGATGGGCGTGGTTTCTCCGTGATGCTCCAAATGAGCTCCTAAATCTGTGGAAGAATACATCTCCTTTTGTAACATCCCAAGTCCCTGTGCTTTTCATCTATTACAGACTGAAGCTGAAATTTTGGGGCATACTTTTACTGTAGGATTATAAGAATGCATCATTTGGCAATCTAGATTCTGAGACACAACCTCATCCTGTTTATTTAAACTGAAGCATCCCTATCCCTGTCCTTTGCTTTCAGAGATTTTACTGCTCCAGAATGAAGCTCAATTTTTTATTAAAAGGATCAGAGGACTACCAAGGCTTTGTTGGTAAAAAATAATTTGAATCTCAAAAAAACAGTGACCTTGTGAAGGTCTTATGTTTAATAAACATGGAAGCTCACTGTTGTTTACTGATCTGAGGGTACAAAGAAAATATCAGAAAAGCTGCAGCAAAACAAATTGAAAACTGAAGGGGACAGAAGAGGGGGCTAGAAAATTTATGAATATGTGGCATTTTGCATTGTCTTTGATGTGCTCTTCAATTGACCAATGAAAATTCATATTAGATGGTGCAAATTGTAGCAGCCCTCCAGATGTTGAACTCTAGTTCTCAGCATATCCAGATAAGTAATTAATGGTTCCTTGATGATGAGAGTTGGAATCCAATAACTGGAAGGAACAGGTTCCCCAGCTCTCTATCAAATTCACCCTTTTATTGCAATTCTTGTATCTTGTAGCTCTCATATTCAGATATATACTGTGTTTCCCCGAAAGTAAGCCCTACTCCAAAAATAAGCCCTAGTTTTGGGGCGAGGCAAACACCTAAAAATCAAGCTAGGGAGATGGAGCTGTCCCATGTGCCCCCCACCCACTTACCTTGCACCCAGGCCTCTCCTCGCCAGTCTACTTCTGCAGTGTCCCCAGGCCTGCATTTTGTAGTCAGAGCTCTTTCCAGAAGGCCTCTGTAGCTGAAAAGTGACCTATGAATTGCCACTGCAAAAGGCCACTGCAACCAAGAACTGAACTATGAATTGAATTCATAGCTTGGTTCTCGGTTGCAGTGGCCTTTTGGAAAGGCCTTTGGCTGTAAAATGCAGGCCAGAGCTTCATTCTCAGCTGCAGAATGAAGCTGCTCCTTCAGCTGCAGAAGAAGTGGGCTAGCTGGGTAGAGCTGTCAGTGCCAGAGGTAAGTGGAAAAGACACCCCTACCACAAAATAAGATCTGGTGAATCTTTTGGAGGCAAAAAAAAAAGTCCGGGTTTTATTTTCTGGGAATCACGGGTAGTTAGTGATCGTAATATCTACCACTTCTTTGTAGAAGCTGCATAATATAGAAGACCAAAGGCAGTTGCTGAGGAACGTGGCTAGATATTATCAAGGACATAAGTGCTTTCATTTCAACAAAGCTTATTTCATAATCTGGTTTTTATGAATTTTTCTGGGAACTATGTATCTGTTCTTCCTGTTCTATCATCTTTTATTGTACTGGTATTTGACTGGTTTTAACTACATTTTATCAAGGGACGTGGTGGCTCAGTGGGTTAGGACGCTGAGCTTGTCGATCAGAAGATCGGCAGTTTGGCGGGTCGAATCCCGAGTGCCGTGTAGCAGAGTGAGCGCCTGTTACTCGTCCCAGCTTCTGCCAACCTAGCAGTTCGAAAGCACGTAAAAATGCAAGTAGAAAAATAGGGACCACTATGATGGGAAGGTAACAGCGTTCCGTGCGCCTTTGGCATCTACTCATGCCGGCCACATGACCACGGAGATGTCCTCGGACAAGCGCTGGCTCTTCGGCTATGAAACGGAGATGAGCACCAGCCCCTAGAGTTGGAAACGACTAGCACGCATGTGCGGGGGAACCTTTACCTTTACCTTTAACTACATTTTATTATATCTAAGCTAGACTTGTACCCATGTCCATATTTCTCCAGTTCAAAATATTAGGCTTGCAAAGTCCCTAGATATCTTTCTGTCATTCAGGCATTTCTTTCTGCCATTTTTTGGTCTTATCTAACATGAGTAGGACAAAATACAAACTGTAAGTGAAATATTTAATGTAACACTTAACATACATTTTCAAAAGTATTTTCTTCTTCTAGACCCTATTACTAAATATACTCATAGGAGATGTCTAAGATAACAAACAATGCAGATATTGCCAGAGTGTCATGTAAGAATGTGTAGGAAATGTTGACTTACCCAAATTTCTGCTGAAATGGCAGAACTGCCTGGTGACAAGAAAGAGACTTTATTTCTATGCAATTAGATCCTGAATAAAGTCTGAGTTTTTAGTGCTTCCAGTCAGGATAAAATATTATATTATGTGTCCAGGATTTCAGAACTGATTTGTGAAAAATTGACAAGAGAAGGCAACATAAAGGCAAATCAAAGTACTAACTTACCAAAGTTCTCTCCTCCCCAGATATCCATCTGTATGTCATATTTTCCAAGATGGTTAAACCAAGACTTATTGATCACAAAGATTCCTCCTGCTATGACAGGTGTTCTAGTAAAAATGACAGTGAGGAAGTGCAAAAGGTCATTAATAAAAAATGCCAGAGTGAAAAACAGAAGTCTTCTGCATTTGTAAGCAACCTATTCTGTATAAAATACTTTAGAAAAAATAAATAAAATAATTGAAAAACAATAACTTTCCTATGATTATGTATCATGAAAAAAGCTGTATGTTTGTAATATTTTCATGATCGCTTTACAAAAATGACTACTCTGTACTTAATCTGCAAAGAGGTGTCAAAAACTGCAAAATCGTGGGCATAGTGTTGTGATTCTAACAGCACTCGTTGTGTATGTGCATGTAATGTGAATGAATGTACAAAAGATGCAGGGCTTGGATCACAATACTATGCATTTTCATTTTGCAAATTCCTCCCAACTTCTGGTTTTAAATATATTATACAGTAGTGGCCAAAATTGTGGAAACCGTTTGGGAAAAGTGTACAGTAGAAATGCCACCTTTGGTTAAGTTTCCACCAATTTTTATTCTAATTTCTTTATAACTGTAGCCTTGTTCACTTAATAATACTATTTTACATCACTTTCTGGGCAACCAGTCAACTCTTTGCACCATTACTTTAGTTTTATTACATTTTACAAGCTCACGAAATGAAAAGGGGAAAAAAACACGCCAACCAACTTGATAGTGATCACATAACACACTGACAAATGTCCTCCTCTCAGCTTCAATACATGACATCAATAACTGAATCCTACTGTGATCTGATTGGCTCATTGCCAAAACAAAATGGCACCTGATTGGCTCTCTAAACATTCATGCTCATTGGCTACAATCAGATGAAGGAAGTCTACCTGATATCAACCTAAGCAAGTTGTGTTTACTTTTTCTGTTTATTTGGCTATAACTTTTCATAGAATAAAGTACAGATAATTGAACAAACTATGTTGCATTACATTCTTGATTAAATTACCTTTCCATTGATATATAATTTTATGGTACTACTCAAAAAAGGTGTTATTAGCCATCAAACCTCAAAAATACACTTTTCCCAAAAGGTTTCCACAATTTTGGCCACTACTGTATATAGTGACAACTTAGTTTTTCTTTAATGAGATTTTAGGGGAAAGTTTAGGTTTTTTTAAAAAAAATCATTTTAATTATGCAGAGAAGACCTTTAGTATTAAGTGTGGCTCATTTATATGCCCCTCTGGCTAATGGAAGCAGAGCAGTCTCCATCAAAGGGGATGAAAATTGAGAAAATCATGCATTCTCACAACTTGTTCCTGGCCTGTTAAAGTTAATTAAAAAGTCAAGTGAAAATGAACTGAAGAATGTGCATATTGAGGACATAAAGAAATACTGCTTCCTTTGCTTGCAAGTGAATTCTATGAGAAGGAGGAGGCGTCTCCAAGGGGAAAACAGATCAATCTCCCTCATCTCCACTATCCAGAGCACTAGATCAGAGTGGTCCAGATCTGCAATTGGCTAAAGGATCCTAAATATTTGGATTGCAGAGACTGAGAGCGGTATATTTGTCTGCTATACTTCCTCAAAATTAGAAACTCTTATCCTGCCATATATAAATCTATTTGGAACACAGTTCACATAAATGTAGGGCTTGGTGTTATTGCTATTTGGATATACTTGCAACATATTCTTACTGTTCAGAGAAACCCTAGACTTAGCTAGACTTCTGGTCCTTATCTACAATTTCCACTATGCTTTAAATAGAAGAGGATGCACAAGCCAATGAATGTGCAAGTCATCACAAAAGACTTGGGTTGCTGAATTGCTCTAAATCTTGAGGAAAAACTCTTGTGCTGGAAGTAGAAAGTGGATTCTATTCCAATTTGTAGCTTACATACTGCCTGGGAAAAGATCAATTAAATGCACATATTTTTCAAACAGGAACAGTAAAATTTAAACAAGTGCAATCTATAAAAGCCACGCATGATTACACAATGCCTAATATATTGCCATTATTATAGCAGTGCAGTGGAGCCAACAGACAGAATCTCAGGTAGTTGTGAAGAATGTTAACACCTTTCAGGAGCAAAAGATAGACTTATTACCTCTCATAACTTCAGAATGTTCCTCAAGGTTACATCAACCAATGAGACCATTTCTTATATAAGATGAAAGATGAAATATTACATCTAAACTGGGATCCCAAGATGAGCTTGCATGAAAGAATTTACCTAATAGATTGGGTAGGGTCTGTCCTGGCCAACTTTTGCTCAATGGGAATCTGTTCCCATTTAAAATGAAGACTCCAGTCAAATCCTAAAATGTAGAACATAAAAACACATGGAACCTTAAAGGTTAACTAGAATTTAGCATGACAATTAGGCATTTTTATTTCTATAGACATGATTCCAGAGCAGCAAAGGCCTTCTATAGGATAGTCCTATATGCAGATGACCAGCCTGGCTTTAAAGAATCACAGTAGGTACGCTCACTGGTATTTATCTGTGCTCAATAACATCCCAAACTTCCTATATTGGTTCCCAGAAAGAAAGACAATCATTAGTGCTTTAGCTTTGTACTCATGTTGTCCTATGCCTCATTGGCTGCCAAAGTTATGAGACATTAATCAGTTTCCTCAATGGGATGACATGTATTTCCAGGAACAAAGTATCTCTATTTATTGTAATTGGCTTTTCCCCATACGCATCACATAAAAATGCCATCTGACTTACAAGTGTTGCAAATTGAGTATATCTGGTGGGAAGGCTTGGCTAGCGAAAGATGCGTGCAGGTGAGAATTGCAGAACTGGGCAGGGAACACTGAGAGGTGCGTTTGCAAAAGGAAATAAAGTACACTGAGGGAGGTTTCAAAAACTAAAAAGGGTGCTTGAGGCATAGCAAATCTTTTAGGGAAAAGATTGAGTGCTTGGATTTCCTGCAGTCCGCCACAGTGGAGCCAACTGTTGCATCTGAGGCTAATCTGCACAAGTGCAGATTATCCTGGCGTGTGACATCTGGCTCACATGATACATAGAAGGCAGGTTTTTTTTGGCATAGTTTTCCTCAATATTTTGTTTTCTTCCTTGACTACTTTATGATTGTTTGTTGGTCAGCTGAAGGTGGAATGGGACAACTTACTGCAGCCAGCTCACTATGGCCAACTTGCCACAGCCAACTCATAATGGCCAACTCATTGCAGGACAACTCGCTATGGCCAACTCGCTGTGGGACAACTTGCCATGGGGCAATTTAACAATTCAATTTAAGTATTTAAAATAAATAAAAAAATATTTTAAATTTTGTCATTTACATTCCATTTTGCCCGTTTTTGCATCCCTTCTTTAATGATTCTATTCCACCATTTCTTTGATATTAGTTAACTCTTGTCCCACAGCAAGTCGTCCTTTGGCGAGTTGGCCATGGCGAGTTGTCCTACAGTGAGTTAACCACAGAAAGTTGATAGTGGCAAATTGGCTATGGCTATTTGGCCATCGTGAGCTGCCCATGGCAAGTTGGTCATGGTGAATTGTAACAGACCCAGCTGAAGGTTTTGTGTGCTACTGAGAAAATGTGCTTAGTCTTATGGTATTATCACTTGTTGGTGGCTCTTTCTCTGCAGCTCTTTTCCTTGGAGGATTAAGTAGACATAACAGGGCAATTGACTGAAGGTGAGCCTAATTTAGCCCTATATAAAACTAGTTCTCTTGTGGGCAAAATCTAATTCCCTGAGTGAAAGTTGCTTTCACTCTTTTTGAACCCTTTTTGGCGTTCTTAATAACACATTAACTTACCCCCATTGACTCAGTTACGTGTGTTGTGGGCAAATAGTACTATAGACTGGTGATTACCTTGTGCTTGCATTTGAAATACAGCTGAAATTAGGCTGCATTCATGAACATGTGCCCATCCAACAGCAAGGAGCTTGCTTGCCCAAGAATTTGCTCATCCTTTGAGAAAGATCAAGTATCAATCTCTTTGACAAAGACAGTATTCATAACATGACAAGGAGGAGGAGAAGGAGGAGCAGGAGAAAGAAACAAACAGTAAGGTATACTGGCATACACACAGTCTTACCTATCAAGAAGACTATTAAAAGTATTGAAGGAAATGTGAATGCTTGGGCATTATATTGAGGAATAATATCTTATCTAGAAAACCAGCAGGGACATCAAGCACGTGTGTAAAGAAAATGAGCAGACCCATCCAATTCTGTTGCTTTAGATGGCTTTCAGAAATTCCCCAAAGGAGCAGCAATATGTTGGAGGTCATTTATGCTTAGAAATGTGTCGCTGTCCTTTTGTGCAGCTAGGACTTTTGAGGAAACAGTAATTATTTATTTATTTATTTATTTATTTATTTGTTTGTTTGTTTTATATACCGCCCTTCTCCCGAGGGACTCGGGACGGTGTACAGAGCAACGTATGTATACAGTTAGACAATATTAAAAACAAATGAACCCCAAGAGCTGTCAGGCCAGGCCGGCCTGTTGGAACAGGTAAGTTTTTAAGTCGCGCCGGAAGGTGTGAAGGTCGGGGGCCATCCAGATATCGGTAGGCAAGCTGTTCCAGAGGGTAGGTAAATGTAAAGGTAAAGGTTCCCCCGCACATGCGTGCTAGTCGTTTCCGACTCTAGGGGCCGGTGCTCATCTCCGTTTCAAAGCCGAAGAGCCAGCGCTTGTCCGAGGACGTCTCCGTGGTCACGTGGCCGGCATGACTAGACGCCAAAGCGCACGGAACGCTGTTACCTTCCCACCGTAGTGGTCCCTATTTTTCTACTTGCATTTTTACGTGCTTTCGAACTGCTAGGTTGGCAGGAGCTGGGACAAGTAACAGGCGCTCACTCTGTTACGCGGCACTCGGGATTTGACCCGCCAAACTGCCGACCTTCTGATTGACAAGCTCAGCATCCTAACCCTCTGAGCCACCGTGTCCCTCTCGTTCCAGAGGGTACCCTGCTCTAAATGTTATCAACAAATAAATTTAAATGTTAGCATATTTTACTCTGGTTTATTTATTATTGGCCAAATGACATTGCATTTTTATGATTAATAGTGTTTAATTTGTAATGAATTTTAAACGTTATGATATTAGTATTATTGGAATAAAATGCTTGATTTATCATATTTCCTTATGAAAGAAATTAGTACTCAGCTTCTTTTTGATGTAATGCCTTTGTCATGTGTTGCTACTAAAATGCTATTTTTTCTTATATTACTGTTCTTACGAGGTGGAAAAGACGCGAATAGGAGAACAGCAGCAGCAGCAGCAGCAAAGACAGATGTTGCAATGGCTGGATCAGGAAGCTATGCAAACTGTGACCCCTGCAAGGCTATATTCTCCACAGCCTGTTCAAAGTTACAGATGTTATGAATCCTACAAACAAACTAGGTCAATCTTAACTGCCTGCAGAGGAAAGCATAACTTTAATACCATTTAATATCAGTGGGGCTTTTATTGTATCATCACCCTGCCTCTTTCAGAGAATTGTATAGGGACCAGGTATACCTTCCATTTGTACCTTTCACACATTTATCCAACAGATTGTCTGTCTCTTCTTGTCCCACAGAAAATCAGTTCACAAGCATACAGCAGAATATTTGCACAATGTCTTTGGACCGCTTGGCTGGAAGTGCCTCAGGAGGTGAAAGGAATCTGTCACATGGGGCTGATTCTCAGAGATAAAAACTCAGAAATATCCTATTTCAGAGCCTATTTATTCTTACCTACCTCCTCTCAAATCTGCTGATGCTGCTAGATAGGCAAAATTGTCCAAGCTGATGACATCAATAATAGGACTCACCACACGAGTGTAATCCTGAAAAAGTAGAGAAAAAGAAAGAATGCTGGATATATATATATATATATATATATATATATATATATATATATATATATATATATATATATATATATATATATATATATATATATATATATTTCTAGGAAGAAAGTAATGTTTCAAGAGGGTTTCAAGATGGAAATGGTAGAAGGAAAAACCTCCAGGTTTTTAAATTGATATTCACATACACATACACGTCTGCAGCCCGTAGCATTTTTCAATGCAAAGAGAGAAACTTTTACAGTGTAATTATTGTTCTTCACTTTCAGGCATGAAGTACAGCACACCATCAGATACTGTTAGTGTAATTTCTTGCAGACATCTACAAAAAGTGTTGCTAAACTAGAGGAGTAGACAACCTGGTTCTCTTCAAGTATTTTTTTTTAACTATAATTCCCATTGATGCCAGTTAGTAAATAGGCAGGAATCCATAGTCCAAAACTTCGCAGATTGCTTTCCCCTCACGCTAGCTTTACATGGAGAAATCTCCCAATTTTAAACTTGAGCTATATGCTGATTAAAATACTTCCTCAGATTTGTTTTTTTCAAGTTGCTCATTAAGTTAGTCAATAATACCCAATTACTCATCTCCAAATAAGATTCATGTATCTCTAACATTGTTCCCCAAGGGTGTGTCCACATCACCTAAGTATGGTCGTACCCATATCTATGGCATATGTGCAAGAATAGCTGGTGTCAGCCAACTCATAGCCCTCCCATTTTTTTAAAATGGCTGCTGAAGTTGATTACCAAAAGTCAGCAAAGCTATTTCCTATATCTTTGAAGCAGGAAACTCATAAAAACGATTATGATTTCCACAAATGGATTCCCTATAGGGCATTTTCTTTTTTTTCTTTTTATTAAAAAGTTTTAAAGTACATTTTTAGACATAAACCCCATCCCCCCTACCCCTACCCCTAACCCATACCCTAACCCACCCAATACCCCTACCACCACCCCCCACACCCCCTATAGAGCATTTTCATACTGCCACCATTTCTCCTTCCCAGCACTGTTGATTCATCTGTTGATTCAAGGAGGCTGAGAAACAAAAAGCATAAATATCTTTTCCCCCCCTCACACACACACACACAGACACACACAAACACACACACACACACACACACTGCATGTTCTGCAGCAATAAAAAGAGCCTTGGTGGAGCAGTGGGCTAATGCCTCCTTAAGTAACACCAGCTGCCTGCAATTAGTGCAGGTTCGCATCCCACCAGGCTCAAGGTTGACTCAGCCTTCCATCCTTCCCAGGTAGGTAAAATGAGGACCCAGATTGTTGGGGGCAATAAGCTGACTTTGTATTAATGCCACTGGGGGGGGAGCAAAAGCCCTAATAAGCAGGCATATACATAGAATGAAGGCTACTGTTAAGCTTGTAAGCCGCCCTGAGTCTTTGGAGAAGGGCGGGATATAAATGGAATTAAAAAATAATAATCTATTCCCCTCAGGCCACAAAAAGGGAAAGAAAAAGAGACTGGTGCATGGGTGAAAAGAAAGAAACTGACAGAACCTTGTCAATATTACAGGTAGTCCTCAACTTACAACCACAATTGAGTCCACAATTTATGTTGCTAAGTGAGAAATTTGTTTAAGTGAGTTTTGCTCCACTTTATGACTTTTCTTGCCACATTTGTTAAGTGAATCACTGCAGTTGTTAAATTAGTAACACGGTTGTTCAATGAATCTGGTTTTCCCATTGACTTTGTCAGAAGGTCACAAAAGGTGAACTCATGACCTCGGGACACTGCAAGCATCATAAATATGAACCAGTTGCCAAGCATCCGAATGTAAATCACATGAGCATGGGGATGCTGCAGCAGTCATAAGTGTGAAAAATGTCATAGGTCACTTTTTCAGTGCTGTTGTAAGTTTGAATGGTCACCAAACAAACTGTTGTAAGTCGAGGACTCCCTGTATTCTCTGTATTCATCTGGGGCACATAACAAGAACCAATGAAACCAGAATTCCTGAAGAGCCAAGCCACAAATTCTATCTAATGGTAAAATCTATCTGGGTTTAAGCTCCATAGAGGTTCACTATTATAGCTAAAAATCAGCTTTCAAACAGCACCTCTGCACAGTGGTGGCATTCAAATATGTGAACAACCGGTTCTCTGTGTGGATGCCACTTCCGGAAGTCCATTCTGGGCCTGAGCAACAAAAAATTAGCTACCTGGTGCGAACCGGCTGAATCCCATCACTGCCTCTGCACATCTGAAGAGAGATGATGACAGGGGTGTGGAGCTGATCTAGGCCTGGGGCTAATACCTCAAGTGGAAGTGCCCAAAATTCCCTGAAAAACCATAGCAATATAACCTGATCCAGGAAATGTATATAACCAGGCTTTTCATCCTGGTCAAGTAACAAAAAATTGTGGAAACCCAAATCTTTGGATCTTGCTGTTCTTCAATATATTTTAGGTAGCTGTTCAATGAAGGCATGAACTGCAGGTTTTGTCTCTGCAAATTCAAAGTCTTGTCTCTTCAGTTTTTCAGAAAGTTTTCAGAAAGAGTAATATCAGAAGTTATATTGAATTTATAATTATATAATATAATCAGAAATTCATTGAATTTTTTTTCTTGGAGCAGAAAAAATATGTCATAAGAAGGTCTGTCTATTCATGGATAAACAGCCCAAATTTAAGTGATAATTCACAAGCACTAAATTCCACTTCTGTAGTGCAAAAATAGCATTTATCCTCTTATGAGTGACACTAAGATACTCTGGAAAGTTTCCTTGTAAAAAACTAATCAACATAGCAGCAAGGTATAACTTTCTTCTGTCAGAGAATTTACTAATGAGTAAGTTCTTCAGCAATCTGGGGAAGAGATACAAGTAAACTCTGTGGGGTTTGGATGTGACTTGTTGAGTGCAAAATAGAAAGAAGAACAGAGAAATATAGGAAGAGACAAAAATATGTGGTTATTTCTTCTTGTTCCAGAATTTTTTTTGCAAGAGAAAGCCAGTGGAACATATTGTCTGAAATGGTATAGTGTTTCCTGCCTGAGCAGGAGGTTGGACTAGATCAGGGGTGTCAAACTCAATTTCATTGAGGGCCGCATCAGCATTGCGGTTGCCCTCAAGGGGCCGGGTGGATATGGCCAGGGTGGGCGTGGCCTACTGGGTGGGCATGGCTAGAGTGCGTATGGCCTATTGGGTGGGCATGGCCAGCTCTACATCGTTCGCATCAAGGGTGCCTATGGGGGCCTGGGCAGGAGTGGGAGAGATCTGAGGGTCTCTGGTAGAAGGAGGGTCTCTGGGCCAGGGCCAAGGCAGTGGGGGCCATTCCCTCACTGTTTCCAGGATGGCTTCGCGGGCCACATGAAACCACTTCGTGGGCCAGATCCGGCCCCCGGGCCTTGTGTTTGACATGTCTGGACTAGATGATCTTCAACATTATATTACTGTTGTTGTTGTTGTTGTTGTTGTTGTATTACTAAGCACATAATGATCAGTACAAGTCTGTTAAGCTTTACTGTCAGCATCAGTAGAGTGGTAATCCTGGTTAGGCAAGCCTGCTTAGTGGATTTTTTTCTTAATCCACAGAAATCATTATTTACAGTTGTACTATTTTACAGTAAGTCTTTGTGTAATCCATACATTTTCTGTAGCTATTTTATCCATGGCTTCAACTCCATTTTTCTTAATGCTTTTATTTTTTGGACATATACAGGCTTTTAAAAATTACATTTCTTCAATGAAAGCCCTTTTGCAAATAAAATGATTGTTTGTACATAGTTCAATACTGTGCCCTTTTTTCATCTTTTTCTTGTTAACTTTGCTTGAGGGATTTCCCTCTAATGCTAATATTTATGCCACCACAAAGTTTATTGAGGGCATGCAATGGGATCTAGGGCAGAATTAAAAGAATTAAATATCTCTAGAATATATAGTCAAGGAGAAAGTTCGAGCTTTATTGGAACTCCAATAGAGTTTGCAGCAATTATATACTACCTCAGTTGGCCTAATAAAAATTGCTTAGTCTGAGTGCTTTGTAAGTAGAAAATCAGGATTAAGCATTTGAAATCCATAAACACATTTTAAATACTTTTACTATGGTTATTTTTAAAGCTTAATTTGGGATTATATAAACAAAGGAGTGAGCAAAGGACTAGAAGCAAGTATTTATCTATTCAGTTTCAGTAACTTTGCCAGATATTCACCTTTAAATATTAGAACTGTTTGGGCTAAATAAAACAGTCAAGAACAGTACTGATAAGCTCCAAAAGATAGTGCTAATTGGTATGGTGTATAATAGAGACCAACTTGAGAAATAATGGTCTTGAAAATTATGTGTAAGAAAAAAATTATGTGTTAAAAAAAACCTCTAACTTGATCCTTCAAGGATTGTGTGCAGATATTCCCCTGGGATCTGGACACAGGGACAAAGGTGGGGGTTTGGAGATATCTATACATATATTTAACCCATTAATCACTTCTTGGCCTTTTAGCTAAGATCAAGTGTAGCACTTGACTAACCTATTAATGTATATCTGTCTTGGCTCCCATCATTATAAAGAAAAAAGAAAAATCCTGGTAATTAAAAATGTTCAAAAATCCTCAGTGCCCTGACAGAAATACACATTTTCTTAAAAAGAGGACTGACTGGCTTTTTAAAAAACAGTATACCGACACTGTAATGTAGTGGGTTTGCTTGTTAACACCACGTGGTAATGGCTGGCAGGCTGCTGGAGCAGGGAGCTAGCTAATGGCTCCCAGCATCTCAGACAGCCCGTCTCCAGCGCTGCTATTGGTTGCCCCTAGGCAACCAATAAATTGATAAATTGATGCATCTGCAGCCCTGTTCTCTAGTTCAGATCCTGCAAGCAATAAACCATGATCTTTGCTGAACTCACTTGCCTCGTCCTCATTCCTGCGCAACGAACCCAGTACACAACAGACACACCTGATTAACTCACAATGAATTTACCATACAAACATCCAAGACCAATTCTTATTCTCCACATACCTGCATAAAGGTCTTTCAACCTCTCACCCTGCCATCTATTCCTACACAATGATAGGTCATTTTGGAGCAATCTTCTTCTCTACTACAAAGTAGAGTGCCTTGTGAATCTCCTTTTGTATAGGAGTAGTTGTCACTATTGTTGCTCTATTCAGCAACATGATTTTATGAACAAGTATAAATCAGACATTTGTAGGCTGCTGAGTGGGAGGACTTATTAAGCTGAGGGTTTTCAAATCTCCATCTCAGACAGTTCACCTTCTTCCCCTCTTGGCAGAAGCTGAACATATCTGCAATTTGCATCCCTACAGGTCCCTCCCACCTGTCTCTTGGGCCTTGTTAAATATCTAGGAAAGTTCTTTTTAAAAAAGACTGTGCAGGCATTACAGCTGGCAGGAAGATCAGCCTACCTATCTCTGCTCCTGCAGATCACACCTTCTTCCTGACCCTTTGGCACATCCAGAATGAGAACTACCTACTCAGCTCTATCATATATCTTTCTTTTTCTTCTTTTACTTCAGGGTTAACTCCTTCTTTCCAGGTTCACTCTACACAGCACTGTTATGGATTCACTTTGGATAATTCAGGCCAAGGAAGGGGAAACAAGCAGACATGGGTTTCATCCTTATTGTATATTCTACTTATTGCTTCATAGATATAGGTAAAGGTAAAGGTTCCCCTGCACATGCGTGCTAGTCGTTTCCAACTCTAGGGGCCGGTGCTCATCTCCGTTTCAAAGCCGAAGAGCCAGCGTTTGTCCGAGGACGTCTCCGTGGTCATGTGGCCGGCATGACTAGATGCCAAAGGCGCACGGAACGCTGTTACCTTCCCACCGTGGTGGTCCCTATTTTTCTACTTGCATTTTTACGTGCTTTCGAACTGCTAGGTTGGCAGAAGCTGGGACGAGTAACAGGCGCTCACTCTGCTACACGGCACTCGGGATTCAACCCGCCAAACTGCCAATCTTCTGATCGACAAGCTCAGCGTCCTAACCCACTGAGCCACCGCGTCCCTTTATACATAGATATACTGTATAGTAAAACTTAAAAACTACCTAATATAATATCTTTATCCTGTTCTTATACCTAATTTAACCTACATTCTGGGTCATTTTTTATAAACTTACTTATTTACAGAGTTTTCAGCCTTTCTTTTAGCTTGAGGACTGAGGTCAAATAGCATACTGTATCCGTCAAAAAGTACCAAACAAGTGGAAAATAAATTCCTACTTGTGGGATCTTTGGTGGTCTCTGAGCTTCGTTATTTTCTTGCAGACGTTTTATTACCAAACATGGTAACATCATCAGTGCTAGAAATGAGTGGGGCTTGCTTTCTGTTTAAATACTAGTGGCTTGCCTATGAAATGCCTATTTCTTCTGGAACAGTTGTGACTCCCCTATGGAGGGAAAAACCTGCATCTTTCATGAACTTGGCTTTTGTCCAAATGCCAGGCAGGATTAAAACTTGGTTCTTTTCCAATATATTACCACTGCCTTTCTATCAGCAGGTGTATATGAAAGAAGAATTCACACTTTCTAGTTTTCCTTCTATGAGAACATCAATCTACAACATAGGAAATTAAACTTCACATCGGTTAACTTCATAGTTTTGAGACCATGGAGCTTGATATAGTGAGAGCAACATTTGCAGCAAGATAAGGAAGACATCAAAGCGAAGAAAGATATTAGAATGCCTCCTTTCTGTTTGTAACACTGTTAGGTGTAAAAGTCAATTCCAAACTGATGAAACTTATGGAGCCTCTTAAGTAAACAGCTCACAGCAAGCTCCCGTGAACTTAGCAAAGAAAATAAAGACTGTTGGAAAGAGGATCACCAAGTTCTAATGTAGAGAGATATCAGCTGTAAATTGAAAATGGTTTAACAGCTGGAATTCTTTGCAGTGTGATTCCTTTTATTTCAATGAATCTTGCTAAAAAAGAACTCTGAGAACTTTTGGTTTTAGGCAACTGCCAAAGAACTTGACATGACTCTGGTCAACTGAAAGCAAAAGACATGACTCGTGGACTTCAACTCCCAGAATTCCTCAGCCAGCCTGGCTGGTTGAGGAATTCTGGGAGTTGAAGTCCACGAGTCATAAAACAGCCAAGTTTGCCTACCCCTGGACTAGAGGTAAGGAAACCATGCTCACCTCTTTTACTCTCTGAAGCATTGGCTGCAACCATTCACTGTTGACTTCACAGTGGCTATCCAGGAAGGTGAGAATGTCAGCTGTTGCTGCATCAGCACCTCGTACTCGGGAGCGGATTAGACCTGAAATGGGGAGGCAAGAAAATAAAGGAAAAAAGTAGAAAAGAAACTAACTTATTTCAGTGAACGAATCAAAGAATCGATAAAGGAGAATGTTTATAGCTCAGGGTTGAAATAAAGGGGTCCATGGTGCTCTCTGCACTTGGTATTTTTCTTGCAGATATTTAATTAGGCAAACTAGGTACTATCATCTGTGCTGGTAAGGAATGGGTTTTGCTCTCAATTTATATTCTAATATGGCTTGCCCTGCCAAGGTTGTTGGTGGTGGTCTTGGCGATTCTTTGGCTGGACTGTTTACTGTTAGCTTGTTTGGCTGTTTCTCAACTGGGGTATTGTTTACTTCTTGATTCTTGGTCTTGAATGTTGGTATTGAAGTGAGCATATCGTAAAGTTGCTGAGATTGAGAAACACTGCTGTATACCAAAGTTTACTTGTTTCTATTTTACTGATCAACACAAATCATATTTTGTTTTTACTTGCCTGGCTCAGTTGCTCAACTACTATGGCACTTCTGGAGATTATAGATCATTAGCAAATTGTTAATTCTACTCTAGTGTAATAATAAATCACCCTTGTGTTGTCTACTAAGCCAAAGCACATTGTATAATCTATTGATGACTTACCAGAAGCATCCTCCTGCTCAGTAATATTTTTTTCCGGGCATGTGATTCCTTCTTAAATAATGGCTCCTGTTATGTCTACCTGAAGAGCTTTCTTCATATACAAAAGACCAAAGTCTATAACTACCTTAGCATATAGGAAGCACTCTCTCTTACTTCCTCTACTCCTTACTGGATCTCACTTCCCCTTCCTTTGAAGACCTCTGCTTGTATGTTGCATTCAAATCTTGTTCCTCCACATCATTTTCTTTATATTTCCTTTAATATTTTCTTTTCCACAAGGCCTAGGAATTTCCCAAGACAATTGCATTCTAGTGAACCTAGATAGAAACTGTTTGATAATAACAACTTCCTTTTTGCATTTAAGCTATTTCCTTGTTTCTTGTCTTCTAGATTGTGATACTAAAGAAATCAATTTGATGTTGAACTTGATAACAGCAGCACGGTTACTGGTGGGACAATATTGGAAGAAGGATAGTTTGCCTCAGTGCTTTTTTTGTAAAAGAAAAAGGTGCCGGAACTCACACATGTCATACAACCCACCTTGCCTACCCTACATGGTTCCATCCAAAAAAGGTGCTGGAACTCCGTTCTGAGCGTTCTATGAGAAAAAAAGCCCTGGTTTGCCTACTATAGAAGAATGGGTACTTAAGGTATCGAATCTTGCAGAAATGTCTAAGATTTCTGCTTATTTGAAGGATCACTCGCAAGAAAGATATATTTCAGTTTGGAGGAGATGGATAGATTATATTCAGAATAAATATGGGACTAAAAAGTTCCATTTAGATTATGAGTAGATTTTAGATTGTTATTAATTTTAGTATTAGTATTGATTATATTTTTGTTTAAGTTATTATTATTATGTTTTTAATAATTTGAATGTATCTATGTTAAAGGGGAGTTAAAGCACATTATGAATTTGGTTAATTTTATAATGGATAATCTTAGTTAGAATATGATTATATCTATAACCCTGTATTCAGCTCTGGGAAGTGGGGGGGGGTTAGGGGGGTGGTTTGGGGTGGGTGGGTTTTGGGGATAGGTATTGTAAAAAAATTTTGTAAAACTCTTTAATAATAATAAAAAAAGATAATAACAGCTTCCCTTTTGCATTTAAGTTATTTCCTTGTTTCTTGTCATCTAGTCTTTTCTTCTCCTCTTTTTAAACCAATCTGACGTCTTTTACAAAGGTGAAATGCAACTCTCTCTGTTCACAAGACATGATCTACTAAAGGAACTGTTCTATAGAAGTTCCTTCCCTATGTATACCCCGCACTAATCTGCTCATTAGGATTGGGGAAGCTTTGAAGGATATCAGGGGGAATGTTAATTGCTTCAAGTATAAGCAGAATTTGGATATTTAGCTAGTATTTCTTGAGAACATTTTATGTTTTTGAAGTGCTCAGGTTCCACTTCTCTTATTCTCATTTGAAAAACCTTAGGAGAATACCGTACTTTAATTCCTGGTCTAATTGGTCCCTGTTATCCACATTTGGCATCTGCATAATTTGACTCAAATTATATTAACTCTAAATCAGTCCTGCTAGATAAGACACCACCCTAGATTCCAAACAGATTGATGAGCCAGAGTTTTATGGAACAGCAGTTCTCTACTCTATAACTAAACTATATTCCTGTCAGCTGTCTTTTATGTTTTCCAGTTATGTTGGTTATTGTCTAGCAAAAACACCTGGGTTGTAGCCCTATGATTCTTTATTATTCTATCATATTTTTTCTGGTTTAGCAATATGGATGGGAATATTAACAGGCAATGCTTTGGGACGTTACCATCCTTATAAATTCCAGGATAGGTTGTATGAAATTTTGGAGTAGACTGTAATACCAGTGCTGAAAACTAGCAGTTCTGTTTCTTCTTTTCACCTGAAAAACTTGCAGGAGTTTTGCAATCAGATCCCAACTTGAGGTTTATGAGAGAAGAAGAGTAATTGCACTAAAACTCCATTCAGACAGTACAGAGTGGTTTATACTCATGATAGTTGCTCTGCTACACGAAGTTCTGGAAAAGTTCATCCTGGTTATAGATATTACATTCTTTTCAGTACCATTGAGTAGAATCTCTAGATGTCTTATAAGCCCCTTGGATCTGGACTTTTCTGATTGGCCTAACGATGAGTCAAAAATCTGAACGTCCCCAGGTTTTTTAAAAAACTAGATCTAGCAAAGGAGCATGCTCAGTTCAGAAGAGATACTTCCATATTCTTTATGCCACAAGTCTTAATTTGCATTTCCATTAGGACCTTGTAGCAGTGTATACTGTTTGCAAATTTTGTCATGCTCACCTTCTCGACGTCCATTGCGCAGACACTTGACCTTTGGGATTCTGGTAAGTAGCTGGCAGTCTTCGGCTAAAGAAAAGAGGGGGAAAAATTCAGTGGTCTAAAATGCCTGGTTCATTTGGCACAGACAGAAAGCTGCAATTAATTTGTCCCATGTTCTCAGAAGAGGCCAACTTTTTGTTTTCAGTTATGGTATCAATCAATCTGGTGATTCGGTAGTAAATCATTCTATTGCTTAAAATATCTCTGATAGACTTCATTTAACCTGTCTCCTTTCCTCATGATCAATCTCTTTGAGACAGTAAAGCACACTACATATATTATATTACAACAGTGTGTAAGTATAAAAACATGCCTAACAGCCATCATAAAGGGCTACTATCAGTAAGAGTGAATGAGAAGAAGGTGCTTAAATCTTTCCCTTGCCAACCAATTTTCACCTGCATTTCCCTTTCATTATGGTGTTTTTATTCCACTGGGGTTATACTTGTAAGACAAGAAATATCCAGTTTATTAAATGTACCTGGAAAAAAGATGAAAGATTCAGAGTAAAATCACCTGATAGGGAGAAAAATTAATACTTCTCCTTTCATATTTTCTCTTAAACAGTTCAGCCTTGATTGTGGGTGCCTTAAAAAGCTTATAATGTTCTATAAGAATGATAACTACTAGATGATACTATTATGCCAGCCAGATCTTTTGGCATGCTCAGAAGCAATTCCTACTGGCTTTTGAAAACCAATAGGCTTTTGAAAGCCAATAGAGGGAGTAGCATAGCTTGTGCAAAAGCTTTTTTTGTGTGTGTGTGCAAAAAAGGGTGCTAGAACGCCATTCTGAGCATTCTATGAGAAAAAAACCCTGCTTTTATGTTTTAATCTTATGATTTTAAAAATATTGTAAGTTGCCCCAAACCTCACCATGTGGATTGCATACAAATATTATATAATCGGTAAATAAAGGCAGAACATATGTTAAATATGCATCAAATGATTATATGCTTCCCTACAAAGTCAATTCTTGCTCAATGACAGACCAAGGAGTTAACTCGGAAAGGCAAGAGGAAAATCTAGAAGAGGTCTGTGCAACTTGTAGAAGGGAAAGGCCCACACTGATAGATTAAAAATTTTTGTGGTCTGCAAAGGAATGCTGGTGGGCTAATCAATGCTTTGGTGACTAGAGGAGCATCTACAGTGTTGGAGTTGTGGTCATGGTAAGCCATGGAGGCATTAGGCAACATGACTTTCAGGGCAGTGGTGGTGATTTTATTACTTTTTTTAAAAAGTCTGTGCTCTGTCCAAGGGTGCTTGGTAGGCTGCATGTACAGGCCTGGTCTAGAATTTATTTTGGAGCATTCAACTATCTAGAGCAGGCATGTCAAACTCATTTTGTTTCAGGCAACTTCTTATAAAAGAATTGCCATTAATTTGTTTTAATAAAATAATTTAAATCAATTTTTCACTTGATTTCAAATTAAATGAATTATATTGGTTGACAATGAGATTTCTTTTTTTAGTACAATTGCCAAATGCAATAAACTGGTTTTAGGTATATGTGTGCACTAATTATTTCAACACCAATACATTTTAACAACATATTCTATTTGTAAATGAATGCAAATGCAAATTATACAATTTTTTGTGCAAAAATAAAACAAAATAACAGATTTAAGAGCTGTTATCATTAGTTATCCTTAGATAAAAAATAATTCCATCATCCAAAACTTTGTTATACTGTATTTAACAAACAGATGCTTTGGGATTAAAAAAAAGACTGACTACATTTGATTGTGTATCACCATGGAATTAAAACAAAATTCGAACAGTGTATGAAAAATAAAGGTTCCCTAAATGTCTGCTGGCTGTATCTATACATTTTCCTTGATAGCACTCTATTACCTTCTTTTTAGCCTTTTTTTCAACTTCCCAGCTTAAAAAAGGCAAGGCACCGGGAGTTGAAAGTTACAGAGACTGTTTAAGCAGGTTGCTAAGCAACTTGTTCACACTCATCCCTTCTTACCCTCCCACTTTTAAATTAGCCTGTATGGATCACATTTCCTTCGATTTGAGCCATCTGAAGGCGTCGCTGCGATGCATTCTGCTGCTCTGCAATCTGGCTGCCTGAGGAGAATTTGGCTCTCCAGAACAGTTTCCTTCAGCTTTTTTTTTTTTTGGTGCAAGTGGAGACAGAAAGTGAAAGACAGTGCACACACCGATTGGCTCACGTTGTCTCAATTTTAAAATGGCTTAGAGGGATTGTGGAGCAGAACTGAGAACTGTGTCTCAGACACACATTTTTATTTATAAAGGACAATGTAGCCTCAGGTAAGTGATTTCTGAGTAATCTGAGGCAATATTCTACATCCCAGTACAAATATACACAATAGAATTGGAAGATGACTCTTAACATCAAGGATAAGTTTTTTCAGTTTCATGCCAAATTCACTGGATTGTTCCTTTGTCTCCCTTTCATTCAGCTCAGTCTGAAGTATTCCATGAAGCTAAGATATTGGAGATGAGACAGACTCACTATCACAGAGAATGAGTTTGGCATTGGGTATGTCTGTCTCTAGATCAAGAAATAGCTGGTGAATCTTCTTTCCCTTGTTCCTCATGTTTATCTCTCTTAACCCCGCCAGCACAAGCCACAAGTACATGTGCTGTTCTGTTCTGTTCTGTTCTGTTCCATGTTTTGTAAAACTCTTTATCATCTCTGTACAACCTTGATGTCCTGCAAAAGCACAAAGGCTACCAGCCAAATTCTTTACTTGGCAACTATCTCCTGAACCAATTCCATTTATACCGCTCCCACTGTCTGAAATGTTGTTCTAAGGAGGACAGTTTATCAGAAGCTGTATCACTGAGAATCAATTACAGGTACCCTTGACTGAATACTGTTACAATACTGCTGGCATTTGCTAGGTAAGGAAATCCATGTCCTAAACTAGGTCCACGAATTCACTGTGACATTTTCACACCCCATCTATGCTAACAGTGTTCAGCTGCGAGCCCCCTTGCTTGGTCTCCTAACAATTCTAGAAGAAAATATGAAAGTTGAAAGTCAGCAGAGAAGGTGGAAAAATCAGAAGGTCTGTTCAGTACCTGTTTAGATAAGATGCTTTATAAATAATGACATCATTTATCTGAAACAACGAGACATCCTTGGATGGTAAACAATGCAGCACACATGCAACAAGATAATTAAGATTTGAGATAAGGATTCCGATGAGACATTTTCTGACATTCTATGATAAATGAGGGAAGTGACAAGAGTTCTTCGAGCCTCTTGAGAAATACCTTGTTTTATCGTATGCCCAAAGAACTAAAAAATATGTGATTTAAAATGTGAAGTCCAAAGTGAGAGAGAAAGCAAATAGACTCTTGCCCTGGCTTTTCGCATGAGAAAGAAAAAGGGATTGGATGTGCAAGGCAGGGATGTTTTTGCGGCTGAGTCTCTCATTCTGCTGTGTTGTCTTTACAGCTGAATTCATCGCTTCCTCGTGGTGTGTAAAGGAATTGAATGATGTGCATTGAATATAACTATTTTGTATTTGCATTATATAATAAACTGTTGTTACCTAGACATTCTCAGGCCAGTACATATATTTTTAAACTGGATTTCTTTTGATTTTACCTTCTCTAGGCTCCCAACTACTGATGATGTACCATGCTTGTTTCAAAATATTGGCTATGCATCTTTTTTAACTTCATTTTTTAAAATTTCATTTTAAATTGTGAAATTAACAGATGGAAATAAAACATATCATGGTGATAATACAATCGAAAAGAATGACAATAAGCTGGAAACAATGAAAAAGGGGAAAAAGATTTATATAACAAGATCCAACCTCTTTAAATTAAATTTACACCATATCAAAGCATAATGCCCCATCCTGTCCTTTCTAAGATTTAAAGACATTTCAAAGGTTAATGGATAACACATTTCTTGAATCCATTTTAATATCCAAAGTATTACTTTCTTCCCACCTACATAAAATAATTCTTAAGCTCATAACCCTTAACTTTCCATAGCCTTAACTATGGTAGCCTTAACTTTCCATAGTTCTTCAGATTTGTGAGCTCCCAGGTCTTACACATAGCAACCGTGCCACAGTGTGTTTTTAAATCAGGCACCCAAGCACAGAGATATTTAATAATAGGGGAAGCCTTTCCCCACACCCGTTTGAATTTGTTAAGATATTACTATAGGAAAAAGGAGCATTTATTTCATTCCATCCATGGAATTCTAAGTAATTCCCAAAGAGAATGGTCTTTTCTACTAAAATATTTTTTTAATAAGAAGGAAAGCTCACAATATAAGTTTTGCTTTCAAAATTATTGAGGGTTGGTGGGTTGGTGATTTTCATCCAAAATACAACATGGGAGGAATGAGTTCATGTTCCTTATCATATGGAGATTGGGATAAGATGACCCTAAGATTCTGACAAAAATAATCACTTCCCTGCCCCAAGCTACTATGCGGGATTTATTTATTTTTAAATACAGATGCGATTGCTAATAATATCTTTAATGTCTCAATGAGTTTGGCTCTCAAAATAGTTTCCACGGGCTGACGTTCAGAATTATTTTAGCCACATATTCTAATATTTAGTGGAAACCCATTAAAAAGTCCATCTGCAATGCGGGAGTAAGCAGTATGCTCTTGCTCAAGGTTCCTGGTGGAAGGATAATGAATTTTGCAATAGAATTCTCCTTTATTGCTCTGGGATAATTCTGCCCTATAGAAACCTCAGCAAGAACAAGTCTCATCTACAAGAAGCACAATATAGCATGCATTATCTTCTTTGTCTTAAGCTTATGTAATGGTGAATTCTAGCTGTGCACGCTACTTGCTATCCTTATGATTATGGCCCTCAATTGATATTAATGAAACCTAATGGAACAATCTAATTTTAAGGTTAGGATTGTCTCCCTGAGAAGGTATGGAAAAAATGCAATTTTTTCTTTTTCTTTTTTCCTTACACAACCTCCCCCCAAAAAACAAGAAAACGTTTACTTCTTCCCCAATTAGCTTTTTCTTCCTTATAGATAAAAATGAGAAGAAACATCACGAAGGAAGGAAGGAAGGAAGGAAGGAAGGAAGGAAGGAAGGAAGGAAGGAGAACCTACAAAATAAATACAACACAAAGAGGGGAAAAAAGTAATACTTACGATCCAAGCTGAAATCATCCACTAAAATTATTTCCTGAATCAAGTTTGCAGGAGTGCGATTTAGAACACTGTAAAAATAATAAAAACATCAGCAATAGCCAAATCCAGCATCAATTTGAGGTAGTTTTCTATGCATTGACTGCCCTCTGTTTACCAATAAGATTTTCTTCTCAAAAAAATTATTTTCAAAACACAGTAAGAGTCAAAAATGGCAATGCTAGATGAGACAGCTTCAATAGCCTAGATTTCTGTACAGTACTGTTTAAAATACCTACCTTTAAATTTATATTTGTCACATTCCTGAAATAAAATCTTAGGTAAACAATTAATAATTAGCTTTGAGGAAGTCTGGTATGAACTCTGCCTATGAAAATGTTAAACAACAAAGAGCTTTTTCTATCCAGAAATCTGTGGGTGGAAATAAAGCCTGTGGAACATGCTCCACTTTATATATAATTTTTATTTAATAGGGGGAGTTAAATGAAAAAGAGAGAGGGAGATCTGTGAGCACTGGTTGTAAATCAAATGTATGGAAAAGGTAACCCATTTAGTTACCCATGCATTCATCATGCTAAGGTACTACACTGTAACTCAGCCTTGGTGTCACATCCCATTTCTTAACTCAAATTATTGCTTTTTATCACATTACTACCCTTTCCTTCTCCTCCACATTGGGACAAATGACACAACAAAGAACTTGAGTACAATAGTGAGAAATTACAAACAACTAGGCAATAAAGCTAAAAAGCTAGGAGCACAAGTACTGTCCTCATCCATATTCCCAATGAAAGGCCAACACCCATTGAGAGGGAAAAGAATTCTAGAAATAAACCATTGGCTAAAGGGTTGGTGTTGCCAAGAAACCTTTGGTTTCCTGGATCATGGACTGCATTTCCTATGCGAAGGACTCCTGGCTGCACCTCATGAAAACAGGGGAAAATGTACTTGGAAAAAGACTGGCCCAACTCATCAGGAGGGCTTTAAACTAAAATTGAGGGGGAAGGGTGACCAATCTTCAGAATCTCTAGAACCCAATCCAATCATAAATCCCAAGAAAACAAATCAAACAATGAGGTAGGCAGAGGTGAGAAAAAAGAAAAATCCAAACAACAATCAGGAGATGCAGGAAACATGCCCACAAACAGGCATAAAAGTCTTTAATGCTTATATACAAATGCTCAAAGCTTGGGGAACAAACAAAAGGAACTAGAAGCAATAGTACACGAGGGAGGGTATGACATAGTTGGCATTACAGAAACTTGGTGGGATGAAACCCATGAATGGAATGGACTGATGGATGGATATAAATCATTCAAAAGAAACTGGTCTTCAAAAAGAGGAGGGGGAGTTGCACTATATGCAAGAGAATAGTACACATCTATAAAAATGCACATGATACGAGATAAAATCTCTCCAGGATGTTTTTGTCTCAGCTGGGAGACAAGCTCTGCAGCGAGCAGGAGATCAAACAGATTCCTAACCAACCTAGCCAACAACTTTGTCATCCAAAAGGTGGAGGAGGGAACTAGACGTAAAGCCATACTGGACTTAATTCTAACTAATAGAGAAGAAGTGATAGAGGGAGTTGAAATTACCAGAACCTTGGGCAAAAGTGACCATGTCATACTGGAATTTAATATAATGCAAATACTAGCAACAGTAAACAATCCAACCAGTGTCATGAACTTCAAAAGAGCTGACTTTAACAAACTCAGAGAGAACCTAGGAAAGATCCCATGGATGAAAATCCTAAAGGGGAAAACAACCCAAGAAGCATGGGAAACTCTGAAAAATGTGATCATAAAAGCCCATTCAACACAATACCATTGAAAAAGAAAAACAAGAAATTCAAGAAGAAACCAGCATGGCTGCACAAAGATCTCTCTGACAAACTGAAACACAAAAAGGACAAATACAAAAAATGGAAAGAGGGTCACATAACTAAGGCCGATTATCAGCCGACAGTCAGAACACGCAAAGATGAAGTCAGAAAAGCAAAGGCTCAGAATGAACAAAGACTTGCAACAGAAATCATGGATAATAAAAAAAAAGTTTCTTTCAACATATTAAGAACAAGAAAAAAGTCAAGGAAACTGTAGGTCCACTAAAGAGAGAAGATAGCAAGGAAATAACAGGCAACAGAGAGAAACCAGAGCTGCTTAACTTATACTTTGCATCAGTCTTCACACAAAAAGAAATTATAGCCCAACAACAGTCACTTGTCTGAGATGGTATAAGTTCCCCTACTTGAGCAGGGGACTAGAAGACCTCCAAGGTCCCTTCCAGCTCCTATTCTATTCTATTCTATTCTATTCTATTCTATTCTATTCTGTTCTGTTCTGTTCTGTTCTGTTCTGTTCTGTTCTGTTCTATTCTATTCTATTCTATTCTATTCTATTCTATTCTGTTCTGTTCTGTTCTGTTCTGTTCTATTCTATTCTATTCTATTCTATTCTATTCTATTCTATTCTATTCTATTCTATTCTATTCTGTTCTGTTCTGTTCTGTTCTGTTCTGTTCTGTTCTGTTCTGTTCTGTTCTATTCTATTCTATTCTATTCTATTCTATTCTATTCTATTCTATTCTGTTCTGTTCTGTTCTGTTCTGTTCTGTTCTATTCTATTCTATTCTATTCTATTCTATTCTATTCTATTCTATTCTATTCTATTCTATTCTATTCTATTCTATTCTATTATTACATTCCAGTAACGTGTACCCTATCTTGATTATTTCCAATAGATTTGCATGCTAGTTAAGAATTTTCTGAGGTTAAAAGAATACAAAGTTGGCTAGATTTATCTATACTGCTACTTATTTTATTTCACACTCCACTAGCACAGTCTTTCCATTCTCCAGAAAAGTTGGGCTGCAATTTCCATCATCTCCAGCTAATATCTTTCTATCTAAGGGAACACCTGCTGCCGGCATCAACTTCCCATCGTCCTGTGCGCTCCCACAGGGAGGGCCTTCTTAGGGTACTGCCGGTTAAGGAATGCCGGCGGGTTATCCCCAGGGGAAGGGCGTTCTCTGTGGGCATGCCAGCCCTTTGGAACCAGATTCCCACGGAGCTTAGGACCGCCCCCAACCTTCGCTCATTTCGTAGGGACTTGAAAACTTGGTTTTTGAGTTTTCTGGCCCAGACTGAGGGGTTTTAATTTTTAATTAATGGGGTTTTAGTTAAGTTCAGGGATTAATTTAATCTTAGTTTTAATCATTTTTAATTGTATATGATTTATTTATTTATTTATTTATTTATTATGGGACTTATATGCCGCCCTATCTCCCAGAGGACTCAGGGCGGCTAACAACAATAAAAAACCAGCAGTACAAAAGTTAAGAGAAAATTAAATAACAGCCCCAAATATTAATTACACAGTTGAAATTAAAACTTTTTTTTATTGAAAAGTTTTAAAATACAATTTTCCTTTAAGAATCCCCCCTTCCCCCTCCCTCCTCCCCCCTCTACCTCCCCCCCCTCCCCCCCTCCCCCCCCGACTTCCCAGAGCTAAATACAAGGTATATATATAAAAAGCAATCATAAACAATCATATACTAACAACTATAAACTCTAAAATCCATCACTCTCTAGCTTATATAGGATAAAACAAGCCTTAGTAATATTGAATATGTATAAAAAGAAACTAAAATAAGAAAAGAAAAAAAATGAAAGAAGACTTATTCAAATGCTACATAAAACTTCTTAACCCTATACTTGTTCTGGATAAACTCAATCCATTTTCTCCATTCCATAATATAGCGTTCTTGCGAATGATCTTTCAAATAGGCCGAAATCTTCGCCATCTCTGCCAGGTCGGAAACCTTTAAAGTCCACTCTTCTATGGTCGGCAGTTCCTCTTTCTTCCAATATTGGCCTATCAAAAGTCTTGCTGCCGTAATTAAGTTCAACATCAACTTGGTGTCCACAACTGTAGCGTCTGCAATTATTCCCAACAAAAAAAGTTGCGGACAAAACTTTATCCTCTGTTTAAAAATCTTCTGCATATTCCACCAGACTTTTATCCAAAAAGCCTTAACCTTCTTACATGTCCACCATATGTGAAAATATGTTGCATCTTCATCACCGCACCTCGAACATTTAGGCTGATAATTCGGATACATACTTGCAAGCTTTTTAGGATCTAAATGCCATCTATAAAACATTTTGTAAAAGTTCTCTCTTAGATTTTGAGCTTGAGTAAATTTTACGTTCCTCACCCAAATCTTTTCCCACGTGTCCATTGTGATAACTTCCTGGATGTTTTGGGCCCATTTTATCATACAATCCTTAACAAGCTCTGTTTCTGAGTCAATCTCTATCAATGCAAGATATATCCGTTTGATATGTGCTGGTCCCTGATTTCTAATTTGCTTTATCAAATTTTCATCAGTCATTGTAAATCCATTTTTCTGGTCTTCTTTCCACCTGGCCCGTAACTGAGTATATTGAAACCAATTTTGAACAACCTTCTCTTCTCGCAAGAGGCTATATGATTTCAAACACCAAACATTTCTTTCCAAACTGAGGATCTCCTTGTACGTAGTCACATCATGTTTGAAGCCAGCATGTATATTTTCTATTGCGTGTTTTGGAATTGCCCACAATGGTATCTTGCAACTTAACTTATGTCTATACTTCTTCCAAACTCTCAGCAATGCCTGTCTTAAAATATGCACCCTAAACACGTTGTCTACCTTCTTATCATACAACAAATATGCATGCCAGCCAAACAACAAGTCATGGCCCTCAAGATTTAATAACCTCCCTTGCGTCAAATTAATCCAATCACTTATTCCTACTAATGCAGCAGCTTCATAATATAATTTAAAATTAGGCAATTTAAGGCCACCTCTCTCACGAGTATCCTGCATAATCTTAAGTTTAACTCGTGGCTTTTTCCCTGCCCACACAAATTTATTGATACCTCGCTGCCATTCCTCCAAATTAGAATCTTTCTTAAGAATCAGTATCATTTGAAATAAAAATAAAAATTTAGGCAGGACATTCATTTTTACTGCTGCAATCCGTCCCAACAAAGACAATTGCAATTTTTCCCAACTCTCCAATTCTTTTTGAATTTTCCCCCATAGTTTTTCATAATTATTTTTATATAGCTTTGTATTAGAGGGCGACAAAATCACCCCCAAATATTTAACCCTTTTAACAATCTCAAATCCAGTTAATCCTTCTAAGAGAGCCTTTTGCGAAACTGTCATATTTCTAGCCAAAATTTTGGTTTTCTGTGTATTAACTTTAAATCCAGAAACCTTCCCATATTGTGTTATTATCTCCATCAGGTCCACAACAGAGTTCTCTGGCTGGGTCACTGTAACAACCAGATCGTCTGCGAATGCTCTCAATCTGTAGTCCTGATCTCCAATTTGAATCCCCTTAATTTTTTCCGAATTCCGAATTTTAACCAATAATATCTCTAATGTTAACACAAATAACAAGGGCGATAACGGACACCCTTGCCTTGTGCCCTTCTCAATATTACATGCTTCTGTCAAGCTATTATTAACTATAATTCGGGCAGTTTCTTTTTGATATAATGCCCTAATCGGTTGTAAAAAATTTTCCCCAAAATCCATTTTGTCTAAAACTTTCAACAAAAATTTCCAATTCAATTGATCAAAAGCTTTTTCAGCATCTAAAAAAATTAGCACCGCAGCGATCTGGTTGTTCCTTTCCAAAAACTCTAACACATCAACTATATGCCTCACATTATTTTTCATTTGCCTACCACTAATAAACCCCGTTTGATCCCCATGAATCACCTGTTGCAGAACCCTCATAAGTCTATTAGCCAAAACCTTAGCAAATATCTTGTAATCTGTATTTAAAAGCGATATCGGTCTATAATTTTTAACTTGAGTAGCATCTTGGTCTTCCTTCGGAATCAAAGAAATAAAAGCTGTTCTCCAAGACGGTGGCACCTTTCCCCCCCTCTGGATTGTCTGGAACAGTTCCTTTAACGGTTTTATCATCTCTAATTGTAAATTTTTGTAATAGGCCGCAGTCAAACCATCCGTACCTGGTGCTTTATCCACCTTCAATTCCTTAATTGCTGTGAAAATTTCTTCTTCTGTAATCAGTTGATTAATCCCCTCTTTTTGTACTTGCATTCTCCAAATATATATCAATATCTTTTTCATTAATTTCCTCTTTAGCATATAATTTCGAATAGAAATCCGCAAAAGCATCCTTAATAAGGTTCTGTTGAAACACAACCCTTCCTTTATACTCAATCTTATCTATATTAGAAGCCCTTTGTTTTTTCCTCAATCTATAAGCTAACCATCTGCCTGGTTTATTAGCGTTGCAAAAAGTATTATGCCTAGCAAACTTTTAAAAACCCATCATCAATCCAGGTCAGCCTGATGGAAAAAGAACGTCTTGAGGTCACGGCAAAAGGACCGGAGGTCCGGGGCCATCCGAAGCTCAAGGGTGTATATGATGTATTTTAACTTTTAATTTTCCCTGTAAACCGCCCTGAGTCCTACGGGAATAGGGCGGTATATAAATTTAAATATAAATAAAATATAAATAAATAAATATGGCCATTGCTATTTGGTCTAACACAAGAGTTACTACAGTCGATCCGAAGGCATCCTTCAGGAAGGTAATTTTTTTAAAAATCCAAATGGCCCCCCTGATGATGTGACCAAAGGTCTGACTTTGCTATGTGCACTGCAAGTACAACAAAGATTTAAAAAGAAGCAGGGCTTCTATTGCATGGCCATCTCTGCCATCTTGACTTTTTTTAATCTCCCACTGAGAAGAATTGTAAAATATTATTGAAAAGAACCAAACTGGAGAAACTAAAGATACTCTAGCACTGTGGTGGCAATCTTATGGCACGCATACCATAGGCGGCACATGGAGCCTTCCCTGCTGGAACGCAAGCCATTGCTGGGCCAAATTGCTCCCTCTTCCTCTCCGTGCATGCGCAGCTTTCTGCAGGATGAACAGTAGGTGGGGTGGGTGCTCCCTATGTCCATGGGGGAAGAAGCTGCAAGGAGGCTCTGTGCCCAGTTCAGCCCAGTCCTGGCATGGCCCAGAAAGCAAGGCAGCAGCCCTATGTGCATCCCTGTGTGCGAGTGTGCCCCTGCCTTGCCAGGCAAGCGGAGCCACAGCATCTTCAGCAGAAGAGAGCAGGCGGGCAGCAGAAGTCATGAGGAGCCCCAATCCCAGCACAGCTCCTCCTTCCCCCCCCTCGGAAGAGCTGCAAGGCTCAGGAGCCTCCCCCAATGCCCCCCACCCTCTGAGCAAGATGCCTTCCTGCCCACTGCCCCACCCACCAGAGCAACATCGAGTTGGCCATGCCCAACCTGGCCACGCCCAACCTGCCTGCCATATGCACCATAGCCACGCCCACCCAGTGGGCCATGCCCACCTGGCACCCGGCAATACATAAGTGGGTTTTGGGTTGCAGTTTGGACACACGGTCTCTAAAAGGTTCGCCACCACTGCTCTGGCATCTTTAGTTTTGGTAATAAATAATCCTTTGTGTAATCCTTACAAACTTTATCTTGTTTGTCTATGCCCTGATATTGTCTCCTCTGTCTACATAGTACTAAAACTCTCATTCTCATGACCTTTATTTGGGTGAAATGGTGCATCATGGGAAAACAACCAAGGTACCTCAAATGGGCTAACTTACAAAATGGGTTCAAAATCCAGGACTCATGATTCCTGAAGGAATGAAATTTGGGAATTTCACATTCCCTTGCATTCTTCTTGACCTGTGCCACCTTCCCACAGACTGTGCAGCTTTTCTTACACAACTCCATGACAAACACACACCCTGCTTGACCTGTGCTGCCTCACTGTGCACTTTGCTCAACCTATGTGGCCTACCTGTGTGCCCTCCTTTACACTCATACCATCTCTGGTGCACACCCTTACATATTTCCTAGGCACATGACACCTCTCTCTCTCACACCCACAATTCCTGACTCATAGCCATACACACCACCTCAATCCTTCCCTTACCCAGCAACAGCCATTTACTTTACCTGGCATTGGACTTGCAATTTCCTGCTGGCTTTCCTTTTGACTTTCTTCCTGCAAGCTTCTCCCATGCAAAGAAAATGGGAAAGTAAGCAAGAATTCAAAAGAAGAGGGGAGGGGGAGGAAAGGAAAGGAAAGGAAAGGAAAGGAAAGGAAAGGAAAGGAAAGGAAAGGAAAGGAAAGGAAAGGAAAGGAAAGGAAAGGAAAGGAAAGGAAAGGAAAGGAAAGATTCCTGATGCTCCCAGCTTCCTACAAGGAAACTCAATGGAGAAGCTGGCAGGAAATCAAAAGTTGTTCCGACTTTCACTGCTTTTTTACACATCCATGGTCAGTACTTTTTTTCTAAAAAAAAGGTGCTAATCTTTTATTTATATAATTTTATTTATACATTTATTCATATAATTAAAATATATATATTCAATTCTTAACATAAATTTAATTTATTGTATTTAAGGCAAATGTTCATAGTAAATTCCAAAGTTTTGTCCAAAACATGAATGTACTTTCAAACATTTAAAATTGGTTTGTTTGGGGAATCCCTATTACCTTTTCCATTTGAACTAGCCAGTGTTTCGGCAGAGAGGGGGAGGCCTGAGAAGCAGCCGCTCTCAGAGAATGCAGAGTGTGTTCAGCTTTTCCCAGCTGCTTCCGGATCATTTCGCCTCTCCCCGGTCGACTTCGGGGGCTTTTTTGTCTTGCTTTCTGATGTTGGACCAACCGGCTGGTGCGGCTGGGCCAGGCGTCACTGGTGGAGTCACTGCAGGCACAGGAAGCAGGGTGGTGGTGCTGCTGTGGTCAGGGGTGCGGGGGTGGTGGTGTTGGCAGTGGGCTGCCCCCCCAGGACCGGAGCTGGAACAGCTGATGCTGTGGGAGCCACGGGGACCGCTCTACATGGTGGGGCTGTGCAAGGCAGGTGGCAGAGGTGGCGGCAGGCATCACGGGCCAGGCACTCCATGGCGGCCACGTAGCCACACAGGGCAAAGCAGCGGCGGTGCAGGTCCAGCATCGGGTAGGCCAACAGCTGGCCTGGCCCGTGGAAGGTCAGCTTCCTGCGGTGCCCCACATGCACCACCTCCATGTCCAGCACCTGCAGCCACCCCACCCACCCTGTGCAGCCCCACCATGTAGAGCAGGCCCCACAGCTCCCACAGCAGTAGCTACTCCGGTGCTGTCTCCGGGCCTGGGGGGCATCCCACTGCCACCACCCCCCATGCCCCCACCCGCAGTCACCCCACCAGCGATGCCACCTGCCCCATGCAAGCCCTGTGTAGAGCGGGCCCCACAGCTCCCACAGCACCAGCCAGTCCGGCTCTGGGGGGCAGCCTGCCACCGACATGCCCCACACCTCTGCCCGCAGCAGCACCACTGCCCCTGCCTCCTGGTCCTCTCTTACTTACAACTATGAGGGTGTAGTTGGGCAGCAGGGAGCAGTGCAAAGTTCCTGCCAACTCGCCTTCACTGCAGACAACTTGCATGTGGAACATATGCCAGCCGGGTCTTTTGGTGCACTCAGCAGCAATTCCTATTGGCTTTCAAAAGCCAATAGAGGGAGTAGCACAGCTCGTGCAAAAGTTGAAAAAATCCATCAAAAAAATTTGCTGGAACGCCGTTCTGAGTGTCCTATGAGAAAAAAAAGCCCTGCCCATGGTCATTCTGTTTCTTTGTTTAAGGAAGGAAATATCTCTGAAACAATGACCCAATAGGTCGCGCATTCTCTAGTTTCTTACTAAAATCTGTCTACAGCCACCAATGTGTTTGTGGTGTGGAAAGGAAATCAGATCCTCCCACCATACAGTCCAACAAGCGGGCCTGGACTGACTATGGTTTTAAATTTGGCTTTTATTGGGTTAAATTGTCATTTATTTATTACACTCATTGTTTAATTCTTTTTAAAATTTTGTACTTTTATGTTTTTTTAATTTTTATTGTTGTGAGCCGCCCTGAGTCCTTGGGGAGAAGGGCGGCATATAAATTTAATAAATCTGAAATCTGACAGAGCAAAAGGTTAAAAATTACAGGAATGGGTTCAACACAAAGATTAAAATGGATCAGGAGGCACCAATCCATTTGCCTGAATATGCCTTCCAGGCTGAGTTTAGCCATAAGGTATCCCTGATTAAGTAATAACCTTTCTGTCAGCAATGCTAATCAAAAACCAAATGACCACAGAGGGTTTTCCTATATGAAAGGTTTTGGGGAAGAGCTCAAAACCAGAGAGGTTAGAGTGATAAGTGACAAATGAAAAAGAGACCATTCACACAAATTCCTTGACTGCTTCATTGTCAGGCCTAAGCTAACATACTCCACTCACGAGAATATAAATGAATCTTACTTGTCTTCTGAAAGCAAATTCTCTTCTATAACACTCGGGATTGGTAGAAAAGAATGCAGAACAATTTTTTTGCACAGCGTGATTTGAACTAATGTATGTAAACCAGCCTGCCTGGTTTCCCAGACTTCAGAACCATCGTGAGGGAGGTCTTCCTTCCGAACCTTTTTCAGTTAGGAAGTGCTAGACACCTAGCAGAACTGTAAAGTTGGAGTGGGTAAAAATTACTCTTCCAAAAGATATATTTTGAATGAGTATAAAACATTCTGTCGGTATTAAATATTATCTTGAAGCCCTAACTTCCCTGAGATAACCAAGACGCAGCATTGCAGACACAATATATCACAATATATCTTGTGACAAACTAAACACAGTGCACATCAAAGCTATGCCATACAAGATGCTCAGGAAACAGTGCCCACCATACAATCCTTCTATTTTATCAGAAAAGAACAATATATACCAGCAGCACTGAAGCTTTTTTCAACTCAGGCTTATGCACAATTGCCTTCCAGTACCCAGTTAGATATCTTATTCCTTCTTTTCCCTTCTTAAAAGGGTTTAATCCAAATTAGACCCTAGCATTCCTAACACAATACTAAGGTGGGAAGTAGGGTTGTCTAAGGTCAAAACAGGTGCATGAACTTTCATCATAGTGCACTGGCTGAAATTAATGTTTTTTCCCCACAGCTATTTCCTTATGGTGGATAATTTATTATTTATTTATTTATTTTTGGGACTTATATGCCGCCCTATCTCCCGAAGGACTCAGGGCAGCTAACAACAATAAAACCAACAATACAAAAATTAAAAAAGAATTAAATAACAGCCCCAAAATAAATTAACTACACAGTTAAAAATTAAAACATATTTAAAAACCCATCATCAATCCAGGTCAGCCTGATGGAAGAGGAAAGTTTTGAGGTCACGGCGAAAGGACCGGAGGTCCGGGGCCATCCAAAGCTCAAGGGGAAGTTGGTTCCAAAGGGCTGGTGCTCCCACAGAGAAGGCCCTCCCCCTGGGGGTTACCAGCCGACATTGTCTGGCCGATGGTACCCTGAGGAGGCCCTCTCTGTATGAGCGCACTGGGCGATGGGAAGTCGTCCCCGGCAGCAGACGGTCCTGCAAATATCCCGGGCCTAAGCCATGTAGGGCTTTAAAGGTAAGTACCAGTACCTTAAATCTCGCCTGGAAGACAACCGGTAGCCAATGCAGCTCACGCAGGAGGGGTGTAATATGGGAGTATCGGGATGCTCCCATCACTACCCGCATGGCCGCATTCTGCACCAGCTGAAGCTTCCAGGTGGTCTTCAAGGGCAGCCCCATGTAGAGAGCATTGCAGTAATCTATCCGAGAGGTAATGAGTGCATGCGTGACCGTATGTAGGGCATCTCGGTCCAGATAGGGATGCAACTGGCGCACCAGGCGAACCTGGGCAAATGCCCCCCTGGCCATGACTCCAATATGATCTTCAAAACTGAGTCGTGAGTCCAGGAGGACACCTAAATTGCGCGCCCTATCAACGGGAGGCAACACTTCTCCTCCCATAACCAAAGATGGAACCTCTTGGACAAGTCGAGATGCCGGTACGTAAAGCCACTCAGTCTTGGCTGGGTTGAGCTAGAGCCTGTTCTTCCCCATCCAAATCCATACCGCTTCCAGGCAATGGGACATCACATCGAGGGCATCACTGGCTTGGTTCGGGGTGGAGATAAAGAGCTGGGTATCATCGGCATATTGATGATACCTCACCCCAAAACCACGGATGATCTCACCCAGCGGCTTCATATAGATGTTGAACAGGAGGGGCAAGAGTACCGACCCCTGAGGCACCCCACAACTAAGGGTCCTAGGGGTTGACCTCTGCCCTCCTGTCAACACCGTCTGCGAGCGACCTGAGAGGTAGGAGGAGAACCACCGTAAAAAGGTGCCTCCCACTCCCAACCCTGCAAGACGTTGCAGCAAGATACCATGGTCAATGGTATCAAAAGCCGCTGAGAGATCTAAAAGGACCAGGACAGAGGAATAACCCCTGTCTCGGGCCCGCCAGAGATCATCCACCAGTGTGACCAATGCCGTCTCCGTGCTGTACCTGGGCCTGAAACCTGATTGGTATGGATCTAGATACTCAGTTTCCTCCACCACGCTCTCAACAACCTTCACAAGAAAGCGAAGGTTGGAGACAGGACGAAAGTTGTTTAAAATAGCTGGATCCAAGGCAGGTTTCTTGAGGAGGGGCCTTACCACCGCCTCCTTCAAGGCGGCAGGAAAGCACCCCTCACTCAAGGAAGCATTTATAACTGCCAGGAGCCAGCCTCGTGTAACCTCCCGGGCCGCATAAACCAGCCAGGAGGGACACGGGTCCAACAAACACGTGGCAGCACTTAATTTCCCCATGATCCTGTCCACTTCATCCGGAATCACAGGATCAAACTCTTCCCAGATATTATCGGCCAAACCCATCGTTTCCCCTTCGTCAGACACTGCCCAGTCGGAGTCCAACATGGGTTAGGATAAAAAACTCCAATAACAGCCTTTCCAAGGAGATGTTCCTACTGATAGGCTATGAGCATGCACTCAGTGCATTTAAACAAAGCATTAAAGACCAGAAAGTCCAACATGACCATCAGCTTCACCAAGAATGTTTTCTTGAGTAGTTAGACCTTCCCCCATTAACAAACAAGATATTTATATTATATAACTGCTTCTAAATTTTGAAGGGCATTAACTCTAGCACATTCTAATGCTTTTCCCATGGCAGTTCTGTAGGATTGATACAAAAAAAAATAATCCCATAGAACTGAGATTGTGCCCCTGTAGAAAAGAAGCCCATTGATATTTCAGCTCATGTCCTGTTATATTTATTTATTTTTATTTTATTTTAATTCCATTTATATCCCGCCCTTCTCCGAAGACTCAGGGCGGCTTTACAAACTTAGCAGTAGCCTTCATTCTATGTATATGCCTGCTTATTAGGGCTTTCACACACACCCCAAGCGGCATTATTACAAAGTCAGCTTAATTGCCCCCAACAATCTGGGTCCTCATTTTACCTACCTCGGAAGGATGGAAGGCTGAGTCAACCTTGAGCCTGGTGGGATGCGAACCTGTACTAATTGCAGGTAGCTGGTGTTACTTAAGGAGGCATTAGCCCACTGCTCCACCAAGGCTCTTATACCTTCTATGGATTCATGGACTTATTTTGTAACACTGTATCTGGTGAAATATTTGGAAAATCCTAACCTTTTTAATGTACATCTGTTACTATCTGATCAGTATGATACAATTTCTTGAACACAGCTAAATTCTGCTATATTGTCTATAAAATTAGGCTGGCCATCGATGATCTCACCACAAACTGTAATATATGACTATGTCTTGTTCTGCTTTGTCTTATTTTCATGTTTTAATTTTTAATCTGGTCTGTGGCCATAATAGAAGATTGATTGATATCTTGTTACAAACCTTGACAGCCATCTTATGTACAGCAAAAGGGAATAGGAGTGAACAGTCATGATGGATAACTGTGGGGTGAAGAAGTGAATTCAATAAAACAGGTCTTGACTGAAACCAACATCATCAAGACCCACTAAAGTGAAACTCTCATCAAATATTACCATGACCCCCAGAGCTTTCAGTCTTAGCCTTGACCTATTTATAGAACAGATCCAGTTTCTTGAAGTCATGGTAGAACAATCCAGTGAACATATAAACACATTATACTGGAAATCCAGAGATTGCCATATTTACTTACACGCTTCTGGCTTTCACCCAGAACATACAATCAAAACTGTCGTCTGCAGAGAGACTTTAAACTACAATTGCATTTGTTCTGACTCATTTCACAAAGAGGCTCAACTAATGAAATTAGTTTTAACATTAATTAATTAAAATTAATTAGGAAACAGGCGTTCAGGAGACTGAGCTACCCACCCAATGAGATCAAAAGACCAATTCATAGAACCGGATTGATTTCCAGAGATGACTTACTAAAAGGCAGACCACAAAAGCAGAATGACAGAACAAAATTGGATGCCACCTCCAGCTTTCAGCTCAAACTATTCAAATGCATTATTAATAAGCAGTAGCACATATTGTACAATGACATTGTACTTTCTCAGGCATTAAGTGACAACCTGCATATAGTCAACAACTAACCTAAGGCAGATTCTCATGAACAAGAAACAACAGGAGAAAGAGGCTAATGTGGGAACCAGACCAGATGTCTACTTTTTGCCCATATTTACCCTTACATATCCATCATACAGGATGGGACCCCTTTAGGCTCCTATCCTTGGCCACACCTCCTTCACCTTGAGCCTCCTGCCTCCACCCATTTGCCTGCTGCATTCCTCCTTGGCTGGCCCGCCCCTTCCCAGTCTCCCTGGCCAATGGGCCTCTGGCCCTCCACCTCGCACCCTTCGGCTCGGCCCATTCGTAGAGAAGTCGTGCCGCCCCTGCCATTTGCCTGCTGCCCCACAACACAGCCCCTGCAATAGCCCATCACAAGCTGCCCCCCTGCGAGCAACAGGGCTGCTGCCTGCCACCCATCCAATTGGCTGGTGGTTAATTGTCCTGTTCGGCCAAAAGCCCAGGACAAAGTGGGGAAATGGGCGGAGGCAGGAGACTTGAGACGAAGGAGGTATGTCCAAGGGTAGGAGCCGAAGGATCCTAGATCCCCAACAAATGCCCTAACAGCTGCATACACAAGAGTAGCAATGTTTTCACACTCTCTTCCTCTAATGAAATATATATATGATCATCTACCAGCAATGTTCTTCTGGATTTTACATGGAGGATAGCTTTGTACTCAAGTATTAATAAGTTTGAGTTGGACATCAGAACTCAAAATAAGCATGACGTGATATCAGAGCATTTCAGCCTCTGAGGACATTTCATTGGAAATCTCAAAGCAACCATTTCAGAAAAAAGGAAGGATTTTAACAGTAAAACTGAGTGAAAGTTTGCTGAACTTGCATACATTAAAAAAAATCAGGTTTGAACAAACCCAATGGGTTTTTAACACATTACAGCTGTTATTTCAAAAGGTACCGCTAATCTGTCTCACAAATACCTGTATCTACATATCCAGCCCCTCTTCCTTCTCCCACAACTTCATCTCAGTTGAAATACTATCGCAGTTTAGCCACCTTGTGCATCTGAAGTAGTGAGCTCTAGTTTATTAAAGCTTATGTCTTTAAATAAAATGTGTTAGCTGGTGTTATCTGAGTCCTTTTCACCCCAGAAAGAAACAAAAAATGCCAGCAGGAAAATGGTTTGGCATAGATGTCTCCTTGCCCCTTGATAGGAGATCTCACTCTGTGTGAACTGGAAAAAAGTTCCCACACAGGTACAGTACATCTACCTTTATTTATATAAGGTGATTTTTTAGCTATCGAGCATTGTGGAAATGTAATACATTAACAAAAAGAAATTAAAGTTTCCAGATATCTGTTGCCCTCTAACCATGTGATGCATTTGATCATAATGGTCAATGGAATGACAGTCCCCTTACTGGCTAGTTCCCAATTACCAATAATGACCACTTTCCTTCAGAATTCCCTGCCAAGCATGGGATTCCTTTGAAAATCACATTCCTGAAATCATGCTCTGAAGAGAGAAATGCATTGTTTCTTACATGCCTCTTGGAACAGACAACGGCCTGGTTGTTGTTGTTGTTATTGTTGTTGTTGTTATTATTATTGTTGTTGTTGTTGTTATTGTTGTTGTTGTTGTTGTTATTATTATTATTATTATTATTATTATTATTATTATTATTATTATTATTATTATTTGATTTGCTAATCCACCCCCGCACCCCCCCATTAAACTGCACTCCCCAGTTTGGCTCAACATTTGCACAGCCTCAATACTCTAGCCAAGAAATCAGACCAAACAGCTGTTTGCAGCAAGCACTCTCTTTGATAATAAAGGTGGCATCTGGTGCGCTGGAATGAGCCTGAGAGGCATGTCTGGTCGATTTGAAAAGCGGATAGATAAGTGAGTGGCTTTAGGGAATAAAATAACATTATAGGGTGCCCTGGTTGACTCTCCCAAGCTCCTCCTTTCCTCAGCTGAAGAGTTGATTGTTGGTATCTTATAAAATAATAACAGATCTAGGAGGAGGAGGAGGTCTGAAAAAGCCAGCATCCTTCTGTATTTAGAAGCTGTTTGAAGCACCCCTTAATAATCGTTCAATGGTTCTCTCCGATTCAATCTCTTACTTTCTCTCTATCCATTTTACTCTATCCCAAAGTATTCCTGCCTAAGGGAGGCTCTTTTTCTTTCTCTCCTCCCACCCCTTCTCTACATTTCAATGTGACATCACTTTTCCAGCATTCCCCTTTTTAGATATACTGTGTGAGCTACAGGTATACTGTGTATTTTTAGATAATAACATACACCAGCCTGGGCATTATTACTGACACTACTGTTGTGGACACTAAGTTGATGTTGAATTTAATTACGGCAGCAAGACTTTTAGTAGGGCAATATTGGAAGAAGGAGGAACTGCCGACTATAGAAGAATGGACTCTAAAAGTTTCCAACCTGGCGGAAATGGCTAAGATCTCAGCGTATTTGAAAGACCATTCGCAACAGAGATATATTGTGGAGTGGAAAAAATTGATTGATTACATCCATGATAAATATGGGACTAAAAAGTTTCATCTAGCATTTGAATAAGTATTGATGTGATATTTATATTGCTTGTAGTTGTTTTATAAGAGTTAAAGTGCGATAGATTTAATAGTTTATTGTTGTTTGCATAAGGTAGATTATGATTGTTTGTATTTTTATACCTTGTATTTAGCTCTGGGAGGTCGGGGAGGGGGGAGGGGGAAGGGAGGGAGGTGTTGGGGAGGGTCGGGGAGGGGGGAGGGGGTTGGGAGGGGTTTTGTTTTGTTATAAAAAATGTATTGTAAAACTTTTCAATAAAAAAAAACATACACCAGCAAAGCAAACTAATGCAGCTCTTCCATCTCTTATTCCTTCATTTAAAAATCCTTTTCATCTTCTGCCTTTCCCTCCAAGCATGCAACTTTCTTTTTTTTTTTAATTTTCTATTCCCAAACTAGGTTGTGCCCATGCAAAGTGCGTTCTGTCAGCATATAGTGTGTAACTGTGGTATTTTAAACTTACTTCTTTCTTTGCTAGCGCGAGAAGCTTTAAGACTACTTCTGCAAATCTCTGGCTTTCATTCCTGTAACCAGAAGCCTTAAAATGCTTCTTTTCCATTGCTGTAGCCCGCAGCCTTTTTCTTTTTCTTTTCTCAGGTTAAGGGTTCTTCCACAGAGCAGCATTAAAGCACGGGACCTGGCTTTAGGTATGTTGGCTTAAAGAAATAGTAACTGTATTTCCAAACTCTGTTTTGCCTTGGCAATGAAGTAGAGTATTAATTCTGCCCATACAAGAAATGGAGGGGGGAGGAGGAGGGGAGAATGCCTCTTTGATGCCAGAGAGATAAAAAAAATGGCATAAAAGAAACTTTCTTCTTACATTCCCCTTCTCCTATCAACCCATGGCAGGGAGAAGGAACAAATTCATTTCCTCCCCCTTCTCTCCTCCACTTTTTCGTTTACTCCACAGGAAGGTTCTCTAGTTTTCTTTTTTCTCCTAACTAAGGTCAGATGCTGGTGGAGAAAACCAGTCATTGCTCTCTTTAGAGAGTGGTGGGACAGAGGCTTTGCCTGAATGATAGGCCCCTAGTGCAAAGGTGCTTTGCACCAACAACCCATCACTTGATCTATTTTGAAAACCAGGTTTTGCCAGTCTTCTTCTGGATACAGATTTGCTAGTCTTATAGAAGACTGGTAGAGACAGTTGTACCTATTATGGGCTAGAACAGGGATCAGCAACCTGAAACAGTGAAAGAGCCACTCGGAACTGGTTCCCTCACAAAAGGAAAAACTGGGAGCCGCAAAAAATGTGTGCACATGCACGTACATGGGCGCATGCGCAGAACAGGGTTTGACTGAAGAGTGGAGCCAAGGCGAGATATGCACCTACCCTGCATATTTGAATTGATTGGTTGAACTTTTTTAGTCCCACTTTTTTTTTGGACTGCACATGGCAGAGGACTGAGAGCCGCAGGAGATGGCTGAAAGAGCCGCATGCGGCTCCGGAGCCGTGGGTTTCAGACCTGTGGGCTAGAAGGAAAAATTGGCAGGAATCTTAATTTTACCCTATATCCAAAATGTTCTATATCAATATGTGTTGCTAGGGAAGGTTGATAATTAATAGCCACAATATGTGGAAATAATCTATGGTGTGCAAAGTAGCATTTGAGTGGGTAAAGTGGTGCTTTCTCGCTGCATTGATATGGTATATTCTTCTGTAGAGTGACAGGCAGAGACAAGAAAGTGAAGTGAGCCTTGTTTGATCACATAACCCACTGACACCAGCTGAAATTCTGACCAAGTATAGTTCTTCTCCAAAGAGTCTACAATAATAATAACAACAACAACAGGATCTGGCCTTCTAAAGAGCAGTCAGGGTTGATCTCCTCTAGGACTGACTGGTTTGATCGCCTTGCAGTCCAAGGGACTCGCAGGAGTCTTCTCCAGCACCATAGTTCAAAGGCCTCAATTCTTTGGCGCTCAGCCTTTCTTATGGTCCAACTTTCACTGCCATACATTCCAACTGGGAAGACCATAGCCTTGACTATACACACTTTTGTTGACAGGGTGATATCTCTGCTTTTCAGTGTGCTGTTTAGATTTGCCATGGCTTTCCTCCCCAGGAGCAAGCGTCTTTTAATTTATTGGCTGCAATCCCCATCTGCAGTGATCTTGGAGCCCAGAAAAATAAAATCTGTCACTACCTCCATTTCTTCCCCATCTGTTTGCCAGGAATTGAGAGGGCCGGATGCCATGATCTTGGTTTTCTTAATGTTTAGTTTCAACCCAACTTTTGCACTCTCCTTCTTCACTCGCAACAAGAGGCTCTTTAGTTCCTCTTCACTTTCTGCCATTAGAGTGGTATCATCTGCATATCTTAGGTTGTTGATGTTTCTTCCGGCAATCTTAATTCCAACTTTTGATTCATCTAGCCCTGCCTTTCTCATGATGTGTTCTGCATATAAATTAAATAGGCAAGGCGACAGTATACAGCCTTGCCGGACTCCTTTCCCAATTTTGAACCAATCAGTGGTTCCGTGTCCACTTCTCACTGTTGCTTCTTGGCCCACATATAGGTTTCTCAAGACACAAATAAGATGGTCTGGTACGCCCATCTCTTTAAGAACTTGCCACAGTTTGTTATGATCCACACAATCAAAGGCTTTAGCATAGTCAATGAAGCAGAAGTAGATGTTTTTCTGGAACTCTCTAGCTTTCTCCATGATCCAGCGTATGTTAGCAATTTGATCTCTAGTTCCTCTGCCTCTTTGAAATCCTGCCTGTACTTCTGGTAGTTCTCGATCCACATACTGTAGGAGTCTAGCTTGTAGAATTTTAAGCATAACTTTACTAGCATGAGAAATGAGTGCAATGGTGCGATAGTTTGAACATTCTTTGGCACTGCCTTTCTTTGGAATTGGAATGTAAACTGATCTTTTCCAATCCTGTGGCCACTGTTGAGTTTTCCAAATTTGCTGGCAAATTGAGTGTAGCACTTTTACTGCATCGTCTTTTAAGATTTTGAATAGCTCAGCTGGAATACTGTCGCCTCCACTAGCTTTGTTGTTGCTCAGCTTTTCTAAGGCCCACTTCACTTCACATTCTAGGTTGTCTGGCTCGAGGTCAGTGACCACCTCATTGTGATTATCAGGGAAGTTAAGCTCATTCTTTTTTTTTATTAAAGAGTTTTAAAAAAACAAAATTTTACAATATATCCCCAAATCCCTCCCACCCCAAACCCACCCACTTCCCCCCCCACTTCACAAAGCTCATTCTTGTATAGTTCTTCTGTGTAATTTTGCCACCTCTTCTTAATCTTCTTAATCTCTTCTGCCTCTGTTAGGTCCCTGCCATTTTGGTCCTTTATCATGCCCATTTTTGCATTAAACGTTCCCTTCATCTCTCCAATTTTCTTAAAGAGATCTCTGGTCCTCCCTATTCTATTGTTTTCTTCTATTTCTTTGCACTGTTCATTTAAGAAGGCATTCTTATCTCTTCTAGCTATTCTCTGGAATTCTGCATTCAATTGGGTGTATCTTTCTTTTTCTCCCTTGCCTTTTGCTTCCCTCCTGTCCTCAGCTATTTGCAAAGCTTCCTCAGACAGCCATTTTGCTTTCTTGCATTTCTTTTTCTTTGGGATGGTTTTAGTTGCTACCTGTTGTACAATGTTGCGAACCTCTGTCCATAGTTCTTCATGCACTCTGTCTATCAGATCTAATTCCTTAAATCTAGTTGTCACCTCTACTGTATATTCAATTCATACCTGAGTGGCCTAGTTCTTTTCCCTGCTGTCTTCAGTTTAAGACTAAACTTTGCAACGAGAAGCTCATGGTCTGAGCCACAGTCAGCTCCTGGTCTTGTTTTTATTGACTGTATAGAGCTTCTCCATCTTTGGCTGCAGAGCACATAGTCAATCTGATTTCTGTGTTGACCGTCTGGTGATGTCCATGTGTAGAGCCGTCTCTTGGGTTGTTGGAAAAGAGTGTTTGCTATGACCATCGTATTTTCTTGACAAAATTCTATCAGCCTGTGCCCTGCTTCATTTTGTACTCCAAGGCCAAACTTGCCTGTTATTCCGGTTATCTTTTGGGTTCCTACTTTAGCATTCCAATCCCCCATGATGATAAGGACATCATTTTTTGGTGCTGTAGGGCTTCATAGAACTGGTCAATTTCATCCTCTTCAGCAATGGTGGTTGGGGCATAGACTTGGACTACTGTGATATTGAATGGTTTGCCTTGGATTCATACTGAGATCATTCTGTCATTTTGGGGATTGTATCCCAGTATTGCTTTTTCTACTCTTTTATTAACTATGAAGGCTACTCCATTTCTTCTGAGGGATTCTTGCTCGCAGTAGTATACCTGATGGTCATCTGAAATAAATTCACCCATTCTTGTCCATTTTAGTTCACTGATTCCTAAGATGTCGATGTTCAGTCTTGTCATCTCTTGTTTGACCATGTCGAGCTTTCCTTGATTCATGGATCTTACATTCCAGGTTCCTATGGAGAAGAAATATTTACAGCATCGGACTTTCCTTTCACCACCAGACACATCCACAGCTGAGCGTCCTTTCGGCTTTGGCCCAGTCGCTTCATTCTTTCTGGCGCTACTAGTACTAGCCCTCTGCTCTTCCCCAGTAGCATATTGGACGCCTTCCGACCTGAGGGGCTCATTTTCCAGTGTCATTTCTTTTTTCCTTTTGGTACTGTCCATAGGGTTTTCATGGCAAAGATACTGGAGTGGGTTGCCATTTCCTTCTCCAGTGGATCACATTTTGTCAGAACTCTCTGCTATGACCTTTCCGTCTTGGGTGGCCCTGCATGGCATAGCTCATAGCTTCATTGAATTATGCAAGCCCCTTCGCCACAACAAGGCAGTAATCCATGAAGGGGTTGGAGCAGGGGTGGAGATGGTTACCAGCATCAAATTCCTGGGTGTGCAGCTAACAAGTAGGCTGGTTTGGTCACTCAACAGTGAGAAACTGGTGAAGCGGGCATAGCAGCACCTGCACTTTTTGTGTCACATGAGAAAAGCTCATCTTCCTTTCCCTGTTCTGACCACTTTCTACAGGGGGACGATTGAGAGCATCCTGTCACACAGCATCACAGTCTGGTTTGGAAGCATCACTGCTTCAGATAGGAAGGCGGTGCAGAGAGTGATGAGGATGGCCAAAAATATCATTGGCAGTTCCCTCCCTCCCATCCAGGGCATAGCACAGAAGCGTTGCTTGAGCAGGGTCCGTAAGATTATCTGAGACACTACACATCCTCTTCATGACCTGATCTCCTTGTTACCATTTGGGAGGATGCTTCGTGGTATCCATAGCAGAACATCCAGATTCAACTAGTTTCATTCCATAAAGCATTAACCTTGTGAACTCTCAAGCTTCCTCCTTCCATTATATATTCAAGATGGACAGTATTTAATATTTATTTGTTATGTATATGTAGGGGTGTGGGTCTATACATATGTTGTATGTAGTATGTTTTAGGTGGGTGTCATGTGTGTGTTTCACTTTGAGAGTAGGCAACTAAATTTCATTTTTGGTGTGCGCCATTGTGCCCACAATTAAAAAAAAATAACAATAAAGATTATCTTATCTTATCTTTTCAGCAATGTTGTTACTTAAGAGTTAAACCCTAGGACCTTCTCTGTGTAAAGCAAATAAGAATAATCTCAGATCTCTGATGTGCGCATATCTGATTTGTGCAAGGGAATCTACAGGGCTTGGTCAAAAAAAAGGCAAGATGGCACATCTTGACACTTATAAAGCAGCATTTCAATTGCACCATCATGACAGCAATCTAGACCTTTCTAACCATGCCTTACACATATCCACAAATCTATGGATGAGGGACCACCCAAAATGGCTTGTGAGAATAACCTTGGGAGACAGGAGACAAGATATAGCTTAGACACCATTGATAAATATAGTCTTAGCCCAAAGGATGATGGGGATAGAGAAAACATCTCAGAAGTGATCCCTGCTTCCCTAGTTCTTTAGAAAGGGGGGAAGTGCTTTCAAGACTCATAAGATTCTGTTACTGTAACCTTACAATAAACGTAGTATTGGTAGTCACAGTCTTGGTTTCCACTCTGGACAACCTTAAACAGCTGATACCATCTTAGTATCTGATATAATTGGAATTTTGTTTGAGATACAGTATTCCATTTTATAAAAGATTTTCAGCATCTAAAAATACAAGCAGTTTGAAGGCAATTGGTTATGAAGCTTCTGCATGCAACCAAGTGCAAAATTTAGCGTGGCCCACTTCTTTAAACTTAGTCATTACATTAGATTCATAAGGGCTACCTCAGGAGTCTTCAAACTTGACCCTTTTGTGACTTGTGGACTTCAACTCCCAGAATTCCTCAGCCAGCATGCCTGGCTGAGGAATTCTGGGAGTTGAAGTCCATAAGTCATAAAAGGGCTAAGTTTGAAGACCCCTGGGCTACCTGAACGCTTGTTTTCAGACGTGCTCGTTAGCCCAAGTTTTCAAATTTACTCTTTGAGTCTCACTATTCTTGAAAGAGACTCTGTGGAGCTTCCAATCATTCATGTCAGACCTAGAAACTCATTAGCTAGGTTTAAAGATTTGGGCTTTAACATTTCTCATCAATCGGACTTCATCACTGCCATTTCCCAAAGTGACATTAAACTTCTGTTTAGGAAAACAACTCTGTAATCATCTCTAACAATTTAATTACATGTAATTTTCAACAGGTGCTACCAGAACAGCTAATTAATTAAATCAAATCAGCCCTTAATTGTCATGGAAGGCCTAATTCACTGGCTTCACTTTTCAGGAGGGAAAAAAAACACAACAGCTCTGTATTAGAGTGTGACCAGACATCACAAAATAAGTGATTTTTATATTGCTGTTTTCTGCTTGCCAGATTTTGCTGCAGTCCTGTGAAGGCTTGCGAGAAGACAATATTTGGAACAGAACAGAACAGACTTTTCATACTTCACATACCCCGCGGCACTTCACAGTAATTACTTAGAGGAAGGGGCACTGGCTGAGTAAAGGCATAGCAATTATACTCACAGTAATAATTCATGCCTAGCTGAGTGCATTCAGAACCATTTCATTGAGATACATGGCTTACCTCAAGCACCTTGAAAGCCTTACTTGAGTTTTGGTCTTTTTTTTTTTTAAATCGAGCAGAAACTCAATTACAAAAGGAACAAAGCAAAAGATGCATTTTCTAATTTTTAATTATTTTTTATGGCATTTGTGTTTGCCGTTTTTGTATTACTGTTGTTTTACTTGCAAGCTGCCCAGGGTCAGTTGGAATTGAGCAATATATTTTAAAAAATCATATTAAACGAATAAGACACTAAGAGAGCTGCTCAGAATCACATTGGACAGTGATTTGGGCAGCATATAAATTTAATAAATAAGATGCGTAAAATAAACAAATTTCCACCACCCCCAAAGATTAGGAATTCAATCAAATGGTCACAACAGAGGGAGGCGGGGTCATTCATCCAGTGAAAGTTGCTCCAATATCAGAAACTATTTCTTAGGTGGAACTTTTCCTTCTGCTGAACTTTCCCTGAAATATAAAATTAATTTGCTTATTTCATTACATTATCTAAACAACTTCACCATGCCTGTAGTTTGTGTAACACCGTGGCCCTTTTTGGTGCCCTACTGAAGTTTCTTTTCCCCAGCCATTTTAAGAAATTCCTGAGTGGTTTTAGAAATTCAGTGTTTTTTATTGCAGCTAATGCCTGTGATTGTATGCTGTATTTATTGCCCATACTACTACTGCTGCCAATTTTCACCATATTATGCTCTGTTGTAAGTTGGCTTTCAATTTTTTTTTAAAAAATGAATGGTTGTAATTGATTTGTACACTGCCTGAAGAGCTGCATACATTGAAAGGAATATAGTGGGAGGTCTATGGGACTGAGAAAAAACACAACATGCTGGGAAAAAATTGGAAATCAGTCTCAAGGTTTTTCATTGGGACTTAGCAGTACCTTCTCAGTGGGATTTTATTTCTCACTGCATGAATGGGGTGCTTGCCTTTGTTGTTGTTGTTGTTGCTGCTGCTGCTGTTGTTGCTGTTGTTGTTGTTAGCTGCAAAGTTGTGTCCGACCCATCACGACCCTATGGACAACGTTCCTCCAGGCCTTTAGTTCTAGCCATACTGCAGACTGTTCCAGCCTTGCTTTTCAACTGAAACTGCATCCTACCTCCGTCACCCCAAGCATCTCTGGTTGGACCATGTCATTATGCATAAGGTCAAGATCAATCATCCTTCTGCTTCTGATTGTAATGTACAAAATCCAGCTGATATAGGATGTCATGGATAAATGCCTGCTCATCTCTTTATCCTTGCTTCTCTTTACAAACTGTAGGAGAGACACAACTCACACTTTATCATCAGGAGGAAAAACTTGCATTTATAATGGGTCACCAAGCCACTGAAGATAATCAGGGTTTAATAGGAATCAAGATTCATTGGTGCATCAGCCTTAATTTTATAGTTCAACTCTGGACAACTGAACATGACAGATTCAACGAAGCCTAAGCCGAATGCCTTTTGCCAACTCTGATCAGCAACTCTTCTCCATTTAAGGCAGAGATTATGAAAAAGAATAGGAAGGAATTGATTTTAGCTAATATTTGGAATTAGTATTTGACATTTAAGTCCACTTCTACTTCGAATTTGACTTGTACATGCTGTCTCAGAGATTGGCTGGCTTTGAACAGTACACCTAGTCGTTCCAGTTGTGATAGCATTCCCATGGTCACAATTGTGATCCAGGTGTTCAGCCACCCATTGCCTAATTATGACAAGCAGCAGAAAGCTGCAGTTATGCAATTGCAGTTTCCAATGTTCCCTGCTGGCTCCCTACAAGCAAAGTCAATGGGGAAGCCAGCGGGAATCTACAGTTGTGTGAAGTCTTCACTTAACCTACATGGTCCTTGCTTAACAACAGCAGCTGGGACTTTAGGTTTGCCATCACGCCTGCTGCTGGAAGGTGAGCTCTGTCTTCTGCGTTCAGTTTTGCTCCACTGGGGGACCCTGGAAAGGGTTGAAAGTCACCCTGTAGGGGCGACGAGCAAGGAGGGGACCCCCACTTAATCACGGGAGGGTGGCAGCCCTTCCGCTCGATCCAGGGCAGCCCTCCAAACCAGTGGAGGAAAGACCAGCCATAGTAAGACTGGTCAAAGTCAAACTTACTACCAAGCACTTCCAAAGCAACGTGGATAAAACTGGGTGAGATCTGATCTTCTCTTTACCCTAAGTACTTTCTTTTCCTGTAAAATCTGTCTGAAGTATCTTTCCCCTGTGAGGAAAGAGGGAAGGGAATTTCTATCCCACCCTCTAAGAATTGTGGCAACTGACTACCCAGGGGAATTAAAGCACTAAAAGAACAACTTTAATCTAATTGGATTTATATGTTCCTGAAACTTGGGGACCAAAAATTTTCCTATTTTTATTGGAGACTTTTGCTTTTATCTACAAAAAAGAAATAAAATTGGAAAAAGGATTATAAAAATTTTGAACTTAAGAAAACCTTAAATGGCATTGGTGACATCTTGTGGTGATGTTTGGTATTACAACTTGTTATTTCCTAAAAGAGACTTGGCTCGAAGCCCAGACCTTAGATAAGACTCTTCTGAGCTTGGCATCACCTGTGAGAAACTCACCTGTAAAAGAACAGCTGGGTGGCATAACTGGCCTACTTGAACTGTGAATGTAAACCTTTACTGACTTTCAGAGTTTTATGTGAGGAATTGCCTTCCTATCTCTTTATTTGAGGAATATTGGTTACTATATGAGATGGTGAAATACCTCAGACTATAAAATCTTGCTTGACAAACGATTTGTACTATAAAGACTATTTATAAACATGTGAAAGAGATGGATGAAGACCAGGAAAAGATACATGAAACCATTCTTTTAGCTTGTGATAAAATAAGACCTAACATAAAAGATCAAGATGCCAGCTTAGATACACAAACCCAAACTTTGACTACAACCAAAGAACTAACAATGCAGAAGATAACAGAAGAGGTAGAACAATCAAATATTAACACAGAGCACTCAACTGACCAACAAATACAGTTAATGGAAAATCCAGAAAAGGGAGTGGCAACACTGAAAATGGAAAAGACTTTCTGTATAAATCAGAAGAAATTTGAGAAAGAAGAACAGATTGAATGGAAGATAAACATATCAGGGCAATCATGGGGAATTAGAATAATAGGGAGACAACTTAATGAATACAAATGGGCTAGTCCTTCCAAAAAAAATGGCAATTAAATGGTCTCCTTTATTTCATATAACATATACAATAGAGGGAGATCTATTTGATGATCTAAAAGCATTGAAATGGAAGCCTAGTTGGCAAAGGAAGAAAGCCAGAATAAGGCTGAAGAAAATTGGGGTTTTGATTTATTAGAGGGGATTTCATATTACTAATTAGAGCATTAAAGGGAGAAGTTGAGATAAAGGGAATTCTGGTCATTAGATTTAAAATATTTGAAAATTAGTTGAAAATAAGGATTTTATCTGTTTAATATTTAAAAATTAGACCTAAAAGAAAAAAATAATATTAAAAAAATAATATTATGAATATGTTTGATTTATTGATTAACCCAGGTAATATATATAATGGTTTTGATGTATTAAAGGGGATAATGTATTATTGAGTAGAAGATTTAATATGGTGGGAAATAGCTAACTTTTAGGAAATAGAACAAAATTATATTCAAATAGATAAAATGTGTATTTTGGATATTAGATTCTGTTATGAATTGAGAAAAGGGAAATCTTGGTTACCTAAAGCCTGAAAATTATAAATATTAAAGGTTAAATTGGAATATTGATGGGAAACTAAAAATTGAGAAAAATTAATAACAGGATATGGATTGTTTATGAAGATTGAATGTAAAAAATAATTATGATACATATAAGCTAAAATTTATTGATAAATGTAATAATGATGTTTTTACTGAGTTGTTATAATAAGAACTGTATTAGCTTAAATATGAGACAGTAAATGTGAAGGGAAAAAGAGAGGAAATATTTGATGTTGTAACTTGAGATTTGTACTAAAGATTTTGTTATCGAACTACTGAGCCTCCCTTTGTGGGAGCACAAAGGGAGGCTCAGCTAATCTCAATGTACACATAGTTGTACTTTGACAATAAAGGTTCATTTCATTAACCCAGCCGCCACGTTGCTTTTTGAATACTTAAATGTAAAATTGGAAAATTAATAAAATATTATTTAAAAAAAACAGCAGCAGCTGGGACTTCTGAAACTGCCATTGCTAAGTGACATGGTCATGTGACATCATTCTTTATTGTTTTATTGCTTAGCAATGTCATAACCCAAGGACTACCTGTAAAGCAACTGTTTCAAGCAAGAATTTCTGGCTATCAAAAAAGCAAATGGTCACCTTGTTTGCCTCATTGGTTTATAGCACTGGGGAGCAGAAGAAGCAACCTAGAACTAAGGAGAAACTTCCTGACAGTTAGAACAATTAACCAGTGGAACAACCTGCCTCCAGAAGTGGTGAATGCTCCAACACTGGAAGTTTTTAAGAAGAGACTGGACAGCCATTTGTCTAAAATGATATAGGGCAGGTCTAGGCAACCTTGGCTCTTTTATGATTCATGGACTTCAACTCCCAGAATTCCTGAGTCAGCATAGCCTGGAATAGGGTTTCCTGCTCGAGCAGGGGGTTGAACTAGATGACCTCCAAGGTCCCTTCCAACTTCTTCTTCTTCTTCTTCTTCTTCATTATTATAAAACTTTTATTCATAAAACATGAAACTCAGTCAACTGAACACTCAGATTTACTGGCACTAATGGTTGACACGGGTTGCTGCCCGCATCCTAGGTATCAACCAGGTATCTCCTTAATATGTAAGATGTTCTGAGTAGCGCAGTTTTCTGTAGCTTTTATTATTATTATTATTATTATTATTATTATTATTATTATTATTATTATTATTATTATTATTATCATCATCATCATCATCATCATCATCATCATCATCATTATTATTATTATTATTATTATTATTATTATTATTATTATTATTATTATTTTGAACCTACCCTGCCTGCCTACAGCTTCCTGCGAGCAAATGCCCCAGGTGGAATAGCAGGATATTTGCAATACATTTATTCTCACTAGCATGCAATGCCATCCCTCTGTTTGCAGTCCTGAGATAAAATGCCTGTTATTATTCACAAAGCAGTTTTCTGCAAGGCCCAAAGTGAGGGAAAGGAGTTCTAATGAATAATGGATTAATGTCAGAGTTCTGTGTTGCTTCATTCTCATTGGCTCTCTGTCCACCTCACCCCCCCCTTCTCTTTCCCACTATCTCTTCTCATACTTACATATGGTGGGGGGGGGAATTCCCTGACTTGGTAGATTGCTAAAGGGACACTTTGAAGGAATTTTAAATATATCAAAGAGCAAAACACTGTTTTTTCCCCTAGAAAAATCAAAGAGTAGATAATCTGGCCTGGAAATAAATGGGGAAAATGGTGAGCTTAACCCAAAAAGAAAGGCAGAGGCAGAGAGCTAAGGGGAATAAAATATTAAAAACTGTGCCAGGCATTGGCATATTTGGCTCCTACCCAGAGCCAAAGAATGGGAGGAAAATAAATTGGCTATCATGTAGCAGGTATCAACTGTTCCTACCTGGGCATGATAGTTACTGCCTTATGACCAATTAATTCTCTAGCTCCGCAACAGTTTTTTTTAAACCATTTAGCAATCTTTACCTATTAAATTTACATCCTGGCTTGTCATCAAAAATTCTATTTCCATCTGCGCTTCCAGCAAATAAGTCATTAAACCAACATTTTTAACATTACTGGGAACTTATTAGGATCAAAGCACTGAAGCCAAGGTAGAGAGAAAGTGTTTGGGCTGAGTACCTTTTTATGGCTTATTAATAAAAATAATAATTTATTTAGCCAAGTAGATGATAATCAGATAGGGTCCTGCATGAAGCGATAGGACTTCAGCAAAGGCCAGATACAGATTCAAAGAAAATCGTGGGAGAAGAGGTGGTTACTTATTATTCTTTGTTTTCAACGCCTGTTTCTTTGCTCTGGAATTTGAATAATGTATTTTTCAAGGTGATGAGCCTTGTAGGCTAAAGAACTTTTACATTGAGAAATAGACTCTTAGGAACTCTATAATTCATGAAAGTACATATCTAATTTCTAGAAGTAAAGTACAGTATGTATATATATATATATATTAAATATATTTTTTCCTAATAATAAAGCTATTTTAATCTAAAATCTTTCTGCCTCTGAATCCATCCTACCATACACGCAGTACTATACACCATTGTTGAAAAGATTTCAAATTTTCTGTAAAACGTGGGCAGGTTAAAGTACATAGATTATAGTTGGTCACCTAGTCAGCCAGATATTCAGACTGTATTTGGCATTTTTATCCAGGGACTATCAAGTCCTTCCAAGGACCTGGCATATACAGATGGTGTTGGATGGTGTTAAAGGTATCATTGAGCATGTAAGCTGTTCCAAGTAAAGCTGCCTTTTGCAACTGACTGGTGGCGATTTTGTCAATGTTGATGGTGTTCAAGTGGTGGTCCAGATGTTTTGGGATTCGACCCAAGGTGCATATTACTGATTATTAATACCATTTTTGTTTTCTTTTACCGCAGTCATTCTACTTCTATTTGCAAGTCTTTGTATTTTGTGATTTTTTTCAAGTTTTTTCTCTTCTACTGTCTCCAGGAATTACAAAGGTACCACAGATTTTTTGTTTGTTCGTTTTTCTGATTGACCATTGACAATTGTTAAGTCTGGGGTGTTATGTGGCTGATGCTTGTCTGTTTGAATTTTAAAATTCCAGAATACTTTAGATTCTTCATTTTCTATTATTTTGTCTATTTTTGTAGTCCACCAATTCCTGCAAGCAAATGATATTTCTTGTACATACGTATTCCAATGCTTGACTTACTACTGTTTGTACTCAGTCTGTGCTATCTTCTTGTGGCAATTAGCTTTGCTCAGAGGCGACATTTGCTATCTGTTGCTGTCTTCTCAATTCTGGGTTTGTATGCATTTGTTCCTAAGGCTTGGTTTGTGCAGCCAGAATTAACCCTTCTATCTCTTTCTTTAACTTTCTTGCTCTTAGCCTTTCCCAGGTCTTGTTATCTGCTTTGTCCACTAGATTTTTAATGTATTGGCCATGAAATATTTAGCCTTGCCTTGGTTTTTTTCTATTCTTCATTTGCTTTTTTTAATAGGCCAATTTGGTCTCTCAAGTACTCAATAAGTTTTCACAGCGTACCAGCTTCAGTGCATCTTCTTCACTGTATTTCAGATATCTTTCATATGCCATTTTTTTTCTTCTTTAACTGTCTGGAGTACTTGCAACATTCCACATCCACCTATTTTCTTTGATAAGTAGAGTCTGTCAACATCACTGTGTGGATGAAGGGTATGATTCATTGTTATTTTTCTGGCCTTTTTAACCAGGGCTTTTAATTCTGCTTGAATACAGTCCACTATTTCAACAGTGTGTCTAATGACAGAACTTGCCCAAGTGTTAATTGCCCTGATGGTATTTCCTCCAGTGAGTTAGACTTTAAGATTTTCTTCACTCTCATGATGTCTTCACTTCTAAGTTTCTTCTAATTCCAGTGTGCTTGATATTATCAGCTTGAAGGATACCCAGATATTTGTAGTGATAATCTTCATCCAGACTCTTGATATTATTTCCATAATATCAATTTTCCTTCAATTTTCATGATCAAGTAGGTTTTACTAAATGTCAACCGGTCTTCAATTTCATTTCCTTGCAGTATGTTGGGAAATTTCTTGGCAATAAGTGAGTGGGTAGACCAGTCAGATGTTTCTACCCAAAACCATGCAGTGATGACCAATTCTTTATCTTCCTTGCTTTTTTCTTCACCATTTCTGCTCTTATTACAAATTCTATCATTTCAGTTTCTTTTCTATTCTTATTTACCTCCTTTTTCCAAGCTGCATTCTTGTATTTCTTTAGGTTGTACCATAGCTATATCTAGAACTGTACAGTGTCTTCTTTATCAGGCATGGACTACTTTGTTGCCATCCCTCCATTGATTGACTGGTAGAAACATTTCTAATTCAACTGAAATTGGAGATTCTGCCTATAATGTCCAATTTGAGATTCATATTTGCTGATCTTCCTAGCTATAGCTGTGATTTACTGATTTATTATTTCTAGTGCTTCTTTGATCTTCCTGGTTTCTAGGTGATTCTTCTTGATTACATATTATTTGACTTCTCCTTCAACTTCTTTTTATCTGTTCTAGCTTGTTTGCATCTAATTTTAGCAAATGTAAAGGTTTCCCCTGTCCAGTCATATCAGTGCTCATCTCCCTTCATTAGTTGAACGAGCCAGTGTTGTCCGAAGACACTTTCATGATCATGTGGCCAGCATAACTGTATGGCGAGGTGCACAGAACGCTGTTACCTTCCCATTGAAGTGATACCTATTTATCTACTTGCATTTGCATGCGTTCAAACTGCTAGATTGGCAGAAGCTAGGGCAAGAACTCTGTTTTTATTTCTAACCTAAGCTTCCATTTTGGTGCAATAGATAATGCCTATATTTGATATTACAGTTTTGACATCTTTTAATATTTGTGCTATTTGTTTCTTTGGAATAAGTTTCAATGCAAGCAATCTTTTTCAGCTGTTTTTGTGCTGTTCTAGATGCTCAGGTTTTAGTTAGAGAGCTTTGTTATTTGTAAGGAGAAGGCAGAGGAGAAGGTACCGTATTTGAGAATCAAAATGATTCAATAGTTATCCTGGATTTTTCTATTGCGAATTCCCCCTGGTTTGCCTTCATGGTCTGTGATACTTCTGGCAAGGCTTTGATTTCTTTATTCTGGGTAGACCTTTTCAGTTCTTCCAATTCTGATTCTGTGGATATTTTATTTTATATTAAACAATGGCATTGGTCTGCTAGTTTCTGTTCTATTATTTATGATTCTGGATGTTGTTCTTTATAGAGCTGATGCATTCTTTTCAGTTATTCTCTTCTTGTTGGTCTTGATTTGTAATAACACATCATTATTTATTTGTTTTCAATCTATTTTATATTTGCAAGCAGTAAACAACTTTTCTTCCAGTAGGCCTGCAGCTGCTGGCCTGATTGTTCAGCCAAAAGTTATGAGTCCTATAGTCAGTTTGTCACCAGATGTCCAGGATCTCTAGCATAGTCCTTGTTGACCCAGGTGATGACTGATGTGGTATGGGTTTTTGTAAATTACATTTCATTGTATTGTTTATGAAACAAAGCATCTGGCTTCTCTGATGAGACCTGTCCAATATCATTGAACCTCTGCCATAGCTCTCATCTTCTTCAGAGCACACAAGACCCACAACCATGTCAAGGTAGTGCTTCACTGGGAGATTATTATTATTATTATTATTATGTTTGCTTACAGAGTCAGCAAGATGTTTAGACTGGATATGGCATTTTTCTCAATCTATTCCCATAGATTTGGGATAAGCAGACACTGTTGTTTAATGGTGTTAAAGGTATCATCACAGGATGTAAGCTGTTTCAAGTAATAATTAAGAATAGTAATAGCTGATGATGATCATGATTTGCAGAATTTAAAAATGAGGGATAAAATGCAAATATAGGATTAAAGTCTTTGTTTTGTTTTAAAATGATCCTGATAATAATGCTGTGATTACACAGACAGCAATGCCTCTGAAAACGCAGAAGGATGTGAGATACAGATCAGACAATTTGGGCTAATGCTGCATTTTCTGATGAACAAATAGCCCATGGATCTGAACACATGCCTATCCAGATGCTCTTTTAATATTAACAAAGCTTAACAGTGAAATGAGGGCAACCTTAGGCAGACATATGTCATGCTGAGCTCAACAAGACTTTCTTCTGTGCTTGGGATTTCAATATTAGATTGTTCTCTTTTTACTCAGAATAAACTGCATTAATCACAGTGGAAATTAATTCTTGCATATATTATGTACATGACTCTTAGGTCTAAAAGTACAAGGTACCTTTTCACTGTACGGAGCAATGTGGAACGAGCCTCATTGTGAAAAGTGATAATAATACTTGTGGCTTGCAGGTCTGCAGTGTAGTGAACAGATGCACATCTATAACAAATGAGAAAAGAAGTTTTCATCAGGCAGAGCACATGCAGAATTAACTAATAAAAAAGAAATTCCCAATCAAGTAAAATCTCACCAATCCTGATACACATGCAGTATTTAGCATCCAACTGAATTTTGTTGTCCTGCCAACACATTTCCCAGTACAACATCTTTTTTATGATTGCAATTCATCACATGCTGGCAGTGCTGACAACAGGGTTTAGCACACATTGGATTATATAACTGCCAGGAACACTTGTTAACAAGCCTGTGGTTTCAATACCATCAAGACACAAGATGGCACCTATTTATACCTTTTGCTGCATAACTGATACAGGGATGGGAAGAAAGAAACAGATGCAAATCCAGGACGGATTAAATCAGCAGGTAGTCTTAATTCTTCCACAAACCTAGGAGCTGATGATGAGGTGATGTGGCATGTAGTTACATGGCTCAACAGCAACTGTGGAGCATGGAGCTCATGCAGGATGCATGGAGCAGTTAAGCTGACATTATTCAAATCATATTCATTCACACAGGCTGTTGTTATTAATCGTCTTTACTTAGGGGGAGAGTTGACTTCCCTTATTGGCTTCTTATTTTTGTCAATAAGAGTATGGATTCTTCCTCTCTTTCATTTCAAGGGTTAGTGTTAGGGTGTATGGAAAAATGAGAGCTATACTGGTGATCAATACCTTCATGGCTTAGAAGAACTTTTTAATTATCAATCACCAATATTCCATTTCTTAGAAACATGATTGAGAATCTGGCAGCTTCACACTTCCAGGTATCACACTTCAATAAGAATGATTTATTATTACATTGCAACGTGCATTTCACCAGCTAGAATTTTTTTGGAAATTGAAGACATTAACACAGGTGCCTCATTTAATGATGGTGTTTGGGGCTAGAATTTTCATCACTATGGGGCATGTCATGTGACTGCATCGCTTAGCAATGGAAATTCCAGCACACACATTTAGTGATGATAATTGAATCACGGTGGCTCTTTATGCAAGGACACCTTGTGGTCACCATTTGTGACCAATTTCTCCCTTGACTTTGTTTGTAGGAAGTTGGCAAAGAAGGTCAGAAATGGTAATCAAGTGGCCGTGGGACACTGCAACCAGTAGTGGGATTCAGCCGGTTTGCACCACTTTGGCAAAACTGATAGCTAATTTTTTGTTGCCCAGGCCCATAATGGACTTCCGGTAGCAGCATCCACACAGAGAACCAGTTGTTCACGTATTTGAATCCCACCACTGACTGCAACCATATGTAAGCATGAGAACCAGTCATAACTATCACTTGTTCAGCACTACTGTATGTCTGAACAGTTGCTGACCAAGTAGACATTAAACAAGAACCAGTGTACCTTGATTAAATATAGTTAATCCACAACATAGTACAAAGACTGCTTTAGTCACCTTAGAGGACAATCTGTGCTAGAAAGAAAATGTAGGGAGAGCACAGACTAGATTGATCAAGGTCAGAGGGAAACAACATGACACTGGACTGGTCTGTCACCATAATTGACAAACTGAAGAGCTTTCAGCCTGTTATAGTATACAGGCAGAAGAAAGAGATTCGAAATGGAAACCTTGCAACCTGCACTCTGAAGATGTTGGATTTCTTCATTGATGACTTTGAGTCCTGTTGGGAAGAAAAAAGCTGGACAGCTGAAGAGTCCTGCACTGTGTTCTGTTGTGAAAGGGTGTTTTACAGTTTGGGAATGCTCTAACTGTCATTGGATTTACACCATCATAGCAAATTTCAATTGGCATTGTCTTATTGTGCTTCAGGGAGATGCAATCCTACTAGCATGGCAAAATCTTTATTTTGACTAGAGACAAGAATATGGAGACAAGAATTTCAAAACAGCTTTGTATAAGAAACCGAGAGGCTTGTTCTCAGTTATACCTAACCATGCCACAAATATTTCCTGGTGACCTCTTTTTTCTGCCCTGCCTTCATGATGTTGCCTTCATTTGATTTCCTAGCTCATATCTGAGGCTGCCTTAAGTTGTCCTTAGCTGTTTCAACGTTAAAATAGCTTTTTTTTCCCCCTCCTCATCTCAGTGCATTCTAAAATCATAGGCATAATTACATGGCATTGAATTGAAAGAATGGGATCAGCGCAACTTCTATTGGCTACTTTAGGTTTGTTCAGTAATAGCCTCCCCTTTCTGATCCCTAGACACTGTCCTATATGTGGCTATTCTGATGTGATTAGTGGGAGAGATTGGATCTTTCACATCAGTATCTCCCATGCCTACAAGGTTTCAAAGCTGATCCTTGGCTCAACTATCTCTCCTGAAAAAAGGGATCAACCAAATTAACAACTGACAGACACTGAAAGGTTGTGATGTGCAGAGGGAGAGAAACATAATGCAAAAAGCAACTATATTAGCTCTTGCATAGTACCCTTGATATAGTGCTCTCCACCCATCCTTGAGTTAACAGAAAACTGAATCCACCATGAAAACTGCTGTCCCCTCTATTGTCTTTGTTCCCAGTCACTGCCAGTTTCTTAAGCCATGGACCTCAGAACTTCACTGGATGTCATAACTGATCCATGACATTACATTTTAAAAATAGCTGAACTCTTACAAGCTGTGTTCTCAGGAATCTTTTGCAATTTTAATTTTTTTAATTATATAAAATATTTCTTATGTTTTAAATTGAGGTTCTTGTGACATCACATGGCAGGCTGAAGTGCTGCTAACCGCCTAGCAGTGACCCACATGGCTGAACCATGGACTAGGATCAGTACAGCTAGCATGAATTATTTCATATCTGGCAAACTTCTCCTGTAGCAACTTATATTGGGAACAATTAGAATCTCTCAGAGCTTTGCTTTGAAAGATTTATTACAAAGCAGATTAAAATTTCAACACAAGGAGATCCTTATCTGAGATCCTTTCCCTTTGTATACCTTGTGCCATTGTTCCTGAAAGAATTTCTAATTTGAACTTCAACTAGGTGCAATTCCATCCTTAATAGGCTACAAATCCCCAAATAAATACCTGTGTCTTCCACTACTGCTGCTTAGTTAAAATCCTAAGAATCAACTTGCATTAAACATAACATGAACAACTCTTCTTCCCTCTCTTTTCGGCTATGTCTTCATGATATTTCTTCACCTCACCTCTAAAACTTATCCAAGGCAGCCTTAGCTATCTTTTGCAGCTCCAGTTTCAGAGTAATCATCCTGTTCTAAAGAACTGTTTTCTACCTCTTACTAAATCCAGGGCTTTTTTTGTCATAGAACGCTCAGAACGGAGTTCCGGCACCTTTTTTGGATGGAACCTTGTAGGATAGGCAAGGCAGGTTGTATGACACGTGTGAGTTCTGGCACCTTTTTCTTTTACAAAAAAAGCACTGACTAAATCCATATTTAAAATTAGCTTAACAGCTAGCAAGGTTGTACGGATGGCAAGAGAAAGGGGTGCAGACTCATTACCCACCACATAATGCTCCAAATGACTGTGTGATCAGAGATTGGGAGCTTTGAAGGAACCAGCTAACCCAGGGATCTTCAAACTTGGCCCTTTTATGACTTGTGGACTTCAACTCCCAGAATTCCTCAGCCAGCATGCCTGGCTGAGAAATTCTGGGAGTTGAAGTCCACAAATCATAACATGGCCAAGTTTGAAGACCCCTGAGCTAGCCCTTCCTAATCATCATCTTCATTCAGCCTGGAGATCAGCTACTGAAAATGTATGCAAAGCCTGGAGTAAGTTTTGACAAGAGGTCGAACCCATGAAAACTTCCCTCCTGTCAAAACTGGCCTTGCTCCCTCTTCAGCCACAGTCCTCATTACTAAGAGGGATTGGTTGGTGTTCTCCTCCCAGTTTGTGACAAGAAAGGAAGGAAACAAAACTGAGGGAATGAACCAATTCATTTCCTTTTGGCAGAATCTGTGTGTAGCAGGACAGGAATTGGCAGTGGGAGTAGCAAATTTTACACCAGTACACCAGTAGCTGTTGGCCAATTTAAAATCATCTTTTCTTTTTCCAGTATGAGAATACAGGAAACAGAGGAAGCCGATTAACATTTCTTCAGGCAAAGCAAAAGGAGACTGCAACAAACTGTATTCAATCATAACCAATCTTAAAGTAAAAGAAAGAAACAAACAAAAAACGTATCCCTCACAAAATAGGAAACCACCTGCTCTGGTTGTTTTTCCAGTAGATACAGTGTGCATTCATTTGACCATTTGTGAGCAATTACTCCATTGTGCATAAAATGTATGCTAAGGTGTGATGGTAAAGTAACAGCTTCTTGATACCTTTCACAACCAGGTGCTTTCTTCACTCATTGTTAGTATCTGCACTGAAGGAGAATGGGGAAATAACATTCTAGATAATATTCCAGGTGAGGGCCTGGCAACTCTAAGGGGGGAGGGTTTAGTTAAAACTGAAGAAAAAAGTGAGATGAAATAGACTGCCCATAAACTGACCTGGTTTCAGATAAATTGGCATAGAGAAGCTCAGTTCTCAAAGCCAGCCAAAACATGCAAGCACATTGGCCCAGATCCTCGGTCAGCCTTTATAATAGCTACAGAAATCAAATAACTCATGCTATTTTGAGAGCGAGTCGGTCTGATGCAGAGGTTAAGATATCAATCTAGAAATCAGGAGACTGTGAATTCTAGCCCCACCTTAGGCAAGAAGCCAGTAGGGTGATGTTAGGCCAGTCAATTCTCAGCCGTAGGAAACAGACAAGGCAAACTACTGAAAATCTTGCCAGGAAAACTGCCGGGTCTAGCCCAGGCAGTTGCTAGGAATTAATGCAGACTTGAAGGCGCAAAAAGTGCGAATGTGAAGCAAAAGCACAGTAATTTTCTGCCCCTTGCCATCATGAATGGTCTGATGTACATAAGCGTGTCATTTAATATTTCAGCAAAATTATAGACAAAAGTGCTGTATAGACTTGTGGAAAAGCCCCTCCACAAAATGAGCCAAGCCTCTAATTTCTAAGCAAACTATGAAAAATGGGCCATAAGCTGAACCACAAATTTTTCATGTGCTGTTTCAATATATTCTAAAGGCCTTCACTTATTTTCATACGTTGTATCAATAAATGTTTTCTAGGACAGATTCCATTTCAAGTTTTTACAACTGGTCTTATCCATAGATGCTTAGTTTTCATGCTATTTTTGGTTTGACTTTGAAGGGTTCTGGAACAAAGGGAAAATGTTTAGTCTAATTGTTGCTTTCTTGCTTTTTGTAATCGGCTTTTGCACCAGGGAAATCTCATGCAAGCAGGGGAAACACGTATATGGATGCGATATATACTGAAGGAGGGAATAAGGGAGTGTACAGGAATGATTGATGTCTTCCTTATGATGTAATGGCTCTGTTGTCTGATTTTCATTGGCTAGCAAAGTTTATAAAGCAATGCTACCAACTTTCTAAGGTGTAGCACTTCAGGATGTAACTCTGCCAGCGTTCCAGATTGTTGGGCACCCAGCTGCTTAATTTGATCAAATAAAGTGCTGCTTGATCAAGCAGTCTCCACTTGGGTTATCTGATTAGATTGATACGGTCTCTTAAGTTCAAGTAAGAAACTGGGACCTTATCTGCAGGCACATAGAGATACTTTAGCGAGTATTACCATATAATAATATGGTAATTATTACCATATAATAATACAATACATGCGGATAAGCCAAGCCCAAATTTGGGGGTGGTTTATTCTTGGCTTATCCATGAATATCTACAGTACCAGATTATTTATATTTTATTAAATTTCTGCTTCAGTGTTTTGCATGACTAGATACCATGAACACAGGATATTCTTTATTTTGAATGTTCAGTTCACATATCTTTTTTTCATTTATGCCTGAGGCAGCATATCTTATAGCATGCCATAGGTTTTGGTTTCTTTAATCTAGGCCCATAACTTTTCAATATTTTTATTAATGACTTGGATAAGAATGTGGAGTAAATGCTGCACAAATTCACAAAATTGAGTCAGACTGCTAATACCCAAGTAAACAGAAATAAAGTAAAAAATATCTTCATAAGTTAGAGAAATGGACTGAAAGTAACAGAATGAAATTTACCAGGAACAAGTGCAATGTTATTCACCTAGGAAACAAAAATAAATGCAAAGGGAATAGGATGGAGGATACCTGAAATGGTCATGATACTGTATTTCTGGAAAAGAGCCTAATTGGATGCAAACTAAATATTATACAGCAGCCTGATATGGCTTCCAAAAAAGACAAATAAAATTTTAGGTTGTATCAACAGTAGTATAGAATTAAAATTATGGGAAGCTATAATTTTATTTTATTCCGCTTTGGTCAGATCACATCTTGAATACTGTTCTAAGCACCAGATTTTAAGAAGCATTTTAAGAAAGTGGACAGTTTCAGAAAAGGATAGCAAGAATTATTAAAGGATTACAGACCCAGTTCTGTATGGTGAAAGGGAAAAAGGAACCTTGAAAAGAAAAAAATGAGGTAATAGTACATAGAAGAAGATAAAGACCTCTTCTCTTTCAGCACTAAACGCAGGATATGAAAAAAATGAATTTAAATTTTAGGAAGGCAAATTATAAATAAATCCTAACAGTAAGAACAGTGGAACCAATTATCAAAAAGGTGGGCTCCTTTCACTGGATCCATGTCCATTGGACAGCCAACTGCCAGGCATGTTTTAAAATTCCTGCATCGAACAGAGTGCTAGACTCAAGTGCAGATCTTCCCAAGTCTATAGGTTGCTATATTTTTCAGTACTATAGCCTTTCCCTTATGTTGTATAGATTCCTTCTCTGTAGCTCTCCATTTATTAAAGCGACGAAGTGGGAAACAGCATTGTTCAAAACAGGCAGAATCAATTTGTATTGATGGTAAATTTGAGGAATTGCAGCAAAGTATAAAGATACCACCTTTCTCTTCCATTCCTTCAATCTGTGTCCACTTGCTGATCAGAGACTTTGATGTTGAACCCATGCATCTATGAGGTAGTCCAACTCTATCTCCCGAAACATACATGGTCTATTTTTATATTATGGAGAACCTGGGCATTTTGCACATGACCCCCTTCTCACTTCCAAAGCACCAATAAGTGTGCTAAGACTGTCGGTACATTTCATCGTTTATCCTCCTTAACCAAATCCCACTTGCTCCTTTATTGTGCAGACTGATGCTTCAGATTTCTCCTGGGGAATTGGGCTTTGCTATTAACTCTAGAGTTCTGATTCAGTGCTTGCCAACCGTTTTGACTTTGAAGTGAAGGAAAAGTTATTTGAAGAAGGAGAGGGAGTTTCTACAGCTACTGAAAGAGACACAAAGATTGCATGCCCAGAATTGTGCATCAGGGAGCTCCTGATGAATTGGTATTGGAGAGACAAAATGCCCATCGTTCCCACACAAAAAAGAGGGAGGGGGAGAGTCACTTGGCACCTCCAAGTCCAGCAGAAGGAGGGATGAAAACAAGGACTGAGACTGAAGCATGTGAGTCAGAAGCCAGTATTCCACAAATGGAATAGAACCATCGTATGAACAAGACAAATAGATGGGGAAGAAATGGAGGTAGTGACAGATTTTATTTTCCTGGGCTCCAAGATCACCGCAGATGGGGACTGTAGCCAAGAAATTAAAAGACGCTTGCTCCTCGGGAGGAAAGCTATGGCAAATCTAGACAGCACACTAAAAAGCAGAGACATCACCCTGTCAACAAAAGTGCGTATAGTCAAGGCTATGGTCTTCCCAGTTGCAATGTATGGTTGTGAAAGCTGGACCATAAGAAAGGCTGAGCGCCAAAGAATTGAGGCCTTTGAACTATGGTGCTGGAGAAGACTCCTTCGAGTCCCTTGGACTGCAAGGCGATCAAACCGGTCAGTCCTAGAGGAGATCAACCCTGACTGCTCTTTAGAAGGCCAGATCCTGAAGTTGAAACTCAAATACTTTGGCCACCTAATGAGAAGGAAGGACTCACTGGAGAAGAGCAAGACAAGAAGGGGACGACAGAGAATGAGGTGGCTGGATGGAGTCACTGAAGCAGTAGGTGTGAGCTTAAATGGACTCCAGAAGATGGTAGAGGACAGGAAGGCCTGGAGGAACGTTGTCCATAGGGTCGCGATGGGTCGGACACGACTTCGCAACTAACAACAACAACATGAACAAGACATTGGTGTTTCACAATCTCAAGCCAAAGAAAAAAAGCCCCAAAGTCCTTTGAGCAGAAAAACATGCAGATACACGTGTACAAATCCATTTCTGTGTTCTGCACCAGGCAAATCTTCTCTACAGTAAGCCACATATCTATTAGTATATGATTTCCTTTTTTATTGGTCTGAAAGGCCTTGTTTTAGAGCAAAATTATGCCCATCCTAGTCAGGTTGTTCAGGTGACAGTCCAGAATTAAGAACAAAATGCAAGAATACATGTTCTAAAGAATCTTTTTCATTCTTTAGCAACTGCTCTGTATAAAAAGATATATCCAAACACCTTTTCATCCTCAAAAAATGTTTGTCATTTCCCTCCTCCTCACATGCACTTTTTCTCTCCGTAAATTAGAGAAAAACAAAACAAAACCTATTGCTGAATAATATGGGCATTTTCTTTTCCTATTGTACAAGTAGTCTTTGACTTACAACAGTTCATTTAGTGACTGTTCAAAGTTACAATGGCACTGGAAAACGTAACTTATGACCATTTTTCACACGACTGTTGCAGCATTCCCATCCATGATCATGTCTGTTGTGATTCAGGGTCAGCCTGTGGGTTCGGCAGTTGGGTTGGATGACTCAGAGGAGGAGGAGGGGGGTGTTGAAGAGCTTGCTGATGATGGCCTTGAGGCTCCGCAGAGCCCTCAGCCAGGCCCCTCCCACCTGGTCACGATGGAGACCCAGCTGTGTGAGCCTGACAGCGTGGATGAAGATGACCCACAGCTGGCCCTGTTCAAGGATGCCCGACGCAGGAGGCAGTCAATCAGGAGTAAACAGAGGAAGGCAATGGGGCACCTTGGAAGGAGGCAGAGAGAAGCCATGCCCTGAACTGTATAAAAGGGGAATGTGTGGGAGGGCTGGTTTGCTGAAGGCAACCGCTTGAATAGTCCTGTTTCATAGCTCCTGTTTCATGGTTGGTGTCTGTTTTATGTTAATAAATTTGGCAGGCTTTATTCCAGCCTCTTGCCGTTTGTAAAGGGGTTGTCCCTGCTTTTTCTGCAGGGCAGGTAGCAGGCTGGTACAGAACAATGTCATCAAAATTCAGATGCTTGCCAACTGGCTCATATTATGATTTATGATGGTTGCAGTGTCCCGGGATCAAGTGATCACCTTTTGCAACCTTCTGACAAGCAAAGTCAATGGGGAAGCCAGATTCACTTAACAAATGTGTTACTAACTTAACAGCTGTAGTTATTAACTTAACAAATGTGGCAAGAAAAGTCATAAAATGGGGCAAAACTCACTTAAATATCTCATTTATCAAGAAAAAAATTGGACTCAGTTGTGGTCATAAGTCGAGGACTACCTGTACAAATAAATTAGGAGATTTGTAACCTCAGTTGCTAATGTTGTTCCCTTCAGCGACAGTAAATCAATGAGCAGACCAATACTGGAGTAGGAGAAGGAAAGTGAGTTCAGGTCTCAAAGAGGTTTTAAAATGAAAGAGCTTTTTTCAGCCGCTTCTAAGTGCATCCTGCTCATTAAAGTGGATACCTATAATAAGATGGATGACCAATAAATTTAATAGATGATGATGACAATGATAGATTGAGAGAGAGAAAGACATAGATATATATGTGAAAAGATCATGAGTTTTCCAGACCTGTCATTCATTTAACTGTCTCCTCCCATTGCTGTATATGGTTAATGAATGTGTTAAACTGTCAGATCTAATTCAATTTTGGAAGTATATCTAGAAGTATATCTGCCTTTCATCATTGGTGAAAATAGTTTTAAAAGGGGAATGGAGATATAGGGCCGTCAATTGAAGATCCTCAATACCCAGTACCAGTAACAAAATCTTAAAGCAATAAAAGGCCAAAGTTTTCAGAATAGAGAATTTCAAAGCATTGGATAGGTAAGAGAAAAAGAGAGGCACCACCATAAAGATGTCAAGTTCTGATGGCATGAATACTTAGCCCACCAGGGTGTCTTTTAAAGCAGCTTCCCCAACCCCAAAGCTAGGAAATGCAACTATTCTATTCATGACATTTAAATGAGACAGGTTTTATATATTATTACTGTTTATGGTTATTAAAGATTGCCGGTGGCAACACCCAGGGAGAGGGCCTTTTCTGTGGGTGCGCCTGCCCTCTGGAACCAGCTGCCCGTGGAGCTCAGGACTGCCCCTGACCTGCGTTCATTCCGCCGGGACCTGAAGACTTGGCTCTTTGAGCTCTCTGACCCAGGCTGAGAATTTTAACTGGGGTTTTATTTTCAGGGATAATTTAATCTTTTATTTGTCTTTTAACTTTGTATTTTGTATTGATGTGATTTTAATATGCCCTGTAAACCGCCCTGAGTCCTTCGGGAAAGGGCGGTATATAAATATAAATATAAATATAATAATAATAATAATAATAATAATAATAATAATAATAATAATAATTATTATTATTATTATTATTATTATTATTATTATTATTATTATTATTATTATTATTATTATTATTACTGAACTGCTAGTATTTTTAATCTCTATGTTCATAGCTATTGTTTATGTCTACCCTAAGTAGCATCTATTTTTTTTCACATACCATTTTATTACTATGACACTAGCAAATTATTGTAATTTCCAAGTCCTAATGAAAGGTAAATGGGAAAACAACAATCAAGCACATTAGTATCTTATTGCTAATTACTAATTCACATCTATTTTTTTCGCATGCTATTAAAACCAAATAATATAGAGAAATTAGGTATGTTTTATATGTTATGCTTCTTTGCACAAAGGATTTCCCTGCTTGTTTCAGTATGGGATGAAATATGGAATAGACATTTCCATAGAAAGCTATCAGTTAGGAACACTTGGATCATTTAACTACTAATGGAACACACCTTGCCTCCAGAAATCGTGGGTGCTCCATCACTGGAGATTTTAAAGAAGAGACTAGACAGTCACTTGTCTGAGATGGTACAAGTTCTCCTGCTTGAGCAAAAAGCTGGACTAGAAGACCTCCAAGGTCCCTTCCAGCTCTATTCTATTCTATTCTATTCTATTCTATTCTATTCTATTCTATTCTATTCTATTCTATTCTGTTCTGTTCTGTTCTGTTCTGTTCTGTTCTGTTCTGTTCTGTTCTATTCTATTCTATTCTATTCTATTCTATTCTATTCTAAAGTTAGGATCCTAAACATGGTTCACCATATGCTGCTTGCAGTTCCCAAATAGTTTACATAGTTTCTGGTGAACACAAACTTTAAATTTTATTTTCAATATAATAAGGACCACATGACTTTGGAGATTCTCAATTATTCAGATATGCTTGTCCCAAAGGTGCTTTTTCCAAAAGGCAACTAGACTTTCTTCTTCACTTCTGAAGAAGCTTCTTCAGCTCTGATTGGTGGGGAATGGAAGGATTTATATTCAGTCATTTAAGAGACTGACAACCAACCCTCAGAGTATTAATGTCCAGATGACTGCAAAGAATATAAATCCTGATCAGTGCAAAAATATGGGTTGCCTGCCCAAGATGCAGCATAATAGTGTTTTAAAATAGGTACTGTACAGGTGCCAACCTGGCACTAGGACTATATAAAAACCAAATCACAAATTAAATGTTTACACAAAAAGCATATATAAAAGTCAAGTCTTTCAGCTGCTTGATAAATATACGTATGTCACTGAATGATCCAAATGCTCATCTAGGACTAGGAAAGTCTGATTGAAATTATTAAATTCATTAAGTATTCTTTGTCACCACCTCTGCCTAATGGACAAGGTTCTGAATAAGAAAAGACAATACTAAGTGTAGTAAAGCAGAATGAAGTAGTCTTAATAAGAGTAGATGATCTTCCAAAATTGACTTTGAAAGCATATTGCTGATATGAATCCCAAATCATCCTTGTATTGCTTGGAAAAATGAATTGAATGCTTAACTCATTCAGCGATTCCCAAAGAGATCACTAAGTCATGTTAAAGTGAATGAACTTTTGGCTGGTTTGGAAGCAGTCTTGGAGCTTGAATTATGTGTGGCATTTTTGAAACCTATCTTTTCTTTTCAAAGTCAACCCACTGGTCCTTGGAAAAGGACTACCTGATAAGAAACCAAGCTAAAAGAATGCATTACTATTATGTCCACAGGAATGCCAAATGATAGATGATCACATGCAATTTGTTACCATTAAACTGTCATCCTCAAACTGAAAATGGATGATTAGGCATGTTCCATAGAGGCACATTTTTTAACATAAGCTTCAATTGTTTTGGGGTTATATGTGTGCCAGAATAGATTTTGAAATGTAGGCATGTTGGGACAAAAATTAAATGAGGTGAAATAAACACTATATTAATTTAACTGATTGATTGGAATACTACTGTACAGCCAGTTTTGGTTGCCATGATGTAAAAAAGGTGTTGGGTTTCTAGAAAGAGTGCAGAGAAGAGCAACAAAGAGGATTAGGGGACTAAAGGGTAAAACTTATGAAGAATAATTGCAGGAATTGGGTTTGTCTAGTTCAATGAAAAGGACTAGGGGTGATATGATAGTAGTGCTCCAATATTTGAGGGACTGCCACAAAGCAGAGGGGGTCAACTTATTTTCCAAAGCACCAGAAGGCAAGGCAAGAAACAATGGATGGAAACTAATCAAGGAAAGAAGCAACCGAGAACTAAGTTGAAATTTCCTGACAGTTAGAACCAGTGCTTTTTTTGTCATAGAATGTACGGAACGGCATTCTGGCACCTTTTTTTGAAGGCTAGAACTGGCTCCTTCTAAGCCGCCAACGTGAGTAAAGGTCTGGCTTGGTGAAAGGAAACTGCCCAGGGAAATCGTGGGAATTGAAGGTTGACCCGGAAACACTTCCACGGCCCTGAAAGCAGACCCTCTTCTCTGCATTGGTTCATGAGGCTCCCACCACCACCACCACCCCCTGTCCTCACCCCCACATTGGCCACCAGGGACCAGGACTGGCTCCTGGAGCAAATCTCTTCAAGGGACCAGGCACACTCCCAAAGCAGCAGTGCTTCCGCCATCTTGTTTGTTCTGGCTCCAAAGGAAACCTCTGTGTCATCAGAGGGAGAGGAAGACAAGGTGGCAGAAGACATCCCAGCTCCAAACAAGCACCCTCTCATAAGCCATGGCCATGGCATCCATCAACTGATGCTGCTCACATGATCTGCACCTCAAAAGGTCCCTAAAGCAGTTCCCCCCTCCCCCCACTCCATAAAGGGCTTTTAATTGGAGCCGGAGCTGTGTGTGAGTTCCAGCACCTTTTTATTTTTTACCAAACAAATCACTGATTAGAAATAATCAGTGGAATGACTGGAGGTTTTTAAGAAGAGACTGGACAAATATTTGTCTGAAATGGGTATAAAGTTTTCTACTTGAGCAGGGGTTTGGACTAGAAGACTTCCAAGGTTCCTTCCTACTCTGTTATTCTGCTATGATTCTGATTGGTGGGAAGTTCTGGGAAAGCATGAGGGCTTCCTCATTCTCTTGCTTCCATCCACAGGCCTCATAGAAGCATGGTGAAAAGCAGGAAGATTTTTGCCCCAGGATTCTGGGAAATATGGGGAAAGGATTTTCTGGTTCTTCTTCCAGTCTACCACCTCCAGTCATTAATGCATTAGTCTGGAAATTCGTTTTGCCCTTGCCATTTAGAAAGTAAACTGACCATTGATACGCTTCTCTTCCTGATGGATTGTGTTCTGTACCAGCCTACTACCAGCCCTGCAGATAAGGCAGGGACAACCCCTTTTACAAGAAGGCAAGAGGCTGGAACTAAGCCTGCCAAATTTATGGACACAAAAGCAAACAGAGCAAAAACAAGACACGAACCATGAAACAGGAGCTATTCAAACGGTTGCCTTCAGCAAACCAGCCCTCCCATGCATTCCCCTTTTAAACAGTTCAGGGCGTGGCTTCTCTCTGCCTCCTTCCGAGGTGCCCCATTGCCTTCCTCTGATTACTCCTGATTGACTGCCTCCTGCGTCGGGCGTCCTCGAACATTGCCAGCTGTGGGTCATCTTCATCCACACTGTCAGGCTCACACAGCTGGGTCTGCATCGTAACCAGGTGGGAGGGGCCTGGCTGAGGGCTCTCATCAGCAAGCTCTCCAACACCCTCAGCAACCTCTCTAACACCCCCCTCCTCCTCCTCTGAATCGTCCGACCCAACTGCCGAACCCACAGGCTGACCCTGAATCACAACAGATTGCTTCAAGGCAACAAGCTGCTTACACTTCTAGAGATTTGAAAGACTTGGGTGCATTGCAAAGATTTTCTAAAACTTTGCATTTGGGACAAGTATTGCAATATCATTAATATTTCCTAATTCATATAATGAACTTAATTCGTATAATTTGAGAGAAATATCTCCTTGAGCCTTTGAAAAAGAGTTTCCCTCCTTTGATATTACCAGTTGAAATTAAAGATCAGCAAGTATCTTGGAAGACACTAACAAAGCACACTGATACTTTCTGGTAATGTATGATCACCAGGTGTTCTTTGGCAAGTCCGGAATTGTTGAAGTATTCATATCCTGTTCAATAAACCTGCCAGCTCTATTGCTTTGAACAGTAGCCTGCTGGTAACTTTATCTACCTCTTCATCCGTTTCATATATTGTTATCTCTTCATGCACTTAAATAAGCATCAACTGGTAAATGATGAGTGCTTCCCACTACATCCGTTGTATAACTTGAAATTCAATAGAAATAGTATTGCCCAGGATCATCTGGGAAAGGACTGTAGGGGGGATGCTACTTTATTGAGTTTTTTTTTACCATTCTGTTGCACAGCTGGTGACTCAATTTTCAAGAATCTGGTGTTACAATACCTTCTAAAGAATTTAGAAATACTGTGGAGAGCAGCCACATACATTCAGTTTTGTCTACTAATGTGCAATGCAGTAGAAATAAAATATATGGGAAATTACAATGATATGTGGAAGAATGAGAACCATTGTGGTGTACTGGTTAAAGGTACCAGCCTAGAAACCAGGAGACTGTGAGTTCTAGTCCAGCCTTAGGCACAAAGCCAGCTGGGCGACTTTGGACCAGCCACTTTCTTTTATCCCTGGCAAGAAGGCAAGGGCTAATCATTTCCAAAAATGTTGTCTAACTAAGTCAGAGCTTATTTGTGCACAACTTCAGAAGGGCATAAATAATGGGAAAATTGACAATAGGCTGATATCTACAATAGAGTCAAAAGAGAAAAGGTGGTTTATTTTCAACTCAGTCCCATTCAAAATGTTCCACCCAAATTTTCTGCGTTGACTGAGTTCCAGTGGGATAAAATTTGAAATTGCAGAAGAAAATGCTGATATTTCTACAGTTTGATACACACACACACACACACACACAAACACAGAGTGTGTGTTTATATATATATATATATATATATATATATATATATATATATATATATATATATATATATATATATATATATATGGATCTTTGGTCATTCAGGTTTTTTCCCGCGTAGAATTGAGGGTGTAGGAGCAACGTTTCGACGGAATCCCATCCGTCATCCTCAGGCTGGTGGCTTCAGCTTCCTTCTATATATATAATTTCGACGAGGTCCCACTCGTCATCTTCAGGCTGGTGTCTTCGGTTTCGTGCTTGTGCAAGCGAAGCGTGATCGGAGCTGCCATCTCTCTATAAATACTGGTGGGGATGTGTGGAAGGAACGAAGGAACGAAATTAATCTCCAAAACTGAACACTACAACAAGAGAATAATTATGGAAGCCATCGAAATAGAGAAACACCCCTACAACATGAATAAATGTGATGATACCTCCCGCCTACCAGACATCTGGAAATTAGCCCTAGTCAACAAACGAGTCCCAGCCACGAAAACCAACACCGGACCCACAACAACACAGGACACCACCACCAATCACCCTCACCAGACTCAAACCCAAACCCACCCCATAGACAAAATGCTACCACCATTCAGAAGCCAAACCTCGGCGGCATCTCCAGCTGCTGTACCCCCCTGACCCCCACACAAAGCAAACTGACAAATGCCATGAACACAGGGCTAGACCGCAAACCCGAAGCCAAACCAAAGCCCGGGATGTTACACCACAACCTTCTGCTCGGGACATTACATCACAGAATTCAGGAGGTTACAATGCTAAAACCCGGGATATCACAACACAGCAAACCACCCAGGATATTTCAACACAGAACTCAGGAAATCACTACAATAGAGCTCAGGATGTCATCACATGGCCCATTACCCAGGTCGTTACAACACAAAGGACTAATGAGCACATACACACACACACACATAGTGTGTGTGTGTGTTTATGTATATATTAAATATTAAAAAAGAAACAAAGATAAAAAGGGATTTTTAAAAAAACATACCAGATCATGGCTGCAAAAAAACAGTGAAGGCTAAGTATGATTGCAACCTGTACCAGGTATTCATAGACAATCATGCATACACACATCCACACATATACACATGGTATATTAAATAGACAATCATGCATACACACATCCACACATATACACATGGTATATTAAAGTCTTTTTAAATCCTGAAGCTCCAACAGATCAAAAAGACAAACTCAGTACAGTAGATCACACCATCATGTCTTTGCAGAAAACGCACAGTTCTAAAAATAAATAAACATTCAGCGGGCCCAGCATAGACTAATTACATTCTAGTCTGAAAATTCAACAGCTCTAAGGTGTAAGTATGTGTACCATTTACATACACATCAAAATTTGAGCAAACCAACTAAAACCACAGAATGTTTGTATTTTAAATGCATTCAGAAATAGCAATGGATACCATTGCCAAAGCTCAAATAATTACAATTTAAAACAAATGGCAAAAAACAAGCTATAACCAGTATAATGGAGCTGTTTTGAAAATACACTGTGCTGGCCAGGTTAATTTAAGTATATGGGTCCATGTGCATGTGTACACATTCTATGCTAGATCGTCTACTCTGAGGCTGAGGTTCATTAATTGATTACATTGATTCATATTTGATTTGATTCTGTAACTCTGAACAGCTGAGTTCAGGCAGACGAGTAATGACATAAAGCTTAGCAAAGGTGTTCAAGTTCTGTCTATCTAGCCTGCAGGCAGCCAGGCTGGGATAGACCATACATAAAGGAGGATTGAGAGCTGGATAAAATTGGATGGAAGATTGTGGGAGGAATCATAGCTGAAGCAAACTGTTATTCAAGTGGCATGGGCATTAGAAACATAGCAGGGGACCACATTGACTTCTATCCAATGTGGCAATACGCAGCAGGGACTGAAGAGGCAAGCAAGTGAATCATATTATTCTCCATCTAGAAGGCATCTCACAAGCAATATGATCTGGGCGTCAGAGACATCCAATATGATTCAAGACAAAATTCCCCTTCATCTTTGTATTACAGCTGGCAAGCAAGAATATTTACTTGTTAACCAAAGGCTTCAAGCCAGCGTATGAGGGCAATGTGAGTCCGGCTGGCAGGACTCAAAGAACATTCAAAACAACTATTCTGACCTTGAAACAAGCATTCCAATAAAAAAAATATATATCAAGCTCTCTTATTTTTGAACATTCCTACTCTCTAAAACAATAGATCAGTTTCAAGGATATAAAAGAAATGGCTTACAAAGATAATAATGGAAAAACAGACTGGTATTCATATTGTCAGTCTCATAAATGGTTGTTCTCAGAAGGGAAATGTATGGATTTTCTGATTTTTTTTCTAATTGGTCATATAATGTTCCAAAGAAATTGTGAAAGAAAAATGAACAAAAATCCATATTTTTAAAATCAATATCAATGTAAAGCTTAAATATCTCAGACATCAATTGCAATGAAAACCTAATAGAAGATAATAGAAGTTTCAGAAGATTGTATCTCAGTGTAATAAGCCTCTGGGTGGTTTTTTTTTTTAAAAAAAAATCTGGCCCTTTGTAGTGTCAGATGTAATGTGCTCTTTTCTTAATACAGGGCACATTCAGAATGAGTCATACACCTGTACATGTAACCCCTTTCCTCCTTTGTAGCAAAATGATCAGATAAGGATAATATTTAATTAACCAGAGCTTCCTTGTTCATCCAAATGAGGAAACTATGGTTACCAACTAATAGAAAACATTTCATGAGCCAGAAAACATTAACTGGATACCACCCAAAGGAATTTTGGAGATGGTAGCTGCATTGAATATAGAAGACAAAAACCAGAAAGAGATGTAGCCTCCCCCAGACCTTTAAAGTGAAAAGCTAACAGGGCAGAAGATGCAGCCCCACTCCATCTATTCCTGAGCCATATCTTCAACTGAGAGATCTCCCATGAATGTAACTTTACCATTTCATCTGGGACTGTAATAAATAGGGTCCCAAATTGCCCAGAGTATACATGTCCTTTAGAATTTCAGCTGGACCTGGGGAAGTCAGAAAGAAAATAAGGAGAGGCCGGGGGGGGGGGGCGGTTGGCATTTTCCATCAGTTTAAAACCTATATGCCTTCAGAGAACCCTGGTTTGCTTTTGTGACTTCTTGTCCAGTCTGAAAACCTCTAGACTGCTGCCAGTGCACTTTTAATCAAGGCCAGATATAAGAAGCATAAGACTTCTTTCCCTACAAAAGAAGCTATATGACATCAAAAAGCCAACAAAACCTCTAACTCTTTGTTGTCATCTAATGTTCATTCAGATTTTTGCAGCCTAGATGTGATAGCCCTAACTTCTTGTCACATAGGACCTTCAGTGGTCATCAGACTATTTCCGGGCCTCAATAACAATTCACAAGAGAGCCTTATTTTTCTCTCCTAGCATCATTAGCAGCCTGTTTGACAGGACTGTGAGAAAAGACTTTCTTATTTACTGCTCTTATTTTGGACTTGCTTGCCAAGAAAGGGCAGGTAAAGGCTGCAAAAACTGATCTGAATCCCTATTTCAAACCAAATGAATCTACAGAATGTGGTAGTTTAAATCACAACTACATTTGGAGATAGTAGTTTGAATCACAGCTATGTTTGGAGGTGGGAGAAACTTTAAATGTAATTTACTGGATTCTCAGAATGGATAGCCCCTGCAACTACTTGTGGAACAGACAGGGAGGAAACTATGAGAACTATGAGAACTATGAGAAGCTATGAGACTATGAGAACACCAGTGAGCAGTTAGATAAAGAGACCTGAACTCATTGCTCACAGTACAATGAACAAGGACATGCATTCAATTTCGCAGCTACTACAATTGTTGGCCAAGCAAGGTCAAAAATATCCAGAGAAATGATTGAAGCCTGGGAAATGAGCCCCTTGTCAGTCAGCAGGAGTGATGATTTACTACCAGTTTATCAGACTCTTAGAAGCCAAGGTCACAGCAGCACAAGAAAACAACAATCAATGACAATCATCAACACCCTAATTAACAGCTAAAATCTACACACACACACACACACACACACAAAACCAAGCACCATATAAATACGATACATAGAACAGCCCAGGGCACATATTCTGGAGGAAGAAAAATCCCCTGATGATGGGCTCCAGCATGAGCCTGAAAGCTTGGAAGAATAAATTTTTGGTCTCGGTGATCAACTCAGATCCTGAATCTTTATTAATTATTATTATTATTCAAGTGTGGGCTTTAACCACTTTTTTTAAACCATGGGTTGTTCATTGATCTGTTTTTATTTGTTTATAAGCCTGCATTCTATTCTGTATTTTATTAACTTCGTGAGCACAATTGCAGAGAAAATATGGGTTATAAATTGAATAAACAGATTAACATATTTTCATAGCTGGAACAATAGTCTCTCATTTTTCTAATCAACTGAAGGGTCTATATAACATTTGACAAATTGGAGCAATATGCTATAATTAAGAAGTGATTTTTATAAATGTGGAAAATCAGTTGTAGGACTGCCAGTTATGGAAGAAGACAAATACTAAAAATTGTGTTGAAATATGATAGTATCATTTGTTATTTGATCCATCAGTGACTTTCTAGGACATTTAAAAACAAAGTGTTGTGGAAAACAGGTAATTACACACTCTTGGCTGAAAAGATAGAAAATTAATGTCTTTGGAAGACACAATAATATAAGACTATAGTAAACTCATTCATTCTTCATATTGCTAACCTACCCAGACAGGTTAAATTGCTCAGATTATGAGAAGAAAAGAATAGTTGCTATAACTCTGAAGACCTTGCCAGTTAGTCTGGGAATACATGTATGCACAGATACATTTTCTCTGAGCATAGCTGATGCTTATCAGAAATGTTAAATGCTCAGGACTTCCGGTTTTGCATCATAGCAATGCAGCCAAGGGATTGTGACGCTCCGCACCCTACGGCTGGTTTCGCCTTGCCTGGAGACCCTAAATGGATCAAAAGTCACCCCAGAGAGGTTACGAAGAAGGAAGGGAACCCAAATGATCATGGAACAATGGCAATAGATCCATTTGATCCAGGGGAAGTCCTCCAACCCAACAGGAGAAAGGCTAGCTGCACTCTGGTAACTAGCCCAAGCTACTGGCATCCGAAGTCCAAAAGCACCAACTAAAAACAACTGTGAACAGCATGTTGGAGCTGGGTGAGAATAGTGATCTTCTCTTCTCTGTTCTGAAACTGATTTCCTGGAAAAGATCCGCAAGAAGCAAAAAAAAAAAAACCTCCAAAAGTGAGAAGGAGGAGGGACTATAACTCCATCCTTCCATAGACAGAAGCAGAGATTTAATTTTTATGGGGGACAGAAATACATTGAAATGGACTAATGTAAAGCTATAATTTGGATAAAACTGAAAATTATGGAAATTGTTAAGATTTTCTACTTAAAAGAATATTGACGGAATTACAAAAAAATAATCTTTTCATTTTAAAAGCTGGAAAATAAACAGACACTAACATCTAGTGGTGCAATAGAGTATAGAACTATAGCTCTTCTGCCTCAGAAATTGGCAAGATACCCAGAAAAAGAGAGCTTTTATTTCTTTGATCCTCAAGGATTCCTAGCTAAACATAGAACAGCTGGGAACAGAAGAAAGAAAACACACTGGGCTATCTATTGCAGAATGAGAAATACAATTGTTTATGAAAACTGCTGACCTTCCTGGACTATAAATACTTACTGAGCTGTGATATTTAAGTTTAAGAATAGTCTGCAGAGAAAGAAAAACTTTGACCTTTTGGCTATTCTTCTAAGGGGGAAATTACTGGATTGTTTTTAAATTACTGAACATTTTGGATTGTTTATAAAGATAAGACAATTTAAGACTGGTTGGTTTGATGAAAATGGAGGTTGCATATACAATTAAAATGGTAAGAAATCACATGCAATATTCTTTTCTAAAATCCCCAGTGTGGAACATCAGAGATCTGCAGGAGAAATACTTCAAGATAAGACAAATATTTTCCAGAATGAAACATACGCTATGTTGCAACTAATTCAAACAACAATGAATTTTAATCATAATGAGATTAAAAATAACTTTGAAGATATAAATGATCACTTTTTTTTACCTAAGCTCACAATTAAAAAATTCTCAGAAAATGGTGATAAAGAATGAACAAACAAATCAGAAATCAGAACAAAACTAGAGGAAAGTGATTTGGAGGCTACAAATGAAGAAAACCACAACTTAACACAGACAAAGAAAAATTTACAAGATTTTGCTATAATATTGGAAACGGAAGAGATATTTCATTTTTCAGAACAATAAAACAAACCTGGAGACAAGAAATAAGATTTGATAAAATGAACAATAGAGCTGTCAGGAGAACTACTAGAGTCTCGGGGACAAAAAATGGAAGGAGAAATTGAAAGAGAAGAAAAGTGGAAGCTTCTTAACAAGTATAAATGAGCAAAACTCCCCCTCAAAAGCACCTTACTCAGTTTGTTTTTCCCATTCCTAACAACACCTACAAAAATACAGGAAGAATCATATGGCAAGCTGAATACACTGGCTTGGAAAGCTGCAAAGCAAGAAAAGAAAGTGAGAGCTGGACTCAAGAGAGATGATTTGACTTATCAGATGGAGTACTACATGACTAAACACTTGTTTGAAATGGTTAAAAGAATACTTAAATTTTGGATACGAATCTATAGTAAGAGAGATGTGATTTATGAGTAGTATAGTACTGCTTTTTGATATGGGAAATTTAAAAATAATGAGATGATTTAAATGAATGAAATGTTTTGGATATTCAACTTGGAGAAAATTAATCAACTGGAGAAAACTATAACTGATAAGAAATGTTTTGAATACTGAAGGGAACCTAAGCTTAAATAAGAACAGGCAAGAACCAGACTTAAGAGAGATGACTTGGCATACCAGGTAGAGTATCATATGACCAAGCATTTGTCTAAATATGATTAAAAGAATAGTTAAATTTTGGAAATGAAGAGGTTTTACAGTAAGAGAAATGTGATTTATAAGTTGTATAGTTTTTTTCTTTCTTTTTTTCTGATATGGGAAATGTACAAATATTGGGATGATTTAAATGTATGAAATATTTTGGATATTTAAATATAATCAATTTTGAGAAAACCATAACTGACAAGAAATGTTTTGATTACTGAGGGAAACTAAGCTTAAATAAGAGTTCTGAAAACAGGATTTACATAAGATAATTTTGTGCAAATGCAACTGTAAAATAAGCTGATTAGAAAAGACATTACATATTGATGTTATTGTGAAATATTAGAAAAATGTTTATATTTAAATTTGTATGTATTGATAGTATTAAGGATTATATTTGTTTAATGTTGGTAAAAGGAGAACACTGTTGGAAGAAGAGAGGACTAGGAAAAGTATTTCTAGTTAATATGTTGATTATGAAAGTATAGAAATTAACTATTATTGACTGTTGTTAAATATAGGAACCCAGACAACATGTTGTATACTAAGCACTAAAGATTATTATTCTAAAAAATCAATAAAATATACTAAAAAAATGTCAAATGCTCATTTGGACTGAAAATCAGGGGAACTGAAGCCTAAAATATCCAGTCAGATATTTTTTTATCTATCTATCCCTATTTAAGGGGATTTTAAAAGTAACCCAGTGCCAACTTCAGATAATTTCTCAGAAGCCCATGTTCTAAAATAGCAGCCTGTTGTCTACTCTGATAAGCAAAGTAACCCAGATTTTTTATTGGAGTTCTTCTCAGAAACTAGGAACCAACTTCTGTCATGCAAAGCCAAGGCTACATACCTGAACTACAGCATACCTGCCAACCTGCAAGAATGGGCAACTGGTTTTGTTTAATCCTCCTTTTCATGTACAACTTAAGGTAGCAAATATGCCAGTATTTATTATTCCACCTATTCTCCTCATAACAGCAACTGTGAAATGAGCAGCTGGCCCAAAGTCACCCAGCTGATTTTTCATGCCTAAGGCTGGACTAGAACTTACAGATGGTCTCCAATTTGGGCACAATCTATGGCAGCAAACTCTATAAAAAGGGGAGATTTCTGGCTGTGTAGCTGTGCTGGGAACATAGAATCCAAAGCATAATTTGAATTAATTTTGAGGTAGCCTAGATGTTCTGAGGAATTATCTGATGCCGTCACAGCTGAAACAAGAGCTCAAAGGAGACCCACACATACACACATACACCCACCCCATGACAAAGTTGTATGATAAACAGAGATGTTGCAGACAAATCATTCCTAAGAATTTGTTGCAAAATTATTGGTAAGAGGACCTACTTTTTTGTATTATTGTTAGCCCCATGGCTGATCCAAAATAACTTCGGTCAGTTGCATTTTAGGAAGAGATTCTTTGTTTTGCACTTTTGTTAATTGTCTAAAGCTGACTGATTCCATAACAACTGGGGGTGGTATATAGTATTAGAAAGAGTTCAAAACAATATAACAAAAATGAGCAATAAATGTCAGAAAGACAATAAAATGTACATCCCAAATATAAAACATTCCCATTAAAGGGCTGCCAAGGCCTGGGGGAAACAGTTGGTTTTTAGAGTCTATGTAAACAAGGGCCAAATAGGTGCCATACCAATGACTGGGAGAAAGCTGCTCCAGACTGCAGGCACAGTCAGAGAAGATCCATCATTTAACTGATAGGACCCAAAGCATGCCAACTACATCCCATTATACATGATCGGCAGAAATTACCCAGGCAACAGGCCATAAAACACTCCAGCAATTTACCACTTCTAGAAACCTGTTGTGAAAAGTAAACACAATTTAAAGATTTCATCACACAGACTGCAACAACTATACTTGGACTGAAAACCTGGGCCCATCAAGACTGGTTTGATGAAAACCACAAAACCATTTCAGCAGCCCTCCAGGTCAAGAACTAGGCAGACTGGCAGAATGATCCATCATCTGTCTCAAGGAAAGACAAGTTTAAGTACCCACAGTCCAAAGCACACACAGCACTGCAAGTAAGGCTGGCAACACAGGAAAGCAGAGAAGGTGGAACATTGTGCAGGTGTGCATACCACCACAGAGTCCTTCAATGCTATAAAGTCAGCTTTATGATTTTTCTAAATCTGGATGCTCCCCTTACTCTCATTGAATGGGTCGAACCTGACCGAAGACCAGGAAAGACTGAAAAAAACACTGAGCTGAACACTTTTCCAATTTACTCAATAGGCTGTCCACAGTTGACCATGATGGTTTCACACATACAACTTACTTCTGTGCGTGAGCAAATGGAACTTTACATGCTCACCTATCACTTGTGCAGCCTGGTTCCAAATGGGCTGCGAGCCGATAGCAGGCTGGGGACCAGGGCTTGGGGACCCCTTCTATACTGGCATGAAATTGGCCATCTCCACTGTCAGTTCCTACCCTGTCTATATTGCCTCTGTTTCCAGTTACTGCCAATCACCTGATTTTCCTCCAAAATGATAAATGACAAAGCCTGCAGATTTTATATGCATCTTGAGTTTACCATTGGACCATATCAAAATAAAACATATATACTGTAATACATTTCTAATGCTGATCCAATCAAAGATAATTTTGGTTTATTTCACTCAGGGGCTGGAGCTGAGATGAAGGCAACAACATAGAGACAGGGCAGAAAAATAATGGTACTGTCAGAGCATAATTGTGTTGTGTAGAAAAGCTCATTACTTGGCTTTTTACTAGTTACTATTTAATAGGATCCTTAATAGAAACTAAATATACATAACCATCTGGCCCAGTTCATTACATTATCATATTTCTAGAGATTTGCTTAAATGTTAAATAATGTTTCCATTTTCTATGACATCCTTACATTAACTATATCCACATGTTAAAATAAATAAAACAGTCTGCATTAAGGATGAGAAGTCCTTTCTCTGGTGGGATACAGATAATATTTTTCCATCTTTCAAAATTAAAAATGCCCCAAAAATTAGGTCAAGAGACTCCATGGTACAAAGTATTGATTACAATCCATACCCATCTGTACTACAGTACCTGTAATGTCTAGTGTCTCTAATGGGCCGGTCACTACTCAGTTTGTCACTCTCCAACTGATTGAAAGCATGTTGACGATAAGGGTCTTCTCCCGCCTTCAGCAGCTTTGAGGATACATAGGCCTTTTCATCAAATCCTCTTAAGCCATTTTTCTCAGCTTGTGGTGGCTTGGATGTCTGGAGAAAGAGACAGAGTTAAAAGTTAGTCCTATAAAGGAGAAGCCTTTTAGGATACAAGTAAAGTGATGCTCTATTGAGAGCCAGAAAAAGATTTACAAAGTAATATGTGCAAAGTTTTATTTTGGGGATAAAATGAAGCACAGAAATTTATTTTGCCAACCCAATCACTGGCTGATCGATTATGCTCATGCAGAAGAAATGAAGACTATGCTTGCTTCTATTCTTGTCAAAACTTTTGTATACTTATATTCTTTTATTTTAGTAGGCCTCCTTTTTTGTGTTCCTTTGAATCAGTTCTGAAATCTGATGGCTGCCTGGACAAGTCCCTGCAGTTTTCTTGGTAAGGTTTTGGGAGGTGGTTTGCCATTGCCTGCTTCCTGGGGCTGAGAGAAGCAAGTGGCTCAAGGTCACCTAGCTAGCTTTGTGCCTAAGGCAGGACTAGAACTTACAGTCTCTCAGTTTCTAGACCATTGCCTTAATTCCTACAACCAAATCGGTTTTCAGTGGGCTGAACTTCACAGTAATACATTTAAAATATTGCGGACTTCAGTTTAGGGCAGGGCTTTTCAACCAGTGGTACGGGTACCACCTGTGGTACATTGGCACCTGGCAGGTGGTACGCGACCATCGTAGAAAAGTGGTAGAAGGGGAAGGGAATGAGTTGAACCAGTGGCAGCACCGCACAAGCCTGAGCGAGAGATGGCTGGAGCTGCAGGGCTGTCAGGGCTCAGCAGAAGCACCAGGATCAGTGCCATTTTCCAGCTGATCGGTGCTTCTTTGGGGCTGTCAGGGCTCAGTGAAAGTGCCAGGATCAGCGCCAGGCTCCAGCTGGAGCTCGGCACTGATCCTGGTGCTTCTGCTGAGCCCAGAAGAAGCACCAATCAGCTGGAATGTTGCAGCATCTCCAGGGTCTTGTGATTTAGATTCAAATGCTTGGCAATTGATTCATATTTATGATGGTCACAGTGTCCCAGGGTCATGTGAGGTGACCAAAACCTGCGGCAACCACCCAGCAGATGGGGGGGGGGAATAAAAACCAAATTCCCCACCCCCGATGCCAATCCTCAACATAAATGCTCACAACAATGAAAACCTTGGACAGGAGGAAGAGCGCCGGCAGGCAGGCAGGCAGGTGTCTTGCACGGCTGTGGCTTGGGGGGCACTTTTTTCAGTGCCATTATAACTTTGAATAGTCACTAAGTGAACTGTTGTAAGTCAAAGACTACATGTACTTCATCACTTTTTTCCTTTTTTTTTCGTCATCAAGTTTTTGACACCTTGCTAGGCAACTGGTGGTACTCGGATGTTGCCGTATCCTAAAAGTGGTACAATGGGTGAAAAGGTTGAAAAGCCTTTGTTTAGGGTATACACCTATATTTTGAATGATACACACAACTTATATCTCTGGACACTTTTAGCAACAATATGGAATTCGTATGTCTTTTCCTACCCAGAAGGTTGTTTTTTTCAGTTTTCTGGTCCAATCAGTGGCCTTTATGGTTCCCATCCAAATACTATCCTACTTAATGTTTTTTTAAAAAGTCATGGTCAGCTAGGTGCTGCCACATAGATGGCCTTTTTCTTCCTAAATTCCTAACCAACATCAACTTCAGCTAAGAATGAATTCTAAGAAATATGGCCCATTACATCTGAGGAGCATTAAATTGGTAAAGGTTAATGTAGAATCACTTATCTGGTCAACTACTTTGACCTGAAAGGATAATTGTCAAAAGTCTACTAAATCTGTTCAAAGAAAAGGAAATGTTTGCTTCACAATTTACAGTCCCACGGATATATGATGCAGTATGCATTTCTCCTCCTTCATCACTGCTTCATTATCATCCTTCTGTCAGTACAATAACTACTTTCATCTCCTGTATGCTGAAATGAACCTCATTGTTAGGATAAGATGGTTAGATGCAATATAGGGATGTACAGATTTACTGAGAGACACTAGAACATATTAATGATGAGTAACGTTTGTTAAAATGGTTGAAGATAGTAATTGTTGACCTTGTTGTCAATATCTATCCAGAACTTATTCATAGAGTGAAAATAGATTTAAGAAAAGTTTCCTAATGAATAGCCAGGGAAAATGCATCCTATGGTGATTCAACAAACCGTATAGAAAATCCATATCTTTTCTTCTGGCTTTATTGCAGTCTTCCTTTTTATTTTAAAACACTTAAAATAAGCTGATTTCTGAATGACTGTTGCCCAATTGACTTTAGTGTAGGTCCTGTCAACTATACATGAGAATGCAAAATGAAAACTGGTGTAAATAGTGTGCACAGCTTTCATCCTTTTTAATGCAGTGGAAATATAAGTAGTATAAGTTAACAATGGTAATTGGGACAGGGAACTCTGTTACTAAGTGATACAGCCACAAAATGCAATGTCATGTGACCACACCAACCAATGATTGTAATTCCAGAAGTTCCAGTTGCAGTCATTAGACAAATCCTGTGTGTGGTTGGTAAGCATGACATCACATGATCACCATTTGCTCTCTCCTGGCAACTTCCCCATTGACTTTTCTTGTTGGAAGCTGTGAAGGTCGCCAGTGGTGATCACATGACCATGGGATGCTGAGGCCATCTTAATTGCAAACCAGTTGCCAAGCACCTGAATCACCATCACATGACCATGGGGATATTATGACAGTCACAAGTTCAACTACCAGCTGTAAGTCTCCTCGTTCAGCAGTGTTGTAACTTTGAACAGATGCTGATTGAATGGTTGTTAGCTAAAGACCACTTGGAAAGAAAACTACACTTTTGTGAAGAAGACTGTATAAACCATTTTCTGAAAACTATTACTAGCAGCAAATTGATTAAAAATAAGTTATCAGAAAAGGTTAGAATTTCAAGTAGAAAAACAGCTGATAAATGAAAAATATCTAAGATGATACCGATTTAAGATGGATGAACTTATATAGAATTACATTTGAGAAATACCCTAGAATTGAACTGTTTACTTTTGACATTTCAGCCTTTTCTTCTTTTCAAATGTCTGAAACAATTATCGTCAGTTTTAAGAAAAGGTATTGGACAAGTTGACAAACATATCAATGCCTGTATACGGTTTTATCTGCAAACATTTGCTGGCCTTCCTTCCTGATCTTTGGAAATACCAGAGGCAAAATAATTAAATATTTATTTATTTTTTGTAGAAAGGATTTTCCTTTCACAGCTGATAAAGGCTGTCAATGTAGCCCCCCACACACATACACAAAATCTTTATACAAGCACTCTCAATAGTTTTGTACTTTTAAAGTGTGGGTCTCAAAGAAAAATGCATGGGAGGGAGGTTAGGAAAACCATCTGACAATGGCAGTTTGATTGACTCCCACATGCATGGCAATATATTCAAATCTGCCATGGAATATATTTGTTTCTGCAGATGGTATGAAGCCTAATAATCTTCATTATTCTTATGGTTGAGTGATTCTAGAAGATGTGATGAGTGACTAGTGAAGAAAAGGCCCAAGAATTGTTCAAGTATTGTTGTATCAAAATAATAATGAAGACAAGAATATTGCCTTAGCGTTGTGTGACTGTCAAGTTTAAGCAGCTGCTCCAAACTGAAAATATTTCTCCTAAGCAAGCTTCTCACAAAATCTTCTTTAATGAGATTTATCGAAATGAGAGGGACAGAATTATGATGAGAATTTCAGTTTAAAATTAATTGATCTTCCGATAACAACCAGCCTTAGAACTGGCAATGAAAATATTGAAATGGTATATAACTTCTGCCTTTCAGAATCAACCATCAAACATAAAGGAACAAGCAGTTAAGAAATACACCACAGGCCAGCATTTGGTAAAGCAGCCATTAAAAACTTGGAAAAGAAATTCAAATGCTGTGATGTGTCTAGACCTGCAAAGATCAGAATCATGCAAGCCATGATATTCTTGATAACCCTCTGTTGAAGTGAAAATTGAGCAGGATAGGAAGAGTATTTGAACTTTGGTGTTGGAAAAGTCTCCTCAGAATATCATGGACACCCAAGAAAACAAACTGATGCGTCACCAAACAAAATGATCCAGAGTTCTTACTTAAGGCACAAATAACTAGGCTCAAATTATCTTACTTCAATCACATTATGTGAAGATTCAGCTCTTTAGAAAAGGCTCTAATGTTAGAAAAGGTGGAAGGTAAGAGAAAAAGAAGATGACTAGCATCAAGATGGATGACGTCAGTTACAGTGGTGATGAGTGCACCATTGGGAGACCTGGTAAAGCAGGTTAGTGACAGATTGTCATAGAAAAAAAATCTAAGTGATCACTAGGAGTTGAAAATGACTTGATGGCACCTAAACAATCAATGTTTATATAGAGACTTTCATAGCAAATTTCCTGTGGTCATAGTTCTTTTGACTGAAAACAGAGGAGTCTGGAGATGGCTTTTTACAAGCTATTTCCTGGATTTTTCTCAGTTATTTATTTTATATATCAAAAATCTTAATTGCCCATCTCCCTGGTACAGTTAGCATTACAGTGATGATAGAAAAGGCTTTAAGTCATTAATTTTCTGGTTTTTGTTCATAGTGGTATGCACAGGCCAGTTTAGTGTGTAGTGGTTAAGGCATCAGTCTAGCAACTGGGAGATTCTGAGTTCTAGTTAGTTTTAGGCACAAAGCTACCTGGGCCAGTCATTCTCTCTCAGCCCCAGGAAGGAGGCAATGACAAATCACTCCTGAAAAAACTTCCCAAGAAAAGGGCAGGGGCTTGTCCAGACAGTCTCTGAGAATCAGATACAATTGAACAGAACAGGAAAAAAATGTGATTGTAGAGCATTATCCAATTGTATTCATACAGAAATGCTATCAAGTAAATTAAGAGGGCTTAATAGAAATTTGAAGCAAAAATATCCTAATTCATTTGTTGTATCTGATTCTCATTGGCTCTCCAATATCTGAAAATATTCCATTCCAAAGCATTGGGAGATGTTTTAGCATTTTTATCTGACAGAGTATGCTTTTTACTACTTTTGTTTTTTATCTGATCTCCAAGAAAAAAAAGTCATCTCAGCTTTCTCCTTGATTTTGACTCTATGAACTGTGGTTCCAGGACAAACACGGCTATCAATTTGTTCTCTTAGCTGTTAGCCTGCTTTTCTCCTGTTTCATTTATTATATTTTAGTTCAGGTCTTACTTCAAGGCATGTCTGGCATTGATAAGGGCTGTAGCTCCAACACAACCAAGAGGAACAAGTTGTGGAGGCTGGAATAATTCAGTTTCTAAAAGAATATCTTCTCATAAAAAGGTCCTGAGTGGCTAATTTCCCTGGAAAAGGCACCATGCTCAGGAAAACATAATAGCAATAGCAATAGTGCTTAGACCAGGGGTCTTCAAATGTGGCCCTTTTATGACTTGTGGGCTTCAGCTCCCAGAATTCCTCAGCCAGCGTGCTGGGAGTTGAATTCCACAAGTCATAAAAGGGCCAGGTTTGAAGAGCCCTGGCTTAGACTTATATACTACTTCACAGTGCTTTACAGCCCTCTCTAAGTGGTTTACAGCAGGGTTTCCCAACCTTGGCAATGTTTAGACGGCTGGACTTCATCTCCCAGAATTCCCCAGCCAGCATGGCTGGCTGGGGAATTCTGGGAGTTGAAGTCCAGTTGTCTTAACATTGCCAAGGTTGGGAAACTCTGGTTTACAGAGTCAGCATATTGCCCCAACATTCTAGATCAGGGGTGTCAAACTGCCAGCCTGAGGGCCGGATGCGTCATAGCGAAACCGCGCCCACCCCATTGCTGGCAGGGGAAAAAAAGTCATGATACATCATGGTATGTCACGTGATGTTGTGAGTTTGACACCCCTGATCTAGATAGATCCTCATTTTACCAACCCTGGAAGGATGGAAGGCTGAATTAACCTTGAACCGGTCAGAATCAAAACTCTGGCAGTCAGCAGAATTAGCTTGCAATACTGCATTCTAACCATTGCAACACCACGGGTCATACAAGATGGCCATCCAATACTAGTTATGAATCTGCAATTATTTCAGCTGACTGAACTCTTCTGTGATCTTTCTGTTTGCCCTGTCTTGTGTCCCAGAAATATTGCTTAGTCAGAAGTTCTTTCACTGTCTGCTCATGCTTCTGGAATGCAAATTAAAACCTGCCTTTTAACGATTGCCTTCAATAGCTTCTTCACTTTCCACTGTCTTCCATCAATTTATTTTGAGCAATACAGCGATCTAAAGATACTATGGCACAGACATTATTAATTGACCACAGCAGGAAGAAGCATTAGGCTTTGAACTCATTCAAATACAATGCTAAACCCATTGTTTCATACTGTATATATGCAAACCTTCTCCCTTCTCTTCTATTCCTGTCCCATTAGGTCCTTTGCTAACAAGAGTTGGTTTCTGTATCTACTGGAAATGCATTTAGTTTTAATTGTAGTTTATTCAGACAAGCCAGATTCATAACACACAGTTTGCTCTGACCTTATTCAGGAAAATAATGGAAAAAACAGCCATAGTTATTCTAGTTGGTTGCAAACAAAAGCAAATGGAACCAAGTATTTATCCTTCAGTAAAAGAAACCCAAGACACCATCATATAATGTTAAACCATAGGTTAATTGGTAAACGAGGCATGAACACCTACTCTTGGTCTGTTCATAGTTCTAAATTGTTTCAAACCCAGTTTCCAGCTGGAAAATAAGACCCCACTCAACAGACAAACAGCTCTGGGAAGTGTAGAATTGATGGGCTTTTTTATTTTTATTATTTTTTTATTTTAATTACATTTATATCCCGCCCTTCTCCGAAGACTCAGGGCGGCTTACAAGCTTAGCAGTAGCCTTCATTCTATGTATATGCTGCTTATTAGGGCTTTCACACACACACACCCCAAGCGGCATTATTACAAAGTCAGCTTAATTGCCCCCAACAATCTGGGTCCTCATTTTACCTACCTCAGAAGGATGGAAGGCTGAGTCAACCTTGAGCCTGGTGGGATGCGAACCTGCACTAATTGCAGGCAGCTGGTATTACTTAAGGAGGCATCAGCCCACTGCTCCACCAAGGCTTTTTCTTCTTGGTGCTGCCAAGTATGATGAGCAGTGTATTTTGAGGACACTCTTTATTAGCATCTGCATAGTTCCTTCATCACCTATAATTTCTATTTCCTTCCTGTTATCTCCCCTTCCTCCTTCCTGTTCCATTCCACACATGTGGGTTTCACAACCAAAGAAACGTTTTTCTGGGTACTCTGTCTCTGATTTCATAGAATGTTTGTAACAGAACACTCAGTATAGGATCTTGGACAATGAAATGAACATTGACATTTAAAATTAACATTAATGTAATTAACGTAAAAGCCTAGACTTATGCATGTGTCATCTCTTGTGCAGGAACTGCTCTGGCTTCCAGTCTGCTTCCATGTACAGTTCAAGATGCTGGTTGTTTCCTTTATTGGGGCTAAGCTGTAAAAAGGATGACTTCAACCCTATTTCATCCACCTAGCCCACTAGAAAGGAAAGGCAGGGCATGTCATGAGTATCATTGATCAGATATATGCATCTGGTGGGATCATGAAAAAGTGCCTTTTCAATGATGGTCCCTTCTTTATGGAACATCATTCCCCCTAAGACATCATTGGCCCTCACCCTATTGCTCTTTGAAAAGGATCTAAAAACGTGATTTTGTCTGAGGACGATGAATGGAGATGGTGCCTATCAAGTGGTTGATGTGATTGGTTGCTACCATGCAGAGTGGGGCGGTTTTTCTTACTTACTTTTCTTATATGGTGGATTTTTTGAATGTTGTAAGTCCCCCAGAGTCACCTATGTGTGAGTTGGGTGACTATATAAATTTGTTTGATAAATAAATAAATTTGGGCAGCTTCCTGATAGGGCAGATAATCCCCAAACTGAATATAATATTTACATGAGAGTTGGAGGGGGGTCCTTCATTGACTGCTAGCAGCCCATTGAGATAGGACAGGTAACTTAATGTTCCTTGACTTTGTAAAACATCAGAGAAAAGAAGAGTATTGCTGCTAGGAGAAGGTAGGTTATGGGCCAGGATATGAAGTTGTCTTCTACACAACTGACAGCTAGAATGAAAGACCTGCCTAGTATATATAACATTCTGTACTAATCTCTTTTAAATGTGGAAGTGACAGACAGGAAAGAATCAGTTTACCATTCTCAAGCTTTTTCTGTGATTCTGCCTCCAGAATCTTAGAGTTTATCATTATTTTCAAAGATCAATATTTATAATTTCATTTGTGATTTCTGAGTCCCAAACTAGATATGATAGGGAAGATCTATAATTGGATCTCCTGTCATTTTTTAAAAATTTAAAAGCACCAGCAGGACAAGGATGCAATTGACACTGAAGATGCTCTAGAAAATGGGATGTGCCAGTTGAACACTTCCTCTACAGTACAGTCCTAATCACAATCTCCATGTATTCATAATTTGCTAGGTACTATTTAGGACCTGCAAGGGACGCGGTGGCTCAGTGGGTTAGGACGCTGAGCTTCTCGATCAGAAGGTCGGCAGTTTGGTGGGTCAAATCCCGAGTGCCGCGTAACAGAGTGAGCGCCTGTTACTCGTCCCAGCTTCTGCCAACCTAGCAATTCGAAAGCACGTAAAAATGCAAGTAGAAAAATAGGGACCACTACGGTGGGAAGGTAACAGTGTTCCATGCGCCTTTGGCATCTAGTCATGCCGGCCACATGACCACGGAGACGTCCTCGGACAAGCGCTGGCTCTTCGGCTTTGAAACAGAGATGAGCACCGGCCCTAGAGTTGGAAACAACTAGCACGCATGTGTGGGGGAATCTTTACCTTTACCTTTTATTTAGGACCTGCTTTCTGTTCCTTTCCTCTACCCAGATGGGCAAATCTCAGCTTGTTGTGTGATTTTGATAAAGTTCCCTCCTTAATAAGACTGTTTTAATATCTTTTTAAAAGTGTCAGGAGATTCAGTCATGGATTTTCCTTCTCAAATATAGCTTATCTTTCCAATAAAAGAATACAAATAGAATACAAAAAATTGTTGGAACAATCATGGAATTGTTAAGCAATTTGCGCCATTAATTGATACACAAACTGTATAACATTACTGCATAATGGAGAGGAGGGATGGTTAGCATAATTGTCAGTCAGCTACCTAGTCATAATTTGTCTGCTAATGGCTTGCTATTTTATAACAGACAGCTTCAGCTTCAGCTTCAGAAACTATAGCTTCTAAAAACTTGGCTCAACTTTATGTGTGAACTCATCTCCCAAGACATGTAACTAATTTAAAGTCTGTTACAATGCTTATCCACATTAGATTGTCATTTCACAGCAAATTTGCAACAAAATAATCATCCTTATATTTTAGACTTAACATCATTTTAAATGTTTAATAAAACATTCTGCTATTCCCACAGTTTGGGAGGGAGGAACACATCTGCAATTCACTAAGTTGGGATGACTATCTAGTGGTCAGCTGGAGTTTTGCAGTCCAAATATGATAACCTTGGCTCTGCATTGTTATTATCATTTAGTAGCATAACATTTGGCATGGATAAGGTTTTTGATTGTTTCAGGTTTTTGGTAAGTTGAGATAGATAATTGAATATGGGACAGGGTTGTAAGGAAACATAACTTGCTTACCTAAACACTTCACTTTGCATACTGTATATGAAGCATAACTAAGAGCCTTTAATAATACCCTTACAGGTTAAACCCTTAAATTAAACACTTCACTTTGCATACTGTATATGAAGCATAACTAAGAGCCTTTAATAATACCCTTACAGGTTAAACCCTTAAATTAAACCAATGGGAATACCAATACTTCAAATGAAACCAAATTTGTTCCAAATTAGTAATTCTAGGAAAACCAGTTACATAAAATGGGTTTGAACCAATCTCTCCTTTACATACTACCTAACCAAATTATAGTCAGTTGGAATCTGATGTCATCTAGAATTCCAGATTCTTAAATCAGTGAGAAATTAGCTCAGCTATAATGCGCAGGTCCTACGGGAGTGAATGCTGTCACATAATAACATGCAGTGTGAAGCCTGATCTGCAGGATCAATCCCCCAGTGGCTTCTTGTGAGCCTCCACTATGCAGAAAATCTGAGGCTTTCAAAATGGCCACAGCAACAAGAAGACCAAAGCTACAGGATCCTGGCTTTGCCTGCCTTGTTAAAGTCTCTATACACACAGCTGAAGCAGCAATGCTTCTAGTTAAAACCGACCTAGCCCACAACCTGTGAAATGCACTCTCCAAGGTGCTGATTATTGTTTGATTTGCCAAGAAACAGGTCTTGCTTGCTACTGTGTGTGTGTGTGTGTGTTCAAATCTCAGAAAGGTGTGGCTGACTGATGAGAGCAAAAAAGCTTGAAAGAGCTGTATCAGTCTCCCTTTAATTCTTTGTTGGCAAAATCCAAATCTGGTACAAAAATATTGTCACAGTTGCGATTGCCGCCTGTGGATGAGCCTAGTTTGGGAGCTGATACAGGTAAAAAGAAGAAATAAAGACCCATATTTGGGTCGACACAGGGTGTTCCAAAAACACTTAAGATGTGTGTGTGTGTGTGTGTGTGTGTGTGTGTGTGTGTGTGTGTGTGTTTATTGCTACAATGTCCTGAGACCAAAAAGAAACAATACAAATGGGATATTTGGGGGGCAACCTCTGAAGTGAGATGGCCTGAAGATCATTTGACACTGAGTCTGCTTCAGAATTGTAAGTGCTTGATTCCAGAGACATGACATGAATGTTATTTAATAAAATGTATGTATCTGGTGACAATTATGAGGGTGGGAACATTGAAAGGCGTCCCTAAAAAAAGAATCTGGGAGGCAGCTGGACTCTTGTCAACAGAGAAGTCTAAATCTCTCTCTGACTGGCCATGCACAAAGGAGTTAACACATCCAAAAGAATGAAAAATCACATTACAGTGATTCTGGGATTACATCTGAGCTTATCTAAACTGCAATCTTATATTTAACCTGGTGGTTAAAGAGCCTGCATCCAATTTGATTTAAAGGTACAAGTGCTTTCATTAGAGCAAAACTGTTGACCTTGCACCAACAGTGGGAATCCAACTTAAATCTTAGCTTCAACTGCAGTGGATCACTGCTTTGACCCTGAGAGTGTCAGATTGCTTTATGAAGCATATAAGGACAATTGCCCTAAGCTTATCACCAAGCTTGTCAAGTTTGCTTCTTTTTCGACCCTTCTCAATCAAAGTACTCCGTGGTGCTGCTACCTATGGACCTATTGAGATAGATCTGGCATCAGATTTCATAAGCTTTTGATATTCAGCTTATTGGGACTCAACACAACAATTTCATTATCTGTGCTTATCTGTGCTTATCAATATTCTTTCTGCTAGATAACTAAGAAAGCCCAGCTTCTTTTTTCTTTTCTTTTTTTTTAATTGGTCCCCAAATACTGTTTTTCACATTTAGCTAGTTTTCTCTCCCTATCATACAACATTTTAAAATAAAATTTTCCTTCTGAATAAAACTGGAGGAGTTGTCAGCATGTATTGTGAATTTGCCTCCCAATGAATTCTATCAGCGTACATGCAGGACATTAGTTCCTCAGTGATTTATGACTTTCTTAAATACAGAAGCATTTTCAAATAAAAAATATAGCAAAGGGAAGGAGATATTATCTTTACATCAGCACAATAAGTCTAAAAAAACCCTCATGGTTTATCATCTTGCTGCCCAAGGCAACAACAGTCTTGACACTACAGTGATGACAAATACACTTAGCAGAGTCCACAACTGTGAAACCAAAAGAGGTACACGTTGAGAGGCAGCATCTGTGCAAGGTAAGAATATACAAAAAAAAGAAACACATTTAACAGGAGTCTGAAGGTTAATGCTTGGGAATCAGTTGAGTAGTTCCTTAGCCTCTACAAGTGCACAACCCATTAATGTCTTTTCATTGTGGTTTCTCCTAGCTACAGAAAGGAAGTTCCATAGAAGATTAATAACATGCTAACATCCTCTTGTGATTTGTATTTCTGAATTCTGGATCAAAGACTGCTTTCTGTTTACATTTTTCCAGCATCCCATTTTCTTCCCACCCACCCATCCCATTTGTTACTGTTCTCTAAAGAACATCTCTAAACAACGAAATAAGGAGAAAGCATATCATTCAAGAACCATTGCTTTGACTCAGATCAGACAATGAGCAGATTTTTTTTCAAAAGGAAAGAAAGATGAGAAAATACATATTTATGTATTTACCTGGAAAAATAGCAGTAGCATCTTTGGCTACTGGAGTAAATTATTTTCTTGAATTTATATTTGCTTTAAATATAAATACATGATAATGATATAAAGAAAATTGAAGAGAAAGGATTTTTTTATGGCTGTTGGGGGTCTGGGGACCAGGAATGGGGTGCCTTTAGCCTAAACGCAGACTCTCATTAATCCATATGAAAGTGCAAGCAAGCAAACAAAAGTCAGACTGCCAAGTTTTGAAATGTGAGATGCAATTGAGTCTTGGAATATTTGCTTACCACAATTTTCACACGCATCAATATTTTTTCTACACAATTATAGAATTTCAGCTTTTCAGTGTAATACTGGTATCCACTTTGTAACAGTTGGTACCTGTTTGGAAGCTATAACATGGGATAACTTGTGAATATATAAATGATAATGATAATGCAAATGTTTCGCTGTATATGCTTCTCTCAACTCCCCTCTTTTTTTAAAAAAAGAAAAGTTATGTGAAATAACTTTCTTTCTCTTTCTTTGTCTCAGTTTCAGAAATGCTTCATAAGTGAATCTTATTTTTTTTATTTGCATGGTATATGAATGTTCTTTCAAAACCATGTCAAACTGATTTAGATGGCTGACCTGATATATATATCCCTAAAACTTTATTTATGAAATAAATCAAACTCAGTATTTGTATTCTGTGAGTGACTCTCTTGATCCATTTGTCTTGCACATGTATCTTACCATAGGAAGCCACTTATAATAATAGGTAGCTCTTTACCACTGTTTCGGCAAAGATTTGAAAATGTTAAGTGATCATTCTAATCACTAATTAATGGGTAGCTTTGAGAATAAAAGCCTACAGTGTGAAATGAAGTATGAGAAAATACAAAGGTGAAAAGAACTGGGATAAGCCATGGTTTTAACCCTTACCTTCCCTTTGTGATGCAAATAGGGTTATAAGCATACTAATATTAGGGATTTTTTTTAAACAAAAGTGTTCTCTGGAAAGCAAAGCTTTAACTGAGTCTAAACACATAATGAATCAAATTAATTCATTGTAGCTGCCTTTCTCTTTTGTTACGGCTAGCAGGCATGATATTCCACAAAAGAAAAATGATGTTTCCTCCTAGACCATAAACATTTCACAATACAATATGTGAGGCTTAGCACATAGCAAATATTTATGGCTATGGGACAATTAGAGGAAATATATGAAAACCAATTTTGTACATCCTAAGTTTCTTATTACTTTCATTCCACAAAATCTTTTATCTTTGCAGCTCCAGAACAAAGTAGAAACTGCCTGCTAGTGCAAAGGGATAAGACTCAGAAGAAGAGTGGGGAGCAGAGAATGCATAAAGATTGATCATTTCTTTTGAAACATGTATTCATCATTATTATTATTGACGCAGAGCAACTGCTGTTATGATTGGACTTATCTATTCAGACAATTTATTGATTGAAACATCTAAGGTGCTTTAATATTTCACTTTTTGTTAATTAGGAACATTTTGATTTAGGCATGTCTCCCCTCCACAGTTAAGCTGCTTTCTTACAGAATAACAGAATAACACAGTTGGAAGGGACCTTGGAGATCTTCTAGTCCAACCCTCTGCTCAGGCAGGAAACCTTATACCATGAGAAGAGTGCCTGCATCCATCCAAGATTTATCACCTCTAAAACCTTCTGTGAAAATAGAAGTATAATATCTTCTCAGCCTTCTCCCAATTTACATTCTGCATGAGTAGCTAAGTGCCCAGGATGTGAGCATCCTGGTTTGGGTGGGTATTTCTGCAGTATTTGATACTGGTTACCACAATATTCTTCTGTCTGGATTCACTCCTTTGGATTTGGGGAGCACATTGGTTCTGATACTTCCATTGCAGCAGATGGCATGGATGGCTTTCTTTCCATTATATATTCTGCAACTTCTGCATGAAGCTATTGGAAGATGTTATTCACACCTTTGGACTATGGTTCCTTCATTATACTTTCACCTTTGTCTTTCTTCTTTGAACCTACTTGTTCAGAAAAATTATGGGGCTTCTGAAACTATTGTATTGGTATATATGAGGGCAATCAAGTTGAAAGATGTAGGTTGTATTTGGAAAGTTACTTAAACTGGATAGTAGAAGAAGTTTTACATTTTTACATTCCTGCTAAAGATCAGGCATGCAGCTTGAAAGTGCTTTTGTAGATGTTGGAAAAACTCAGCTGATCACAATAGCCAGGAATCATTTTTATCAGCTCAGCTATTTCATAGCAACCTTATTTGGAACCCTATTCAGCATATGTATGATAAAACCCTTCAAATTAAATTTAAACTAGTTCAGATGGTGCAAAGTAAGGGTATCCAGATGCTGGTGGAAGAAAATAATTCTGGACCAATTGTGCACTTATGCAATCAGATGTTGACATACTTCAAAGCCTAATTCAAAGTGGTGTTATGAATGCTAAATCCTAAACAGTTGATATAAATATTTATCTTCAGGTACATGATCATGCTTGTTCACAGCTGAATTTTGAGGTGGATTTACTTTTCCTATGACCTTATAGAAGCTGCTAGGTCCACAATAGCTGGATTTATGTATTACCATATATACTTGTGTTGAAGCCAAGAATTCTAGATGGTAAAATACACCCAAACAATTGGGTTCAGCTTATCCATTGATGACCTTATCCACAAGTAGGTATATATTTTTAAAGAACATATCCCATATATACTTAAGTATAAGCCCATCCATGGCTAAACAGATCCTCAAATTTTAATCAAAATATCATGAAAAATGGGTCAGTTTATACATGGGTAATGCATTTTCATGGTGGTTTGATTAAAAATTTGAGGGTCGGTTTATCCAGATATGGGTTTATACGCATGTATATACAGTCTGCTGTGTCATAATGTTTTCTTCTTTGGATTAACAAGATGTATGGATCAGTCCCTGCAGTTTGTAAGCTTTTGCACACCAAAACAACTACACAGAAGGATAGTTTTCCCCCATGGCATCATTCTGCTAAACAACTAATTCCCACAATACTGCCAAACTACCTACTAGGGCAGTATTACTACAGTATTCTCCTTCTCATCTTTTCCATTACTTATTCCTTATCTTCTTATGACTACAGCTTTGTTGCTTGTATCTTACAATTTATATTGTTTTATTTAGTATCCTAGTATGATTTGCATTGATTGCTTATTTAGTACCCTATAACCATCACTGAGTATTGTATCTTATGATTTATGATGAATGTTTTTTATGATTATAATCATGATTTATCACGTGTTGCTTGTATGTACACTGAGAGCTTATGCACTGGAGACAAATTCCTTGTGTGTCTGATCACACTTGGCCAATAAAGAATTCTATTCTATTCTATTTATGGAAAAGATGCTAGGTCTGAGTTCCTTGAGATTCATATGAATTTTTTTATCAGTCTCCATTGCTTCTCCAAAAATTAATTAGATAAAATGGAAAGTTAGGTATGATCATATTAATTATATTCAACTAATTAAATTACATTTACATGCAAATTACACTGCAGTATTTTTTTATTTTATTTATTTATTTTAATTCCATTTATATCCCGCCCTTCTCCGAAGACTCAGGGCGGCTTACAAGCTTAGCAGTAGCCTTCATTCTATGTATATGCCTGCTTATTAGGGCTTTCACACACACCCCAAGTGGCATTATTACAAAGTCAGCTTATTGCCCCCAACAATCTGGGTCCTCATTTTACCTACCTCAAAAGGATGGAAGGCTGAGTCAACCTTGAGCCTGGTGGGATGCGAACCTGCACTAATTGCAGGCAGCTGGTGTTACTTAAGGAGGCATTAGCCCACTGCTCCACTAAGGCTCCAGTAAACTTATGTTTTTTCATGCCCCATTTAAATCTCCGGCCTGACCCCATCTACCAGTATTTTTGTGGGTGGGGAATAATTCCTGACAAGCTACACAATGCACAATTCAGCCTGAAAAAGTTATGCAGTTCTGATTTATGGTTTAGCATAATTACGGCATTCAGCAAACTATAGTTAAATAAATCATGGCTTAGCAGAATGCATGAATCCAGCCAGGTTCATTAAATAAAGTTTGTAACTCTTTCTTTTAGAATTGTTTTTGACTAATGTGCTAAATTGCTTATAGGCTTATATGCCAAAATATGTTTTCTCCTCTTACATTATTTACAAACGGATGTCTTTTAATTTATTATGCTAGTAACATATTTCACTTTGAGAGGGGGTGCTCTAAAAAAGCAACTATAAACTTACATACAAAAAAAACACATTTAAAATGCCATTGATTGGTTCTTTTGTACACAACCAAATAGATTAAGTGCTTCTTTGGAGTGTTTGTCAGACCACAGTAAAGAGATCTTTTTTTAAAAAAAAAGTCCTTCAAAATCTATTAATGAAAATCATTGTAAAACACCAAGGGTTTTCTTAATCCTTTGTTTTAAGATTTCTTGATAACCATTTCCAATGTAAATTGGGCTACTGAAGAATAAATATTCTAGAAATCAAGTGCAAACTTACATCTAGAGTTTAATAAAGCTAAAAAAAAATAGAAAAGTATTCACAACAGTCTTTCAAAAGTAAGACTAGGGTTGCTTTAGCAAGTATACTGGGAGCTACAAATGAAATGTATTTGATGTGCCCAAAGAAAAGATTTTGGGTGGAACAAAAAAAAATCACCACTTCTGCTTATATTTCTCCCTATAGAATTAGCATGTATAGATACACACACAAATACTAATTTTGCCAAGCGTTTTCTTTGTCCAAAAGAATAGTGTTTGCTTTATTCAATTACTTCAGACTACGTGCCCTGCCAAAAGAAATAGAAGATGTTACCATGGAAACCAACAAAAAAAATCAGCCAGCTGTTACAACTGATGTAGCCTTTCTATCCTGACCGCCCAATTTTTTTTAGTGACCAGTTATACAAGAAAAGAAATGCTAAAGGATGCTTAGAGACTACTGGGGAAAATTTTAAAAAAATCTTTGAATCCAATATGGGGAAATATTTGTATCCTGTTCTGTGAAGATGCCCATTTTTCTCTGGTCTTCTGCATTCTCTCACACTCTCACATTCACAACACATACAACAAACCTATAATTTGCAAACACGTTCCTTGTTGCAAAACATTGCTTCATACACCTTCCCTTTCTCACCCACAAGTTCCAATCACTATTGACAAACACCATTTTTTATTCCAAAATGCTGATCTAGCCATTTGTTCCGATCCACCATTTTCCCATTTTAGGATCAATAGAACTCCACCTTATTCTGCCATATTCTGTGCCTAAACATGCTGACTGGACAAGCCCTGTCCTTTCTCTTTTCATTAACTATTCTTCCCTGCTGCTGAGGCCTGATTACCCTGGAGATCTTCTGAATGGCAGGTTTTCTTTCCTATCTCGCTTACATTAATCACCATTAAAAATGACACCTCAGCCAGCTTCTGCATTGCAACTGAAGCGGGGTTTAAACACAGCCCATTGGGCAAATACAAAGAAATGAATTAACAGCATATAATATCTCTCTGAAAATCGATATCTAAAGAGCGCTGTTTGAGAGAAAGAATGTAAGAAGAATTGTAGCCCAGAGAGTTTTCTATAATGCCACATGAAAATTGGCTGGTGTTTGTGAGTGTGTTATTGAGGATTAAATGTTCACTTAGAAGTCAACCTCAATCTCATCATTAGGAGGAAGAAATGGCTGTTAAATGCTAGGATGATTGGAAATGTGCTATTAACATTTCTGGCACAAATAATAAGTGGCAACAATAGACACAAGTACTGTAAGAGAGAAAAGATTAGCATGAAAACAACCTTAAATAACTTCATTCAGCAAGGGTATCAGTTGATGGAGCAGTCCTGTAATACCTTTTCATTAAAGTCTCCCTGAATTCACAGGTTTTTATTTTTTAAAAAAGCATGTTTTGTTTTATTTGTTTGTTGGTTTGGTACAGTGGTTAAGGCATCAAGGTAGAAACCAGGAGACTGTGAGTTGTAGTCCTGCCTTAGGCCCAAAGTTAGCTGAGTGAGTTTGGATCAGTTACTTTCTCTCAGCTCGAGGCAAGGGCAAATCACTTCTGAAAAGCCTTGCCAAGAAAACTGCAGGGATTGACCAGTCTCCAAGAATTGGATATGATGGAATGGAAAAGGGAAAATATGTACTTATTTACTTATTGTTTTGTTTGACTTATATGTCCATCCATCTCACCAGGGTGTCAATGGGCAACTCACACAGTTAAAAATCAAAACCAATAGTAGAAATAAAATATAGGCAAGGTTTAAAAAACAACAACAATCCAGCTGTGATTAACATAACCATCTGGACTCTAAATGACAATCCAACCCCTAAACCCAAATGATTATGCTAAGGTACTCAGGCTGCAATCCTAGGCAGTGTTATAAACTCTATGAATAATCCCTTCCATGAATAGCATTAGGAAGCCTTTACTTTACCTTCACTAGTCAGAGTATAAGATGATGTGCAAACAAAAGAATGAGGAAGAAAGACTGCAGATCTGTTGCTGAAAAGTACAGCTTTCTTTGAAGATTAAATGTTGCTTGGACAATAAGCGTGGCCCTTTCATAGGGCCTAATAAGGGGCTTATTTCTCTGTTGGGTTGTAGGAATTCTCTGAGCCTGGTTTTTCAATTGCAGATATTTTATCCCCCACTGAGGTAAGTGGTGAAATGTTTGGACAAGCTTTGAAAACTCCTACAACTCAATCCTGGAACCTTACGTTCTCCTCCAATGTTCTTTTCTCTATTTTACATTCTCTGTGCAGTTACCTCTTCTCCATGGGTCATCTCCATATTTTTTTATTGTTGTTCTTAGCTGTTTCTACTAGTTGGTGAGAAAGAAGTATAAATGTGTGCATTTTTGTCTGTAAATTTCTGCTTGAGGTATAGAATTGTTGTTAAATGTATTGTATGGATTTACACATGAATTTTACAGGAAATTAATTTTAATTAGTAGGCATTAATTCAATTCACTAAATTCAATGAATGTAAATTTACTGTCCTGGTCCTACCCATTTTGGAGACAGAAGCTTCTGGCAGGAATAGGTATACAAAAGATAGACTGCAATTAAAACCCATACAGTATGCAAGTGTGTCATTGGCACATTGGGAAATCTTTAGGGATTGGTTTCAGGTATAAGTGACAACTGTGGCTTGGCTTGGCTTGGCTTGGCTTGGCTTGGCTTGGCTTGGCTTGGCTTGGCTTGGAAGCTGTGCATTACACAAGATTTTTTTTATTGAAAAGTTTTATCATACATTTTATTCTTAACAATCCCCCCTACCCCTCCCCTATCCCTCCCTCCTTTCCCCTCCCCCCTCCCCCCTCCCGACTTCCCAGAGCTAAGTACAAGGTATAAAAAACAAAAAAAAAAAGAATCATATACAACCATATGCCAACAACCGTAAATTCTAAAATCTATCACTCTCTAGCTCATATAGGATAACTACAAACACTATTAATATAAAATATATAAAATAAGAAAAAAGAAAAAGAGAAAAGAAGGGAAGACTTATTCAAATACTACATAAAACCTTTTAGTCCCATATTTGTTCTGGATATACTCAATCCATTTGTCCCATATTTATTCTGGATATACTCAAACCATTCCTCTTAACAGTTTAATAGCCTCCTTAAACTCAAAGCCTTTTCTTTTTCCTTTATTTCATTCTCCAATTCTTTCCTCCTAGCTTCCACAGCACATCTAAATTTATTATTCATATATATCAACACCCCTCTCATATAGGCCTTGCTAGCATCCCAAACCATGTCCATAGAGGTGCCCTTATTCATAATAATTTCAAAAAAAATAAAAAGAACCCTTTATCCGCTGTTTACATTCATCCTTAAAAAAAAATCATTAATCAACAAAATAAAATCGATCCTGAAAAAAAAAATTAATATCTGTCAGAAAAAAGAAAGTATAATCCTTTTCTTGCAAATGTCTTTCACGCCAAATATCTCACAGTTCCAAGTCATCCTTCATTTCAAAAAAGGATTTAGACAGTCTAACATGACTTGGGACACGCTTAAAAGCTCCAGCCTTGTCCATCTGTACATTCAAAACACCATTCCAATCCCTCATAAAAATAAAAAAATTTATAATCCAACTGGGAAAACTTCGTATAAAGTAAACTAAAAGAAGTCAGCTTGTTATTGATCATTAATATTAAAAAACTTTCTTCCTCTTCTGTGATGAATTTAGTCCATTAACGTTCCAAGTTAAAAATTTAATTGCCATGCATATCATCCCAAAGCTCTTGAAGCACTGCTTAAATAGAACTATCTTTTTTAGGCCGTACTCCTCCCACTGCTTGGCTGTAAGTACATTTTTCTTTTATTTTTCTTTGATCGTTTTAAAGCAGCACACGTCTCCCTCTGCTCTCCAGAATCATCCAAAGAGGTTATAGCTTGATCTCCTCCAGCACCATTCTCCTCTGTCTGTCCATCTTCAGCCTCTTGGTGTTCTCCTTCTCCAGATCCCTTTGCAGCTTCCAGAAGTGATAGAGGGGTTGCTTTTAAAACATTATTGTAAAAATCACGCGCCTGCATCACAGTGGCCAAACGGTGCCTTTTACCTTCATACATCACCATCAACCCAACTGGAATCTCTCATCTGAACCTTATATCTCGTTGCTTGAGCTCTTGCACTAAAAACGTAAAATCCTTCCTTCTCCTTAAAATCTTTGGAGGAATTTCTTTTAGAACCAAAACTTCTTGATCAGCAATCACAACTTTAGTATCATAGGCAGCTTGTATAACTTCATCTCTAGTTTCCCTTTTTGCAAAATAAACCACCACATCTCTAGGCAACTTTCTCTGTCTGGCAATCCATGAATTCACACGAAACACTTTATCCATGCCTCCCTTTATTTCAGATGCTGGCTGATTCAATACTACTTCCAGAGCCTCAGAAATCAACTGCTTTAGGTCTTCCTTAATATTCTCTTTTAAACCTCTGATTCTAACAGCATATTGCATCTGGAAATATTGAGCAAGACTCAGTTCTGTGTCCATTTTTTCTCTTAAGTCTTCATTCTCCAGAATTTTTGCTTCTAATATGGCATTCTTTGGAGTCAAATCTTCCACTTTTTCCTCCAAATCTTCCACACATTCAGCCACTCTATACACTGAAGACAAAATGTCTACCTTCATCACTCTGAACTTCTCTTCCATCCTCTCTTCTATTCTCTCCTCCAATTTCTCCAATTTCTCCTCCATCTTTGCAAATTTATCACCCATTGTTTCCAGAATTACCTGGGCATATTTTTCAAGAGCATCTTGTAGATCCTTCGGTGTCAATACATCAGGAAGAAGCAACGCTTGTAATGATGACTGTTGCATCGGAGAAGTTCCAGCACTCCTGAGAGCTTTTGGGGAAGATTTAGCCGCCATCTTTACTTTCACTTACTACGCACTTTCACTTTTAAATTTATAAAATCCATTAAGCTAGAAAGCAGCCATAAAAGTCCTCTTCACCTTTTCCTCCTGTACCGCTCTGCCTGCTCCTTTTATTCCATAGTCTTTCCTTCTGGCAGGGGTGGTCGCAAACGCCTGGCTCCGCTCCAGAAATCACGGAGCAGAGACGCTGACCAGCTGGGAGCAACCCAGGCTACGGGGGAGTTCGATCCTTCAGCCGCCCAAGCTTTAAGCTCAGGCGGCCCCGGAGAACTCAACCCCTACCTGGGAGCTCACCCCCTCCTCTTCTCCCGAGGAGGGGGCTTCAAATCCACCCGAACAGCTGATCGGCGCTGTTTCGGGTGGAAATAACACAGCTGAGCCGCGGGCAGCCCGCAAGGGCTGTCTCCGGCGCCGCGCCGCCACCGGAAGACTCTGTTTGCTCTGTTTTATGTTAATAATCATTACACAAGATTTTTGTGCTTCTAATGCAGGCATGTCAAACTGCCGGCCCACAGGCCAGATGTATCACAACAAAACCATGCCCTCCCCATTGCTGGCAATGGGGAAAAAGTTGCGAGACGTCGCGCGACGTCACGTGATGTCGCAAGTTTAACATGCCCGTTCTAATGTATCTGCTATCTATTCTTTTAGGGAGGAGAATCAGGATTGCATTGGATTGATTGGATTGCATTGCACTGCATTGCACTGCACTGCACTGCATTGCACTGCATTGCACTGCACTGCATTGCATTGCATTGCATTGCATTGCATGCTGGGCATCACACAATATTTTTGTGCTTCTAATGTGTCTTCTGTCCACTCTTTCAAGGAGGAGAATCATCTTAAAACTGGAGTGATGTTCCTTTCAAATAAATGCAAGCTATATATCTCATACTGAAGCCATCTATGTGTTAAGCTATAACTTTCATAATTTGCAGCCAGCTAGGACATGTTAACTAAGACATTTGAGCAATTGTATTCTAAATCAAATGCATATATAAGCATATCCAAAAATCTAATGACTGTATTTCAATAGACCACATTCAAATCAAGCATGATATGCTATAGTTGTCATGGAGTGAAATGTATTTCCTATTTTTATGTAAATGCAGATATACTATGCGTCAAGCAAACTTTTGGTATATAGAATACATGCATTGCACAGCTGCTGGAAAATTGATGTGTGTTGCCTTCTACATAAACATATGATTATATTTGCATAATAATATATTTTAAAAGATAGAAAACAAAGAAAAGAACTATTTATCTTTGAGATGGCAGTATATGCTATAGAACGAAATTTGTTCCCGAACACAAGATAAAGTAACTCAAGAGTTTCACAGTAACAAGATTATGACAAAAGCAGCTTGTCTTTAAGCTGCATGAAGTGTTTTCTACACTCATCCTAACTATCCTCCAAAATTTGACATCCATGCATCCACGTTTACCAACCTTAGATAGATAAGTAGATAGACAGGCAGGCAGACAGACAGACAGACAGACAGGATACATATCTTCTGCTCTTTGGAATAGCATTCCCTTATGATTCACATGTTTCCAACTCTGTTGGCCATCCAAAGGGACAGGAAAGTCTGATTTCTCCCCCTTCCTCATACCCAGGCATCGAGACAGAGAATTGGATGAACCCATTCTGAAATTGCATTAAATTGGAATTTAACCTCGCTTATTCTATTTTGGTTTCCTTCTTTTTATAGTTTTACTGTTATATTTATATATATTTATATTTATTAAACTTATATACCGCCCTTCTCCCGTAGGACCCAGGGCGGTTCACAAGGCAATTAAAAAAACGTTGTTGTTGTTGTTGTTAGTTGCGAAGTCGTGTCCGACCCATCGCGACCCTATGGACAATGTTCCTCCAGGCTTTCCTGTCCTCTGCCATCTTCTGGGCTCCATTTAAGCTCACGCCTACTGCTTCAGTGACTCCATCCAGCCACCTCATTCTCTGTCGTCCCCTTCTTCTATTGCCCTCAATCTTTCCCAGCATTAGGCTCTTCTCCAGTGAGTCCTTCCTCCTCATTAGGTGGCCAAAGTATTTGAGTTTTAGCTTCAGGATCTGGCCTTCTAAAGAGCAGTCAGGGTTGATCTCCTCTAGGACTGACCGGTTTGATCGCCTTGCAGTCCAAGGGACTCGCAGGAGTCTTCTCCAGCACCAGAGTTCAAAGGCCTCAATTCTTTTGCGCTCAGCCTTTCTTATGGTCCAACTTTCACTGCCATACATTGCAACTGGGAAGACCATAGCCTTGACTATACGCACTTTTGTTGACAGGGTGATGTCTCTGCTTTTTAGTGTGCTGTCTAGATTTGCCATGGCTTTCCTCCCCAGGAGCAAGCGTCTTTTAATTTCTTGGCTGCAGTCCCCATCTGCAGTGATCTTGGAGCCCAGGAAAATAAAATCTGTCACTACCTCCATTTCTTCCCCATCTATTTGCCAGGAATTGAGAGGGCTGGATGCCATGATCTTGGTTTTCTTAATGTTTAGTTTCAACCCAACTTTTGCACTCTCCTTCTTCACTCGCAACAAGAGACTCTTCAGTTCCTCTTCACTTTCTGCCATTAGAGTGGTATCACATTACAATACAAAAATTAATAACAATTAAAATAGATTAAATTTTCCTTAATTAAAATCTAAAACCCCTATAACTCTGATTAAAAACCCAATTACAATAAGTTAAAAAATTAAAAAAAATCCTCAGTCCTGGCCGGAAAGCTCAAAGAGCCAGGTCTTCAGGTCCCGGCGGAATGAACAAAAATCAGGGGCAGTCCTAAGCTCTACGGGTAACTGGTTCCAGAGGGCAGGCGCGCCCACAGAGAAAGTCCTTCCCCTGGGTGTTGCCCGCCGGCAATCCTTTGCCGGCGGCACCCTGAGAAGGCCCTCCCTGTGGGAGCGCACAGGACGAAGGGAACTTGATGCCGGCAGCAGGTGTTCCCTCAGATATCCCGGACCCAAGCCATTTAGGGCTTTATAAGTCATCACGAATGTATAACCATTCGTCAATTGGTCACCTAAATAACCTAAACAGAATAACCAATAAATGATAGACAGTAAATACATAATGTGAATAAAAATAAAAACCAAAAAATTAGTAATAACAGAAGGGGAGCATGGCTATGGAGGATACCATTTATTCTTCCCTAACAACTTACAGTTTATTCATTTCTTTAATGATATCCTAATTCTTTGGCCACAGAGAATCCGTACTGATGCAAAAGAACATAGATGGAATAACTAAGAGATTAATCTGGTCATTCTGAAGACAGAACAAAACTGCTGTAAAGCAAAAGACTGCAGAAGGATAGAAAAAATATTAGCCAAAGAGTCAGAAGTAATATTTTTGGCAGTGAAGGGTTTGCAATTAAACGTACTGCTTAAGATAGAAGCTATTTTTAACTCTTGGTGTATGAATTGCTTCTGAGTGTTATTAACACTGAGTGTCTCCTTCTGAGTGTCATAAATGCAGGGGGGGGGGAAACCCAGCAAAAGTAGAAAGTAAGGCAGAGCTACAGCATCTTCTTTAGTTTGAGTCTTGATGGATACTTGAACAGCTCCATAGATTTTTGTCAGGAATAGCTTGGAAGTGTTTTGTCAATATCATTTTCCAGGACGTCATCATGAAATACACAAACCCAAAGATACCACTCTTCTTTATTTCCTCTTCCTAGCCCTAACTTGTTTCCTGGAAATAAAGTTAATTGATCTCTAACATTAATATAGTTTAAAAATTATTATCTCAACTCCCTTATTCTGAAGAAAAAGAAGATGCTTAAGTCTCTTCTTTAAATTATATTCCTGATCAGAATTGGGAACTTGTATCTATTTCTAGCCAGAAAATATCAACTAGTTCCTATATATTTCTATTTGCCCCAAACTGGTATTTCTAATAGCAAACCAGAGGCTGTTAGTGAATAGAAAGTAAGCACAGGATCCCAGTTCAGACTGGGAGCACATTTCAAATCAAGATGTGGCTGTTGTTTCATCCCAATATGAGGTGATGGCTATGTAAGTCAATAAAATAGAATAAAGGAAGGGGAGATTTAAACATGCTTATTAAAAGTAATGAGAGCCAGTTTGGTGTAATGCTTAAGGCACCAGGCTAGAAACTGGAGGAATGTGAGAACTAGTCCCTTCTTATACACAAAGGCAGCTGGGTAACCTTGGGACAGTTACTTTCTCTCAGCCCTAGGAAGAAGGCAATGCCAAACCACATCTGAAAAACCTTGCCAAGGAAACTTCAGGGACTTGTCCAAGAAATCTCTGAGAATCAGTCATAATTGAACTGAAGAAAAATATCAAAAGGAATATGACCATCATACTTTATATTAATTTTTCCAATTTCCTTATGTTATATTTCTAGATAAGTGATTGAAACAAAAGGTTTAAAGAGAAAGGAAACCTTAAATAATGGTGGGCAGAAAAGACCAGAGAGGAAATAGAGCAGAACTGCCTGTCTAGGTGATCTTTAAAAGCCAAGTAGGGTTGTTCTTGGTTAATATTTGGATGGGAGACCACTAGGAAATCCCAAGTATGGAGCAGACTGAGAAGCTGGAAAAAAAAACATCCTGGAAGAAGATTATAACAAGTGACGTCTGTTCTGTTGCCATGAAAAGAATAAATGGATATATTCAGGAAGATATCGGAATTTTCATTTTAGAGCAAAACTAGTCAAAAAGATTGTTGGCTGATGAAGCAGGAATTAATAATCAAGAGGGATGTGACTTGGCAGACATTGAAATTTTAAATGTTAAGCAATCAAATAGTTCATATCTGAACCAAATTAGATTTAATACCTCATATAAAAATTATACACACTGAGATTTCAGGTTATAGTACTTAAGGTCACAAGAGTTCTCCATGAGGTTTTGCAAAAAAAAAAAAAACTTTGGCAATATTGTTATCTTTGTGTATTGAAGCCAAAGGCTGGGGCATAATTAGCATATGCTGATGTTTCTGTCATAGACCACCCATGCTTTCAGTATACGTCCATACCCACTGGACATACATCGTGATTCTCCATTTTCTGTCTCCCTCCCAGTGATTCATGTCTACTTTGGGGACAGCTGGTGTAGTGGTTACTCTCAGGCTGGGGCAAAATCCATTTCAGACCTCTCAAGCAGCAGAATTCCAGGAAGTAATGGGACCAAAAAATAAAGTGTGGCTAGCTGGCCCAGCAAAAAGGCAAGAGAAATAAAAAGAACAGGAAATCAGCCGAATGGAAGTGATGAACAGTTGAACAACTACCACGTTATGTTTCAAATGCAGAAGAAAAAGATAAGCTGCTTTTAAATTCAGTTGACATTTATAGAAACCTATATACGCATCACGAAATGGAGCAAGAAAGAGTAAGCAAAAATGTATTGATTTGTTTGTTAAGTTGAATCTCCCGCTTTTTGCTCAAAAGCAACAACCAACACATATGGGGTGTCCTCCTCCAATTTTCCCCTGCAACAAACCTGTTAGGAAGATTGGGTTGAGAGAGAATGACTGGTCCAAGGTCATTTTATGGTTGAGGATATCTTGGATTTGAGACTCCCTCCATCTGTCAAATTCCTTAACCACTATATCACACTGGTGCTATCAAATTAAGGGTATCAGATAGATTTTAAAAAAAGAAAGAAATGCAGCTAAATCTGATTTAGAAGATTACATTCACTGTACCTCTGTGTATCTTTCTATCCTTGGAGATTATCTACCACTACCCTATACAGTTTTAGTGTTTCTTTCTGTTTGTCAAGCTTGTCCTCTCTATCTTTTTGAGAATCTCAGCTCCATCCAGCCATGATTTATTCAGTCTTTCCTCTGTTCTCATTCGTCCTTTCTTCTTATTTCATTTTGCAATCTGATCCTCCTTTATTCTTTTCTTGTGACCAAGTCACCTCAAGTCTCTCACTACTGTATTCAGTCCGTATTTCATTCACTACCCATTCATTCTTCATCCCATCTTCACTTTTTATCACACAAAACTTTTTTAAAAAACCAATTCCCGCTGCATTCAACTTATTTTCATGCTTCCCCTGACATTATTCAACTCTTGCTTCTATATAAGAAATTGTATAACAGCACAGCTTGCACACCAATCTTTGCTTCTTTTCACATCCATGCCTCATCACAAACGTCACAATGCCAACTACCTTCCTACTAGCATTTTCATGTCTTAATTTTTTTTCATTCATTTCCCCACATTTAATAAACATTATACTGACCTACAGGTAGTCTTTGATTGATGACCGATCACTTAACAACCATTCAAAGATATGACAGATTTACAACCCATCCTCAAAGTTACAACTGCTGCACCCCACTATTCCACGGTCATGTGATCTCATTTGGGACATTTGGCAACTGACTTGCACTTTCTAATATAGTTTCTAATATAGTTCATGAAGGAACTTTTTTTTAAATGAAGAGAATTCTGAATAACATAAATGAATTAAACCTTCATGTCCCAACATACCTCTACAAGCATTTTTACACATGTATCCTTAGGGACACGGTGGCTCAGTGGGTTAGGACGCTGAGCTTGTCGATCAGAATGTTGGCAGTTTGGCGGGTCGAATCCCGAGTGCCACATAACAGAGTGAGCACCTGTTATTCGTCCCAGCTTCTGCCAACCTAGCAGTTCGAAAGCACGTAAAAATGCAAGTAGAAAAATAGGGACCACTACGGTGGGAAGGTAACAGCGTTCTGTGCGCCTTTGGCGTCTAGTCATGACGGCCACATGACCACGGAGACGTCCTCGGACAAGCGCTGGCTCTTCGGCTTTGAAACGGAGATGAGCACCGGCCCCTAGAGTTGGAAACGACTAGCACGCATGTGCGGGGGAACCTTTACCTTTACCTTTATCCTTAAATACATTAAGCAACCAAGGGAACATTTGCCATCCTGGTCTTCATTCCTGCTTAATATTAACCAAATGAAGGCAAATATAATATTAACCATTTGTTAAACACTCAATTTATTCCCACATATGTTTTACTTCCATTTTTAGACCATTTTTATCAGCAACCAAACTTAAACTCCATATTCTCATGGAAGATTCCATAATTCAAGCTTATTCACTTTCTCTAAATCAACAAATGTTCAAGAAATCTTTAATGACCGGCTGGAGAACAAAAATCTCATCAGCACACAGACCATGCCTGGCACAAAGCTACACCATTCTTCTTAAATTTTATCCATTGTGACACTTCATATACTTTCAATCAAAATTCTGCCAAATACTTTCCAAGGCAACTTAACAAACTAATCCTCCAGTGGGTTATGATAATACAGTGTTACTCCAGCCTTCAGGCATGGATGCAGTCTTTATAAATGCCACTTACAGTAAGTCATACGGTCACTCCATAAGGAAACCACACCCATATTTCTCCTTTCCATTTTTCTACATTCTCAGAGTATTTACAATTTCCTTTTTTTATTTTCCCCCTTGGATACAACAATTTATAGGATTAGTTTCACTCTCTAATGTATATTCCCTTACAAATCTATAAATTATACATTCCATCATTCTCTTACTATAGTTTGATCCCAAATAATTTATTTTTCATTCAGCTCAAACTGCTGGAAAGTTCTTGTTTAGCCTTTTCCATCCCAAAACAATTTTATTCCCATTAATTCCAATATTCTCTGCCTTTCCAAAGTTTAAACTTCCTTTGTTTTGTTTGACTACATTCTTTGGGTACTCTCTTTTTTCTCTTAATATACATTATCTAATAACTTTCTTTGACACCCCACTCACCCCCAACTTTTATTGTTGGCAGCATTAATTCTCTTATTTGAATTGCTTTCACCCAGGGTGTCCTACACAAGCCTTATACCAGGGGTCTTCCAACTTGGCCCTTTTATGACTTGTGGACTTCAACTTCCAGAATTCCTCAGCCAGCATGCCTGGCTGAGGAATTCTGAGAGTTGAAGTCCACAAGTCATAAAAGGGCCAAGTTGGAAGACCCCTGCCTTAGACTATTGCAGAGAGAAAGCACGGCAATTACAGATCTGAATACTTTACTGGTGAGTTGTAAATCTTCCCCCAGTAACTGTGGCAGTGTTAATTGGTGGTAATTTAAATAGAGAATAAAGATTCAAAGCACAGGTGTCAAACTCACTGCGTCACGTGATGTGTCGCGACCTATTGCAACTTTTTTTGTATTGCCAGAACTGGGGTGGGCGCAACCTCCCTATAATGCAACCGGCCCGACACACCCCTGATTTAGAGAGTTCAAAGAGTGGTTACTTGCTTGCCTTATGCCAAGAGATCTCCAAGTGTAGGTCAAGGGTCAGAAAATTCCACAAAAGCTGGTCCAAAAATCAAGCCAAACAACCAATTACAGGACAAGAAGCAGAAGGAATTGGCATGGGATATCACAAGAGCACTAGCCATAAAACAAAATAATTGTTTCAGAAAAGGGGAAGGGACCAGAAACACATAGCCAGAGTTCCTAGCTTGGCTTAATTAAAAGAGTTGTTACCCCCTTCTCTCCAGAAGCCATGCTGATCTCTGTTGGTTTGCTCTCTTTAGCTGGTAGTATGATTTAGGACTTGGTGTTCTTCCAGAAACAGGCTCTGGCTCTTTACTCTTAGGATCAATGGATTCCTCTGCTGGGTCAGACACATCACTCACAGGTACTTGACAGCCTTTTGCCCCTTGGACTGCAGGCTGAGACTCTTTATCCTCTGAATCAGAGGAGTCAGAAGACTTCATAACACACAACCTCTTTCGCCACATCATTCTACCTAGTGTCCTTTTTTCACATTTCACATTAGCGTAACTCCACACAGCCTGGGGCAATCCATGACATAATTCTGTCTATCCTGTTCCAAGTGTACCAACCTTCCATTTCTTCCACTGGGGAATTAATATATCTCCTTACAATGCGTGCTAGTCGTTTCCAACTCTAGGGGCCGGTGCTCATCTCCGTTTCAAAGCCGAAGAGCACTTGTCTGAGGACATCTCCGTGGTCATGTGGCCGGCATGACTAGACACCAAAGGCGCACGGAGCGCTGTTACCTTCCCACCGTAGTGGTCCCTATTTTTCTACTTGCATTTTTATGTGCTTTCATACTGCTAGGTTGGCAGAAGCTGGGACGAGTAACAGTAACTCTGCTACGCGGCACTCGGGATTCGACCCGCCAAACTGCCGACCTTCTGATCGACAAGCTCAGCATCCTAACCCACTGAGCCACCGCGTCCCTTCTCCTTACAATATTCATACCCAATTCACATTTCCAGCAGTCATTCTACTTTCACTCTAATTTGTTTCACTTCTTTCCTTTTCTTTCATGTCCACTTCTTCTTCAAGATCCACTTTTAACACTACCCCAAAAAGGCCAGTTCCACCCTCAGAACACATTCAGTTATCCATCTTTCAATCTTTCATCATAAAATGATCCAGTCAGTCATGTGTGAAAAGAAAATATGAATAGACTTTGGCTTAAACCATTTATTCAGAATAAGTCTTTCTTTGAACAGATACTTATCAATCAGCATTCCATTCATTTTTGGGTCTCCAAATGGTCCAATCAGTTTTGCTCTACTTTCTCATCTCTATCCATTTGTTCACTTTGCTCAACAGGATAATCATCTCCAACCATCCATTCTTGGCTTGATCACATTCATTTTGAAAATGTGATCCTCATTCCTAGTTTTTCTAGCACTCACTGGATTCTGTGACTTCGCTCCTTCTGGACTCAAATGAAACCAGGTTCATTTAACCAGTTTTTCTTTAACTTGAGTTATAAGGGAAAATAGTAAAACTCTCATCAACATCACCTGTTTATTAAAAAAAGTCCAAGTTAAATTGATTATTCAAATAATACCTTTGCATTTGTTTGGCTCTCTGTCTCCCCTTTTTCCAACATTGCTTATTTGTACATTGTTACCTCTTTGCAACTTTGGGATCAAGCATGGATCTAAATAAATGCTGTGGTTGATATCAATGATTGCACTATTAACAATTGTGGGATCAGACAATCTGATATTGAGGTAATCCTACTTTCCAAGCACTTAGGTAGCATGACACTTGCTTATGCAACACTGAAGAAAGCCTCACGCTCCATTTGTCAGTATAGATTTCAAACAAAAAAATAATAATAATGGACTGCTGGCATTTTGTCTAGGAGCCAAATAAAATTCAGCTGATTTGATTGGATTTTTTTTTTCACTAACTGCATTGCTTCAGTTCCAGGACAGAAAGCAATTTGAACTGACAGGATCTTCAGCTTTGTATTTCCTGCCTGTTGCTAGGATCTCCATGCTTTAAAAAAATATGAGCTCATCTGATTGTGAGAATAAAAAGAAAGCTGGCATGAATCCAGAGAGAGCAGTGTGATGGACAAAGAGGACAGAGGGAGGTGTGAGGCAGCAGCTCAAGAAATAAGTGTCTTGATCTGCCCCAGGGAGTGGTGTATTTGCAGAGAGGTATCTGCACATTCACACTAGTATCCCCAGACACTCACTGCTTTACCTGCATCGTTTGTTTGGTGGCAATAATCTTTTATGATCTCTCTAGCCCTTGCTGGATAGACTTTGGAAATCCTCCACATGATATTTCTTTAGAGTAATTTCTTTTCCAGTGGTGATCTAGTATGGACCATTCCAACAGGCTGAAAAGCCAAGGGAAACAGGACCCTGTTGTTTTGCACTCTGCCCAGCATCATTGGGCTGGCAGCAGTCCCATCAGGCTACTTAAACTGTTCTACCCCTGGCTAGTCATGCTAAGAATTCTAATTACAAGAACTGCCTTTAAGCTTTCTTTTTTTCCCCCTTCCTACTACTGTTTTCTTCCATACCATGTCTTTTGGTTAGTACTCCTTGTGATAAAGCCCCTTGCCTGCAGTCTTTATATGTTGGTGGTGGTGATGTTCTTTTTTGGAAAACAGTGGGATTAAAAGAAAAGCTTTGTATACATAGAAACTAGCTGGGTTCATATATCAATCTAAACCAAGATTAACCAACCCTAGTTTACTGAATATAAGTCCAGTTAGCTCAATTCCCACAGCATGCTAATTTTTAAACAAGGGTTACTAAAGCCCAATGATTGGGTTCATTAAATACATTCAGCTAGGGCAGGGGTAGGCAACCTTGGCTCTTTTATGACTCGTGGACTTCCACTCCCAGAATTCCTGAGCCAGCATGGCTGGCTGAGGAATTCTGGGAGTTGAAGTCCATGAGTCATAAAAGAGCCAAGGTTGCCTACCCCCAATCTAAGGAGAAGCAACATTTGGGTGGCAGAGACACCTTCAAATTTGGGGGTTACAAAATGGGCAAGACAACAACATATATGTAGAGAGGAGAAGGTTTGGGCAATGGGGGAGTTTGCTTTAAAAAAACATGTTTAACACTAGACTTTTCATTTTTTTTCTGCTCTCAAAATGGACAGAAATTATGCTTATGCTTATTTCATGCATCAAAATATTTAACTGGAGAGGCTCTGAGGGTATTCAGAATTGCATGCAACTTTAGGATTACAGGCCACCAACAAAACTGAAAATTATGCTTTCTTTAGGGCAGTATCTGACCCCACTCTATTCAGATATTTATTATTATTACACTATTACACCTTTATTACACTAGTTTGGGGAAGAAACTATTCCTTTTCCAATTTTTGTATCCTCTGCCCAATGAAATCAGCACCTTGTCCATTAAACAACTTTATAAATGAGACCATTCTATGGATATTTCTGGTATCCATAGAAACAATCAAATCCCACATCAAACCCTGATCAAATGAGATTCTAAAAAGAAAGATAAATACAAACTATCTGCAGCAAACAAGACTGCCCATTTCAAGACACACCATTGACCAATTAGTCTAGGATGCCAAATCCAAAAGTCCTTTCAAAAGGAAAACTAGCAGGCTTTCATTTTCTTTGTAATTGCACAAAGAGTTTTACACAAAATCAAAACACTCTTGATTTTTACACGATGCCCATATTCATAATATTTGAAAAATTATGCTGCTCTTTCCAATTAGTCAGAGCTGTCAACTTGTAACTTAAACAGGTAGCGAATTAAAGTCAGTAAATGAAATATAGTAAAACCTCAGGTGTGCTAGTCTTCAATTCCCCCAATTTTCAGCCAGCATGGCCATAATTAAAGTTCAATACATCTAAAATCTGTATTTTATAGCATCTCAAATTTGCAAGTAATACTTGAAAAACATTCAGTGCATCATAGACAATATCTTGATTATAATTGAATCATTACAGAAACCTAGTTCTTAGCAGCGCAAATGTAATTTCTAAAATCCTGTGACTGTATCTTGGAAGTTATCTCAAAATACATTTCTAAGATGCTCTCTTGCCTTCACTTAATTAAAACTACAACATTATTACAAAAAAAGATGCACTTCTATTTGGGGGAAAAAAACTCTCCTGGATTCAGTTGAGTTACTTTGAGTAAGCAGGCTGTTTAAATTTATTAACCGAAGTACTTCTGTTTCAATTGCTGGACAAAGCATGTGAAATTGGTTTTATTCACCTGACCCGGAACAAGCAGATAGAAAAGTGAAAGAAAGCACTGGAGAAGCCAGCAGCAAATCTTTAATAACATAAAACTCTCACATTTTTTTTACTTTTTCTAGAAGAAAAATTACTCTTCCTAGAGAGTCAGAAGTGATGGAAGAGAAATAAAAATGATGGGGGAAATAAGAAAAAGTTTTTTTCCAAAGCATGTGTTTAAATATGTTCCTTGATCAAACTTATTGAGTAGCAATAAGCTGATTAGCGCCATGACCTTTTGTGCACGTGTGTCTGTGTGTGTATCTGTCTGTGTGCTTGTGGTTCCCTTTCATATTAAATGCTTTGCAGGCAGAAAATCCCACTGGAACCCAAAGTGAAAGGAGCAAACAGCAAGAGACCAGGAAAGCCCCTTTTTTAGTTTTACACAGTCTGATTGAAGATAAGGCAGCTTCCTTTGAATTAAGCAGAGGGATTTACACTGGCAACCCAGGCCTACTGTTTAATAATAATAATAATAATAATAATAATAATAATAATAATAATAATAATAATAATAATAAGAAGAAGAAGAAGAAGAAGAAGAAGAAGAAGAAGAAGAAGAAGAAGAAGAAGAAGAAGAAGAAGAAGAAGAAGTTGGAAGGGACCTTGGAGGTCATCTAGTCCAACCGGCTGCTCGGGCAGGAAACCCTATACCATTTCAGACAAATGGCTGGCCAGTCTCTTCTTAAAAACTTCCAGTGTTGGAGCATTCACCACTTCTGGAGGCAGGTTGTTCCACTGGTTAATTGTTCTAAATGTCAGGAAGTTTCTCCTTAGTTCCAAGTTGCTTCTCTCCTTGACTAGTTTCCATCCATTGCTTCTTGTCCTGCTTTCAGGCACTTTGGAGAATAGCTTGACTCCCTCTTCTTTGTGGCAGCCATTGAGATATTGGAACACTGCTATCATGTCACCCCTCACCCTTCTCTTCGTTAAACTACACATACCCAATTCCAGCAACCGTTCCCTATATGTTTTAGCCTCCAGTCCCCCAATCATCTTGTTGCTCTTCTCTGTGCCCTTTCTAGAGTCTCAACATTTTTTTTACCAAAACTGGATGCAGTATTCCAGGTGTGGGCTTACCAAAGCATTGTGGCCTTACCAAGGCATTCCTTAAGGCTTCCTTCAGCTGGTAAATGATTGCGAAGTCTGGGAATTCTAGAAGCTGAAATGCATTTAGGAGACATCAGACCAGGGTTTGTCTGCTTCTATCTTGTGCATCAAATCCTGGATGAAGAAAATCCCGGTATGCTTTCAGATAGTGGTTTCTCCACTATCTAATGTAAGATATTAAGAGAGTGTAGAATTTGGCACCAAAACAGTCACCTGCCAAGGTCTTCTTCTGTACTGAGCTAGCATCTTGTTCTCTTCTGGGGAGTGGTGGATCAATAACATCTTGTGTTAAGATTGGGACTCCGTTTGTTTCATGCCTTCCAGCATGCCTGACATCAAAATCCTGCTCATTTGCCGGTATCATTCAGTTTGTGGCTTTCTGCAAGATGCACATGGATTGTTAGATTTAGCTCTGCATGGGCCGAACAGTATTCAAGAGAGGTATATGGTGAAAATTTCTGCTGGGAAGCTATATAATAACTGTGAGCTTTTATCACTTCAAATGAGAGAAACTGAATTAATAAATATGAATAACTGATAAGAGGATGAAAAATTAATTTCTAGATTGTTTCTTTAATTGCATTGTTAATGCAGGCTTCTGATTTCAAGATGCAAATCTCATCAGAGGACACAAAGAAGCATTTGGCTGTTCATAAAAGTGGAAAGAAAAATCTCAGTATAAAAGCCAGTTTTGGTGTGAACTAGTTGACTTGATGGAAAACACACATGGGCTGTGTGTTGTTTACTAAACTAATTTTAAAATATAAAGTCTTGCAAGTTTCATTTCTTCTGCTTACACAGGACCATCATTAGGCAGATGTTATATTACCATTTTTTCTTCTTAAAAATGAGCTTCTATTTTCTGTGTCAATTTTGCTTAGTTATATTCAGTTATGTCAAGTGATTGTCTATCAAACCATTCATTGCCATACTCATTTTTCTGTTGTGAACCACCCAAAGGGTTTTTTATTCCCAATAGAAAAATACAAAACAGATGTATTTATTTATTCAAAAGATCAGCTGGCTGTGAACCTCAAAGCATGTCTTTGTAATTAGCAAGTGTGGTCCATTTTAAAATATGTTTGGACTACAATTCCCATTACCATGTCAGCTGAGGGGAACTGTAGTCTCAAAACATACGAGAGGCAATGGGTTGATTGCTTTTGTTCTATATCACTTTCCGGCCCTTTCTTGCCTAGGAATTATGGTTGCAATATCTGAGTTGGGAAAACTGAGGAATGGCTCCCTCATGTGCATTTAGTATACAGTAATAGAACTGATGGATAGAACTAGCAAAAACAAGTAACATCAGCCCCCTTTTTTCCAAATGCCTAAACCTGTGACTAGGATCGCAATGTTCCAAAAAGAGTTCATTCCAGAAATATCCAGTCTATGGACCTAGTGTATATATCTAGCAGAACATGTGAAAAGTAAAGTCCAAAGTGGCCTCAGGGCAATGGTGGGATTCAAATATGTGAACAACCAGTTGTCTGTGTGGATGCCACTTCCGGAAGTCCATTCTGGGCCTGGGCAACAAAAAATTAGCTACCGGCTCTGCTGAAGTGGTGCGAACCTGCTAAATCCTACCACTGCCTCAGGGGTGGTAGGAGCAATCAGGGCTGTCAGCCTAAGCTGGGAGAGTAGCTCCAACAGATCCCAGGAAAAACTTCAGAAGAGTGTCTATCTGTCTATCCAGAAGAGTGCAGTGCTAGGGGCAGCTAAGATAGTGTGCAGAACCCAGAAATTCCCAGGCCTCTGGTAGAGGATCTGAGATTGAGGAAGACACAGACCCTATACATCTCTCTCTCTCTCTCTCTCTCTCTCTCTCTCTCTCTCTCTCTCTCTCTCTCTCTCTCTCTCTCTCTCTCTCTCTCTCTCTCTCTCTCTGTGTGTGTGTGTGTGTGTAAAATGAGGCAGGAATATAGAGGATATCAACCAGATATTTTGTTTAATAATTTTTGTTTTTGTAGATTTGCAAAGAACTGTGGGAGCTAACTATGAAGTCTCTTGTTAATTATTTTAGAGGTGAACATATAGTGCAGAAAATGCTTAGAATGTCTATTGCAGTGCTAAAAAAACTGCCAAATTCCGTGTTCAAGGCAACTTCATTATAGATGCAGGAGAAATCATTCTGCTAGACGTGGAAATTTGGAGTGACGCAGAGAGAAAAACAAAAAGCCTTGCTTTATAAACTTAATGCATCTACACAATTGTTGATTTACTCTATAGTGCTACCACTTTTCACCTGGCCTCTTACTCATTTGAGTCTGGTGTGAAAGAAATAAACAGCCAATTCAGAGCTTTGATAAACCTACAGAGTTTAACCATTTAAAAAGAGAAAATATCACATCATTTACTATAAAAGTTAGTAAATGCACAATAGGATCTTCCAGGGTTGACTATATATCAAGAACGAATTAGGCAGCCACTGGAAGCAGCACAACCATTAAATCACCAGCCATTTGCTTCATTGCCCTTTTTTTAAAAAAACTAGGCAAACAGGACTAATAGGACTAATAGGACTCCGCCTGGCTCTTGGTACAGTTTGTTTTTGAAAGCAGCATCAAGTTGATTACAAGGAATTTCCAAAAGAATGCGAGTCTTCAATCAGTATTTTAACCCCCAGTACTTTATTCAAAGATTTCAAAATGACCCTTTAATTAGGAAATCACATATGATCAGATCTGAGTTCAGTCTGGACTGACCTCACGGGAAAAAGTGTTCTTTGTGGGATTTATCCTAACCAATGGACTCCACAAGTAAACTTAACAGTAGAATTTCAGCACGCAAACAGCAAACATGGATAAGGGTATCAGGCAGTCAAGACCAGCAACTGTATAGATGTTTACGTTATGAGGATGGGGTTTGTGTTGAAGTTGCTAGCCATATCTAGAGTTATAGAAACCAGCACTTGGCAACTTGTTAACCTCTGTAGAAGCTGAACTCCATGGTATGGGCAGATTTTAAAGAGGATCTGTAGCCATCTCGAATTCAGTTCTTTTCAATTTAGTTGCTGCACACATCCAGCTGCAGCTCGGCTGTGGAACATGATAAATGATGAAAAAGGAAACGTGTATGTGCATGTGTGAAATAGAGGAAATCAGCAGTTGGAAAATTAGTCTCATATTTCACCCAATAGGCAGAACTATAACCAGCTAAGCAATTCCTGTAAATAATTCTATATTGATTATGGCTATGAAGCCATTAAAAAAAGTGACAACCATTTCAAGAGCAAACCTTATATATAGAAACAATTTTCATCTCTTGTTGTTCCTCTTGCTCATTCCCATCAAATGTAACAGACTATCTGGACCCATCCTTTGGCTGGGAGAGTCAATTTGCATCTGTCATTTGTTTTTGTAATAGGCAGATTTACTGCATTATGTTGTTTTGCAGTAACTTTCATAAGAACAATTTCTTGCTCCCAGGTAGAGGATAATAAGATGCAGTATTCATCACAGCATTGCTTTCTAAAATTAATCACTTCGGCTGTAAATAGTTCCCCATGCCATTGTGTACAAATTAATCCACTGAGTGTTTATAAGCATACAGGAGATAAAGGAAGAGCCATTGATGTTCCCTTACAAAGGCAGAAATAGCTTTAGTTCATTGTAGAATAAGGACAAGGCAGTAGCAGGGACTGTTCCAAAAAGTTTGCTGCCCCAATGCACTGGTTGACTCTAGAGTATGAAAAGGGCTGAAATCAATTACATCCATCATAAACTACTACCAGATCTATGTGTTTTTTCAGCATCTTGACGGCTAGGCAAGATTTGTGCAATTCAAATTAAATAATACATAGGTATGAATCACCAAACTGTCACTGTTAAACTTTCCATCCAATATTAGCATTTTAATTGGAATTCACAACCAGGCTTCGAAGCTGGCTGCAAACTGTAACAAAGTTCACTTTCTTGAATTAAATGGTAGTGTGTTTAATTGTGATTTGTTGAGTGTGCCACAATTGGCTAGGTTTACATGGCATACCGGTCCATAGGTTTACAAATCATAATGCTATGACAAACTACATTATGGCTTAGTGTTAATGCCAGCCACTATTTGATAAAACAAATAAAGCTAGCTACTCTTGACCACAGTTTATTATTGGTTTCATTAAGAGAAGATAAGGGATGGCAGCTGCAAGCTTTTCATCATGGTTAATAAACGAGCAGTGTTACATCTATAAACACCAAATGAACAGCCTAAAGCTGTTATACATAAAGGGGTGTGTGTATGTGTGTGTATTTGAAAATCAGATGTATGGCAGGAAAAAATATGTACAAATATGTGACATTTAAATGTGGAAAATGTTGATGATTATAATACACATTCTGAACAGAAATATGTATTTTGTCATTAATATGCCAAAAAAGCATTTCATGAGGCTTTTTGCCAAACTTCATGGAAGATGTTCTCTCACTTGGCTACGATGTTATGAATGGGCTCTTCACTTAATATGAAGCCTACTTTCCAAGGGCAAATGTGGAGAAGTATGCCACAGTTGTTCCGATACAGTACAGCTTCAATAATAAGGCATTTCGTATTCACAAATCAGATGTTGAAATATTTGCCCAAAGACCAGCCTGTTGTAATATCAAAACAATACTTTGAACTGTTTTGCATTCTGCTAAGCTTAAGTCAAGGACACTCATCTGTCTCAGCTAATGGTAGCTGTCTGTTTTTAACAATTGTGTAATTGTCCAAAATTGCAACAGATGCCCTTTCCCAGCATGGAATTGTGGTGATTGTTAAATATGTACCCATAACCCGTCCTTGACTAGTGACCTCTGTCAAAAAATAATCTGAATACAAGGTCAGCCATCCTCTGCTCAATATACACTGAACTACAATTCATAAGCTTCCCAATTCCAAAATATTAGGGGGTTTTAGTCGCTAGCCTAGTTGGTAGCTGCAGATGTTCCTTCCACTGCAAATATCCACATCAATCAACAGTATGAAGTAGCAGCAACCACTTGGGCAATGGGCAAACATTCCAAGACAAGGAGGTTTTCTGCTCTCTGAGTAAAATATTTATGCTACGGTAATATAAATAATTAATAATTTCCCTATTCCCTGCTTCCCTGTTCTTGGGATTTTCCCCTTCCTCCAGTCATTGCCTCCCCCAGGAATTTCTGGCAGCTGTGAGTCAGGTTTTTGCCACTCTTCTGCATGATGGCCAGTGTGCTTCCCCACCCCCACCCCCACCCCCGCCTTTATTTCAGACAACACACAGATCAAAGCCAAGATCAAAGCCAAGGGGCAACTTGCCAGTTTTTTCCATTCTCCAATTAACCAGACTGAAGAAACACTGGCTGGGTGAGTGGCTGAATAGAAGGTAGTCCAGGACTCTTCCGGACTGAGTTAGGGATGAAGGCAGTACAACAAATGTCTCTTTTGAAAGGCAAAGAGGTATAGAGAGTCACCTTGTGACAAGATGGGTGGCAAACAAATTTAATAAATAAAATAAAGCTAAAGTCATGGGTTCTCTAAAAGTTATTAGGCTGCTCATGTCACATGGCACGCTAATACTTGGCCACAGGTAATAATGCCTCTGAAATCACTGTATAGGACTGCTCCATTTTTAGAGGGATTGCTGTGACTTACCTGCCGATGTGAACCTGATTGGGCCATCTCTGCTATTCCCTTCAGAAAGGGTCAAATGTCGGCCACACTTTCCAGCACACTTTACCTCAAACAATTCTATGACTGGCAGCACAGCAATTCCATCAGAGCTTTGGGGCTTTTAATCCTGAAATTAATTGGAAACAATCTGCTTGCTATGCCAACACTTGCTGACAGCAGCATTCTGAGACGGACAGGTAATCAGATGGTCATAGATCATTGATTCACCTAAAGTAGCTCTTCTGTAGGTACCACTATCTGTGTGTATCCATTTAAGCGTAGTAGCCATGTTCTTCCAATAAACCCATACTATGACGAAGCGGTATCCTGATGACTTTGCAATTTGACCATCTTTTTTCAAGGAAATGAATCACACAGTCAGGCTATTGCATGATCGTATCACATATCAGTCATGTTTATACATAGCAGTAATCCGGATTTTTGAGTAATTTGCTAGCATGTCCTCCTTAGTTCCTCCCTTTATGAATATTTTTGTAAAGGATGTAGTTCCGTCTGCAGTTTGCCTTTTGCTGTATGCAGATCATTAAAAAACCCATAGTTGTAAACCATGATTTATTTTGTTTTTTGCCTTTCTATTATTAGGAGAGGAATAAGCAGAAATCTTGATTCATATGTTACAATAAGCAAAGCACAACTGGAATTATCTCCATCTGTTAGATATGTCTGTTCATGGAAGGAGCCAAGTGACAGTTACTGATCAGGATGTATCATATTGCTATTTTCAATAAACCAAATTCTGAAGAATTTGGCTTTGTGTGCAAGTATATCCATTACCTTGTAATTGTGATGGGCCAGTGTAAGCATTTGCTCTTCCCCTCAATGCACAGAGAAGTGATTAGATTATTAGCCTAGAGTCAAATCTCAGGAGCATTGTTCTCAAATCCATCACATCAACATAATTAAGGCACACTATTTTCATCCATCCTGCCAAGTTCAAACAGTGCTATGTGATAACAATAAGGCAGGTCTGTGCAAATCTTTTGGGGCCAATGGCTGAATTTGGCTTTTGAGTGACATAATGATGAATGCAGGAAAAAAGAGAGCCAGCCTGAAGAAAAACTATATTTGATTTAAGTTAATTAAATTCAGGAAATACAACAAATGCATACACTTCTGTTAAAAAAAATACTGTGGGCATCCTTGCTATAAGGACGTTATAAAGAATTGTCTGTTTCATTCGGACCACGAGAACAGAAGGACAGGAAAATTTAGTGCCATTTACTAAAGTATGTAACTTTAGCAAACATAATTCTGTAATTTATTAGAGACAATTAGGCACAATTATTTTTTTGTCACAAGGCAAACAACTATTGACTGCTGGTCATAAAACATACCACAACTCAAATTGCCTGTCATTTATAATAAGAGTTTTACAAGATGATATTATGGATGGAAATTTACTTTGCTCAAAAGTGGATTACTAAGTCTAGAATCAGAACCAAGGTTTTTAAAACCAAATATCTGCATAGGACACTTTTGTATTTTGCTATGTGTATGACAGCAGACTGGGGAAGAAATGGAGGCAGTGACAGATTTTATTTTCCTGGGCTCCAAGATCACCGCAAACAGGGACTGTAGCCAAGAAATTAAAAGACGCTTGCTCCTGGGGAGGAAAGCCATGGCAAATCTAGACAACACACTAAAAAGCAGAGACATCACCCTGCCAACAAAAGTGCGTATAGTCAAGGCTATGGTCTTCCCAGTTGCAATGTATGGCTGTGAAAGTTGGACCATAAGAAAGGCTGAGCGCCAAAGAATTGAAGCCTTTGAACTATGGTGCTGGAGAAGCCTGTGAGTCCCTTGGACTGCAAGGCAATCAAATCGGTCAGTCCTAGAGGAGATCAACCCTGACTGCTCTTTAGAAGGCCAGATCCTGAAGTTGAAACTCAAATACTTTGGCCACCTAAAGAGAAGGAAGGACTCACTGGAGAAGAGCCTAATGCTGGGAAAGATTGAGGGCAATAGAAGAAGGGGACGACAGAGAATGAGGTGGCTGGATGGAGTCACTGAAGCAGTAGGCGTGAGCTTAGATGGACTCCAGAAGGTGGTAGAGGACAGGAAGGCCTGGAGGAGCGTTGCCCATGGGATTGCGATGGGTTGGACACGACTTCGCAACTAACAACAACAATGACAACAGACAAAATGACTTTCCAGTATAAATCCTCCAGAAGCCACTATAGCAAAAATAACATTTGAAAATCCAGATATTTGTACATGTTTATTATACTTGCCTATTAACTCTAACCATTTGCCTGTTTATGACATAAATGTGGACTGATAAATAAAAATAAAATGCAGAAATCTAGCAGGACAAAAATAATGACAAAAGTTTCAGCAGAGGGAACTAGTTCTTCCACAATAATTAAGATTTAATTTAGTACTATTTATTTCCAGATTAAGCAATTATCCATCCATCCATCCATCCATCCATCCATCCATGTTCATACTACTGTAAATCAGTAGCATACTGCCAACATTCAGTGCTGTGCAGGGACACGTACAGGCAAGTAAATGTCATCAAAACAACAGACGCAAGTGTGAGATTGAAGCCTAACCCCTTTTTATGTCCCTGCAATATGTGTGAGGACTTCCCTAATTCTGACTTTCACAACTTTACAGCAGACATATATCTGTCATATCTTGCTTTCACATCATCACTTGCTTTTAGTGGCAGGAGGACCTGTTGTGGCATATCTATATTTAACTAAGTGTTATTACTAGCTGGCCTGCATCAGTAGTCTTCACGTGACAAATTAACTTTCTACAATTTATTTATCATTTATATACTCAAGCAATTTATAAAACCCTCTATTTCCCAATATAGTGACTCTAGAGAGTGAACAAGGATTAAAACTGAAACAAAAACACAGTACATATAGCATGTAGAAATAACAAATAAGTATATGCAAAAGGTCCAAGAACATTCCACCTCTAATTCAAGAGTTGGAAACAAACAGATCGGTCAAGAGAGCTGGTTCAAAAGCCTGGGAAAACATCCAGGTGTTTAATGCTTTATGAAAGACTAACAGGGCTGAGGCCATCCAGATCTCCAAGAGGATGCTGCTTCATAGAGCAGGTGCTGTGATAGAGTAGGCACAATTTCTAGCTCCCACATAGATGGGAGCCCCTGTCAGCTCTGGTAGGATGTGCAGGGGAAAAAAATCCCGTTTATTAAGCTTTAACAAATGCTACACAGTATTCTTAATGCAAGTCTCAGTTCCATCTTTCTTTGCTTTGAGAACAGGAACAATTTTATTTGTAATTTGGATGGAGGCCATCAGCTAAATAAATTAAAAAAAAAACCAGAAATAAAACCATGACTTTCAAGCTATGCCAAGGCACTCTGGTGAATTGGGAGAAAATGATTGGTGTGTGCTACAATAAATATAGTTTAAGAAATGTTTAATGGCCTTTTCAAGCTCAAGGTATTTGCCTTCAGAAGAGATTGCCCATTGTATCTCTGTGAGATTTACTCTTCTTCTGACCTTACCACTTTTGAAAATGGTCTGGCATGGAATAGATATTAACTGTCTACAGAGATGCAGTGGTCTAATTTGCCTGCATAACATTAAGTTATAACGGGTCTGTTAGATTTTGATTTAGCATTAAGTGCAAACCACGACATTATGGCTTCTGCAACAAATCAAATCATCATTAAAAATTCTAGACTCAGGCAGCCAGTGTCCCCCAAGGAAACTATTTATTGCAACTTTAGATGAATGTCTTTTCCTTTCTGCCATCAAATCAAAAGGACACAGACTGAGGACCATGAACATTGACCGTTCCTATTTTAAAAGCAAACTTTTTCAGCTCTGAGATTAAAAAGGAACTTCCGTTTTAAATGTGGGGGAAAATCGATTAATGAGGCAGTGACACAGATGGTAGGTTTAATTCTTAGAAGTAATAGATAATAATAATAATAATAATAATAATAATAATAATAAGAAGAAGAAGAAGAAGAAGAAGAAGAAGAAGAAGAAGAAGAAGAAGAAGAAGAAGAAGAAGAAGAAGAAGAAGAAGAAGAAGAAGAAGAAGAAGAAGAAGAAGAAGAAGTTGGAAGGGACCTTGGAGGTCATCTAGTCCAACCCCCTGCTCAGGCATGAAACCCTATACCATTTCAAATGGCTGGCCAGTCTCTTCTTAAAAACTTCCAGTGTTGGAGCATTCACCATTTCTGGAGGAAGGTTGTTCCACTGGTTAATTGTTCTAACTGTCAGGAAGTTTCTCCTTAGTTCTAGGTTGCTTCTCTCCTTGACTAGTTTCCATCCGTTGCTTCTTGTCCTGCTTTCAGGCGCTTTGGAGAATATCTTTACTCCCTCTTCTTTGTGGCAGCCCCTGAGATATTGGAACACTGCTATCATGTCACCCCTCACCCTTCTCTTCATTAAACTACACATACCCAATTCCAGCAACCATTCCCTATATGTTTTAGCTTCCAGTTCCCCAATCATCTTTGTTGCTCTTCTCTGGACTCTTTCTAGAGTCTCAACATCTTTTTTACATCGTGGTGACCAAAACTGGATGCAGTATTCCAGGTGTGGCCTTACCAAGGCATTGTAAAGTGGTATTAGTACTTCACGTGATCTTGATTCTATCCCTCTGTTAATGCAGCCTAGCACTGTGTTGGCTTTTTTGGCAGCTGCAGCACACTGCTGGCTCAAATTGAAGTGATTGTCCACTAGGACTCTGAGATCTCTCTCACAGTTACTACTATTGAGCAAGGTACCACCTATACTATACCTGTGCATTTGATTTTTCCTGCCTAAATGCAGAACCTTACTTTTTTCACAATTGAATTTCATTTTGTTAGATAGTGCCCAGTGTTCGAGTCTGTCCAGATCCTCCTGTATCTTAAGTCTATCTTCTGGAGTATTGGCTATTCCTGCCAGCTTGGTGTCGTCTGCAAATTTGATGAGTTCCCCATCTATCCCCTCATCCAAATTGTTGATGAAGATGTTGAAGAGCACTGGGCCCAGAACAGAGCCCTGGGGTACCCCACTACACACTTCCTTCCATGTAGATGTAGTTCCATTGAGGACCACACGCTGAGTACGGCCTGTCAGCCAGCTACGAATCCATCTGGTGGTGATGCTATCTAACCCACATTTTTCTATCTTATCAAGTAGTAGGTTGTGATCTACTTTATCAAATGCCTTACTGAAGTCCAAGTAAATTATATCTACAGCATTCCTCTGGTCCACTAGTTTTGTCACTTGGTCAAAGAATGCAATAAGATTTGTCTGGCATGATCTGTTTTTGACAAACCCATGTTGGCTTTTAGTGATGACTTTGTTTGCATCAAGGTGTTCGCTGATTTGTTGTTTGATTATCTTTTCCAGAATCTTCCCAGGTATTGAGGTCAGGCTGATAGGTCTGTAGTTTCCTGGATCTATTTTTTTCCCTTTTTTGAATATGGGAACTACATCAGCTGTCTTCCAGTCCTTTGGTAGTTCCCCAGTGCTCCAGGATCTTTGAAAAATGTAGTTCAGTGGTTCTGAGATCACGTCTGCCAGTTCCTTGAGAACCTTGGGGTGTAATCCAGATGAGGGGTTTCTATTACTGTACAGATAAAGGCAGGATCCTTACCAATGACTTGTGTCTTCCAGAGTCATCCAGCTATGGATGGTCTGAAATAACATGACCACAGGCTTTATATTACTTTGACAATGGTTGGAGACACAAGACTACAAATGGCAATCCTGCTGAAGAAAGATCATTACCTGTGTACAAGGTCACAACTATAAAGCACTGCTGAATTGGCCACCAATTTCCAAGAAAACCACATTCAGATTGATATAAATATAAGGAAAATATTAAAATGCAAGAAAAATATGCTTTGTGAGCATATCTCACAGAACATATCTGCACTTATCATTTAAAATCATAGATTGGAAAGAACCTTGGAGGTCTTCGAGTCCAAAGCCTGGAGAGAAGGAATCTTCATACATTGTTACCTTTGCTACATGACTCTCTGACCTTGGCTGGAAAATAACCAGTAATAGAGGTTTAAGCAGTTTCTGCCCTGAGCTCATGACACCTTGACTCCAAAACAGTTTAAGAAAATTTACCTCGACTGAGACATTGTCATAGACACAGACAATGGCCTTGAAGGACAGATGGAAGATAAAGTTAAAGGAGGAGGAGAATCTTGCAAGTCTGTGCTTCTCCCTTCCTCATATTATCTTCATGTGAACCAGGAAGGGGCTTGTCTGAGTTGTTTTCTCAAGCTATTTTGGGGGGAGGGGCTGGGTTCAAGCCCCACTTATATAATGGTTCCCTTGGCAGCAGCTTCTCCTCCTGTCCTTCAAGGCCATTCTCTCTGATCAGTACAAACTCTTTGACAACAAGGTATTCAGTCTGAATAGAAGGCTATCATGAAAATTCCCTTGCTTGCTATATCTTTTTTATTCATGAAAAAAGATCTTGCTGAACATTCATACTTTAATATGTGTGTTTGTGTGCGTGAAAAAAGAATAGAAGTGATATATGTCTGTGTGTGAGAGAGAGGGAGGGGGAGAAAGAGAGAGGTTTTGAATATACAACTTTCTAATTGCAAGACAAGTGCTTTAACCATTGTGCAATTACAGCATGCATGGTAAAGATAGTTCTAAAAGGCATTTGCAACCATGGCAAGCCTTGATTCTGCCAAAGGATCATTCCTGCTTCTGTGAGAACTGCTGGTTTCACCTGCAATTAACTAAACCCTACTACTTAAAACAGGTCAGAGTGCTTGAGGTGATTTAATATGGAAAAATGTATTTTGGCAGTTGTTTTGACAAGGAGTGAAGGATTAATAGATGATGACATCATCTATTTCCCCCTTCCTAGCCCATTGTTTATTTTATTTACTTATTTATTTATTTGGCCACCTATCTCAAGTACGTGACTGTGTGCAATTCATGATATTAAAACAAGGAAAAATACATATTTACAATAGTTGGGAGACAGACTCCATCAGCCATCCAAACCTAGGCTTAAGAGCAATTAAGTACAATGGAGCAATTTGCCAGTGTGGATAAGTACTTAGCCTATGTTGTTTAACCTATAGACCAGGTTAGAAATAGCCTCTGACTTGATTCATCACTATTCTCTCAATGACAGCATAGTGTCTCATTATATTTTACTGCTCCTTAAATGGGTATCATTTCCCCCCAAATGCAGTAGAGGAATATTATAAACATTAAATCTCTATGACTATGAATCGATCTAGTTTACATATCACACATGATTTACTTTACATATTACCCCAATTTATTGATAAACTACAATTATCAGTATTTGTCAGTAAGCCATAACCTACAACTAATCAAAAAAGCTAAGATGCTCAGTGCCTTTGGCTATTTTACTTTCAAATGAAAGAACAGAAGCAAAAAAAAAGGTTCAGAATAGAAAGAGGCAGGCTTGTCAAAGAACTTTTGACCTTCATGTTTAACTACAGACTGTTGCCCTTCTTTTTATAGAATTGCTTGACATGGTCCAAAATCAATGCACTGATTTCTTTGACTTCAGTTTTTCCCAGCTTCCTTGGAGAACAACTTTTGACATTTTAAGCTGACTGAAGCTGTTTGTGTTGGCTCCCTCGTGACTTTGCCTGGCTAAATCTTGGTAATTCTGTTCTATTCTTATCCTTGATGTTTCTCCTGCTTTTGAAGCTGTTGATCATGCTCAGCTACGGAGTTTTGAGAGCCAGATTCTTCCAAAACAAAGTCATCCTCTGAAACCCCTTTCTGCTCATTTTGAATATGTGGGAGGTGGAGTGTCTTCGCCTTTGATCTGTAGCTTCCTCCCCCACCCCCCACCCCGGCAGTCCATCCAACTGACCTTTATCATTCATCATTCATGTACAAGTGAATATGTCTTTTCACTTGGCATCCGTGTTTATTTCTTTTATCTCTGCAGCTCCTATCTTATTACTAAGGAAAGATGCCTCAGCTGTCAGATTTGGATCAGATTATCCTTATGAGCAAAACCACTGACAGAAAAGCTTTGTGAAGGACACATCTGTCACTAACCTTGATTGTCATCAAGAAGGGGCATTTAAGTTTGGGGGCAGATAGCAACAGGACAAAAATTGTCCACATGGTTGCAAATGATGGATAGGGTGTTTGCTCACTCAATTCTCTATTTCCACTATCCACTTCTAGGAGCTATTCACTTTCATTTTTTAAGGCTTTAATAATTCAGGAACAGGAAATGTCTCTATAAAAAAGGCCACATTTTGGGGAATAGGGAGAAAATCTTTAAGCAACACAGTTAGTTGTCAGCAGGGCTGAATTTGGAGTCAGACAGAATTAGCTCCATCACAAGCACACATCTTTTTCCCATATGTTGTTGTTAGTTGCGAAGTCATGTCCGACCCATCGCGACCCTATGGACAATGTTCCTCCAGGCCTTCCTGTCCTCTACCATCTTCTGGAGTACATTTAAGCTCACGCCTACTGCTTCAGTGACTCCATCCAGCCACCTCATTCTCTGTCGTCCCCTTCTTCTCTTGCCCTCAATCTTTCCCAGCATTAGGTTCTTCTCCAGTGAGTCCTTCCTTCTCATTAGGTGGCCAAAGTATTTGAGTTTTAGCTTCAGGATCTGGCCTTCTAAAGATATAGATATAGATATATGGAATGCATATATATTCTCTCTCTCTCTCTCTCTCTCTCTCTCTCTCTCTCACACACACACACACACACAAACAAACAAAATTCATGATCTGTTGGGTCATCCTTTCAGAGATATTTCTTTAAATAAAACAGAGCCCCTCCTTTCTAGCATTTCTGATGTTACCTGGTTTAACAAGGAAATATCTGCAAGAAAACCACCAAGCTCAGAGAACACCAAGAATCCTCCACCAGAAATACTTATTTACTTTACTGGGTGGGTTGCCGTTATTTTGGTCTTAAAATTAAATCAGAAAACATCATTTTATTAAAGAAGAAATATACATAACAAGACAAATATAGATGCTTTTTTTTAACAAAGGACACTTTTGATAAGTTTTGTGGTTGATCTTCCATCTTTAAGAGTACAGTACTCTAACGTTTTCACTTCTTTTCCCTCAGCTTAAAGCAATATGCAGGTGACCATGCTGGAATACCAGTTTCTCCAGATAAATAAGCACATTCGCCATGGTTTGCCCTTGCAGAGTATATACAGTGAGAGCAAAGTATGACTATATTGGGAACTGTGTTCACTGAAGAGGGACTTCTTCGCCTTCTGATAAATTGAGCATAATTCTTGGGATTGTGGCAACGTCATTTTTTAACACAGCAATTTTTTTACCATAATATTGTACATTACCATTCTCACCTTAGAACAGTTTATAATTCCTCCCAGCTTTTCCACTGAGTTGTAGGAAGCTGTCAGTGACATATTAAAAACAGGATCACATAATCTCTTGAGGGATAGGATGGGACTAGTCTACCTGATTTCTGATGGCTGAAGGAGGAGCCATCTACACTCAGTTTCAAAGCAGGGAACAGTTGAAAAATGAATCAGCCAAAACATAGAAAATCTCAAAGAAATGGTGCAAGACTGGAAGATGTGGAGAGACCTGGCCCATTGTATTGCCAAGGGTTGGACATGACTGAATGGATAACATCATCATCTTCATAGCCACTAATGTACTTGACTGAGACCAAAAAGATCCAGTTTCTATACCATCTGCAGCCACAGCAGCTCACTTGGTGACTTTCAGGCCAAACTGCCTCATAGGGTTGTTGTGAAGAAATATAGGAGGATGGAGTCAATTTTCTGCCTTGAGTTCATGATCAGAGATGTGCCTGTTTGCATGCCAGAGAAGGGGCACCCAAAGCAATAAAAAAAAATATCCAGGTCTTTCTTCATGCACTTTAAAGTTGTTTAAAGTTAAGAGCCACATGATGGGTCAATTCCTGGGTGAAGGAGGGAATGAGGGATTGTGAGAGTGGCTGGGAAACTGTTACAAAGCATTCAGAAGGAGCATCACATGACTGCAACAACATCTAGGTAAAGGTCACGACAGCAAAAGTTTTATTAATAGTGGAGCCAGTTTGGCCTAATGGTTAAGGCATCAGGCTAGAAAACAAGGGCCATGAGTTCAAATCTCCCTTAGCCATGAAAGCCATCTGGGTGATTTTGACCCAGTTATCTTCTCTTAGCCTAACCCATCTCACAAGGTTGGGTTTGGAGAAAATAAGAGGGATTAGGTGTGTTGGATATATTTATCATCTAGAATTATTTGTAAAAATAATAAAGATGGGATACAAATAAATAAATAAATAAATACACAAGGAAACACACACATGCACAAACCATCTTTTCCCCCTTCTTTCACTTCTTCCTTTCCTTTCCTATTCATACACAAACACTAACATCCACTAACAGAAGTGGAAAGCATGATATCTCGTGTAGAGAAACAAGGATTCCACACAGCCCCTAAATAGCCTACAAGGCAGATATGCAAATCTAAAAGCACTGTGACCATTTCATGTCTTAGTGACTGGCCCAAACAAATAGAAATACTCCAGAGGAAAATAAAACAAGAGCATTTCACATGCCGTTCAATTCCCACTCTTAGTTTTAACTTATATCTTGAGAAGTTAATCTTTTGAATCAGTTTCCAGTCTTTGTAGAATACAGGTAACATTTAAAAAAAGAAAAGAAAGAAAGTCTGCTTTTCAGGTCATTTAATCACCCAGCTCAACGTTAACAGCTTTTCCATTCTCATAAGCAGCATCTTAGAGGCAATGCTTGACTCAGTATGACGATAGTTTCTCCAGTCTGGGGCCCTTCATAGGAATGTTGGGACTTATAGTCCAACAAATGAGAGAGCAGCAGATTGGGAAAGGCTGAAACATTGAAACTAGTGTATCATTGTAGTACAGGTAGTCCTCGACTTACGATCACAATTGAGCCCAAAGTTTCTGTTGTGAAGTAAGACATTTGTTCAATGAGTTTTGCCCCATTTTATGATTTTTCTTGCCAGAGTTGTTAAGTGAATCACTGCAGTCATTAAGTTAGTAACACAGTTGTTAAGTGACTCTTGCTTCCCCATTGACTTTGCTTGTCAGAAGGTCGCAAAAGGGGATTACATGACCCTGGCGCACTGTGGCCGTCTTAAATATGAGTCAGTTGCCAAGTGTCTGAATTTTGCTCACCTGACCATGGGGATGCTGCAATGGTTGTAAGTGCAAAAAAACGGTCATAAGTCACTTTTTTCAGGGCTGTTGTATCTTTGAATAGTCACTGAATGAACTATCGTAACTCGATGTACAGCTAGCTATTCACGTCTATTTAAAAAAACAGGCCACAGAATACTTGAATGAAAAATAATTTGAATTGCAAATAGTATAGGCCGTTGGTTCTCTGACCTACTTCACGGTCATCTTACAGAGGCCGTTGGTTCTCTGACCTACTTCACGGTCATCTTACAGAGCTATTCACGTCTATTTAAAAAAACAGGCCACAGAATACTTGAATGAAAAATAATTTGAATTGCAAATAGTATAGGCCGTTGGTTCTCTGACCTACTTCACGGTCATCTTACAGAACTCCATTTATGGGTGGTCAGCTGTGGTCAATCACATGAAGCCTCCTGCTAGCACATGAAACATTGCCTTCTGATCATATGTCTCCATTGTGAAGAATACAGTGTGTCTGCTCTTGATAACTTTCTCCTGCATTCCCTATTCTGTAATAATTCTGTTCTGCAGATTCATAGAAGTTCCTCAGCCATTCATGAGGTACCTGAAGCGGCTGGACCTTCAAAAATTGGCTAGTCTGCATTGTTGTGGCAGTGTTTTCAGCCCTCATCACAGGCTTTTGCCTGTTCCCTTTTATACTGTTGACTTGGACTGTAATTTCTTAGAAGCTATCACAGAATACCCGAATTCTTATCCTCTGGCAGGTTGTTCAATGGGCAACTTAGCAACTTAATTACCTCTGTTCCATCCAAAGTTACAGGAATACAAGTTATGTAGATGCAACATTTTCATACAGGAATGGAACTGTTTTAAAAACCTTTACTACAGAAGACAGAAATGAGATAAAAATGATATAGAGTTGTTCATTTGGCATATAGACTATGAAGCTAAACCTGGGAAACTATAAGACAAAAATTTGTGCTAAAATCTTATAAAAATTACAGTAATAGATTCATCTTTACATTTACCAGTGGCTTGTTTTCAGCTCATACTGCATCTAATTTTACTCGACATATAAAATCTATCTAGAAATTTTTGCTAGAAAAAATATATATTCATTTTTGAGAGAGATAGTTTGGTTGTTGGTTGAAGTGGTGGGACTCAAATATGTGAACAACCGGTTCTCTATGTGGATGCCAATTCTGGAAGTCCATTCTGGGCCTGGGCAGCAAAAAATTAGCTACTGGTTCTGCCGAACTGGTGCGAACTGGCTGAATCCCACCACCGGTTGGTTGTTTGAGAGATAGCATCTGTCAATATAGAGATGTTAGTTATGTCAATAACCAACGTTAACCAAGCTTCAAGGTCAAGAAGCACAGACCAAAATGTTTGCTAAATTATAGGAAAGATGGGAGAAATGCACATTGGACTTAAATTTCAGTGGCTATAGAAAAAGAACTGCATCTTCACTGGACAATCAACTTTATCTGCTTCTTTCTTGGAAGCAATAAAGAAAGTTACTCAGCTGTGCCAACCCATGTCAGGAGTGCCTTAAGCCAAGTGTGTGAGTCTAAAACCCAGCCAATCATCCTGAATCAAGTATCAGGGACTTTCACCCAATCATTTACCAGCAAGTCTGACTGAATCCAAGTTCAAAAAACAATAAATGAAAAAAAGTTCTCCTTACTGGGATTTCAGTATCATTTAAATTATTCTTTTATTCCTTCAGTTCCAAAGGCAGCTTTCTTTTCCATGATTTGCAATATTTTGCTCATCATTGAACAAGCCGGCCTGGTCTGATAGGTTTGGGTTTTATTATTGTTTTAACGTATTGTAACTTATTGTTGTATGGTATTGGGCATTATGTTTAATCTTTTCTTAATTTTTGTATTTTTGGATTTTAGTATTTATTGCCCTGTTCACCGCCCTGAGTCCTTCGGGAGAAGGGAGGTATACAAATAAAATTATTATTATTATTATTATTATTATTATTATTATTATTATTATTATTATTATTATTATTATTATTATTGTTGTTGTTGTTGTTGTTGTTGTTGTTGTTGTTGTTGTTGTTGTTATTTAGACTAGTGGCCAGAGTGGTGCTCTCACTTCACAATCAGGAGGCTATGAGTTCAATCTTACAGTAGGTAGCAGCAGATATTTCCTTCTCTGGGCACAATGAGTAATTGTCTGCTGCGAACTCCATGTAGGCATCAGGAAGGTCATCTGGCCAGTAAACTCTGGAGCTCAGTTGCCCCGATTTCACCCCGATGCAAGGGAGTACAGAGTCATTAAAAGAAAAAAAAGTAGACTAATGGCCAGCATAATAACTTCACCACATAGCTTAAACAGGACCTTCAAGACATACCTTTTTGTGTTATGATACAAAGAGAAAATTGCTGTAATGTGGATACCAAAAATTAATTATACTTAATTAGTCAAAAATCAATTGCATACTATCGAGCTTTATCAGATAAATGAAACCATGTAATTGCTCATAGCTTAATATTCTCAATATTGTGTATAAGAGGAGAAAAACAATATTGGCTGAACAGCAATTATTTTGCAATTCCCCTATTCCCTTTAAATAAATGGAATGTATATTTGTTTCAAATTTTAATTTATCCATTCTGAAGAAAGATAATCAGAAACTGAAAGCAATATGTGACTGAGAAGTAAATTGCTCATAACAACTAATTCCTCAATCACTTATCAAACATAATAGAATTATGCAGAAGGTTGAAAAGCACCTCATTGCTAAAGTTAAGTTTTATAAGAACATCAGTGATGGTTTTAGGAGTAACCAAATTGAGCCTCCACTTGTGCCTGCAGCCTTCAGTTCTATCGAAAAGATGTGGTGCTGTAAATCATCACCAAGCCTTATTATTCCTCAGGCATTGAATGTGGAAGAAGTTTGATATAGTGATTAAAGAATCAGGCCAGAACCTGGGAGGATGTGGATTCTAGTTCTGCCTTAGACATGGAAGCCACCTAGGTGACCTTGGGCCAGTTACTTCCTCTCAACCCTAGGAAGCAAGCAAAGGCAAACCACTTCTGAAAAACCTTGCCAAGAAAATGTCTATGGAGATTCTCAGTCATCCAGGTCATGGCTGTCCCAAAGGTGGGTCCCAAAACCCATCAGGACAAGATTCAGCAGTCCATTTGCATTTAAAAGACAAGGGCCGCTCTTTTGAAGATAGCAAAGTCCACATTTTGGACCACTGGTTTTAAAAATGGGTCAAAGAGGCCATCTATGTCAAAACTGAACAGCCCTCCCTCAACAGAGTGGGAGGGATACGACATCATCTATCTCCAGTCTACAACACAGTCCTTTCAGCAATTCCAAGGTGGCTCAACACCCATTTGCACTGCTCAGGTGACCCTGATGACACAGATAAGCCACCAGGGGCATCCACAACTCGCTAAAAGAATGCAAATGACCAGCTATCTGCAAGGAGTATAAATCCTGCCATTCCCCGTCATCCAGTCAGAGCTGAAGAAGCTTCTTGTATGAGAAGCGAAACATCTTTAAAGAAAAACAGGAAAGTCCAGTTGCCTTGTGGGAAAAAAGCACCTTTGAGACTTGCCAAGAAAACTGCAGGGATGCGTCAGGCAGTTGCCAGGAGTCAAAACTAACTTGAAGGCACAAAATAAATGATTGGAATTATGTCTCCAAGAATGGAGAATAAGTAATATTTATTGAAGAAAGCAGGTAGTTATAATCAAAATGATTTTAGAAACTGCAGCTAATCAAGAACTAGCTTTATTTATGTCCCAAAAGTGCTTTTCCAAAAGTCAACTGGACTTTCTTGGTTGTTTTTTTCTTGAAAATGTTTTGCTTCTCATCCAAGAAGCTTCTTCAGTTCTAAACTGAAGGAGCTTCTTGAATGAGAAATGAAACATATTTCAAGGGGGGAAAAACCCAAGAAAGTCTAGTTGTCTTTTGGAAAAGCACCTTAATTAAGACTCTCTATAGACATTTAAGGGACGCGGTGGCTCAGTGGGTTAGGACGCTGAGCCTGTCAATCAGAAGGTCGGCAGTTTGGCGGGTCGAATCCCGAGTGTCGCATAACAGAGTGAGCACCTGTTACTTGTCCCAGCTTCTGCCAACCTAGCAGTTCGAAAGCACGTAAAAATGCAAGTAGAAAAATAGGGACCACTACGGTGGGAAGGTAACAGTGTTCCGTGCGCCTTTGGCATCTAGTCATGCTGGCCACATGACCACTGACACGTCTTCAGACAAGCGCTGGCTCTTTGGCTTTGAAACAAAGATGAGCACCGGCCCCTAGAGTTGGAAACGACTAGCACGCATGTGCGGGGGAACCTTTACCATTACCTTTATAGACATTTAGCCCTATTTATAGATTGTAGCCTTCTTCAATTTAGTTTTTCATCCCACCTTATCTAACAGACTGCTTAACCTTCTCTTTTGAGTGGGCTGGTTTGTTTCCATCCACTTTTGCAAAGGTCAGGTTTGAGTTTTTCTTTTTCTTTTTTCTATTTTTTGACTGTGAGAACTCACACACATACAGTTATCTGTGTTGCCATTTCCTAGGAGATTTTTTCCCCTCTCTCCTCATTGAAACATTCTAATTCCCTGAAGCCATATTTCTTTGATACTGTTTTTGGAACTCATGTGCTGGTTGACTGTTACATTAATGATGGAGGCAGCTGGTATTCCTCTCTTATTGTAAACAGCACGAGAAAATAAAGCTGGGTTGTTTCATCATAGGTTTCGTGAACAAGCGAAACCATTGTTCAACTTTTTAAAAGGATGTTGTAGGCACTGTTGTAAGCATAGTGCAGCTCTGTCAAAGTTCCCTCTAACCAGAGGTGGGATTCAGCCAGTTTGCACCACTTCAGCAGAACCGGTAGCTAATTTTTTGTTGCCCAGACCCAGAATGGACTTCCAGAAGCGGCATCCACACAGATAACTGGTTGTTCACATATTTGAATCCCACCACTGCCTCTACCTGTATTCTGAGTTTAAGGTTGTTGTGCAGAATTCATACAGAGGTGAGCAAAGACATTTCTTAATGACGCATAAAAATTGAGATGAACGTAGAGCTGTGGTCAGGGCCCAGAATCAATGGGAATCTGCCCAGATCTATACTCAGTTGACCTTAATTTGAAGACCTTTCCTCCTGCTACTGTTCTTGCCCTTTAGATGTGACTAAACAGTGACAGAAGCAAGGAGAAACAATATTGGATTTCGCTGGATTCTCTATATTTTAATGTCAGGTAAGCCCTGAGGGTCAAAGAAGGTAATAAGAAATGGGGACAGCCTCCCCCCCAAAAAAAAATAGAAATACTCTGCCATTTGAGCTACTGTGAAGATTTTATGCCCTAAGGGAGCCTCAAAACCTGGAACTAACATTGTATAAAATTGCAGGAAAGTTTGTCCATATCTGGCCTGAAGAAGGAGTCTTCTCGCCCTGTCAATCATAATGTTGGAGGCTGCTAACCATGAAAAGAAGTTAATGTAGTGCTGTCATAGGTTAACACTTGGAGAACATCCAACACAACAGTTACAGGGACACTAGAAAGGAAGTTTTTTAAAATATTCATATCAAGTCTCTTGTCCTTTCCACAGTACTTGTTGGAAACAAGGGTGTTTTAATTTCTTTGTTCCTGTCCCTTCTTCACATAAATCTCTTAAGATTAAAATGAAGGAAACCACATATAAAACAATCCAATCTCCTTCAAGCTTAATCCATTATCAAAAAGTTGGTGGGTGAGAGTAAGAAATACTCTTGGAGATGAATTGGAAGAACTAAATAAATCCCAGATAACTAGGACACTATATAACCCCAAAGCAGCTAGGAAAAAGTATTAGCAAAGGTATATAAAGAATAACCACCTAATTGCTCTTTTCTAAAATAGTGCTATGAATATTTTTAAAGCTGTGCTTTTTCTTCCTAATCCTTTAAAAAAACAGTCCTAAAAGTTTGCAGATGTCATCAATAATGATTGTTGAACACTACTGACATTATCAAGTCACATTATAGCCTAACATGGTATTCAACCTAATTTGTTATGTTAACTTTTGTTGTCTTAATATAATTAAACTATAACACAGCATCTGCATTGATCATAGGGTCTTTCTTAGGAGGGCTAATGCTCTGTGGATCACCACTAACTTCAATTCTCACAGTTCATCAAGTAAATGAATAGTTCCTTCAGTTCTGAATAAACAAGCAATTTCACAGCATATAGGTAAAGCCTTTCTCTTCCTTTTTAAACCACAAGGCCACCGACAGACAGGTCTGCTCTGTGACCTGCCTGATTCAAGAGCACAAAGCATGGCTGTCGCTTTTCAGAAGAGTCGATGAGCAGCCCAAGAAATTATTATCCCCAATGGGCAAACAACTGTTTATAAGACAGACATACCTCACAAGTTAGAGAGACCGTTTCCAGGTTTATATAATTGGTTGCATAAAATTAGGAACTAAAAATCAGAATGCATTTCAGTCATGGAACCAGTTAAAAATAATGACCATGACTTACACTTTGTCACATCCAAGATGGTTTAAGGTTTATTAAATTTATATGCCGCCCTTCTCCCTGAGGACTCAGGGCGGCTCACAACAATAAAAAGTTAAAAGATATAAATACAAAAATTAAAAGAGGATTAAGATGATGTTGATGATTTTTTCAAGTGCCTACTATTTATTAGGCACTGTTCACTTGTAGTTATGAAACATGGATGCAAGACAATCTTCCCACCTTTTTGCCAACATAATTTGGATTTACAAGTAGGAACTAATTATAAAAGTTCCAAATATATAGGACTTCCAGGGAAGAGATGATAGCTGAAGATGATTCCACTGAGAGTGAAGTCAATGACCACCGCACATTAAGAGTTGGCAAGTAGACTGGGTCTTCATAATTCTTTTCCAGACAAGGAGAGGATTTGATATCACCCACAAGTGCTTCATACAGTTCTCCTTGTGAGGAGACTGCAAGACAGTAATCCCTAGTGGTTTTAGAACTTGGGAAGATGAGGGGAAGCCATCTTTGTTGAAAATGTGACCAGGGCCTTTGCAAAGGATGCTAGGTTTGCATACTTTCTTTTTTAATCCCTTTTGTAAATTGCTTTGTAAACTTCTCTTCAGCTATTATTAACCTTTGGTTTGACAAATTTTATAGCACTGGGCGAGTTTTCTTTCATCCTTAGTGAAAGAAGTTTTAAATATAAGTTTTAGTACTTTAAAAATATATTTTAAGATGAATAGCAAAAATGTGATTAGAACTTTGCTTCTGAAAAGTTTCAAACAAATTAAAGTTCCAGATGGATTTGAAAGTAATGATCATAATCCTTCTCATGGGAAAATGCTTTCGTTTTTATTTATTTATTTATTTATTTATTTAATTTATATACCGCCCTTCTCCCAGGGGACTCAGGGCGGTGAACAGGGCAATACATAAAAACTAGATACAAAAATTAAAATAATTAAAACATGATTAAACAATGCCCATAAAATTAATACAAATTTAAAATTAAAGTCGTTTATAAAAATCCCACCCCGTCCCATCAGGCCAGGCCAGCTTGTTTAAAGAGATGGGTTTTAAGATCGCGCCAGAAGGAGTGGAGATCGGGCGCCATCCGGAGCTCAACCGGAAGATGGTTCCATAAATCCGGTGCACCCACAGAGAACGCCCTCCCCCTGGGGGCCACCAGTCGGCATTCTTTGACCGGTGAATTTTGCTTAAAAAAAGATAGGGTAAGACTTTGAAGGTTTAACACTATAGGGAACCAGAAGGAATTAAAGATTACAATTAAAGCGGGGGGGGAACCACTTAAAGTTACTAACATAGAATAGAGCAAAATATTTTAACATCGGGTATACTAAAGAATATTTTTGAACAACAGAGTCAGAAGTTAATATTTAAAAATGTCTGCTTCTATAGATAGACTGTGTTTTAAAGATGTTATATAAGAGGAACAATTTTTATCCAACAAAACTGAGGCTGATCTGAAAGTGGATTTAAAAATTTAAAACTAGAATGAGTTGGAAAAAGATGCTGCACTGGACATACAAAAAAAGTTAGCTGATGTATTAATAACTAAATTACAGATCAAAAGAGTGACCTCAGTAACTTTTGTATGTTGGATTTACAAAAGAAACTTGTTAAAGCTTTGAAGAATTTTCTGAGAAGGGACAGAGAAAAATATGAAAGAAAATCAAGCTCTATGACATAACTTAAAGGGACTAAAGATCAAGATTGTTAAAAGGAAGGAATACAGTATGAAGTTGGTTTATTTGATCAAGGTTAATAGATATGTTATCTCTGTTATCAGACTTTTGCTAGGACTGGATAATGAAACTTTAAAAATTTGTTTACAGTTAAGAGTGGGATATGAGAAGATCAGATTATTGGGTGTATTTTAAGAGAAGGTGATAGGTTATTAAAATTGTTTATAGTTGAAACGAGAAGTCATTTCTTTACATATTTTCTTTACTACATTCTTTTTTTTCTTTTCTAACTTTCTAGTTTTCTGCACTTTCTAATTTTTTATTTTTACTCTTTTTAGTTTGTATTAGTTTTTATCTTTCTAATTGTAATTGCTAATAAAATTAATATAAAAAAGAAAGCTCCAAAAAGATAAATTAAGGAAACATCATTTAGAAACATTTAGAAACTAGGTTACTCTGGGAATTTTCAAATCTTTTTTTTTCCTAACTAATTCTTTATTAACCTTCATCAAATATTTCAACTAATTTACAAGCTTATCTGTAAACTACCCAAAAACAATTAGAAAACATGACTGTTCAGTGAATTCTGAGATAAAAGACAAGGGAGTCTCCAGCCCTTATGGATATCTCAGGAAATGAAAAAACAATATTTGTTCTTTCCTGTCCTGAACTGAGATGATCCCAAATATATCTCTAATGATGGGATCTTAATGTTTAATCTAAAAGGCACATCTTATCAGTTTTCACAAGTAAAACCAGCAACAGAATATTTCAATATATCCCTGCATGTGTAGTCCTACTGAAAGTTCCAATGAGCCACTGAAAATTTTATGGAGCTTCACCTAGCCAATCTTCTATTGTCAGTCAGCTGTCTAGACATCTTCCTTCCTTCCTTCCTTCCTTCCTTCCTTCCTTCCTTCCTTCCTTCCTTCCCTTCTTCTTGGAAAAGTTGATGCCTCCCTCCTCATTTCCAGTTGTCCCATTTGATTGAATTCTTATTGGTGATCAGCTGCTGAGTTCATTATGAGACCAAAGAGAAATCTAAAGAATTTCATGAGAAATTGAATGGCTTTTGGAAAAAAGTAGAGTAAGTGTGGGGAAGACTGCCCTTCAGTGTTTATAACTTTGAGCAGATTCTTAGTAAGTGAGGTCTTGCTGGTAGCCTTAGAAAATAGTTATGCCTCCATCTAAAAAAGACATGCTATTTGTGTTAACAAAAGAATCAATTATAACTGTGAATATATTGCAGCTACAAGTTGAAAATTTTGATTCCAGGGGGAGGAGAAGGAAAGGTCTTTTCTGTGCTGGCTGGGCTATTGGGAGATATTGTCCGATGAATCTGCAGGGCATCAGGTTGGTGAATACAGTAATTTTCATAATGCAAACCAGAATAACAACTTCCTATAAAAAGAAATTACTTGGAAACTTCTGATGATGCTTCAGAAAACCAAGGAACATGGTTACCATGGGAGATTGCAGTCCCTCAAGGAGGGCATTTCAAAAGAGACAGATTGTACAGATGAGTGATGATTATACATATTTAATAAGACTGAGCATAGCTCATCACAAAGCCTGTTGCCTCTTTCTCATTTTGTTTTCAGGGTTTTTTCACAGCTAACCTGAGAAACTGAAAATGGAGCAGACAAGGAATCTTATTTTTGCCATAACCAAGCCTATCAGAGATTATGGAATCTTCTTGTCTGGGAGAGAAGTTAATTATTTTGGTAAGAAAAACAGACAAGTGCACAAAAGGGGAATGGAGAAACAAAGCAGAGATAATTGCAACCAGGGTGATAAGCAATCTGGTCATTCACTTAATCTTCTTTCTTATTTGGGTCTGTCTTGCTGGGCAGAATCCAGCTGAGGCACAGAAATATACCGTAATTTAAGAGCCACATCTAGCCTATCAAAAATAATCTTCTCTAACCATCAAAAACAAAACTCAACTAAATTAATGGTAAGCCCTTTTCAGCAAACATACTTTGGGCCAATTAGATAATTAACTGCAGTTCCTCTTGCGTTTCAGGAAAGGTTTATGTTATAAAAGCCGTTCTCTACATAATTCAACTTGATCTAAATATCCTACTTTTAGAAGTTCTGTGTTTTAGTGCAGCTTAATGTTCTATGGTTTCCTATCCAATTTAGCGTTTGTCTGAATAGCTTTCAGACTTCATACCCTTCAGGGAATCCTTTTCCCCAGATCTGTCAGCTGAAAAGCTATTAGGAAATCCCTCCTTTCCTGCAGAGGAATCTAATATATATCAAGCTGGATCTGAAAACAAGGATCTGAGGACAGCAATCCTCCATCGTTTTTTCTTTCTGGTTCCATAGCTCTGAGGAATGCTGTATCCAGTTATTTGTTTCACATACAGTAATTAACCATAGCTTATCAACTGAGTCACAGTGCCTGAATTTGCTTGGGTAGCAAGTTCACCCAGCATGACCACCCTACAAAGCTTCAAACAACTGTTAGATGGCAAAGTTAAGAAGTCTCCTTGCCATCTAGCGGTCACCTGGATTTTTTGCAGCTCAGGCGTGGTAGCCTTCTTTTCGTCCTGGTCTTATGCTTAGAATCATTTTCCGCCTGAATGGAGGCAGTAAGGAATCTACAAAGGCCAAATGGACTAGATACAAATGCTCTAAAACCACTGGGGTGGCAGCTTATGCTGTTTGCTTATTTTACATTTTCAAAACCCCAGGAGCTGTGTGGAGACCCACAAAATGTAAAATTAATTTCAGCTACTTAAGCAAATAAGAATCCCTTAGTTTCAGAGTATAAACGTAATAAATAAATAAAGGGGCTGAAATTGTTACTTGTAGCAGCTGCTCCAGAAAAGGAGGAGGCTATATGCTGCCACTCATACAGCTGACAAAGCCCTGTCCTCTGTGGATTGTGAGAAGCTGACAAAAGTGGATTCAGGATATCAAAAAAAATCTGTGAAAACTAGCTGCTAGTGCTCAAGATCACCTGGCTTGTAAAAAAATGGTTTGAAACAGATCCACAGAAGAACTACAAAGCTTTTCCCCAACATACAACTTTTTTTAAAAAAAATACCATAACAGAAGGAAACCTGGCACCCCGTGGGCTGAGCTGCGACTCAGAATTACAACTAATTCCAGATAAGGAAGCACCAGAGTAATTTATTCCAGCTGAAACAGCAAGCAGAATTTAAAGAAGCTAAATTTAATTGCTTGGATTTAATACTATGGATGAATTCCTACCATCTTTGCAGTTGTGGGGGAAAGCAGGGAGGGGATCACTGTAAAGATTTTTAACGAGTAGCACCATTAAGAGCTTTAATTCTGAATCACTTCTGTCATGACCACCTTATGAGAACTCTTATTATATTTCCATAAACAGAAGAAAAACAAGAAGCTCTGGAGCTTTACCCAGATACAGCTCAATCATAGACCTTTTGCTCACTGCCTAAAATGGATCATGCATGAGTACAACAGAGTTCTCTTTAGCATGATTTATTGAGATAAAAGGAAAAGGGTTACAAGAACTCCAGCAACTGAATTCTTTATCATTTAGAACCAATATATCCCAAAATGCATGAGGGGAGAAATTGTTTCATTTTCTTTTTAACAGCTTTCCCACAACCTAGCAAAAAGACAGGTCTTTCCACAATAATGGGGAAGCTGGCTGTTTATTTGAGGGGCTTCTGAATCTTTATCAATCTGGGAACCAACTATTACAATGTGCCAGGGAGTCAGTTGGTGGGAGAGAAATGAGAATGAGACTTCCCCAAATTAAATGGACTGGTTTGAATAACACAACACTCTAAACCATAATGCAGCTAACATGCTATGTGAATTCAGGCATTGCTAAACTATAATTCCCAGTGAGGAGAGATGGCTCACAGGAATCATAGTCTATTGGTTTCTCAGTGTAAGGTAGGAAACATTCTTCAATTCAATTTCATACGTATTATCAGCCTTCCCCAAACTGGATGGATGAGAGGGAGGAAGGAAATGAATACTATATACATGTTCACCCTTCTTCCAATTTATCACCATCTAGCTGATTTCAACTCTCAAATTTCCCATGCTGCTGAGGAGCTCCAGGAATTAAGGTCCACAGATCCAGAGATTCAGATTCAGCTTAAGAAGACTGAGATGTGACTATCAATGCTTCTAGGTCAATATTACTACAACCATTCAACGTTTATCAATGAAAAGCAAATTGTCTCAAATTCAGTGACATCAAACATGTTGCGTGTGCAGAAGCTATGGTCAATGCAGTCTCCTAAAATCACTGATAATGAATCTGTCTTGGGAAACTGATACTACTTTTCAAACCGGTGAACATAATTAGACCAGGGTGACTTATAGTTATTGGCTCAGATGTTTCCAAAAGACGAACAGAGATAGATTTAAAGAGACAGGATAAAATAGCTAAGAATTGTTTCAGATTACCTTGAAAATCAAAGAAACCTTATCTGGCAGGTCCAATTTCTGCCTCTGCACACTTCAGTGCAGCCAATTTTATAAACCAGAAAGGGTTTTTATTACCTCAGCAATAACAGCAGCGACAAAATTATCTAGTCCTTTGCCAATTAAAATATATCCAGTATTCAGAAGCAGTTTTTTTTTCCTATGGAAATACAATGACTATATTCAGTTATGGCTCAGAATACTCCAAATCTAGATTTTTTGCTTTAGGCCAGGTATGGATAACTCTTTGAAGATTAAGGCTAGAGTTAATATTGCGGGAAAGTGGAACACACACACACCGAAAAAAACCCCAGATGAAACCATATCACAATATATAAGTAATGATGTGTTGATGTGGAATATGTTGATTTTTAACTGTGGCATGCCTATTTTAGAGCTTACATTACAGCATTCATCTATTTCCCATCTCAAAACGTAAGAAAAAACCACATCTTTCATTTTCAGCAGACTTGGTTAGTAGGGTCTGAGGATTGTAAAAACATATTTGAGCCACAGTAAATCCTTTCCTGCCTAGAGTTGTAGATTGCCTAGCCCTAGATGGTGGCTATCAGCATTCTAAGGAAGGTCCTTCCTGCCCACTTTTTTTCCATTGCTTGCTATATCAGTGTTATTTTCTTGTCCTCTCCATTGCTTTCAATCCATTAAAATCAATGGCTCAGTCAATGGGAGGGTGTAGGAGAAACCTGAGATAGCCATGGGATTACATTCTAACTGATCAGTTAGAAAAATGGTGAAAAGATGTTCACTTCAAATTCTGATCCACACTTTAGAGTGCTGTTTTTAATTCGTACATCTCTGAAGGTGAAGGTGAAGGTTCCCCCGCACATGCGTGCTAGTCGTTTCCAACTCTAGGGGCCGGTGCTCATCTCCGTTTCAAAACCAAAGAGCCAGCGCTTGTCTGACGACGTCTCCGTGGTCATGTGGCCGGCATGACTAGACGCCAAAGGCGCACGGAACTCTGTTACCTTCCCACCGTAGTGGTCCCTATTTTTCTACTTGCATTTTTATGTGCTTTCGAACTGCTAGGTTGGCAGAAACTGGGACGAGTAACAGGCGCTCACTCTGTTATGCGGCACTCGGGATTCGACCCACCAAACTGCTGACCATCTGATCGACAAGCTCAGCATCCTAACCCACTGAGCCACCTGCTTCTAAGCAAAAATAGATTCTGTAGACCTGGAATTTGCCTATCATTACAGTGCTATCAGAGAGTTCTTGCACTTCATGTATGTACCTTCTCCTTAAAATTCCCTGTCAAGTCTTCCGGTTCTGGATCGCGGCACAGCCAGACGTACTAGGGAATCGCTCTTTGCATCGCCTGGATTTCTTCATTGGGGGGGCCTGTAAAGGGGAGATGTCTCTCCAGTCGGCGGTAGAAGGTGGTGGCCCTCCTGTCAGCTTGGAGCTACTCTCCGAACTGAAGAAGAAAGGATCGGCCACTCCCATGTCCCATCGTTTAGCCGTTTCCTGCTGAAGCCAAAGCACTACAAAGCACTTGAAAACTGGGTGAGAAATGCCTTCTTCCTTTTCCTAATCACCTATTTTTCCTGCTAAAAGTTTTCTGAATTTGCTTCCCCTTGTGAGGAGAGAGGGGAGGGATTTTTGTTCTTTTCTCCACCCTCCTTAAGAGCAGCCTTTGTCTACATTGGAAGAGAAAAGAAAAAGCCTTGTACTAAATGATACTGATTAATTGGACTTACTGCCTTTCTACTTTTGGCCCAAAGTTCCTATATTTACAGAAATGGACTATTCTACCTATTAGTGTAAAAAAGGGGACAAAAAAGGAAATAAATAAAAAGACTCTGTCTGAAAAGGATTTGGCCAAGTCTGTTACTACTGGCAAACAAACCTGCTTACATTTTGGACTGATCTTGGCATTAAGATAAAAACCTGAAACAGCTGGAGATGAATTTGGCTTAGACTTGTGGAGGTGGACACTTACTGATTTTCGTTTGAAAAATAGCCTCCACTAAGGACTATTTATAATTACTACAAAATGGAGAAGGATCAGCCACAAACCTCACTTGATTATAACCTTATACTTGAAACAATCTATAGAGTCACTGAGATGTCTATCTCCAGATTAAATAATTTACATACCAACCTTAATTCACAAACTGAAACCCAGACTGCAACTAAAGAACTTACACTTCGGAATATAACAAAACTGGAAGATACTACTATTGTGACAGAGGAATATAAGCAACAACAACAAAGTACTGAAAAAACTAATATTCAAAACCTGACTTCACTTAATGAACCTACAATTTTAAAGGAACTTCTACTATGACAGACAATGCTAAAGACCAATAACAAACTAAGGAAAAACTTAATACTCAACTTTTGACCCTTTCTAAAGAACCTATAATTTCAGAAGCACACTACATGCAAGATAGTGATGCCAACATAGAGGACACCTAAGACCAACAAAGACAACCTGTGGAAAGTTTGGACAGTCAACTACTAACTATAAAACTGGATAAGATTTTCTTCTTAAAACAGATCAACCCAGATGAAAGAAGAATCCAGACTGAACTGCAGACAGAGGTGTTAGAGCAAATGAAGAGACTGGAATTAACATGGCAACAATATAATGACTATAAATGGTTTAACCTTTGTACACTGCTGATGGTTGAATGGCCTCCTCTGGTGCAAATAATATGCATGTGAGCAAAGGAAGGCCTAACTGGCAATTTAAAGCCCTGGGTCTGGAAACCCGACTGGCAAAAAAAGAAACCTAGAGTTAGATTTAAAAAATGAATTCCTAGAGAATTATCATAGGTCATTTTGTTAGTAATTAGTGACTTATTAGGATCTGAAATAGAAAATATTCATGAGATAGAATTAAAATGTGTTTGTGTACTTATTATGCTTATTCAAAATATTATAAATTTATATATTGATATAATGGTAATTTGGCTTATGGATCCTACATTTGATGTTAACATTTTGGCTATGTATAAGTAGAAGTAGATTGATAAATATAGGTTCTCCGATTGGTAACTTGTGATGTATTAGGATATGAAACAAACAATGTTTATTAGGTAGCAGCTAGCTATTTAACTATTGGGTGTATGTTAGATGATACAATCTTTGGTGTAATAAGATAAGGGAACTTTGGGTTGTGAATACTATTTGGGATGTTAAAGGTTAAACTTAGATACTTTAATTAACATCAAAATTAGATAAAATTTAATAACAGGATATAGATATACTTTATTGAAATTGGATTGACAATTTTTTTTAAAATTGACCATGCTACTCCTAGAAATTTGTTAGTTTAAATACGGTACGGATTTGGATGGGGAAGAACAGGCTCCAGCTCAACCCGGCCAAGACTGAGTGGCTTTACGTACCGGCATCTCGACTTGTCCAAGAGGTTCCATTTTTGGTTATGGGAGGAGAGGTGTTGCCTCCCATTGATAGAGCACGCAATTTAGGCGTCCTCCTGGACTCACGACTCAGTTTTGAAGATCATATTGGAGTCGTGGCCAGGGGGGCATTTGCCCAGGTTCACCTGGTGCACCAGTTGCGCCCCTATCTGGACTGAGATGCCCTACGTACGGTCACTCATGCACTCGTTACCTCTCGGATAGATTACTGCAATGCTCTCTACATGGGGCTGCCCTTGAAGACCACCCGGAGGCTTCAGCTGGTGCAGAATGCAGCCGCGCGGGTAGTGATGGGAGCATCCCGATACTCCCATATTACACCCCTCCTGCGTGAGCTGCATTGGTTACCAGTTGTCTTCCGGGCGAGATTTAAGGTGCTGGTACTTACCTTTAAAGCCCTACATGGCTTAGGCCCGGGATACTTGCAGGACCGTCTGCTACCGGGGACGACTTCCCATCGCCCAGTGCGCTCACACAGAGAGGTCCTCCTCAGGGTGCCGTCGGCCAGACAATATCGGCTGGCGACCCCCCAGGGGGAGGGCCTTCTCTGTGGGAGCACCAGCCCTTTGAAACCAACTTCCCCTTGAGCTTCGGATGGCCCCGGACCTCCGGTCCTTTCACCGTGACCTCAAAACTTTTCTCTTCCATCAGGCTGACCTGGATTGATGATGGGTTTTTAAATATGTTTTAATTTTTAACTGTAGTTAATTTATTTTGGGGCTGTTATTTAATTCTTTTTAATTTTTGTATTGTTGCTTTTATTGCTGTAAGCCGCCCTGAGTCCTGCGGGAGATAGGGCGGCATATAAGTCCCAAAAATAAATAAATAAATATGTTGTATTGAATGTTGAGGGAAATAGAGAAGGATGATATGATAAGGTAACCCGAACTATGTATTGAAAACTCTGTTACTCAATTGATGACTACCAAAGTATTATGATGCTTTCTGAATATTTAGGTTGTAAATTGAAAAACCAATAAAAATGGTGTTTCATATATCTGGCAATGTCCCCAAATCGGTCTTTCTTTATGCCAGTCATTGGCATAATTCTTTTTTCCTGTAATTGTCATAAGAGGAGTGACACCCAGACAGAAGTAAAAGTCTTCATGGGTACATTCAAAGCAGATTGAAGTGAATTGCTTGCTTTGTGTTTGTGTGCTTGTTTCTTTGTTTTGAACTTTCTAATCTAGACAAGAAGGCTGGCTTCTCCTAGTGGTTTGCCCTCCAAGAACTAATCAGATCTGACCCCACCTAGGTTTTCAAGGTCAGCTACCCACTGCCACTTCGAAGCCTTAAGTGTGCATGTAGTATTTGTAACTTTTCAGAACATGAGCAAAATCATTGTCAATGAGTACAACAAGGAAAATATGGAGAATGATTTAAATGGATGCATATAATCAGTAATGAGATTTTTTTTTGCAAAGGAACTATAATCGGCATTAGACAAGAAGTTGTATTAAATTATCTGCAGGGGAAGACTCTCAAAGGCCCTTTTTCAAAAAGCAACTGGACTTTATTTTTTCTCTTTAACATGTTTCGTTTCTCATCCAAGAAGCATCTTCAGTTCTGTAGGGGAAGAGGTGAGGCATTTGTGCATTTGAAACTGAACAAGAGAAAGGTGCATAGAATACACTCTGAAGCAATGCTACACTACTTCCAAAGTGCCAGGAAGATTTATGCACTAGTTTTGTTTACATTTTTGCTTCTTTAATCACTGCCATGACTAAGCTATGTTTGTAAGAACTCTAGAAACTTTCACAGGCAGAATTGGCTGCTACAGCCCACATCTGAGCAGTGAATGAGGTTAAAGAGTAATTAACAATGTGTTTTTTCATACTAGCTTGTGTTCGATTTTAAAAATAATACTGTTATCCCTATTTTCATTGGGATAATCTCTTTCTTTATAACAAAATCTGCCAAGTTACCTGTGGCATCTTAAAAATTAAGACATTTCCTAAGGTTTGAGCCAGCGCTTCCCATATATGGGAGCTGATGTAAACTTGTACAGATTGCAGTCCATTAAGCATCCTAGGCCAGGCTGCAAAAATCTGAATAACCTGAAGATGGCAGCAAAGAAGTATTGAAGAGGTATCATTGCAGTCTTGATTGGTTGTTTGTTTAATGCATTTATATGGTTCCCTCCATCTTAACCAAGAATCTCTAAATGGTTAACAAAACTTGTGATAAAATAACAGTGTTGTATAAAAGGCATAAGAAAGTATACAGTTTTAAGAAAAACTGATGTTCCTTGCAAAACTGTCTCACAACTCAGAGCAGAACAAGAATACTGGGCTCCACTATATTCCTGGCCCCACCATTTGAGGAAAAAGCCAGGTCTTCAAGTGGTTCCAGAAAACCAATAGGTCAGGGCCATCTGAACCTTAGGAGAAAGTCATGGGAGAGAGTCGATACAACAGAAAAGAGTATGCTATCAAATCTATCTAAAATAGATTTATTGGTCTTGCAAAAGTCGGCAGCCAGTTTATGTTTAAATTTTATTTAACTTCATAGTCCTTCAGTTGCCATTTGTAAAGATGCTTATGCCATGATGCATGCAGAGCCAGATTGTTGACTCACATGAAGTCCTCAAAAACGTTTGCTGGCAAGACAGAAGTTTCCATTTTGACATTAGCTCACATAAAGCAGAGTCTATTGTATCACATGAATGAGGCTATATTCTGAGTTAGAAGCATGCATGCTTATTTAATGGCAGTGCTTTTTTGTAAAAGAAAAAGGTGCCAGAACTCACACATTTCATACAACCCGCCTTGCCTATCCTACAAGGTTCCATCCAAAAAAGGTGCCGGAACTCCGTTCTGAGCGTTCTATGAGAAAAAAAAGCCCTGTTTAATGGAATGAAGGTGATGACATGAGGAGCATCCATCTCTTTTGCACAAAACCAGATGAGAGATGGTTTGAAGATTTAAACATATTAAATATAAATGGTGAGGTTCTGGAATAAGAGCTACATGGCTCAGAAAGCAGTGCTTGAATACAGCATAGCAAGGAAAGGAATATTTGTTTTAGATGAGAAGTGAACATACATACATATATTATGCACTGCTGCCTTGTAGTTGTGAATCCCTGAAAAAAAGCAGAGCCTGCCCATCAAATCTTCTGAGTGACTAGAAACATGTAGGCCTTTTTATTTTCATGCACTGTTACCTAACAGTAGGAATTCCACCTAGCTGCAGGAAACAAGGATGCAGGGCCTCTTTGTGGCTGGGTTTGCACATCACATTAAACCATGGTTTGTTTAACCATGGACCTATGTAATAACTTACAATTGGCTGAGCTCATAATCTGAGGTATTACAAATCACCATGACGCATTCAAGGGACATGGAGGGTCTAAGGAAAACAGATAACAATATGACTTAATATGATGGGTGAATTGGATCAGTTCTGTTAGAAAGGCCAACTTTTTTTTGTTCCCTCACTGTGTGAACTGTTTTTATCATATCTATGGACATTTTTTAAAAAAATTGCAGGCAGATTCTGTTTGTTTTCCTCTTCTCTTCTTCCCCTGTTCTGCTTTTTTTTATTGCCTCTTAGATTGTAAACCTGAGGGCAGAAATTCTCTCTTTTTATTGTTTGGTAAGCCCTTCTGTGAGCATTTTGTGCTGAAGAATGAGGTAAAAAAATACTTTAAAAAAATACTTTTTGAGGGCATCTGCAGAAGCCTGTAATGTGGCTGGCAATAACCAGAAAAGAAAAGTTTCCCGAGGCATCTCGTGATGAAGTGCCTGAATAAATATCAAGTTAAAGCCAGTCTTTGCAGTAAAAACCTAGCTATAGTCTTGTTTTATGAAGATAAAATAAAAGGATTATAATAAGATAAATATAAACACTTTTCACAGCTTCTGGTGGCAAGCTCTTCCAGAATATTGTAAAAAATATGGTGCAAGATACAGTATGCATTTCCTATAGCATAGCATACCTATCCTTAGCATACCTTACATTGAGCCTAAAATTGTGTCATGTATGTTAACTTTTTCTGCCAATTACTACAGTGTTTAAACACATCAAGCCACAGTACTTGTTTGTGATGTTGAAATATTCTGCCAGAATAATGAGCTAGCACAGTTGGGAACCAAGCTACATTATACATTAGCAATGACTGCACAAAATGAAAGCACAAATGTTATGCCTCTTCAGCTGGTAAATGCTGGAAGATGAATTTTTGTTATGGTAAATGTTCCACCATAATAGTATAAACAGTGCACTAGGGAACAATGCAATTCACAAACTGCAACATTCCATCATTCATCAGGTTGTTCTTAAGTGTCCTAACAGAGAGAAGACCTCTGGATGCAGCCTGGACCACCAAATGATGCAAAATACAGTGAAAACATAACAACCCTTTCATAACCAAAGAACTGTAATAGGCACCAAAATTCTGTATAAATTGCAACCTAGCAACTGGTGCTATGAATCTAGACAAAATGCTTATTTATCATCTCCAAGTTAGGGGGAGTTATCTGGTTATCTGAAGGGGAATGGTGTCAATATAGTTGATTTTCCTTATCTGATCCAAACATGAGGGTAGGCAGTTAACAATTAAATGTCTATATAGAGAGAGTGAACAATAGGCTAGATAAGGGTTAATAAGTGAAACTTCATGGAACAAGATGAGATGATGGTGAAAGTTCAAATGATCAGGGATGTAATGGTTAACCTGTGTAAGATAGGGAAGGGGAGAAAATGTGTTAGCATGCATTGGAATGCAAACAGATGCGCAAGCCAAAACTTATCATTTCAAATCCACACCATTGGAATTTTGTATGTAGCTTAACATATTTAAGTGTGTTAGCAAAATATTTATACAAAAATGTCAATATTCATCAAGCTAAGTAAAATGTATTAGGAAAAATTGCCAAAAGACACAAGATGAATGTGTATGTTTTGAGAAATATGCACCAAAACTATATTCCAACTTTAAAAAATAACCTTACGTTCAAGCAGAAAAATGACAAAGCTGAGAAAATGTAGATATAAAGATTTTTTAAAAAATGAGTAAACTATGAGAAATAGACATAAGACATATGCAGCCAGAATTTTTCCAGAGTCTTGAAAACTGGTTGGTCAGAAGAAAAGTTCTTTGCTCTTTTATCACACCATAACTCATAATGGGCATTACAGTATATCTGAAAATGTATTTTCCATCGTTTGAAGTCATTCTGTTAAATCTTTCTTGGGCACATCTCCAGGTGTCTCTGTGTCACTTCCAACATGGGGTAGATAATGACAAGGGGGGAAAAAGCCTTACTAGTTGCAATATCCTTTTTCTTGGACACCCTCCTCAGAGATGTCCAGTGATGTCACCATTGCTTTTCATCAAGTGTCTCTCAAAACTTTTTTCTCCAAACATTTGTCTCATCCTCTCAGTCCCTGGTCCTTTTAAAGACACCTTTTATAAGTTGATGGTCTCCAGATGGGAAGAAATTCAGTTTCCGGTGTTCTCAGCCAGCAAAGCCAAAGGTCACACATTAGCTGGAAATTCAGAGAGCTAAAATCCCAAGACAGTTGGGAGACACAAAGCTAAAGATGTCTATATCTAAGGGTTTTATTTTCAATGCTGCCTTTAATCTGTTGCCACAACCATTTTTCCGTAAGATCACTGCATATAACTTTATCCACTGAATAGATGCAGAACTTTTTAAGACTGAGAAGTCTAGAAGCAACATTTTCATCTGAACAATAGCCAAACCCCTCTACATTTTGCACTCTTCTGTGTCGTACTCATTTTTTTTCTCCTTTCTTTTTTGCTCATTTAATAGTTCAGTAATTGGGACTGTGTGAAGAAATGTGAGATACTGAAATAACAAGTGTCACTAAGTGTTGAGTCTTTGCTTTGCTGTCTTGAATTAAAAATATTGATCCAACCAGAGGCACTGGGAGGGGAGGGGGAAATCAACAAAATTAAGAAGGTGGGTGCAACCATGCCCATCCCTTTCCACATGTGTTGTGCATGCAACATAAAAGGAGGTGTGGCTTCAGTCATGTATTTGCTGCCTCTATCTTGACCTCTTTGGCACTGCTATCCTGCAGTCCTCCTGCATCCATTGAGTTATTTCAAATATTAAATTTCAGATTGGACCCCCCCCCCTTATGTCCTCCAACCCAAATGCATGAATGATCTAAAAGAATTATACTGGTAGTTCTGCAAGATATGTAAAAGATTCAAAATGTTTCCCATATATAATATTAGAAAATCTTCAGAACTGTGGAGAAATCCAAATTTGCTAGAGAGGAAACATAACTGAGAACATGTACAACATATATGCTGTAAGCCGCCCTGATTTCACGTTAAGTAAATTGTATAGTGACAAAGTCAGGAAGGAATAACAACCAAAGTCACTGTAGCTTTGAAGAAGTTTTGCAAAACCATATCTTATTTGTATGTTGGCTTGGTTTGACAAGTATAGATTTTACCACCACTGCTTGTTCTTCAACATCTTGTTCTTCCTACATGGAGTCAAGGAATGTGTCTCCTCACAGTCTTATTCCAATCTCTCATTTATTTCCTAATGTGTCTTTATTAGAACTGCTGCCTTATTTCAATTGTTGATACCCAGGGAAGAAGAAGGCTGCTTCAAGCAGATGGGTTTTGATGTCCTGAAAAGTCATGACACAGCAATGTATACAATACATCTTTGTATATGTTTGAGGCAGTACATCTATGCAGTTAGAAAGATGGTTAAGTGAAAGGTTATTATTCTTTAGGGCACTTTTCCCATTGTCCCATGTTTCAAATGTGTTGATTTTCAATTTCCATAATCCCCACCTGTCTAATAGATCTGTCTAATAGATTTGCTATCTAGAATGATACCTAATATTTAGCTCCATGATAGAGCCAATTAACTGAGGGAAGGCTCCATTTCATGTTAGCCTTTGTTAATAAAATGCTTTGGGAGATCTTTGTTAAGATACTATTAAAGATATCATCCTAAATTTTCCTCATTTAAAAACAAAAAAGAAAACCTGAACAATTGATCTAAATTTTTGTTGTTGCTTCTCTCCCAATAAACAGATCCTCCAATTTGTCATAGGCTTCCCCACCCCCTTGACTCAAGATTTAAAATGGAGGCCAGCAGTCTGATTATTATCATAATCACAGAATTTTGCACGATGGTGAGAATGTCAATCAATCTTCATAATTAAAGTAGTAAATATTGTATAACATTTCAGCAGGATTATATTTTTGGACGGGTAATCAAGAATGTCCTCAGCAGAAATAAAAGCCACAGGTTCTCTTTGCTTCCTAGTACAAAGATCAACCACACCAAACTAGCAACAGTATCATACTAAGTTGTCCTCTTGTGAATTGTTTGACTGGCCACTGCTCAGCTGTCCAAGGATACAATAGGAAAGGGAGGTATCCTAAACTTTTTTGGGGGACAACTGGTTTGGGAAGGCTGCTTTAAAGCATTCACACTTATAGGATACTTTCCTTTTTAAACAAATCTTTTCTTTGTTCATTGCTTCTCAAGACTTGGCATTAAATGCAAACACACACACACATTTATGAGAATAAACAATCACTGAAGAAGGTTGTGGGATCAAAATGTTTGATGATGAATTCTCTTCCTCATGTTTTTCAGAAAGAGTCACACAACCCAATAATCTGATTGTTTATATTCAGATACCATCTTCACATTCTTAAAAACAAATAATTATTCTACTTCACTCTGATCATCTGGTGTTTGCCACACTGATGTTAAAAGTCATTTTTCATTGCCTCCTTTACCAGTATTCTTAAATTAATAAGTATGTGACTGGGGCATATGCAGAAGAGTCAAAAAAGTCAAGATGGCAGCTACAACCATGTAATCAAAGCCCTGCCCTGTTTTTACATGTGTTGCTACTACTGAATAGCCACAGACACCATCTTGGGTATTTTTAATTCCTGTGGACACCCTGGTATCACAAATAGTATAATGCAAAATCTACCATAACATAAGAACCAAGAATATTCCTTTTTAAGTGTGAGAAAAAGTCAGTGCTAGAAAGGCCAAATGTTTTTGACAGCCAATGGCCCTGAAGCTGCAGACTCCAGTTTATGACATGTTTGTTTCTTTAGCCTAATTTTCAATCTGCAGAAATGAAAACAATCCATTCTTCACATTCGCTGTACTTTTAACATCCTGTCCTGCTCAATAATCATTTTGGGAAAGCAGAGATTGTTGCATTCTGCCTCTCATCCTGCCTTTGGCCATTGTCAACTTTCTATTTAATTTCCTAAATTGATTTTATCAGCAAGACAAATCTTAATTCCTTAATCCCTTTAAAAAACCTATCCAAAATGTGTGCCTTTTTCACAGCAGCTTTCAATAAGTTATTATCCTATCTACTAATAATCGCTGTATTGCAATATTATCTTCATAAGTGGTCTGAAAATTATCATAAAGTAGTTGGAGGGCAGGGAGTGTTCTTTTGGGGAAAATAACGTCAACAAGTGAAAGATACATCATGTGTGGATCTGGGCTATTATAATATGCAGATTGGGATGAACTGATGCTATTTATTTGTAATCTTACTTTTTATGTTTTATATTCTTGCAAAGTTCTTCACAACAGGTTGGAAAAGTAGGCTATTTTATTTTAAAGAGAAGAGAAGAGAAGAGAAGAGAAGAGAAGAGAAGAGAAGAGAAGAGAAGAGAAGAGAAGAGAACAGAACAGAACAGAACAGAACAGAACAGAACAGACTAGAACTGGAAGGAACCTTGGAGGTCTTCTAGTCCAGCCCCTCACTTAAGCAGAAGAACCTATACCATCTCAGACAAGTGACTGTCTAGCCTCTTCTTAAAAATCTCCAGTATTGGAGTGCTCACGATTTCTGGAGGCAAGCTGTTCCACTGGTTAATTGTCCTCACTGTCAGGACGTTTCTCCTTAATTCCAGGTTGCTTCTCTTTTTTGATCAGTTTCCAACCATTGTTTCTTGTCCTGCCTTCTGGTGCTTTGAAGAATAGTTTGACCCCCTCTTCTCTGTGGCAGCCCCTCAAATACTGGAATACTGTTATCATGTCTCCCCTATTTCTGCTTTTCTTCAGACTAGCCAAACCCAAGTCCCACAGCTGTTCTTCGTATGTTTTAGTCATAGGGGTAACTTCTATTTTGTTTTAATATTTAAAACCAAATAAAAACAGATACTCCTTGACTTACAATAGTTTATTTAGTGACTGTTCAAAGTTACAACCTCACTGAAAAAAAGGACTTATGACTGTTTTTCACACTCACAATTGTTGCAGCATCCCCATGGTCACATGATTAAAATTCAGACACTTGGCAACTGATTCATATTTATGACGGTCGCAGTGTCCCGGAGTCATGCAATCACCTTTTGCGACCTTCTCACAAGGAAAGTCAATGGCGAAGCCTGATTCATTTAACAACTGCGTCACTAACTTAACTGCAATGATTCACTTAACAAATGTGGCAAGAAAGATTGTAAAATGGGGTAAAATTCACTTAACAAAGGTCTCACTTAGCAACAGAAATTTTGGGCTCAATTGTGGTCATAAGTTGAGGACTACCTGTATGTCATTTCAATATTTAAATGACATGGGGTTTTTTGTTTCTGTAGGGTATGAGATTCTCAGTTTGAAAAACTTCTAAGTAACTTACAAGATTATGGAAGTAAAATAGAAAAAAATAAAAGAGGAAATAAGAACACGGAGATACACACACCAAACCAAGGACAACCAATTTCCTAGCTTTTGACCCACCAAGGCAGGGGTCTTCAAACTTGGCCCTTTTGTGACTTGTGGACTTCAACTCCCAGAATTCCTCAGCCAGGCATGCTGGCTGAGGAATTCTGGGAGTTGAAGTCCACAAGTTATGAAAGGGCCAAGTTTGAAGACCCCTACACTAAGGGAACCAATTCTAGCTGCAATATCCTCTAGCACAGTAAAAGCAGGACAATCAGGTTTTCTGAATGACAACAGTGTCTAAAGTCTCCTTGTCTACAAGCTTAATGAGAGTTTTCCCTTAACCCCTTCCTGATCTGAGCATATTCAGTTTGAAATAAAGTTTTGAAACAAGGACAGTTTCCCACCTACCATCCAAATTACAGAATCTAAGAAATTGTACTTAAGCAGCTTATTCCCCATTAAATACATTTCTTCTTTTACACTTATCAAACACAGCCATGCAAGCTGGAACTTCTGGAGTTTGATTTAGTCATTCCATTTTCCAAAGAACATTGCCAGAAAAATTATTTTTAAAAGCGGTGAGTTCATGCTTATCTGATTATTCTCTGGCCTTCACTGCTTCACTTCATCCAGCTTCATTTTTCTTGAAATGTTAAGGCAGCACTTCCCAAACTTTTCCTTCATTATCCAAAGCTGTTTATCAGGAAGTTCTTTTCACCCCATGTAGGTGAATTTTAAATCAATTGAAATTTCCCTGTTGTGATTGGGTTTGCAAGTCAGCTAAAGACATAGCATTTCTACTCAATTTAGGGTAATTTACCCAGGTTTTGTTTGTTTGTGTTTTTTTTTTTTTGAGAGGGACACGGTGGCTCAGTGGGTTAGGACACTGACCTTGTCGATCAGATGGTCAGCAGTTTGGCGGGTCGAATCCCGAGTGCCGCGTAGTAGAGTGAGCGCCTGTTACTCGTCCCAGCTTCTGCCAACCTAGCAGTTCGAAAGCACGTAAAAATGCAAGTAGAAAAATAGGGACCACTACGGTGGGAAGGTAACAGCGTTCCGTGCGCCTTTGGTGTCTAGTCATGCCGGCCACATGACCACGGAGACGTCCTTGGACAAGCGCTGGCTCTTCGGCTTTGAAACGGAGATGAGCACCGGCCCCTAGAGATGGAAACGACTAGCACACATGTGCAGGGGAACCTTTACCTTTACCTTTTTTACCCAGTTTTAGGTGTTAAGGGATAGTTTCACAGCTAATGCCAGGAAGGCTTTTTAGTTTAGAGACTAGACTAGTCTAGTCTTCATAAAGTGCAAAGGCCCACTTTAACTCTCCTGCAGGTTTGCAAATTTCAGACTGCACAGTTATGAGAGAGTGTTCCATAGTGCCCTTCTCTCCTGCAAAGCATGGCTTCATTATTTGACTTGTCCTATAAGAGTTCCCAGGTTGAATCTGAGACATTTTCAGTTCCAGCTATTAAGTTGATCCATTTCCCCTCTCCTCCACTTCAAGCAAGGTGGTAGCGCTACTGCCAGTAAAGGTTGTGTTGTTATTCCCATTACATCTCAGTGCAACCCCATTAGCTATTCTGTGCACTGCCAGATCAGTAGAAGCACAATTGTTTGAGGACACAGCAGCAGGGATATGACTTTTGAGTAGCCTGGTGCTGGCAGGGGCAGTCTGTGTTGTGGCAACCACTGGAAAAAACATCTAAAACAAATCAGCTACCCAGAAAAACAAAAAAGATAAGAATCATATATCTTCCCCTTAAATAAAATATGTATTTAATTAAATTAAATTAAGTGAGAAAGAATGCTTTACCACAATGAAGAAAGAAAAGGCATTTGTCCCATTGGTACCAATTGTGGTTGTTAATAATAATAATAATAATAATAATAATAATAATAATAATAATAATAATAATAATAATAATAATAATAATAATAATTTGGAAGGGACCTTGGAGATCATCTAGTCCAATTCCCTGCTCAGGCAGGAAACCCTATACCATTTCAGACAAATGGCTGACCAATCTCTTCTTAAAAACTTCCAGTGTTGGAGCATTCACAGCATTCACAGTAACTTGTACTTACTTACTTATGCAACAAGGCAAGATTGAAGGCCAACAACAGTCAGACACAATGGCTCTGCTAGAACAAATTCTAACTAAAGTAGCGTTTCTCAGCCTTCTCAGCCATTTTAAGATGTGCAGACTTCAACTTCTAGAATTCCCCAGAGAATTCAATTCCCTTGGGAATTGAACTCCAGACATCCTAAAATGGCCAACATTAAGAAACACTGTACCAAAGGAACAGCATGAAGGCAGAAGACAAAGCAGTTAGGGAATGGGTTGAGATTAGATATGGGTTTTAAAAATAATAATAGTAATACTAACCCTACTATTCTGGTAATATAATTCTATGAATTCTATATTTTTTGAATACCATGAAATCTTATGACTTTGAAACTAAATTGCATACTTTTGTGTATTCTATATAATACTAATAATCATATAATAATTTTTCCTACATTTCATCTCCCCCAATTAAAAACATTAATTATAGACATCAGGAAAAAAGTATTATATACATATAGGTGTTCATCTGAAAAGAGAAAATAATCAAACACAGGCAAGTACTGAATCTAAGAAAATGCTACATCCCCTACATTTTTGTCCCATAGAAATAAGTAAGCTAAATTAAATTCTCCTTTGCAAGATTCTTAGACCACTAATGTATATAGGTAATCTTTCACTTACAACCACAATTGGTACCAGAATTTTGATCACATGACGGTGTGGATGCTGTGACAATTGTAAGTGCAAGGATTCGTTGTAACTCACTTTTTTCATGCCATTGTAACATCGAATGGTGGCTAAATGAATGGCTGCAAATTGAGAACTACCTGTATAATTTCTGGGTAGATGATGGTTCTGTTAGTAGGAATGTTGGGCATAGGTGTAATCAGACAATTAAAGCTCCACCTATTCTTACATGCATGTGATGTGTACTTAAAAGGGATGGGCTGTCATTGCCCTGTGGCAATCATTTTGATGCTGTTGACAGCCCCCCATCCCATGGGTGCCCCCAGTATGGAGGAAAATTATATAATGCAATTTTTCCATTATATAATGCAAGTGCAGTACAATTCATTGAAACACCTAGGAAAACTATGATACATATAGTTTATTACACAAAGCACAGGGAGTCTAAATTGTAGACAATACCATATCCATCACTAACAAGATTATGACCCCAAGCTGCTGATCTCCAGTGATTTTGCTTTTAAGGCCCATTTTCTGTCATCATTTTCATCACTGCATCTAGGTAGCAAATTGATCCATTGAAAATGAGATACAATTTCTAAAGTGCTTTTAGCCAGGTCCTTCCAATGATGTTCTGGTGAACAGAATACGTTTATTGGTCTGAAGAAGCAGATCTCTATGACAAAAGAAAGCCTGCGTATCTAACAGAGATTAAAGATTTTCATAATTTTCCCATGCCCAAAATAGAAGTGCCCTCTTGTTGAAACAGCATTATGGGTGGAGCAGAGTGCAGCCTTTGCCAAGGATTTGTAGATTTGTAGATTCAGAGCCCCCCAAAACAGAGAGGATCCAGAAATGGTGAGCTGTCAGCTAGCAACCACTTTAAATGTGGGGACAGACTTCTACTTGTGTCTGAGGTCCTTATGCCTCCTTTAGTCATAACCAAGAATGTCTGAGTATTGTTTGAACTCTCGGATGAGCGCAGCCTCTGTATTCAACATGTGATTAGTGATAAATCTATGTATATTTACCATGGAAGCAGTCAGTGCTATGTAATCAGCTAAATGTAAATGAATTGATTGTGTGTTTTGAGTAATTCTGAATACCTCATATTACGCAATGAACCAGTGCTGCCATTAATTCATATTACTGGCCCAGCTATTCAATGGCTGGGAAAGATCTTTCCTTCGCCTGTTATTCTCTCCACACAGCCAGCTACCTGCAAACTGGAGATGCTAGGAATTGAACCTGCACTGAGGAACTGAGAAAGAGGAAGGCAATAATTCACCCAGGTCTGAAAAGCTTGCTTACTCTGAAACTCCCTGCTGCCCTGAGGAATCTTTAAGTCCCAATTCATGCCTTTTTAAGAAAAGAAGGAAAAGAAATGCAACTCTCCTCCTTACCTCTTTTTTCCCCTCCCTCATGCCAATCCTAAACCTATTTTTGCTCGGACTCTTTTGAAGAGTAAATAATAATGTCCTTATATTTGGAAGAGGTATACTGTACAACGCAAGCGCTAAATGCCTTGAAATGAAGGCATTTAGGTTCAACTAGCTGAACTTTCAGGTACATAAGCCCTCTGCCTCTGCGTCGCTGGAGAAGGCTCACATCTGGAGTTGCAATTTGCAAAGCTACAGCCCAATTAATTCATCTTTTCAAATCTCGCAGCTTCAGCGATCACACAGAGCTTGCCAATTCCTATGTGGCAGTCTCTGAAAAGTGCAGAAACCAGGGTGACTCCTCCCTTGGGGAAAAGGTCTCTGGCCGGACCCCATCACACCGGCCTCTTGGGACACAAGGATAGCAGCCACCCAGCACCACCCAGCACCACCATCCCCCGCCGGTTCCCAGCCTGGTGCCGAGAACTCGAGCAACAACAGTCGCAAGACTTCGGCGCGGCGCAGGACCCCTTACCCCTTCTCCCTCGCCCTCCCCCATCACTTTGTAGCTCTTCCCCAATTGTAAATGCTGCCATGGTTACCGGGGGGGGGGGGGAAATGCTCAAATAAAGACATCAAGACCCGGGCACAAGCCGCGCCGCCCCACACACACACACACACACACTCCATCTCTTCTTCCTCCCCACCAGCAGCCTCCACTCGGCCAATCTCTCCGCAAACTCGTCCGACGCTTCCACACCTCCGCGGACTCTTCTCCACCCCCCCCCCGTCCACGCTCGCCCGCGCAGCATCTGGTTCTGCAGTGAGGCAGCCGCGCGAAACGGCAGCCCCTCGCGGGCACCGGGCTCCGGGTGCCCGGGAGGGGGGGGGGGGAAAGCCACACTTACGAGAAGGGGGACGGTCCTCTCTTCTTTGTGAAGCTCGACTTTGCCGGAGCTTCTCTGGCCACTCTTAACGCCAACGCCGCCGCCGCTGCTGGGAGACCGGCTGGACGCGGCGGAATGAGGCTTGCTGTCCTGCCACAAGTAATAGAAAGTGCCTAGGATCCAGGCTACGGTCAGGATCGCAATGGCATTAGCCCGGATCCGCCTCATTGCGGGACCTCCGGGCTGCCTGGGAGCTCCGAATCAGCTGTAAAGAGGTTCAGTTCTTGGAGAGACGAGAGAGAGAGAGAGAGAGAGAGAGAGAGAGAGAGAGAGAGAGAGAGAGAGAGAGAGAGAGAGAGAGAGAGAGAGAGAGAGAGAGAGAGAGAGAGAGACGAGAGAGAGAGAGACGAGAGAGAGAGAGCAATGGGGAAATGGTGAGACCCGATTCTCTCTCCGCCTCTGTTTGGTTGGCTTGTTCGTTGCCAGCTGTTTGTTCGAGCTCTTGTCTCCCGGCTCAGTCCCGCAGAGCGAAAAGAGAGCGAGAGAGACCGAGGAAGAGAGAGGGAGGCAGGTCTTCCGGGTCCTAACGCCTTCGATGAGACCTCCCAATATATGCTCACCCTTGGACTAACTAACCCATCCAGCCAAGACAAGTGTCGCGCTGGCAGGAGCCAATCTGGGTCGGTCACCGGGACCGGCGTCTCGCTTCCTCGACGTAGCCCTAGCGCTCAAACAAGCAGGGACGGTTGTGTGTATGTATTGCCTTCCTGTTTTTCCCCCTGTTGGGGGCAATGTAGAGGATGAGAAGGCTGGATATTTCACCTCACACGGCTTTTTGAAAAGAAGTGGTGGGGGGGGGGTTGTGTTGTGATGCCACCCTAAATTTTCCTTAAAGCAGCAGCAAGTCGTTTATTCGCTGTTAAAGGCTGCCGTGGAAAGTCATCTCCCACGCTCTGGCGCTGCTGCTGCTGCTGCTGGTGGTGGGCTCATTCATAAAACCAGCATTGTAATTTGCACACAACTGATATAAAATGTGTTGGGAGCCAAGATGCAGTCCCGATCATCATGGGCAATGGGACAAACCAGATGGAAGCTATGAATTCCCTAGATGTTGGGGGCAATAAGCTGACTTTGTAATAATGCCGCTTGGGGGGGAGGGGGCGAAAGCCCTAATAAGCAGGCATATACATAGAATGAAGGCTACTGCTAAGCACATTGGTTTGTGCTTAAATTGTAAGCCACCCTGAGTCTTCGGAGAAGGGCGGGATATAAATAGGATTAAAATAAAATAAAATAAAAACTTAGCCTTGCTAACCCAAAGTATTCAAAAACAGGGACACTGAAAACAGGAGCAATTGAAGGGGAGGCATATTTGACTTCTGCCTTACAAAGGATGCTCAATCTCACCATCATACTTTGGATGTAATCTTGCAGCCTCAGGATCCAGCAGTGTGTAATATCCAAACGTTTATTCCCCTCAGTGTAAGAAGAACCTCTTTGAATGGAGAAAGGGGGAGACGTTTGCCGGCTAATTTAAATTCAGAATCTTTACTGACAGGTGCTGTTGAATTTCAATCCTTTTGAATGTCATTGAAGTAAATCAAAACTTTCTGCTTCCGCCGATGTCCCTAGAAATGAAATAGGACAACTTTTGGAATCTGGGCCTTTCTAGATGATTAGCTCCGTAATTCTCTCAGCTGGAGTTGATTGAGAATTAAGAGAGTTGAAGTCCACAGCATTTCAGGATGAGGAAGATGGATGTCTGTAATAAAGCTGGACCTTCAGGTTTCTGAGGAAAAAGGGGTAAACTCTACTTCTAAAAGAAAGCACCAAAGCTGTCCATTGCAGAGAGAAGGGCCTTTGTGATACTGATGATTCAGAAGTGATTCAGACTCCTCTCTCAGCTGGAGGTGACTAGCATTCCCCTGGCCTGGGAAGATAACATTATGTAGAACAGGGAGGAGGGAATTCTAATGGATCTTTGGCAGTGACTTTCAAAAAGATAGAGCACTACAAGAGTTCACTTTTTGCTGGAGAAACATGAAAAGAGTCCTGTGGTCCCTTTATGACCAACAAGGCTTCAAATCCTGTGACACTTCAGAGGCTTGTGTTCAGGAGAATTCTGTAATTTTTACTGGGGGAGGGGAAGGAATCCAGTTCTGTCAAGGCAATCATTTCACCAGAGCCTTCATTTTATGTCATTATCTGGACTCCTGGGTCTGAATTGTCCTGAACTGCTTACAAGATGTCATGGAGCTCAAATAAACATGGGTTGAATTCCAGTTGCTTAGCTTCCCCATCACAGAGATCTAAAGGGGATCTGTTGCCTAGAGGAGATTCAAGGACCACTGAGGACACAGTAATTAATGTGGGTTCATATGGTAGCTCCTATGGGCAGTCCTTAACTGAGTGTGAAGGGAAGGCAAGAATAAAGACGCCTCAGGGCCAAAAAAAAAGCATGCTGCAGCAGCCAAAAAAGCTAATATAATCCTAGGTGGCATTAACAGAGGTATAGAATCAAGATCACACAAAGTACTACTACCACTTTATAAAGATTTAGTTAAGACCACACTTATAATACTGCATCCAGTTTGGGTCACCATATTATAAAAAAGATGTTGGGACTCTGGAAAGAATGCAGAAGAGATTAGGGGGATGGAGGCTAAAACATATGAAGAACGGTTGGAGGAATTGGGTTAGTCTAGTCCAGGGGTAGGCAACCTCGGCTCTTTTATGACTCTTGGACTTCAACTCCCAGAATTCCTGAGTCAGCTAGTCCATGAGTCATAAAAGAGCCGAGGTTGCCTACCCCTGGTCTAGTCTAGTGAAAAGAAGGACTGGGGTGACATGATATCAGTGTTCCAAAATCTGAGAGGCTGCCACAAAGAAGAGAGGTCAATCTATTCTCCAAAGTAGCAGAAGGTAAGACAAGAAACAATGGATGGAAATTAATCAAAGAGAGAAGCAACCTAGAACTAAGGAGGAAAAGGCTTGCCTTCAGAAGTTGTGGGTGCTCCATCACTGGAGGTTTTTAAGAAGAGACTGGTCAGCCCACTTGTCTGGAACAGTACAAGGTCTCCTGCCTGATCAGGGTGTTAGACTAGAAGACCTCCAATATCCCTTCCAACTCTGTTATTTTGTTATTTTATTCCTTTCAGATCAGTGCCATCTCCAGCATTGGCACCAGCTGACCTCAATTTTATTTTTAGTTCTTTTAAAATAAAGCTCCCGATAATAGGGTTTTTTGAGTTGCCAGCACTCGGTGTGAGAACTTTAAAAACTATATTAAAACTATCCACATTCACACAGAGAACAGCACAAAAGATATATTTTTTAAAAAAAATCAAGAACAATAACGAGAGTAATAGATATGGCAACTAAATTCTGAAGTTCGAAAAAACCAAAATGGTGGATGAATCACTCCATGGATTGTTCTCTACCAGCACTTTTCTGATTAAGAAAGTCTATCCCACTTTATAGCCCTTAGATCAAGGGTACTTCATATTTGGGGCTGGGAAGTATATTTGAACATGGAAAGCAGTGGCCCCCAACCTTTTGGGCACCAGGCACCGGTTCCGTGGAGAGAGATTTTTCCATGGACCAGAGGTGTTGTGGTTTTGCTTGCTGCCTGCATCCCGCAGATGTTGCTTCATTTGTTTGTGCAGCCCGGTTTCTGGCATGCCACGGTCCAGTGCCGGTCCATGGACTGGGGGCTGGGGACCCCTGATGTAAAGAGAGCATTCATAGAGGTGAATATTTAAATTACTTCAAGTAATTTACAGTGTGTATATGACACATTCATCAGACAATTAGGTGCATGTGGAAGCCAAAGCTGCCTGTGCTTCTCTATATATTCAGTGATAAATTTATGGTTTGCTGACATGTGACTAGTGAAATAATGACTGCACAGCTGCCCTGGCCACATTTATTTCTTCTTCCCCCCCCCCTCCTGACATGAAGGTAATCACTGGCCCTATTGTTCTTCAGAGCTCATGTGTGTCAATTTTATAGATACTGTATATTGAAAAATCCCCTTTGCTCCTTCCCCTTCGGAACACACTTCTGCCAACTGATCACCACTAACAACTACAGAGATTATGAGCATGCAGAAAAAGAGGTAAGAATCAAATTGTTTTACCAGTAAAAGAGTAACTCTCTATCATAGCCTTCTCTTATATGGTATGCTCCAGATTAGAGGACTACTACTCCCCCAGAGTTCTCGGTCAGTGTGATATTGGTCATCCTGATTGGGAATTCTGGGGTTTGTAGTCCCAAAGTATTTGGAAGGTATCAGGTGATGGAAAAATTGTGCTCTTGGGTTGACAACATTCTGAGTTTATTTATTCCATTTTCAGACATAGAAAAGACAGAACTTCATAAATGTTACCATTTGTTTTCACTTCCTGTGGAACAGATTTCTGAGAATCTGCATTATCCTACTTTGGCAGACGGGGGAAGGGGGGAGGAAGGATCTGCACCTCACCCACCCAGAAAGCTAATAAAATATATGGGGGGTGGGGAAGCTTTAAGTGAGCTGGTTAATAAAACTATGTTTTAAAAACTAAACTAAAGTCCAAGAGATTGGGATTGACCATATATTGCTCCAAGATCAGCATTATTAAGAGCCTTGTTGGAGCAGTGGGCTAATGCCTCCTTAAGTAACACCAGCTGCCTGCAATTAGTGCAGGTTCGCATCCCACCAGGCTCAAGGTTGACTCAGCCTTCCATCCTTCCGAGGTAGGTAAAATGAGGACCCAGATTGTTGGGGGCAATTAAGCTGACTTTGTAATAATGCCGCTTGGGGTGTGTGTGAAAGCCCTAATAAGCAGGCATATACATAGAATGAAGGCTACTGCTAAGCCGCCCTGAGTCTTCGGAGAAGGGCGGGATATAAATGGAATTAAAAATAAAAATAAATAAAATTATCCAGGAAGCTAGAATTTCACAGCTAGAAGACAGTTTGCCCATCCATTCTTTAGCCTTTTATTTGGCATTTTTTGTTGAGTAGAAAGGAACCCTGCTGGATTTCGCTTATTGCAAGTCCTTTCATGGGATACATTTTCCATTTTCTTCCAATTGAGTTAGAGAGTCAAGCTATGAGAGAGAGAGAGAGAGAGAGAGAGAGAGAGAGAGAGAGAGAGAGAGAGAGAGAGAGAGAGAGAGAGAGAGAGAGAGAGAGAGAGAGAGAGAAGTAGTGACATAAATCCCAAAGTGACAATAAATGGCTATCTTAACTGTCCTCTTGAGAAAGGAATCTCTTCTTCTACCCTAGAAAATCTTAAAAGAATTAGGAGCAGAAACATTGGCCTGCAACAATGCCTACTAGGGTTAATGTGATGTTATTGTGGAGATCTAGGAAATTAAAAAAGCAATTTGAGCACATCTCGTGAAAATACCCTTAGAAAAAATTCAGGGTGATTCCCTCCTGATAACACTAGTATGTGAAACATGAGAGAACTTTTATTGTTATTAAACTTTCCTACTTTTCCCAGCATCCACTTCTCTTTCCTCCAAGAAGAAAAACAGCTAAACTTTGAAGGCATTTAGGCTCTTTTGTCAGCTTTACAAATAACCTGTTCCATACGTTGAGTTTCTTCTGCCATTACCTGCCTTGCCCAAACAGCCATCAGCCATCCTGATGAGTGGAGCCACAAATATTATCTATGTGTTACCGAAACATATATGCAAAATATTATGACAGAGCATCACCACAGCTGCCCTCAGATCATTACATTGGAATACAAACGTCACGTTTATGGGTGGTAGCTTCAAGATGCTTTACATTACACCACATATTTACAGTCATCATGTGATCATAATGTGTAAAATTCAACGTCAGCTTTCCCAAATATTACAATCCTGACAGCAGCCCCATTTAAACAAATAAACCCTAACTTTCAAGAATGCATGGCTAGATTACATCTGAATTCAACAGGATTCACTTTTGACTAGATATGGTCAGCTCTTACTATTCAATCTACTGTATCTTAATAATGAGGGTGTTCCCTAAAGAGATATGCAAATAAATCAAATACTGATAACTCAATAGGACCCCAAACCACCATGGCAGAATAATGGACCCTGGAAACAAAGAGGAGGCAGTAGGGAATTTCAAGGGATAAAGTAGTTTAATATTTAAATCTAAGGTCCCTCTTAGTCCTTTCGTCTTGTTTTACTCAAAGCCACACTTAAACGTAGCTGTCCTCAAAACTTAACATTTGCCTGTATAATCCTAATCACCTTATTAAAGTGCTCTTGAATCTTGAGTGTTTTAAAGCAAGCTTCTAAAAAAGCCTTATTGCACATTTTCTATTTCAATTCTATTCAAGATTTAATTATGACTTAAGATAGTGATTTATGTCCTAATGCTTATAGCATGTGTACTTGAATAGGCACAAAAGAATGGAGAAACTAACATTTATTTGATAGCTTCTAAAATTGTGTTCACTGTAGGACATCTTACTTCCTAAAACACATTTGGAATGTGTCCGGAAAACAATAACTGGCTTTAACAGATGGCATTTTAACTTTGCCTTTCTACAAATCATCAGTAGTACAAGTTATAAATTACTAATAAGCTTTGTTTTCCTTTGATTGCCCCTCTCTCTCTCTCTCTCTCTCTCTCTCTCTCTCTCTCTCTCTCTCTCTCTCTCTCTCTCTCTCTCTCTCTCTTCTTCCTCTTTCTCTCTTGCATGTATAGGTGTGTTGATGGAGAAATCATCTTCTCTAGCAACCATATATTTTTGACCAAAAGTTCTTTGCTTTAGGGCAGACATGTCAAACACAAGGCCCGGGGGGCGGATCCGGCCCGCAAAGTGGTTTCATGTGGCCCGCAAAGCCATCCTGGAAACAGTGAGGGAACGGCCCCCACTGCCTTGGCCCTGGCCCAGAGACCCTCCTTCTGCCAGAGACCCTCAGATCTGTCCCGCTCCTGCCCAGGCCCCCATAGGCACCCTTGATGCGAACGATGTAGAGCTGGCCATGCTCACCCAGTAGGCCATATGCACTCTAGCCACGCCCACCCAGTAGGCCACACCCACCCTGGCCATACCCACCCGGCCCCCTGAGGGCAACCGCAATGCTGATGCGGCCCTCAGTGAAATTGAGTTTGACACCCCTGCTCTATACTCTGTTCTTCCAATTCTTGTTTAGTTTGTAGTTTCCCATCAGTATTCAAAATATTTTTATAAGTCACAAGTTTCTCATAATTAATTAAATTTGGGTGTACAAACGCCTCCATTGTCGAAATCCATCCTAATATTTTCATGTAAATTCTCGATTTTATCTTTTCCCATGTCAAAAGCAATGCAGGTCTTACATAGAGGTTTTGAAAGTATTTGCGAATTTTGTTCTTCCCATACCATAGAAATGTGTGCCATCCAAGTAATAGATCATGTTCTTCTAGGTATAATAGTCTTTTCTAAGGGTTACCCATTCTTTTAAACATGTTAGTGCAGCTGCTTGATAGTACAAAATCCAATCTGGTAGCCCAAAGCCTCCATTTTCTTTCGCTTCTTGTAAAATTTTCTAATTCTAGCTTTTTTTCCCTTGCCAAATAAATTTTAACATCAATGCATTTAATTCATCCAAAAAAATTCTCAATTTTTATCAGTATTGGTAGTTTTGGTAGAATGTTCATTTTCATAGTCCCTATTCTTCCTAAAATTGATAGTTGTAGATTTTTCCATTTTTCCAGGTCTAGTTTTATTTGTTTTAATAATTTTATGTAGTTGTCTTCTTTTATTGTTGCGCACCTTGCTGTTAGATATATCCCCAAGTATTTAACTTCCTTAACTACTTAAAGATCTGTTTTTTCTGAGAATTGGTTTTTTTGTTTATCTGTAAGTTTTTTAGCTATAACTTTAGTCTTTTCTCTATTTATTTTCAATCCTGCTACTTCTCCAAATTCTTCAATCTTTGCTAATAATTTATATTAGGGGTCCTCTAATATAAATACCAAGTCATCTGCAAATGCTTGTAATTTGTACTTTTCATCTATTATTCTTCTATTTGGGGGGGGGGTACCAGAAAAGAAATCTCCCCTACCTTCTTGCTTCTTGGAGCCTTGCTTTTGGGATTTTTTTTTAGAAGGAAGGTTTTTACAATTATAGAGCAGGAAGGCTGATTTCACCCAGTTCCAGATGTGATGCTTTTCTGCTTGGTCGTGCATTTTTTCCTGGCTGTCGGTAGCTTCCGACTGTTTGCTTGCAGTCAGTCTTTTGCCTGTTGGTTCAGAGGACTTTCTCGGATCAAGCAGCTTGGCCACCATCTCACTGCGATTGATGACGGTCCCCTCCTTCTTCGTCGCCTATCTGGGGAGACTTTAGGCCCTTCTTGGACCCCCAGCAGGGCAAAATCAGACGTGGGAGGCAGAGCCCTGCTTCTCTACATCCATCTCGCTACAACGCAGAACTGAAACTCTTCATCTATTTCTTCTGATTGGTTGGGTAGCCTGTAATATACACCTACAGCAATGTCACTTTTTTCTTTTACATTCTGGAGGGATTTTATCTTTGCTCATGTTCATTTCTGTAGATATGTAATATTCTCTTACATATAGTGCAACTCCTGCTCCTCTTTTTGTAGCATGTTGATATTTAGAGTTATAAAAGGCTTTGGATCAGAGAAAGATCTTTCTCTGTAGCTCCCTTCAAGATGGTTGGCTAATACATGAAGGCAGCGCCTGGAATGGCTGCGGCTGCATTGGCTCTTGAAGGCGAATAGTTTTGGGAGCGATAGTAAGGGCTATAGGCCACATGATCAGGAAGATTTTAATGTGTTTGAGCAACATGGTGGAACTAATGTAACATACGACATACGACCAACAATCTTTGCTGGCATGGCGAGTTTCTAGTTGTTCTGGAACTGTTGGTGAGACCGTTAAAAGTCGTTGGCGCTGTTTGAATTTGTTCTACCAGCAGCAAGATCTGACTGCTGGCCCAGTGATGGATTGTATTGCAAATCAGGGCTGTTTCCAGAGGAGGCAGAGGAGGAGAGGACCTGGAGCTTATGGAGCGAAGGAACTGGATGAGGCTGTCGGCAGGGCCAGAGGAAGAGAGAGAGGCTTTTGGAGGAGTTGGTGGCAGCGGCAGCGTGCTCCAGGGGCGAAAAGAAGCAAGGCCTCTTTAAGGAAAGGGTGGAAGAGTCAGGATCAGAAAAAGGAAAGAAGGCGAGGTTGTCAGAATACAAGCGAATTTGAGGGCTAATCCACATGGAGCCCCATTTCCATCTGTCCTGTTTGCCATCGTTCACTCCCTAGAGACTAAAATGGACAATGTGAAATTTGAGCGGGCCACGAACAAGGAGTATTTATCGGAGGTGGTGACCCTTTGAGAGCTGTATGCAACGAAATTTCATTTTGATGTATGCCGATTGGTGTACATTCAAAGTGACAATAAAGTTATCATCATCATCATCAGAGTAGATTCCTGTATCTTAACTCTTCTCTTTACATCATAAGCATTCAGTTCCTCCCTCAAACTCTAGGTATTTGCTGAATATCTGAAAAAGAACCAAACTAAATGTAGTTGCATTTGATGGTCCATACCATTAAAGCTTCCATGTATTCATGTGTGAAGAGGACTCAAATATTAAGACTACCTCTGAAGATGTTTCTATGCCTTTTGCTTCCAGAGGTAAGAAGGTGGTGACTACAAAGTGGACTTTTCTGTGTGCTACCTTATTAATGGCCTTTATAATCTGATGCCCTTCAAATGAGTTGAACTTGCATTCTTATATTCCCCTAGCCACCCCGACCTGGTCAGAGATATGTGCCAGTTGAAATCCAAGATATCAGGAGCACAACAGTTAAGGGAAGGTGAGGCTCCCAACCTTTATTGACAAAAATGAGGCCGCTTTGAAAATATTTATGTCTCTTGGTTAATCTTATTAGACCTTTAAGTTTTTACTATGTTACATTATTGAGGCGGCTACTATTTTATTCACACTTACTTTCTATTTAATTTACAAACTATATAGCAGTATACTGTGCCTAGTAAAAATAAAATATATATGGAAAGACAGGATAAACAAGTAAATTATTATTTATAAGGTTTAGCTGTATATAGATTCAGTTGAAATCCACTGGGCATGCTCTCAGTGGAAATATATTTAACTTGGGATGATCATTTTTAGCAGAAGTCCAAAAATAGTGCATCTCATCTGCCATTATTTTAGTTCTCAGGGCAGTTAATCTTTGGTTATCTGTTTTCTTTAGCGCAAAGGAGGGGGAAAAAGCACTATCTGATTTCCATAATAGTTATCAAAATCCAAGGTCTGCTGTATTCCATCTCAGAATGCTGATTAAATTAATTAACCTCCCCTTCCTGCAAAACCCAATCCCAAATGCCTGGTTTGTACAGTTTTTTATCAAAATAAATTGCTTCAGAAGTGAAATATGTGGAGAGATTTTTGAGTTAGAGTCAGGGATAACTAATACTGATATATCTTGTAGATTCTGCAAACAACTGAGGAAAAAATGGATTATTTTAGGTTTGAAGAATTGACATATTTAAATAATGGCTCTAAAAACTGATTTCTAGAGGGCATGGTGGGAGTGTCTAATATCCTGTAATGAATCACTGTTCTTTCCATCCTTTGAGTGGAGAACAACAGGAAAATAAGTTTGACATATCATGGATAAGGCATCTAAACTTTTGTTGATTAAACATCTGGAATAGTCTAGGAGCTTTACCTTAACATTCTTCTGACCTGAGAAATCAGGGCTGGCTACAGTCATGACCTGCAACGGGGAACATGTCATTCACAACAACAGAGAATGAGCCTTCTAAACACTGGAAAGAATTTAAACTAAATCATGCAAAGTTCATTATTAAAAAAGCAACAGATTTTAACAATGTAACTTCATACATCTTGTCTCTCCACAATGTGCATTTTATTCAAAAATACAGAACTGAGCAATATGTTTATTAGGCCAACTTTAATTACAAAATCATATGAAAGTTTTTTTGATGGTATAGTAATTAATAAACAAGGGACGCGGTGGCTCAGTGGGTTAAGACGCTGAGCTTGTTGATCAGAAGGTCGGCAGTTTGGCGGGTCGAATCCTGAGTGCCGCGTAGCAGAGTGAGTGCCTGTTACTCGTCCCAGCTTCTGCCAACCTAGCAGTTCAAAAGCACATAAAAATGCAAGTAGAAAAATAGGGACCACTACAGTGGGAAGGTAACAGCATTCTGTGCGCCTTTGCCGTCTAGTCATGCCGGCCACATGACCACGGAGACGTCCTCGGACAAGCGCTGGCTCTTCGGCTTTGAAACGGAGATAAGCCCCGGCCCCTAGAGTTGGAAACGACTAGCACGCATGTGCAGGGGAACCTTTACCTTTACTTTTACCTAATTAATAAACAAGCTGGAAAGGGAGGAAAAATTAGAACAGCTGGAGAAAGGTTGGATAATACCTTAATAAACTTGCTTATTATTAAGTTGCCATAAGCTTCATCATTCTTTTTTTACCACAATAAAGTGTTGAGGCTACTACTCTGGAAATGTGGTTCAAATACTTTTTTACTTAATTTCCAGAAACAAAATTTAGTGATAACATATTTAGTGATATTGGGTTTACCCTAATTTAATTGCTTAATTTATTAAACTTGCTATGTTTTCTATAGCCAATTCAGTTTTTCACAAAAACATTTATATTTCTGGCACTCTCTGTGATACTGGGCATGTTCTTTTACCAAGTTCCACACAATCTTGCTCAACCAGATGTCATCTAGTTATGCAAAGATAATTGCTAGGAATTGTCATCTGAAGTCAACAGGATGGCATCAACTAAAGCAAGGTTATCCTATAGAAAGCAATACAAAAGGTGGGTAGAAACTACTTTCACCTGAGAATGCTGCCACCATGTGGCTTCTGGTTAAGTTTTTATATTAAAGCAGACACGTCAAACACAAGGCCCGGGGGCCGGATCCGGCCCACGAAGTGGTTTCATGTGGCCCGCGAAGCCATTCTGGAAACAGTGAGGGAACGGCCCCCACTGCCTTGGCCCTGACCCAGAGACCCTCCTTCTGCCAGAGACCCTCAGATCTGTCCCAGGCCCCCATAGGCACCCTTGATGTGAACAATGTAGAGCTGGCCATGCCCACCCAGTAGGCCATACGCACTCCTGACACCCCTGTACTAAAGTAATGATTTTGTAATTTCATTGGTTTCACCCAGGGGTAGGCAACCTTGGCTCTTTTATGACTCGTAGACTTCAACTCCCAGAATTACTGAGCCAGCATGGCTCAGCTTGGAAACCTCTCCCTTTCCCCTCAGCGTGGCTGGCTCAGGAAATCTGGGAGTTGAAGTACATGAGTCATAAAAGAGCCAAGATTGCCTACCCCTGGTTTAACCCAAACTTACAACTTTCAGATACCACTGGCTCAATCACTTTCCTCCTTTGATTGGAGATAAATTGCATAACAAACTTTCTGGTCACAGAAAAATAAAAACGTTTCCAAAAGACCATGTGTTGTTGTTGTTGTTTCTGAACATCTTGATCAAGAACTCTTTCAGTATTATTTGAGCTATAGCACCACAGCACTTCATAACTGGCTATTAAGCCTCAGCTTAAAACCCCCTAACTGAAGGCAGTATATAACCAGACAAATGATACATGAAACAATATTGAAAACAATTACACCATCAACAAAACACTTCAAAATGCAGGAATATTAAAAACCTTAATGAAAAAGAAAATGTCCTTGCAAAAGAACAAGATAAAATAAATGTTCCTTATCTTTTTTTAGAAGGTGGGGGACATCTTTAAATAATTTGACAATTAAACAAAGAGGGCAAATCATCTGATCTCAAGAAATAGGCCTTAAAATAAGAAGTGCTTTTGGGATTGCAAAAGAAGCAGATGTTTACCAGTACCTTAGCATTTACATGCTGTGAAATCAGTCTTCTCTAGGCCAAGATGTGTTTGAGTGCAAGCCCCATCAAGTTGGGAAGGTAGTTTAAGCTGAAATATTCATAGTTCCAACAGCTAACACAAATCTGTTTCATTTTCTAACTCACAGATGCAGTAAATTCTGCTGGCATAGCTTAAGAAGCGGAAACTAAATTGCAGAATTTGCTTTGTAAGAGTCCTATTAGCCATACGATGGCTGCAATGCATTATTTAGGTAAACTGAATATGAAATAACCTAAATAAATTATCTCTATATTGGGGGAAAATCAAAATTATCTAAATTTTGTTTTGAAAAATGGATATTTTTAAGATAATGGTTTGAGCTAAAAGGCATTTTAAAAGAAACCAAAAATGAAGAATGTTGCTAAAAGTCATGGCAATTAAAAATAGATTTATGTTAAATATAACTTTCTGAAGCCATCTCTCTTCTGGAATAGTACTAATATGAGAAACACTTAATTGCCATCAGAAAACTAAGTATAGGATGCAGATAAACTGTCAGACTGCAAAATAGAAAATCTGTGCAACTTCTGTCTATTTTCATGTCTGTCTGGGAACCTAGGCAATCCCAATTTAAATGAAAAGGGTGTGGCAGAAATTGGAGAACACTGGAGAATAGGAATGATCAGGATTATCCCAACCAATAGCTACAAATAGGGAATCACATTAGTCATGACAGCCATGACAGTCCTGTATCCATTGCTCTTGAACTCCAGTAAAGCATACTGTTTTATTGATAGTGTTGAAATTAAATGTCCTTATATAATTGGAATCAACACAGAGCCTTCTTGTCTATGGAGATTCTCAATGATCCAGGTCATGGTTGTCCCAAAGGTGTTTTTTCCCCAAAAAGGCAACTTGACTATCTTGGTTTTTTTCTTTGAAAATATTTCACTTCTCATCCAATAAGCTTTTTCAGTTCTAACTGACTAGTGGGGAATGGAATGATTTACTGTATATTCCTTGCAGTCATCTGGTTGTTAGCACTCTGAGAATCAGTAGTTAGCTCCTGAGAACTGTTGAAGCCACTTGTGGGGGGGGGGTCTATCTGTTCCTCACGTTCACCTGAGTCAGAATGCAAATGGGTGTGGAACCTTCTTGGGACAGCTGAAAAGACTGTGTTGTAAACAGGAGATAGGTGGTGTCACATCCCTCCCCTCTGTTGACAGAGCGCTGTTCAATTTTAACATAGATGGACTCTTTGAACCCTCTTTCAAACCAGTGGTCCTCTTTCTCCAGAATGCGTACTTTGCTGTCTTCAAAAAAGTGACCTTTGTCTTTCAGATGCAGATGGACTGCTGAATCCAATTCTGATAGCTTTGTTCTCCTGTGCAATGCCATGAGTTTCTGAAGTGGCTGCTTTGTTTCCCCAATGTTCAGATCTGCACATGGCTCATTGTATTGCATTCCAATGCATAATCATAACTGGATTATCAGGTTTCGTAGATTCTGTACTCAAATTTTATGTCACTTGCATTCCCAGCTGCACAAGATATACCACATAGTTCCTAAGAAGGCAGAACTCCATGGATAATTTCTAACAAAACAATTGTAACTATCATGGATGATAATACACCAATATCCCCCCAAAACCACGGACCTCAAGCCACACACACACCTTGCCACCAGATTGTTCAACTTTGGACATACTAATTGCTACTTCACCTTTGGCAATAACATATACTTACAATCAGAAGCACAGACATAACTCCACAATATGCCCTTATCTTCATGGCTGGCCTAAAGCAGGGTTTTTCAACCAGTGGTATGGGTACCACCTGTGGTACATTGGCACCTGGCAGGTGGTACGCGGCCATCCTAGAAAAGTAGTAGCGGGGGAGGGGAATGAGCTGAATCGGTGGCAGCACCACACAAGCCTGAGCAAGAGATGGCTGGAGCTGCAGGGCTGTCAGGGCTCAGCAGAAGCGCCAGAATCAGCGCCAGGCTCCAGCTGGAGCTTGGCGCTGATCCTGGTGCTTCTGCTGAACCCAGAAGAAGCGCCGATCAGCTGGAATGTTGCAGCATCTCCAGGGTCTTGTGATTTAGATTCAAATGCTTAGCAACTGATTCATATTTATGATGGTCACAGTGTCCCAGGGTCATGTGAAGTGACCAAACCTTCTGCAACCACCCAGCAAATGGGGGGGGGGAATAAAGCCAAACTCCACCCCAACCCACCACGATGCCAATCCTCAACATAAATGATCACAATAAAAACCTTGGACAGGAGGAAGAGCGCCACTGGGTGGGCAGGCAGGTGTCTTGCTCGGCTGTAGCTTAGGGGGCACTTTTTTCAATGCCATTGTAACTTCAAACAGTCACTAAGCGAACTGTTGTAAGTTGAGGACTACCTGTACTTTATCACTTTTTTCCTTTTTTTTTTTTGGTCATCAAGTTTTTGACACTTTGCTAGGTGACTGATGGTACTCAGATGTTGCCATATCCTAGAAGTGGTACAATGGGTGAAAAGGTTGAAAAGCCCTGGCCTAGAGTAGTGCTTTAATCTCTTAAAGCTCCCCCTTTACTTGAAATTCATTAATCACATTTTGATCATCTGGACCCATGGAAACTAAATGAATCTCATCAAATTCATCAGGACTTCATACCTTCTACCATCAATCTCAGCCTCAAAAACAAGCTCACTTCCTTGTTGTCACGCTAAAACTACACAATAGACACATAAATAGCACAGGATAGAGGAAACTTACAGATTGTCATGTGCATCTACATGCTTCTAGCTACTGACTGGATTACACCACCAAATTTATCATCTGTAACTAGGCTCTGTGCTACAGCTGCATTTGTTCTGATCTATTTGACAGATTATCAACTGGTGAAATTAAACCAAGGATCCAAGAAACTGAACTAATCACTCAACAAGTTTAATAGGCCAATCAACAGAACCAGTTCAGTTCTCAGAGAACACATATTAAAGGAAAAGCCTCAAAAATAGAACAATAGAATACCACTGAATATCACCCAAAGCTCACCGCTCAAACCACTCAAACACATTATTGATAAGCTACAGCATACTGGATAATGATACTGCACTTTCTTAGGCCTACATGGCAGGCTATATAGATTTGCTGTCTGGGATTTCAATCCACTCTTCCTAACAGGAAGGCTGAATTCAAGAACCATGTACATTAGCAAAAGAAAGGTAATACTATATTTTAGTTGATTGAGGGAAAGGAGCTTTAATTAAGCCCATCACAAAATCATAACATTGTGAACATTAGCATGCCTAATTTCGGATCATTATTGATGCACGAAACTTTCTATAGTGTATCTAGTATGAAATTTGATTTAGTAATCAGATTCCCACTCTTTGGCTGAGAAACAAAAAATGCCTTTGGTATGCCAATATAGATTAAATGTAGCTTGATATAAAGGTGAGGTGAAAGAAAGAAAAACAGTTTTAGCAATAGAATGTGATATTTCCATAATTCCCTTCAAGTCTGTAGCCAAAGCTTTTATTTTTCACTGAAGTCTAAGGAAAAGTAGAAACCTTCCTTCCCACATTGACATTCATACAGGACATACTTTCTTTAAACCCATTCATATTAACTATACCTCTGAGTACAATGAAACTCTTTTTTCCCCATTCAATTGCATCCAATTATCAGAGGCTATTTGGATAAGTCCCGCAGTTTTCTTGGCAAGGTTTTTCAGAAGTTGTTTTCCATTGTCCCCTTCCTAGGGCTGATAGGAAGCCCAGGGTTGGAATGGGACAAATTGGCTGTGGCCAACTCGCCATGGTTAACTCGCCATGGCGAACTCACTGTGGGACAACTCACTGTGGCCAACTCACCATGGGACAACTCACTGCAGGACAATTCAACAATTCAATTTAATCTGTAAGATTATCTGGGACACTACTCATCCTCTTCACAACCTGTTTTCCTTATTACCTTCTTGGGAGGAGGCTTCGTGATATCCATAGCAGAACATCCAAATTCAACCACAGTTTCATTCCATACAGCATTAACCTTGTGAACTATCAGGCTTCCTCCTTCCATTATATATTCAAGATGGACAGTATTTAATATTTTATTGTTATGTATATGTAGAGGAAAAGGGACGCGGTGGCTCAGTGGGTTAGGACGCTGAGCTTGTCTATCAGAAGGTCGGCAGTTTGGCGGGTCGAATCCCAAGTGCCGCGTAACAGAGTGAGTGCCTGTTATTCGTCCCAGCTTCTGCCAACCTAGCAGTTTGAAAGCACGTAAAAATGCAAGTAAAAAAATAGGGAGCACTACGGTGGGAAGGTAACAGCGTTCCGTGCGACTTTGGCGTCTAGTCATGCCGGCCACATGACCACAGAGACGTCCTCGGACAAGCGCTGGATCTTCGGCTTTCAAACGGAGATGAGCACTGGCCCCTAGAGTCGGAAATGACTAGCACGCATGTGCGGGGGAACCTTTACCTTTACCTATATGTAGGGGTGTGGGTCTATACATATGTTGTATGTAGTATGATTTAGGTGTGTCATGTATGTATTTCACTTTGAGAGCAGGCAACTAAATTTCATTTTTGATGTGTGCCATTGTGCACACAGTAAAAATGACAATAAAGATTATGTTATCTTATCTTATTTTTAATAATTAAAAAATTATTTTAATTTCTGTCATTCACATTTTATTTTATCCCTCCTTTTATCCTTTAATGATTCTATTCCACTACTTCTTCAGTATTAGTGTAACTCTTGCCCCCAGCGAGTTGTCCCATGGCGAGTTGTTCTATGGTGAGTTGACTGCAACATGTTGGCTGTGGCGAGCTGACTGCAGCAAATTGGCCATGGTGAGTTGTTGTAGACCTGCCCAGGGTCACCCAACTGGCTTTGTATCCAGGTGGCATAAGAAGTCATGGGTCCCCCATTTCTAGCCTGATATCTTAACCTCTACACCAAGCTGATTGTGACATTGAAACTTAACATAGGCAAAATACAAAATAGTGGTCTCCTGTTATGTATTTTCATTGTAATGGCAGGGTTTTGAACAAGTGGGGGGGATGTGTACATCCCAGTTTCAAGTCCAACTATTCTCTGACTGACATCACAGACATTCTGTGCCAACTTCTTAAATCCATTTTCTCCAACTTCCAAATATGTTGGGATCACAAATGGAATGGAAATTTGGAAACTGTGGTTCTGACACAGCTGCAGGCCATCTGCTTGGAGTAATCTCTTTTAAGTATGGTTTGGACCAGAAAGGTCTTACATGCAAAGCATTCATTCTCCAAATGAGGAAAATGTTGTCACAACATTTCATACCCACCAGATAATATTTCTAATGGAAATGCCACCAAGTAATGATATAGCTATTTATCTAAAAGAAATGTGACATTTATTGAGAACACTATTTGTGCCAGGAGATATTACAAAATATATCTCATCTTTCCTGAGAGGTGATTTATTCTTGGAAGAAAACCTCTAGGATCTTTATGAGTTGCTTACACCATACATGCTCTGTATAGTTCCTCACCTTATCTTTAAGGTTTATTTATTTTATTTAAGGTTTCTTAAATAAGAAGCTCCTGAGAGATATTAACACAAAAGCTTCTGAACTAACTAGAATAATTTAGATTATTAGCTCCTCAGGATTTTATTGCTTACATTACATTGTAAACTGAGGTACATAGAGGAGGATTATAATTTCAAGTAACATTTACACACTGAAATTGCCTTTTCTCAATATTTTGAAAACCCTAAAATTAAATGCAGCAAAGTCTTCATATTTTTCCTTCCTTATTTGATTCTTGAAGAAAGAAACTCTAAAGAAAAAAGAAAAAAATATTCATACTGAAATTCATCCTCATTTGTACATCATAAATATGGAGTCCAGATGACATGAAACCTTCCAAATTCCACTGAAGAATTTAACTTGGTAGTGATATGGCTCAAACATAGAGACATCTTTTTCTCCCCATTTCGTGTTTTCTGGATTTAACTCTCTTCTGGATTAAATCTCTTGGAGATTTAATTCTTGCAATTATTTGTAAACCATCCAGTGACCTAATAAAGGTATTATTTTAGGGATTTTTTTCTCACAATATCTCTGAGCATGTGGCTACTTTACAATATTTACTATAAAATTAAAGTTTTAAGGGGTCTCATGTGATATAAATTTAGTCCAGTACCAGCAACAAAAATCCTCTCCAGAATTATCAAAGAATGACAAATTAATCCTTCTGCAAATATTAATTGCAAATTAATCTCAAAACAACTTTCAATGAGATTTCTATTATCTTTGGACTGAATCACATAAACTATTCACATCAAATGTTGTCTAACATCTTGTTAATATCAAATTACATCACTGGTAAAACAACATGCTGGATGGATGGATGATGGATGGATGGATGGGAGGGAGGGAGGGAGGGAGGGAGGAAGGAAGGAAGGAAGGAAGGAAGGAAGGAAGGAAGGAAGGAAGGAAGGAAGGAAGGAAGGAAGGAAAGGAAGGAAGGAAGGAAGGAAGGATCCAACAATAAAATATAAACACAGGGTCATTTAATAGACAGGACACAGGACCTCTTTATTTTAATCAACAAGCTTTAGAACCATTATGCTAACAGAGATATATGAATGCATCTATTTCTTTATTTAAAAAAAATAGCATGCACAGTATGTGTTCAGAAGGGTTAGGAATCCAGATCCTAAGTGTAACATAAGGACTAGTCCCTTTCCTTCAGGACTTTTCAATTAATAGTCTTTTTGCAATCCACTATTTGTCTTGCCAGAAAATCATATAGGCAGATTTTTCTTAGTAGAGCAGGTTGCAACCCTGGCTTGTGATATTCATCTCTAAACAGGTGAAGCAGCAAGAAGTTAGATTCTGTCCATGTCACGGATCCATTTAGGGTCACCCATCTCTCTACTTCCTAAGAGTATCAAATCTAAATGGTAAATGTGACAAATTAAAAAAAAATTAACTGGGATGTGAAATGTCATGGGAAGAGGAAATAAATGGCTTGCTAGGTTACAATATAGCAACCTTCTGTTTCTTTGGATACAAATAACACGATTTTTAACTGGGTTTTCACTTATTGGAATGTGATATTTCCATAATTGCCTTCAAGTCTGTTTAATTGACAATGTGGATTTTTATTAAGCCATTGATTTGTTGTTTAAGCATCAATTTGTTACAAATATTAATAAGATTTCTACATGGATGTTATTCAGAGATGTATCCAGTGTAGTTAATTAAAACATAATTATCTATATGTCTATTAAACTAGCAATAAAAGTAATAGCATAAAAATGCAAAAATATTATTAGGATATACGATTTGTGAGTTCAAACAAACAAGCAAGAATTGCAATGCCTCTTGTTCTAAGATGCTAAATTCCTACTGCAGTAAAGTCAATAGGATTGTCCACTACTGTACATAGAAAGGGCTGACAGAAAGTTTTCTTACCAAATGCTAGAGAACAATACATTTACATATAAAGTAATCTGACCATAAGGACTACAATCTAAGGATTATCTAATGCCATCTTAGATTTACTCATTGTCCATCCTTGGGCAGCTACTAAGGATGTAATGCTCTTGTCTAGGACAGGGAGCACAATCTCTGTAGCTTGAAGGGCTGTGCCAGGTTGGTGTTGGGTCTGCAGCAAAAACTTCATAGATGCAAAGAGCCAGATATAAACCAGACATCTAGAATTTGTTTAGATTTTTGCAGCACAGATACAGTAGTCATAAATTGGTCTGCACTCCAAATATCCATTCAGCCAAGACCTTGTTGGGGCAGGAGGAGTTTCACAGATTTAAAATCAATGAGGTGCACTAAAGCCTCGCAATGTTTAAATCATTAATTTTACCTTTTCACCGCTTCAAAATGCATAAAGGGGGGAAAAAAAGAACTGGGGGAACTATTTTGATCCCAGCTTGTCTTGCACAGTTCTAGCAGAGCTTAACGCTCCTGCTGGCTCTTTAAGCTGCGCTCCATTTTAATTGCATGAAACAGTCACACTGTAACATGTGAAAAAAGAGACAAATAAGAAGCTGTGGATTGCCCACTCCTCTCTTAATACTAGGACTAATTAAGTTGACTGGCAGTAGATTCAGGAGAAAGTCTGCTTCACACGATGTATAATTAATAGATAGCATTCACTTCAAAAGATGTAAGTGGGTTGAGATGGATTTAAAGGAGGAGTAGAGTAATTAATAGTGGATAAGGCTATGAAAGTACTATGAGTTATGATAGCTACATTAATCATTCATGGCAAGAAGCAGCAATCTACTGAATGAAGCTTCCTGTGTGGAAGGCAATTGTGGGCCAGGATTATTGACTTCTGTCACTTCTTTCAGTCTTTCTAGACATATTTCAACAAACATAATAGGTCTGATGCTGGATCAGATACTCAGCAGAACTGCTATGATCTTAGGTAGTTTTTATTGCCCAGTATACATGACTGTCAGAGTCACAAACTATTTCTTTAAAAAAGATGTACAGTATATCCTGCAAAGACCCTTGTTTGGGGTGCTAACAGCCGTCTCCAGATCTTTAAAACAACCAAATCTTTTCCTGGCATCCCATTACTGCCCTTCACAGTTGAAGCAGCATTAGTGGGGGAAATTATACTGCCTAGGACACAGGTCTGCAACCCGCGGCTCCGGAGCCGCATGCGGCTCTTTCAGCCGTCTCCTGCGGCTCCCAGTCCTCTGCCATGTGCAGTCCAAAAAAAAAAAGTGGGACTAAAAAAGTTCAATCAATTCAAATATGCAGGGTATGTGCATATCTCACCTTGGCTCCACTCTTCAGTCAAACCCTGTTCTGCACATGCGCACATGTACGCGCATGCGCACACATTTTTTGCGGCTCCCAGTTTTTCCTTTTGTGAGGGAACCGGTTCCGAGTGGCTCTTTCACTGTTTCAGGTTGCTGACCCCTGGCCTAGGATGTGTGATTTTCCCTGAAAATTAACTCATTTTCTGGTTTTCTGAGGGTGAACAGAAGAAGCATGTTTCAAGATAGTTTTACTCCTTTATAATTAAAAAAAGAGAGAGGGCTACTTCCCACCTTTTCTCTTTAGATCAGAGGTCTTTAAACTTTGCCCTTTTATGACTTGTGGACTTGAACTCCCAGGCAGACTGGCTGAGGAAGTTTGGGAGTTGAAGACAAATCACAAAAGGGCAAGTTTGAAGACCCCTGCTTTAGACTGATCTCTGCTACTGAAAGCGTGAACTGAGGGATGGCTTCTAGCCTGGTCTGTAACCAGAGGCTATAAAGCAGGGGTGGGGAGCTATGGGCCTTTTGTGATTTGTGGACTTCAACTCCCAGAATTCCTGAGCCAACCATGGTGGCTCAGGAATTCGGGGAGTTGAAGTCCACAAGTCATAAAGGGGCCATAGTTTCCCACCTCAAGTCCTCAAATAGAATAGCCGCCTCTTAAACTGTTATTTCATATGGTTGGGATTTTCCAGCAGGATAATCTCACTATAGACTGCAAGTCTTTGAGCTAGAGCCTTGGTGGAGCAGTGGGCTAATGCCTCCTTAAGTAACACCAGCTGCCTGCAATTAGTGCAGGTTCGCATCCCACCAGGCTCAAGGTTGACTCAGCCTTCCATCCTTCCGAGGTAGGTAAAATGAGGACCAAGATTGTTGGGGGCAATAAGCTGACTTTGTAATAATGCCACTTGGTGTGTGTGTGAAAGCCCTAATAAGCAGGCATATACATAGAATGAAGGCTACTGCTAAGCTTGTAAGCCGCCCTGAGTCTTCGGAGAAGGGTGGGATATAAATGGAATTAAATAAAAAATAAAAAAATCCAGGCTGTTGGAAAATATGAGATCTCTGAATAAATCAGGATCTTTTATACTGGTATTTTTTTGTCTCTAATGGTAATTCCTGATAACCCACAGCTAACATGCCTTTTTGTGTATATCTGAAGGAAACTACTTGGGAAGATGGACAACCTCCTTATGATATGGTGCTCTTATCAAAAGAAATACAAAGTGGGCCCACAGGAGAAAGCAATTCTCTTGCTGTTTTTTAATTATGGCATGAATTGTGAAACAGCCTCCACTAAGAGGCCATAATGGCTTTCCCCAATCAGGCATCTTCCAGATGTATTGGGATTCTGAAGTTCCCAGATTTCTCATAGTAGCTGGAATTTTGTCATTTGATGTCCAAATGCATCTGAATGGGCCTGATAGGGGAAGGCTAAATTCAGGCTCTCTCTATTTTCTGACATTTATAATTTTAAGTCTTTTTGGAACTGCAATAAAAATGAAATTACTGATGGTTTATTCTCAGTTTTAATATAGTAATTGGCTTTATTCTGTTTATTGTTCTACTGGCTGTTTTATGAACCTAAAAATATTAACTGCTCACAAAACATCTGTTACCAGGAAGACAAAAAAAAACGTGCATGTGATGGATGTTAAGTTCCACAGGTTCTTGTAACACATCAATCTTATTCTTGTGTCGCTAATGAGCATCTCTGAGAATAGAATAGAATAGAATAGAATAGAATAGAATAGAATAGAATAGAATAGAATAGAATAGAATAGAATAGAATAGAATAGAATAGAATAGAATAATAACTTTATTGTCACTTTGAATGTACACTAATTGGCATACATTAAAATGAAATTTCATTGCATTCAGCTCTCATTATGCACATACCCACATACACACACATATATGACACAGAGAAATATCAGAGTCTAGTTCAAAAGACCATGCCTTTGCGCGTTCACTGGCAAGCAAGCAACAGCAACAACAACCGTATATGGTGGATGTGCATGGCTGAGCTCCGTTAGGAGCTTCGGCAATTTTAGCAATGTGGCGACCCTGGGGAGCTTCACAGTGATATTTGGGTCCTGTGAAGGTTTTGGGTGAGGAGGAGGACGAGGACGAGGGAGCTGAGCTTTGGTGCCTGCCTTTGGAACGCCTACATGGTTTGCCTGGCTCTGGGAGCCTGGACTCACCGAGGGCTCCGAGGACTCCGAGGACTCTCTGAGGTCTTTCTGAGGACTATCAGCTGAGCCCGGAGGAGCCTGGAGGAGCCCGGAGGAGTTTCGGGAGTTTCTGGACGGCTTGGTGGACACGGAGGAGCTGAGCAGAGCCCCGTGTTGTATGGTGCCGATCAGCTGTTTGTCGGTGCCGTAGGGACCCGGCGAACTCCGATGGAGGCTGTTGGGCGCGGAGGAGCTGGGCGGAGCCCCGATGGAGACTGCTGAGGCTGCTGAGGCTCCTGGAAAGACCCTGATTTTTTGCTGAAGCTTGCTCGGCATGGCTCCGACCGGCTGACCGTTTGTGCAACGGAGGTCCCGAGACCCCTTCTATGGAGCCTGGTGGTGTTCCTGAGATCTGTGACGCCCGGATTAATTTTTTACAGCTCGGTGATGCTCTGGAACGCCTTCCTGCTGCTTGGGGAGCCGCGTGTTGTGGACTGACTATGAATCGCGGCTTGGAGCGGCGGGGGGGGTGAAAATGCTGGAGTGGTGGAGACGTTGTTTAGCTGGTTTCCGAGATGGCTGACGGTGAAGGGAGTGGGCCTCTCTGATATGGTGACCTGGCCTGGTGGTGGAACGCGGACGCTGTTGCCTCGGACATTTGTGAGGCAAAATTTAATCTCTGCGCCGCCAGAAAATCATTGGACCATGTTGTGGTTTCCATTCTTGACTGACTATCATCCAGTCTTTTTTGCAACATGGAAGTGACTTATATAACCGGAATCTCTCCTACCATTTTGTGACCATGCCGGCTTATTAATCCTGATGTATTTTAGATTCTTTGCTCTAACTCCCTCCCCTTCTCCCCCCTCCCCTATAATAGAAGGCCCGGGTTGTAACCACTGTGGGAGAGTGGTTAAGTTTTTACATCTGCTGCCTCCCAGAGGTGAGAGCTCTGGGGGGTATTGCTCCCCCGGTTTGTATGTACCAGGCTGCCCCCCGGCTTTGACCGCCGTGAGAGGGCGGGATTCGATCTGTTCCGGGATTTCGCAGCTCTAGTGGCAGTGGAGCTGGGCTGGCTTTCTGGTCATTTGCCTTCGATTTATTTATTTTGAGATCCTCCCATGTTGATCTGGTCTGCCTTGCTGTTTTTTTTGTCGGACTTGTTAAGATCATGCGTCTGACTTACTCTAGCACGACCTTATACGCTCTCAGGGGGGGCCCCCCATCCTGGGAGCGACCCGCCTTACTTTTTACACCTCCTCTTGATGAAGGGCCCGAGTGTTGGGACCCTGACAGATGGCTGGGCATGGGTAGGGGCCTCCGTTATAAGCCAAATAAGAGGCCCCTGGTTAGTTTTTTGGTTAAATTTTTTAGGAGGTTAGGGAGGGGGGTGGGATCTTTTGGTTGTTTGGATATGGGGGGCAGTCCAGCAACCACTGTTCAGGCCATGGCCGGGATTGATCGCGGAGGGGAGGAGCGGGGGTCGGTCGCCCCCGGGGCTCCAGGGCAAGTCGTGGGAATGCCTATTCCCACGACATTAGGGAATGGCAGCAGGTGCAGAAACAGAGGGCCGTATCGATCTCAGGGAAGGCCTCTCCGCTACTTGCAAGCGGTGAGGCGTTCCGACCCTCTTGTTCTGCCCCGAGGTCCCGGGAGTGAGGATGTGCAGCCTCCTGAGCTCCGGCTGGTGTACTTGAATGCCAGGTCTGTCGTTAATAAAGCTCCTCTCGTCCGTGACTTGGTCAAGGGTGAGCAGGCGGACCTGGCTTGCATCACGGAGACTTGGTTGGGCCCAGAGGGCGGTATTCCTCTGGCTGATCTTTGCCCACCAGGTTTCCGGGTGCTACACCGGCCTCGGGCTCAGGGTAGGGGTGGGGGAGTGGCTGTTGTTATGAGGGAGACCTTAGCTCCGCGGGAGGCCACCGTTCCGCAGATAGTCGGGTGTGAGTCTCTCTTCTTGAGATGCGGCCCTGGTGCGCAGTTGGGCTTGCTGCTGGTGTACCTTTCGCCTAGTCACGCAGCAGCAGCCCTGCCTGAGCTTCTCGATGTCCTCTCTGGGTTGGTGGTTGAGTTCCCGAAACTTATAGTTTTGGGGGACTTCAATCTACCATCTCTGGGAGGATCATCTGAGTTGGCTCGGGAGTTCATGGCTTCCATGACGGCCATGGACCTGACGCAAGTAATTTCAGGACCGACTCATGAGGGAGGCCACACCCTTGACCTAGTTTTCTTATCTGGTCGGTGGTTAGATGATCTTGGTGGGGGCTCCCCAATTATTACTGTATGCCCCTGTCATGGACCGATCATCATCTCCTGCGGCTGGTCTTCCGTTTTGCCACCCCCCGCCGTGGGTGTGTGGAACCAGTTAGATGGTACCGCTCCAGACGCTTAATGGATTCCGCAAGATTCCAGGCAGCGCTGGGGTCCCCACCTGCCTCCCCCACTCACAGCTCGGCAGATGCCTTAGTGGAAGCTTGGGAAAGGGCAGCCACTGAGGCTCTTGACCGAGTTGTACCCTTGCGGCCCCTGACCCGATGCAGATCCCGTCGAGCTCCATGGTTCTCCGTGGAGCTCCGGGAGATGAAGCGTCGGAGACGGGGCCTAGAGAGCGGTTGGAGGTCCAGCCGATCCGAATCCGACCGATTGCGACTAAGAACCCATATTAGGTCTTATCTCGCTGCGATAAGGGTGGCGAGGTCTAATCACTTCGCTACCCTTATCGCGTCCGCAGATAATCGCCCGGCCGCTCTGTTTAGGGTGACTCGCTCCCTCCTTAATCAGGAGGTGAGGGAGGAACCCTTGCAGGGTCGTGCCGAGGAGTTTAACAATTATCTGTCGGACAAAATCACTCGGATTCGGACCGGTCTGGACTCTGACTGGGCAGAGTCTGGCGATCAGGACGCGGGTGGTCTTGTCGATATCACTTGGGAGGAGTTTGATTCTGTGACTCCGGAGGAAGTGGACAGGATTATGGGGAGACTGAGCTCCACCACATGTTTATTGGACCCGTGCCCTTCCTGGCTGGTTTATGCAGCCCAGGAGAGGACACGCAGCTGGTTCCAGGCAGTTATATCAGCTTCTTTGAGTGAGGGTAGCTTCCCTGCCGTCTTGAAAGAGGCAGTGGTGAGGCCCCTCCTCAAGAAGCCTGCCTTGGACCCAGCTGTATTGAACAACTTTCGTCCGGTCTCCAACCTTCGCTTTCTTGCGAAGGTTGTTGAGAGTGTGGTGGCGCATCAGCTCCCTTTGGTCCTGGATGAAGCGGATTATCTAGACCCGTACCAATCGGGTTTCAGGCCCGGGCACAGCACGGAGACGGCATTGGTCGCGCTGGTGAATGATCTCTGGAGGGCTCGGGACAGGGGTCATTCCTCTGTTCTAGTCCTATTAGACCTCTCAGCGGCTTTCGATACCATCGACCATGGTATCCTGCTGCGGCGTCTCAGGGCATTGGGAGTGGGAGGCACGGTCCTTCAGTGGTTCTCCTCCTATCTCCAGGGACGCTCGCAGTCGGTGTTGACAGGGGGGCAGAGGTCGACCGCGAGGTCTCTCGTTTGTGGAGTTCCTCAGGGGTTGGTCCTCTCGCCTCTCCTGTTCAACATCTATATGAAACCGCTGGGTGAGATCATTCGTGGCTTTGGAGTTGGGTATCATCAGTACGCTGATGATACCCAGCTTTTTCTTTCTACCCCAAACCACCCCAGTGATGCCCTCAACGTGATGTCCCGTTGCCTGGAGGCGGTTCGGGTCTGGATGGGGAGGAACAGACTTCAACTCAACCCCAACAAGACCGAGTGGCTTTGCATACCTTCATCCCGGGTCTATTTGGATATTCCATCTCTTTCTATGGGGGGTGAATTATTACCCCCCGTAGATAGGGCTCGCAACTTGGGAGTCCTCCTAGATTCGCGGCTCACCTTGGAAGATCACATGGTGGCTGTGACTAGGGGGGCTTTCGCCCAGGTTCGCCTGGTGCGCCAGTTGCGGCCCTATCTAAGCCGGGATGATTTATGCACGGTCACTCACGCGCTCGTGACCTCTCGTCTAGACTACTGCAATGCTCTCTACATGGGGCTTCCCTTGAGGACCACCCGGAGGCTCCAACTGGTACAGAATGCAGCCGCGAGAGTTGTGTTGGGAGTCTCCCGATACTCCCATGTGACACCTCTGCTCCGTGAGCTGCATTGGTTGCCAGTTGTCTTCCGGGTGAGATTCAAGGTGCTAGTAATGGTGTTCAAAGCCCTCCATGGCATGGGGCCGGAGTACCTCAGGGAACATCTGCTGCCAGCATCAAGCTCCCTGCGCCCTGTGCGTTCCCACAGAGAGGGCCTCCTCAGGGTGCCACCGGTCAGAGAATGCCGTCTGGTGGCCCCCAGGGGGAGATCCTTCTCTGTGGGCGCCCCGGAGCTATGGAACCAGTTACCGGTTGAGCTCCGGACGGCGCCCGATCTGCGCTCCTTTCGCCGCGATCTGAAAACATACTTGTTCGAGCAAGCCGGCCTGGCCTGAGGGGGGATTGGTGGGTTTTTTTTATCATTTTTAATTGGGGTTTTTACTATGTATCAATTGTATTTTAATCGGGCATGTATTTAATTATCTTTTAATTTTTGTAAATTTCTGTGTTTTATTCTTGCCCTGTACACCGCCCTGAGTCCTCCGGGAGAAGGGCGGTATAGAAATATTAATAAATTAAATTAAATTAAATTAAATTAAATTAAATTAAATTAAATTAAATTAAATTAAATTAAATTAAATGTGTGTGTGTGTGTGTGTGTGTATATATATATATATATATATATATATATATATATATATATATATATATATATATATATATATATATATATATATATATATATATATATACACACACACACACACACACACATACGTAACAAAACTGTTACAGGATCTAGTAATTCTGCTATAAATACTTCGAAACCTCCTCCCAGAGGGGAGCAACAGAAACACACCGTGAAGTGGGTGTATGGGGTCTCTAACAATGCTTCAAGCTCTAACCACATAGTGCTTATAAGCAGTATCCTGAATAATGGGAAGCGAGCTTCCTATAATCTTCTCAGCTGTCCTTACCATTCTCTATATGGACCTTCTGAGGCTCTGCTACCACCAAACAAAACAGTGATGCAGTTTGTTAAAACGCTGTCAATCGTGCCTCTCTAAAAAGTGGCCAGGACAGAAGGAGAAAGATGTGCTCTCCTCATCTGACACAATAAATGCTGGTTTGCACACTGGTTTGCATGCTTCACTAAAGATAACATATGAAGAGACCAAGTCAGATTGTTAATTATCTGCACCCCCAGGTACTTAATATTATTGACCACCTCCACAGCTGCAGCCTTGATAAAAGTGGAGTATGACTATGCCGGCTCTTTCTAAAATCAACAATGATCTCCTTTGTTTTATTAACATTCAAAACCAGGTTATTTTTATTGCACCAGTCCACTAAAGCCTTCACCTCCTCCCTATAAGAATCTTCATTATCATCCCAGATAAGACCCACCACTGCTGTGTCATCTTTATACTTCACAATTGTTCTGTTCCAGCCTACAACCGGCCCTGTTTGTGTGTCAGGAACAACCCATTTTTCCTTTTAACAATCAATAGGCTGAAAAAAAACCAAACCAAATTTATTCCAAATAATAAAGTCTTTCAAACAAAAAAGCAGCAGAATATTTTCTTCAACCAAATACATGATTCAAAACATCCAACAAGAGTCAAACAAGAGTCAAACAGATTAGCAAGAACAGACCAGGATTCTCTTTGAATGTCTCTGAATGGTTGCCTTCAGCAACCAGCACCACCCACACCTTCCCCTTTTATTATCTGTCCCAAGGTGTGCCTTCGCAATGCCTTCTCCTCCTTTCACTGAGTTGCCTCATAGATTTTCTTTGCTCTGCTCTGCTGGATTGCCTTCTGCTTCTAGCGTCTCTAAACAGATTCAGCTGTGACTCCTCTGAGCCTGACACCTCCTCCTCACACAGCTGAGCCTCATGAGGAACATAATTGGAGGGGCCAGGCTGAGAGTCCTGCAGTGCATCAGAGCCTCCCTCCGACACTGAAGGCTCTCCAAACCCCTCCTCCTCCTCAGATTCCTCAGACTCAGCTGTTGGGAGCACAGGCTGACACTGAATCACAACGACAATATGATTCATAGTAGACTTAGCACAGCAATCATGGGTTATCAAGGTGAACAGTAACGGACTCCACCAACCTGGCGGAAATGGCAAAGATTTCAGCGTACTTGAAAGACCATTCGCAACAGAGATATATTGTGGAGTGGAAAAAATGAATTGATTACATCCAGAATAAATATGGGACTAAAAAGTTTCACTTAGCATTTGAATAAGTATTGATGTGATATTTATATTGCTTGTAGTTATTTTATAAGAGTTAAAGTGCGACAGATTTAATAGTTATTGTTGTTTGCATATGGTAGATTATGATTGTTTTTACTGTTATACCTTGTATTTAGCTCTGGGAAGTCGGGGAGGGGGGAGGGGGAGGGAGGGAGGTGTTGGGGAGGGTTGGGAAGAGGGGAGGGGGTTGGGAGGGGTTTTGTTTTGTTTTGTTGAAAATAAAATGTACTGTAAAACTTTTCAATAAAAAAAAAGTAATGGACTCCAAACACAGCCCTGTGAGGAACCTGTACTCAAAAAGATGGGATAGGAAACTTTTCTTCCAACTCGCACAAACTTACCTTTAAAGCCCTACATGGCTTAGGCCCGGGATACTTGCAGGACCATCTGCTGCTGGGAACGAATTCCCACCGCCCAGTACGCTCACACAGAGAAGGCCTCCTCAGGGTACCGTCCGCTAGACAATGTCGGCTGGCGACCCCCAGGGGGAGGGCCTTCTCTGTGGGAGCACCAGCCCTGTGGAACCAGCTCCCCCCTGAGCTTCGGATGGCCCCAGATCTCCAGTCCTTTCGCCGCGGCCTCAAAACACTCCTTTTCCACCTGGCTGACCTGGACTGACAGGGATTTTAATTATGTTTTTAATTTTTAACTCTATTTTTTTAATTTATTTTAATTTTTAATTTTAATTTATTGTACAGAGGCCTTTAATTTTAATTTTATCTTAATTTCTGTATTTATTGTATGTTATTGTTGTTAGCCGCCCTGAGTCCTTCGGGAGATAGAGCGGGATATAAGTCCCATTAATAAATAAATAAATAAATAAATAAATAAATAAACAAACTGGAACCTATCAATAAGGAAGTCAAGTACCCAGTTAGGTAAGGAAGTATTAAAATCTAATAGGCCCAGTTTTTTCCCCAAATGCTGAGGAATAATTGTGTTGAATGCCAAACTAAAATCAATATACAGCATTCACATATGAGTATTCTTCTCCTCCAAGTGCATCAAACTAAGATGAAGCACAAGAAAGTGCATCATCTATAGCAGGGGTCCCCAACCCCCGGTCCATGAACCAGCACTGGGCCATAGCATGCCAAAAACCAATCCACGCAAACAAGCAAAGCCCCATCTGCGGGATGAAGGCAGTACATCAAACAACACCCCCTCCGGTCCACACAAAAAATCTCTCTCCACGGAACCGGTCCCTGGTGGTCAAAAGGTTGGGAACCTCTGATCTATAGAACGGTTCTTCCAATAAGCAAACTTCAATGAGTCAAATGTAGGGGGAAGGCATGAAACAATATAGTCCTTTACCAATCTCTCAAAACACTTCATCATAATGAAAATGAGTGCAACCGGACAGTAATCATTAAGGCTTGATGGAAGAAGCAGTATTAATTTTAAAAAATCACAGCAACCAAGTTGGATATAAAATTGCATCTAGCTGGATTTTTCACAAGCTGTTGCAGAAATAATGTGGCTTGTGGTCGAAACAAGGAATTAAATTCCTAAAAAAACCAGTGTATGTAAAGCATTCTTGATGAACAACTATGGTCAAATGGAGAAATTACAGGTAAATACTAGACTCACTGAAACTCTGTTCTATTGAAAAGTCCCTTTTCCAGAAGTCCAACTATGGAAGCAATTCATATAAAGAAGGAAGTTTTAATGTACCAAAACAGAAGACAAATGAAGTATAAATATCGTTGTTCTCATCTGCAGTTGTTCTTTGACAATTATATTATTAATGGTGTGTGCCTTCATAGTTGGATGACTGCTATAAAGCATTTTAAAAAAATCAAGTCATGAAAAATAAACAGAATTTCTTTGCCCTTTGCCATGCTACCCATCAAAAATTCCCTTCTTCCTTCCTTCCTTCCTTCCTTCCTTCCTTCCTTCCTTCCTTCCTTCCTTCCTAACATCTTAATTATATATACTAACAAGCAAGAACAGACAGGAAAAATGGCATATACCAATTGTAAGATGAGTAGGTGTTTCTCTCCTAAAGTTGTGGACTGCATTTTTAAATTCCTTCTTGGTATTTCCAAAACCAGTATGGTGACATAGTCATTCTGTTTTCCAAGAATGCAGAACGCTGTGGTGGTAATTAGGGAGCATGAACATCCACACTATAGCCAGCTACACACACACACACACGTAGATGTAGGTGGTAGGGGTGTGTGTGTGTGTGTGTGTGTGTCACACACAGCATTCTAATTATTTCTTGCCAACTAAAACTGAGGTTAGCAACTGGCAAACTGGGAGAAAACTGGGGGGAGGGGTGCTGCCAACCGGTTTTTTGCTGGCCAATAAAGAACCTGATGTGCTTTCATGGCACTTGAGCATGCACTTGAGCATCGCTACACAAGCCCTCTCCCATGATGGCATCACGATGTGATTGTAGAGCAAGGTTTAACTTGTTCCACTTTGCTGACACTTTATGAGACACTCTTGTCAGGAGGACTGAGAACAACCAAACTCTTCTATTTGTGAACATCCCTCTCTTAAGCTCCAGGTGATATTTTCATGTTGCTATAGTGGAAAGGTGGTCCTCGGCTGCCATTGTTTTTAAAATGTCAGTTATTTGATTTTAAAGGGAATCTCTAGCACTCTATTAGGTTTACAAAGGGAAAGGAATGACATGAATTCTTCAGTTCCCTCTCTTCAGCAGCAAAGTCATTAAATGTTGCTGCCACAACAAGTTCTGAAGCTGCTCCCTCAGGAAAATGGCACAAGCTATTTGCATCCACTATGGAGAAGGCCATCTGTCCAATCCTTTTATCATTTGTGCTCACTGTTCCTCCACACTTTCAGTCACAAAGTACCTCCAGCCGCCTTTATCTCCAGCACTCTCACTTTCAGATCTCGTCTCTGCCCCAGGCAGGCAGCTCTGCTTTTGTGTGCTGCTGCACATCTCTTCTCATAATGTTTGGAAGTACATGGTAGCCAGCACTGAGATGACTTTAATTGGTTCTTTGTGATCATCTGAGCACAGAAGCTCACAGTGGGGTGTGGACAATTTTCTCTGTACTATGATGAAGAGTTGTGTGTCCCTGCCACCATATATGGAGTGTTGGGAGAAATTCATCTGATCTATGTGGTTTGAAGAAAGATTTCTTGTCTGCAACACTCACCATCTGCAGCAATCTCAGAGGGTTTCCATGTAGTTGTTCCAACCCATAAAAACTTTGAATCAACCAGGTGTCCTTTGGATATTCAAAGACGACAGAGCTTCAGAAGAATGGAAACATTCATAATTTAATGATAATAACTTTGCTTTAAATAGCTCTGGACACTGAGGAAGAACAGGACTCTTGTTGCCAAGGCAAACATTTGCTGAGTATTCTCAGTAAAGGCAAAAAAGCTTTTCCTTCCCCAGACTAGAACATCTACTTCAGTTCTCACCCCATTTACTTTACAGCATTTACTTCCTTATCAGTGATTCTTAGTGGGAACCATCTCTTGCTGAAATTATAGAAAGAGCTGCCAGGGTAATGAACATTTTGTCCTAACACTTGGTTTTCTTCTCTGTTTTGTGGGCTGCCACAGTTTGTAGTAGTGCAAGGTAGAGCATTATAAAGATACTGTTCCAGCAAGTACTGGCCCAGCCAAGTTGTTTTGGTGATGCAATAAATAACAGATGAAGAAAAGCTTTGAGTTTCTGTTCTGGCAGTGATGGATAGGATGAAGGAAGGAATCTTGCACTCCCTCCTCCCTCCTCTCTTATTCCCACACCTGAGGCTGCAAACTTGACATTAGGAGCACTGTGACATTTAGTACTGTCAAGAACACCACAGAGACTACATTTCTCAAAAACGCTGGTCCCTGCGTCACCCGTATAGCGATATCCAGGGGGAGTGTAATGCTGCCTTTGAAATTCAGAACATTCAACTGGTCCAAAATCTGCAGCCAGATATGTCTCTCCCTCTTAAAGCAGCTTTACCAGCTACCAGTACTGAGTGCCAGTTTCTGGCAAGGGAATACATAACTGAGATGATGATGATGATGATGGTCTCAATTAGATATTCTCCTTCCACTAAATGGTGTTCACAAGTGAAGCAGTCCTAAACATTCAAAATGTAGCAAAGTGAATATGTATAGCCTGAATACAAAAAATGCATCTGACTCCCACACAGCTAGATCGTGAAAAGTATGGAAATTGGTGGTACAGTATTAGTCAAAATATCCAAGGTTTTATAGAAACAACTATGGAAACGTGGACAATACATTTAGTGTTCAATTCTTGATGAGCTAGATGAAATCAAAATAAAAAGAGAGATCTTTCAAAGTGTTTCAATATTATCTTTATTATTCAAGGATGGAATAATTGACTATATCAGACATGTCAAACACAAGGCCCGGGGGCCAGATCCGGCCCGTGAAGTGGTTTCATGTGGCCTGTGAAGCCATCCTGGAAACAGTGAGGGAACGGCCCCCACTGCCTTGGCCCTGGCCCAGAGACCCTCCTTCTGCCAGAGACCCTCAGATCTGTCCCACTCCTGCCCAGGCCCCCATAGGCACCCTTGATGCGAATGATGTAGAGCTGGCCATGCCCACCCAGTAGGCCATATGCACTCTAGCCACGCCCACCCAGTAGGCCACGCCCACCCAGACCATACCCACCTGGCCCCCTGAGGGCAACCGCAATGCTGATGCGGCCATCAATGAAATTGAGTTTGACACCCCTGGACTATATAATAACTAGATGCAGCAACATCCTATAGATTTATTACCAAAAAAAGGCATGATTGAGTTTGAAAAATGTCGCCACTGGCATTTATGTAAAAACAGTATAGATTCAGACAGTGGTGGGATTCAAATATGGGAACAACCAGGTCTCTGTGTGGATGCTGTTTCCGGAACTCCATTCTGGGCCTGGGCAACAAAAAATTAGCTACCGGTTCTGCCGAAGTGGTGCGAACTGGCTGAATCTCACTACCAGATTTAGACTCAGTAAGAGTAACAAGAAACAAAAAAGTTATAAGGTTTTAAAATTGAGACTGATTTTATACCTACAACACATTAGACATTATTGTCATTGAAAAGAGCTATGTTTAATTTATTGAGTAGCTTTTTCAAGAGCCAGTAATATTGAAGAGAAAGAATTGGAAAAGATTATAAAATAGTGAGGTTTGCATATAGAGATCACAACGGTTTGGGAGATGTCAACAGTGGCATCGATTGCTATTGGACATTGTCTAAATTTGGAACAGGTTACAACAGCCCAGTTACAATTAACAGCACTGATTGGCACCCCATACTGAAGTAGATGCTCCCTCGGTGAGGCTTAAGTCATGATGAGCAAAAGCAGTTGCCATCAGTTGCGATAATACAGGATTAGTGGAATTGAAATAATAATGATAAATTGTACAAGTTGAGAAGGAAGATTCCCGATTATGAAGTGATTACACTTTAGTTGTCAAAAGAGATATTCTTTCCTCCAGGATCCTTTTCAAAGAGCTGCTTCGGTCTCAGGTAGAAATAATTTCAAACCTATCTCGTTCGAAGGGTTTTCATTCCATTTTCCCAACTCACCATCATCAACCATTTGAAATAAATGCTCTGTTTTGCAGCATATGGGCAAGACAGAAAAGTAAACAGTAATTTAATCCATTCTTATTTGTGTGAAAAACCCAAATAGATAAGTCTTTATTGTTGGCGTTAAAGTGAATTCAGTTTCAGTACTGCATTTGCTTTAGAGCAGGGTTGTCAAACTGCTGGCCCGCGGGCCGGATGCATCAGGACAAAACCACACCCACCCCATTGCCGGCAATGGGGAAAAAGCTCCAATATGTCGCGCGACGTCACATGACGTTGCAAGTTATGCTTTAGACCAGACATGTCAAACACAAGGCCCGAGGGCCAGATCCGGCCCGCGAAGTGGTTTCATGTGGCCCGTGAAGCCATCCTGGAAACAGTGAGGGAACGGCCCCCACTGCCTTGGCCCTGGCCCAGAGACCCTCCTTCTGCCAGAGACCCTCAGATCTGTCCCACTCCTGCCCGGGCCCCCATAGGCACCCTTGATGCGAAAGATGTGGAGCTGGCCACGCCCACCCAATAGGCCATACGCACTCTAGCCACGCCCACCCAGTAGGCCAAGCCCACCCTGGCCATACCCACCCGGCCCCCTGAGGGCAACCGCAATGCTGATGCGGCCCTCAATGAAATTGAGTTTGACACCCCTGCTTTAGACAGTCAGTTTGGTGTGATGGTTTGCTAGAAACCAGGTGAGTGTGAGTTCTGGTCCCTCTAAAGGCAATATTAGGGACAACACAATGGTGAATAGAATGTGAAGGACATCTGTATATATGTTTTTACTTGTGTAGTGTGCACTGTGGACAGCACTTAATTTCGTTGTGAGATACACAGTGACAATAAAGATATATTCTATTCTTAGACACAAAGCAAATGGGACCCTCACCCACTTGGGTCACTCAGTCTCTCTCAGCCCCAAGAAGCAGGCAATGCAAACCACTTCTGAAATCTTGCCAAGCAAACTGCAGGGACTTGTTCAGGCAGTCCCCGGGAAACATCACTGACTCAAAGGCACACAAAGACACTGCTTTTACATGCAGAAGCCCCCAGATGATCCGAAGCAACAGCAGGGAATGTAGCAGGCCATTCTAGCACCCAATGTCCAGAGAAGGCCTATCCTATCTCCATCCCAGCATCCACTCTGACAGTAAAATAAATAGAATAGAATAGAGCTGGAAGGGACCTTGGAGGCCTTCTCGTCCAGGCCCCTGCTCAAGCAGGAGAACCTATAACCGTCTCAGACAGGTGAATGTCCAGTCTCCTCTTAAAAATCTCCAATAATGGAGCGCCCATGATCCCTGGGAATAAGCTGTTCCACTGGTTAATTGTCCTCACTGTCAGGAAATTTCTCCTCAATTCCAGGTTGCTTCTCTCTTTGATCAGTTTCCAGCCATTGTTTCTCGTCCTTCCCTCTGGCGCTTTGGTGAATAACGTGACCCCTTCTTCTTTGTGGCAGCCTCTCAGATACTGGAATACTGCTATCATGTCTCCCCTATTTCTTCTTTTCTTTAGACTAGCCAAATCCAAGCCCTGTAGCCGTTCTTCATATGTTTTAGTCTATCTAATCTGATGGCACCTTTCTCGGACCTTTGAAATAATAGGCAGAAGCTGACATAAAATCACGTAGCACAAATGCTTAGCGTGGCTATGCATTAGGGGTGTCAAACTCAATTTCATTGAGGGCCGCATCAGCATTGCAGTTGCCCTCAAGGGGCCGGGTGGGTATGGCCAGGGTGGGCGTGGCCTACTGGGTGGGTGTGGCTAGAGTGCGTATGGCCTACTGGGTGCGCATGGCCAGCTCTACATCGTTCGCACCAAGGGTGCCTATGGGGGCCTGGGCAGGAGTGGGACAGATCTGAGGGTCTCTGGCAGAAGGAGGGTCTCTGGGCCAGGGCCAAGGCAGTGGGGGCCGTTTCCTCACTGTTTCCAGGATGGCTTCGCGGGCCGCATGAAACCACTTCGCGGGCCGAATCTGGGCCCCGGGCCTTGTGTTTGACATGTCTGGATTAGCATTAATAAATAGCATTTTAAAAGAAACAAAATATAAAATACCGTAATAATAATGCCTTTTTAAAGGTTTTAATAACAAGAACTAATGAAATTGGATTGTAGGAGCCTCTGATAATTTTCCCCTTCATTTTAATATCAGGTACTATACAATGGTCTTTTAAAAAAAATAACAACAGTGTTCCATTTTAACATTCACACTAATTAAATAAATCTTAGTTCTTCTGATCCCATGATATGGATGTACCAAAATGTTAAAAATAAGTCCTTCTATGGTAAAGGAGAGTTTCAGTAGGTTTTGGCTTTATTTCCTGAAGGAGAGAGTTTTGGAAAGTTCTCAAGCATTTATATAAAGCAATCCATTAATTTCTGACCCCACTCCCCTCACTGTTCTCAAATTCAAGCCATATGTTCCTAGTAAAGCAGTGAGAACTGCAGAATGAAGCTAAGCCTTGCTTGAAACGTGGAAAAGGGACACTTGCCAGTCAAAGGGATTTGCAGAAATAGACAAGTACCCAGCTCTGACGCTAAGGGATCCTTTTTCAGATCAAAATCTCATCAAATCTTGGCAACTGTTAGGAAGATAATAATCTCTATCGGATGCACTTTACACAAAATGAACTCTCAGACTGTTAGCTACAGGCAGAATTGCCAGATCAAGTTTGTAGAGCTAAGAGATACAGAAAGAGCTAGATATATAGCTATGAATCTTAGAAACAGTAACACACACACACACACACACAGAGAGAGAGAGAGAGAGAGAGAGAGAGAGAGAGAGAGAGAGAGAGAGAGAGAGAGAGAGAGAGAGAGAGAGAGACAATCTGCTGACATCGCCCAGCTGCATATTAGGAAAGAGCTGGCAAAGGAAGGACACAGCAAGACTGTTTGGAGAAATGAATAGCAGATAAGCAGTCAATTTGATGAGGATATTGAGAGCTTAATTTGAACCAGCAAAAAGCCCAGGAATGGACAAACCTAAAGCCAATTTCATGCTTCTTTGACATGTTGGCCTTCTTGTGTGAGTCATTCCTCTTTTGCAGAAAAATTACATCCACAACTCTGAAAAAAGATGACAGCAGAACACTATACACCTGGAGAGAAAGGCCATTAGCATCAATGTTAACTCTGGTAGGTAGCTCAGGTCAAGACACTGCAGGGATTCCAGAAATGCTACTTATTACTGTGGAGTAAATTAGCAGTGAAGAAAACAAATAAATGGAACAGCAAACAAATGAGCCTAAAGTTCTTAACTTGAGGCGAAAATGACCGGGTTCAAATTAATCATACTTTGTTTCGATACATTTTACAAAGACCTAGTTCTCTTACAGAAATCTATATTGCTAGGAAAGTGGAAGGGAAGACAAGGACATGATGACCAGCAGTAAAATGGATAGACTCAGTTACAGCGTCAAAGGTTCTACCATTGGATTTGAAGGACAAAACCCGGGGACACAGCATCCTAGAGAAAATTTATCTGAGTGATTGCTAAGAGTTGACATTGACTTGATGACATATGATCGATCGATCAATCCATCAATCACAGTAACAGAATCTTCTGTACAGGTAAGCCTCAACTGAAAAAGTGACTTACAACCAGTCCTCAGAGTTATGACTGTCACAGCATCCCCATGGTCATGTGATCAAAATTTGGGTGCCTGGCAACTGGCAAGCATTTACAATAGTTGCAGAGTCCCAAGCTCACATGATCACCATTTATGATCATTGCAGGGGATTCTGACAAAGCCAATGGGGGAAGCCAGATTCTCTTAATGACCACATGATTGAACACACACACACACACACACACACACACACACACTTGGAGCAGCTTCTGTCATGCACCCAACTTGGCAGCCAGATCATCATATTCACTAAGAGACTGCTTAACAGCGTGTGGCCTGGCAAATGAAAAACAAAGAAAAAATAACTTGGATATGGCTAGTCTAGTGAAAAGAAGGACTAGGGGAGACATGATAGCAGTGTTCCAATACTTGAGGGGCTGCCACAGAGATGAGGGAGTCAACCTATTTTCCAAAGTACTAGAAGGCAAGACAAGAAACAATGGATGGAAATTAACTAAAGAGAGAAGCAACCTAGAACTAAGGATAAATTTCCTAATGATGAGAATAATTAACCACTGGAATGGTTGGGCTTCAGAGGTTGTGGGCGCTCCATCACTAGTGGCTTTTAATAAAAGACTGGACAGCCATCTATCTGGAATGATATAGGGTCTGCTGCTCAAAGAGGAGGTTAGACTAGAAGACCTCCGAGGTCCCTTCCAACTCTCTTATTCTATGTTCCAGACACAATAGCCCTTAAGAAGGCCCTTTCTCACCAACCTAGGGTAATAAACAGAAAGAATAAACACAGGTTGCTCTGATCCTTATATGATTGCCGTATAATCAGCACTCAAGTAAGTAGGGTAGTGGAGCGTTTCAAGGAGGACTCATTATTCTCTTCAGTATTTAAACGGTTCCAGGCAAAGCTCTGGCAGTTGGGAACATTTTGCCAAGGCAGTTTCACATCTTGTTGTAAGGAGATGTTCACTGTTGCCTTTGTCCCATTGAACCACTTTGTGTCTCTTTTCTAAGCCAGAAAAGGTGGGAGACCATTGTGGCAAATGCAGAGATCCATTTTACCACTAGGAATGGAAGCTGGGCATTTCTTTTCATAGGAAATGTTCTGATCAAGACTAAAGCTTGAAACTAATTCAAGAGAGAGGTGACAATATTTTGATGAGATGAAGTAAATAAAAGTTATCATGCCAAAGAAACACTGTAATTAATAAACTATGGTAATCATTTAATTTCCAGTCCAAAATTAGTTATCCATCAATTCCCTTTATAATTTACTGCCACATTCAGTTCTGACATTTGTGATTTCTATTATCATTCTGTTATTCCCCTTAGCATACTTTTTATTATTTTATTGTATTTTGGGTTTAGTTGTGAACCACCCAGAGCTGCCATATAACAAATTCAAGGATTATGTGAGCTTATTAATTGTATACCTTACAAATATATAATTGAACTAAACCAAGCTTGTAAGCCGCCCTGAGTCTTCGGAGAAGGGCGGGATATAAATGTAATAAAAATAAAAATTAAAAATAAAATAATACCCTTATAATTATATATGTCAAAGTTTTTAAGTTACTTTTAGCATTAGTCTCTCCTAAAACAGTTTACAGAAGAATTGAGAGACATAATCCATGTAATTCAGAGCAAATAGAAACTTTACCTGAAAAATATGTAGCATGTTTGTTCCCCCATTCATCTACCTATCAAAAATGATGGGATTATGTGGGGAAGGTTGAACAACATTGTGTAAAGGTGAACTGTGTAGAGTTCTATTTGTCAACATTGTCCTAAAGTTGCCTACCAGGATGGTCATTTCTCACAGGTCACAATGAGATTTTTCTCCATCTGTGCAATAATAGGTTCATCACCATCTTATTTCCTGGAGTATCAAGGAGTTAAAACATGTCTCCAATTCAACCTCACAGATGATCGTACTTGATGCCCTGGATGATTCAATGACTTAGAAAATCTTGAACATTGGCTAATTTACCTGGAAAGACTGCATGATAATTCCTTAAAAAAATAAGGAAGGGGGTAAGACCACCAGATCAAACTGGCAAAGAAACATCTGATGGAGTTCTTTGTCAGTTTAATCTGAACCATCTGATCAAACTGACATATTTGTTGCAAAGTTTCAACATACACATCCACTTGTATTGAAAATGTAAAAGTCCTGATAAAGCAACAGCTTCTCAACCTGATATCCCCCAAATTATGTTTTTTACAATTCCCACCATTCCCAGCCAGCATAATCAGCCCAGATTGAACTTGTTTCTAACAGAATAAAAAAACACTCACACCATCAAAGATACAGCAGTCAGAGTATAGAAAAACTCAAATAAGCAGTGCAAGCTTGGAGGACATGGAGAGATCTGGCCCATAGAAACACTAAAGTCAGACATGGCTGAATGGATATCATCATCATCATCACCATGTTAGAAAAGCTTCTAAGTCTGTCTTTCTGAGCCATGCAGGAGAAACAGAGGCTCCCATGAGTTGTAGAAATTGGTATGTCTAGTCTGATGAAAAGAAGAACTAGGGATGACATGATAGCAGTGTTCCAATATCTCAGGGGTTGCCACAACGAATAGGGAGTCAAGCTATTCTCCAAAGTACCAGAAGGCAAGACAAGAAGCAATGATGGAAACTAATCAAGGAGAGTAGCAACCTAGCACTAAGTAGAAATTTCTTAATGATGACAACAATTAACCAGTGGAACGACTTGCCTCCAGAAGTTGTGAGTGCTCCATCACTGGAGGTTTTTAAGAAGAGATTGGACAGCCAATGTCTGTGGAAAGTCTCAGTCATCCAGGTCATAGTTGTCTCAAAATTTGTCTGAAATGATATAGGGTCCCCTGCTTGAGCAGGACCAGAAGACCTTCAAGGTCCCTTCCAACTCTTGTTATTCTGTTATCCAAAACAGAGAAGCATGCTCTCTTCCTTTCATGTCTGGATTTTTCCTTGCATTCATTGTAGGATTCTGCCATCTAGTGGCTCATTGATTTAGCAACAAGATCAAACCAGAAATTTTTATTTTGGAGGTAAACCAAAATCAACATTCAGATAAGCAGAGGAAGAATGCTATGAAAAAGGAACTGGGGGGAAAATATTGTGCTTCTAATATTGTTTTTGTGAGAGTAAACCCTTCATTATTGTTCTTGGCTTTGAAAAGAGATATATATGAAGTGGTACATGAATATATTTGGAGGTTAAACAGTTTTATCCATCCTAAAAACCTGGAGCAACTGTGGATGTAGTGGTGTCTTTTCAAGAAAAGCTTTTTTTTCATCCAAATTGGTTAGTGATGGATCCAGTCAAAGGGAAAAAACAAACCAGTAAGTGTACAGTTTTTAAAGCTTTAATTTAAAAAGAACATTAAGAAACTTAAAAATATTAATGATGACTGAAATCTGTACAAATGAAGCACATTTTTAAAAAGCAGGATATCTACATTAGACCTTACAACATTTATTGAGTGTGGAGAATAGTAGATTTATACCACTTCCCACCACCATCTCCAGCACCCACACTACAAAGTAACTTTCTCCAATAATTACTTTGTGGATTTTTTTTCCTCTTCCTTTAGAAAAAAATCAAATATTTCACACAGCATTTCATCAGATCAAATGTCAGTACAATTCTGGTAAGCTTCAAGACCCAGAAGCACTGAATTTGTATTTTAAAAGGCTAGATCGCTCACAAACCCATTATAGTATTGTCATAAGCATCTCTCCCAATTGCTTGCACACATGGCGTTCCTCTCAGGTCTTTTGACAGCAGCTGAATTTCTGTTTGTGAAGAACAGAGGTATTTTCCATGTGTCTAATTATAATTTTCAACTGAACTTTGCCTTCATCAACACTTCAAGAGATGCCTGGGTGTTTAAGCAGTGAATAGGCATTATCATCAAATAACAAATTGGGATGTATATGGCCAAAAGCAATACTATTTTAAAAAAAAATCCAGTGGCATATAGAAAATTGGATCTCTAGCAAAGGGTTCCTATCATACGTTTTCCTTGCATACTGATTTATCTGCAAGTGTCTGAGCATGAAAGATGCAATCATTAGTAACTAACTTATTTCTTCATTATTTGTATATTACAAGTACTTTTATACCATCCACCTAACTTATGACAATTTAGACTAAAGATCAACAAAGAAAAAAAAATAAATAAAAACAGTACATTTAGAATAGAGAGAGCCAGACAATCTGTCGAACACTAAGAGACCTAACGCCCAAATTCCTAACGCCCAAAAATAGTCTTGACTCCTTGTAAAAGTGCTCACCTGGAGCAAGGATATTCCTTAGTACCGTGTTTTCCCAAAAATAAGACCTATCCCGAAAATAAACCCTAGCCTGATTTTTACGTATGTGCCTAATATAAGCCCCTACCCCGCTCCCCAAGGGCTTTGCAGAACCACTGGGGAAGGGGAGCCTGGCCTTCCTCGCCCAGCTGCAGCTGGCATAGTTTTCCTGGAGCTAACATAGCTACGAAGCGTCCTTCCTTTCCTCCCTTCTTTCAAGAGGAAAGTGGCAGAAAATGGGGCTGCCATTTCCAGAAGGGAGACGTGGGCCAATGCAGGGCAGCAAAAAAGTGCGTGGTGGCAACAGAGTGCTAGTGGAGGGATACCAGGTCTGGCGGAGGAGGCTTGTACCCCTGGTCATGGCGCAAGCCATGAGAGAGTTGGTGGAGGAAAAGGAGTTGGCAGCTGCCACCAGGCAGATGATCTGTGGGGTAAAGCGGGGGCAGCAGGGACCGAAAAAAGCCCCTCCAGCAGCAGATGCAGCTCTGAAACAGCGGGGGGGGCAGGTAAGGCCCATCCTCCGTAGCATGGCAGTCCGGCTTGGGAAGGGAGTGAAAGGGAAGAGGTGGGGGAGGTCACTGAGCGGGGATGACCTGGGATCAGGGGCCCTGAGGTAAGCAGGTGCAGGGCACGTGGGTCAAATCCACCTGCCAAAAATAAAACATTCCTTGAAAATAAGCTCTAATGCATTTTTTCGTGCCAAAAAAAATATAAGACCAGGTCTTATTTTCAGGGAAACATGGTACTACAGCCCATTCCTGAGTCCTAACACCACTATCCCCTAGCCATCCCCTAATCCAGCAGTCCCCAACCTTACCAGCTCCATGGGCCAATTTCCAACAGGTCACAGACTGATAACGGGCTGTGGACTGAGGGTTGTGGACCTCTTCCTTAACCCACCAGCTTGATTTTCCTCCCTCCACCTTTACTGACATCCACTTAAGGAAGGAACAGAATGAACAGAAAATGGTGCTTGCAACTCCCATACCCAGCAAGATACCATGAAAAGTCTAACAAGACCAAGAAGGATAAACAGGTAGTTCTTTGTTTAGCAACCACAATTGGGACTTGTAGCCCAGTCATCAAGCAAAGAAGTCATTAAGTGAAACTGCAGTTATGAATATGATTTTGCTTCACCTTTCCTTTCCTTTACACCTTGTGAAAGTCATGAATGCTAAGACTGGTCATAACATTATTTTTTCATCACTGTAGCAACTACAAAAGGTTATGAAGATAGTTGCTAAATGTATTATTACCTGTATAATACAGTACTACAAGAATACTTCTTGCATTCCTATCCTTTAAATAAAACCTCCATCAAAATGGCTAGATGTGAATTCTCCCCTTTCTCCAAGAAAGGGGAGAAAGCTCAAAGGATCTTCAGCCTGGCATTCTGGAAACAAGAGATTCATGTGGTTCTTAGAAATTTAGAGACTCCGCCCAAATGAATTCACTAATGATAAATAAATAAATTCATTGTTAATTAAATGCTATATTTGGGGTTTATTCGGCTCCTAAGATTCTCTATATTAGACCTCCACCTTCTTCAGAATAAATGATATTCATAAATCTTATTTTTTGAGGGGTTAGTATTCTCCTGTTAAGAATTTGACACAATGTTAGGTCTGTCCTCTGACAGGTCTGAATCCAGAGTAAATGAGATCTGGATAATATGGTTCATCTATGATCCTCTGAAGCTAGGAGAAGTTGGAAAAGAGCACAGTAGTGTCATATAAGGCTGGATTGCCTTTTTCAAGCCTAGAACCAACAGAAGCTCTCTCAGAAAATCCATCACCATCTCTCGCATCCAAATAATCTCATCTTCTTCACAGACCAAACCAGTCAAGAGGAGCATGAATTCAACTTAGAAGTCACAGCACTGATATTACAGGGAATCTTAGCCACTTGGTCAGTTTCCACAAGCTTAGTGAACAGCAGATAACCTCAAAAGTCATGCTCTCAGTCATCACATTCTATCATATGGACATCTGCTTAAAATCTAACATTGTAAATGCCCAGCTGGATTCGGCACCTCAGTAAAAAACTAACTTTTTCATCCAAGTAGTAAAAATCCTATCAGAAGCAGCCACCAACACAAATTTAAGTTTAAATTTTCTTTTGTAGAGGATCAGAGATAGATAATGTAGGGAAATGGATAAATTGGAAAAGGACACTTTTTTGAGTTTAGAACAAAATAATACCACTAGGATCGTGTGTGTCTGTGTGTGTGTGTGTGTGTGTGTGTGTGTGTGTGTGTGTGTGTGTTTTGAAAAATTTCTGTGTTTTATATTCCAGCAGAATAAAACTGAAACAATGCAAACTTCCACCCCAGGAAACAATAAAAGATTGAAACAAGCCTCTTGCTCCCTTGTTCTTCATCCTTGAGCCACACACGTAGGTGAAGTGAAAGATAATGCCTCAAAGTTATCCAATGAGTTGTCAGAGCTGCCAGGCTTCGCTCGCAACTATGCTTCGCTAGGTGCCAGTCTGTCATGAGCTTTGTGGGGAGGCAGCTGGGGGAAGACAAGGGAAGGGGAAACCAAAAGGAATCTTCATGCTGTCCCGAGATATCCCAAGACCGCAGTCCTGGGAATGGAATGTAACATCTATCCATCTATCCAAGCTGGGCCAGATCTGACATGAGTTTTAATAGCTAAATATGGGCCTTGAGTGATATATAATTCAACTTTAAAAAAAAAACACCTGATGCTCACCCTTCCTCCTTGGTACCTTCAAGGTAAAACAAGAGGGAAACCTGAAAGCCTCCAGATATTTCATGCTGTCTTCTGTGTCCATGGCCAATGATGACAAATGGCAAGAATAGTACTGTACTTCAGAAGGAACATCTGAAAGGCTGGAAGTGATACACACACATAGATAGATAGATAGATAGATAGATAGATAGATAGATAGATAGATAGATAGATAGATAGATAGATGGATGGATGGATGGATGGATGGATGGATGGATGGATGGATGGATGGATGGATGGACGGACAGACAGACAGACAGTCAGACAGACAGACAGACAGACAGACAGACAGACAGACAGAGACGCCTTTCCTAAGAAGATATGGCTATGGTGGTCTTTACAGAACAAACATTCAAATTGTAATTCGAAACAATTAAAAAGACTTAAAACCACTTTTTACTTTAAAATAATTTGAACTGGCAATGCTGGTGAAATTTTCTACACAATGTAACTGTCTTAGTGGAATCTTGTTAATCCCAACACGAGGGGGAAAGAAAATAATAAATCTCAGTTATATTTTCCACTTTCATCATTTCATCTTCAGGAAAGTTCAATCTGGAGAGTCTCCCCATATTTCCGGATTAACTTGTCATGATTGTGATCAACAGACCATTGTGCTGGGAGATGCTTGGGCTGCATAACATCCAAGAAGTGCTGGCGCCAACGTTTCTCCAGCCCCATGAGAGAATATAAGCCCCCTTGAGCAAAAGACTGGACCACTTTCAGGCCATGTGGCACATACTTCTCATTAAAAATCCTGAAAAAAAGATGAACAAAGGAAGTGTTTGGGAAAGCACAGGCTGGAAGGATGCCAAACATGATTGATTGATTGATTGATTCATTGATTCATTCATTCATTCATTCATTCATTCTTTATAGTGTCGAGAACATTATAGGCACCAATCCTATTTACTAAGTGGTGAGGAAGTGAAATGAAAGGGATGAGCATCTCTAATAAAAACACTGAGCATTTTCAGACTTCCAGTTTTGTGATGCAGCGACGCAGTAAGGCAGAGCTCTGCCTTCTGTGCCCAATTTCACCTTGCTGGGGGCTCTGAAAAGGGCCTAAAGTCACCCTGATGAAGAAGAAGGGGTGCCTTGTTGATCACGGAGAGACGGTGGTCTCTCCATTTAATCCAAGGAAATCCCTCTAAACCAGCAGGGGAAAGACTGGCCACCCCTCTGTGGCCGGCCATTAGCTGCTGACAACCGAAGAACAAAAGCTTTAATTAGCATTTTAATTTTTTATGGGGGACAGAAAAATACAATACTGAAGTGAAAGTAATACAAAGCTACAGTTTTGATAAATTTGAGAACTGAGATAATTAAGATTTTCTCTTTGTGAAAAAAAAATATTGAGGTGAAATATAAGAAATCAACCCTTTATTTTAAGAGTGGAAAATGGACTTTGAATGACATCTAGTGGTGGATTTGAGTACAGCACTATAACTAGCTCCTTGGCTGCTTGGTGACTTTCAGCTTGGGACAACAGCTGCCAATAAAGGAAAATATTTTGGCATATTTATCATCCTGACCTTCTTGGACTAAGAATACCTACTGAGCTTGGACTTTTAATCTCAAGAGCTAGTGGGAGAGAAAGAAAAAAATGACTTTTTGAATACGTCTGGCTGCAGGGAGGTTGAACATTTTGAATACTTGGAACATTGTGGATTACAACCTGGCCTGACTGATAATTTTCAGGATACTTGAGACAAAGGATTACTATAAAATATTGCTATTAGGACTGGATTATAAAGGCTATACACAAAGACCAGAAAATTAGAGGAAATTTTGTTCCACTCTTACTGAGACTGGTGAAACTAGAAGATTTCTAGGAATGATGCCTCAAGAAAAAAATAATATCTTTCAGAAGGAAATACTTTTTATGCTACAATAAATTCATCAAACAATTGTTGTATACAGAGAGGACATCAAAAGAAACCATAATGATACTAAAAATAACCTATATGATATAAAAGACCAAATCTCCAAATTGAAGCTACAACTGGAAAGCTCCCAGACCTTGATTACAAAGTATGAACAAATAAACCAGAAATCAGAGGATGATACAGAAGAAATGGATCTAGAGATGGAGGAGATAGGAGAAGGGAAATATGAACTGTCATACACAAATAAAATACTGCAAGACCTACCTATAACAATGAAAATACAAAAGACTCTTTACTCCTTTCTCCAAAATACACCTGATGACAAGGAAGAAGATTCTAGAAAATGGAACATAGAGCGAGCAGGGGAAATGTCTAGGGAATGTGGATGGGTGGAGTTTCCCCCTCACCCCCAAATACTCTACCTAAATATTGTCTTTCTCATGCCAAGCAGCTTTCACAAAAATAGAAATTAAATTCTTGGATGATTTAATTGCCTTGGTCTGGAAAGCTGCTTGGCAAAGAAAGAAAGCAAGAATTAAATTTTAAAAACAGAGGATTTGATCTACCAGAGGGGGCACTATCTGTTTAACATACCTGTTTGAATATGATTAAATATGAATATGATTTTTCTTTTTTTTGCCCAAGATGGCGACGGCCGCAGCCTAAGCTTCGGGCGCTCTTCGAGGGCTCCAAGGAATCAGCTTAGGGAGGCCCACGGTATGTTTAGGCGACGCTGGGGGTGGGGGATTTAATAAACAGCTGCTGGGCGCTATTCTTTGCGGCGCTTAGCCCCCCCCCGAACTAGCGGCGCTGGAGAACTGCTGCCTGCCGAGCTCCATTATGGCCCCGAACGCTGTTATAGCGTCGTGAAGACAGGGACGCCTTGCCTGATTTCTTCTTCTGCCGGCCTGCCGAGACGACTTTGGGGATTGGGAGGATTCTGGAACAGCTGCTGGGCGCTGCTCCTCGTGGCGCTGAGCCCCCTCCCCCTCTGAACTGTCAGCTGGCTGATCTGAACCGGCGGCTTTCGAGAATTGAGAATCTGCCTGCCTGCCGACCTGCTGTTCTTTGCTATGACGCCGAGAAGTCCGGGACGCCTTGCCCTGCCTTCCCTCTTCTGCTTGCTCGCCGTGAATACCCTCTGCTTGTCGGAGGGGCAGCGGCGACGATCCCACCGGTCAGAGATCTTTTTACGACCATCAGCTGGCTGGCGCCGTTTTTGGCGGCGCGGAGCCTTTTTCTCCTCCCGGATGGTGGCTGCAGACGGTGGGCCTGGTCATCGGCCTCGGCGGACATGTTGGCAAATTCCCGGACTTATTACATCGGCTGAGATTGCCTCTCCCCGCTGTTGGAAGATTGCCTGGACTGGCGGACGAGCGCTGGGAAAGAATGCTTTTGTTCTTCCCCCTCCCGGACTGGTGGTGCTGGCTGGAGATGCGAGGATCGACAGAGGCCTGGCCTGCCTGTTCTTACTTTTCCTGTTGACAGGCAGGCATTTGGCTAGCTCCATGCCTGATGGGAGTTAAGATCCCTCCTATTGAAAGTCCAGTGTGGCCGGGACCGGACCGTGGTGGGAGGACGGTTTTGGACTGGTCAGTGGCCACCTCACTGGTGTGAGAGACCAGTTGGGGTGGCCCTGGCTCAGGATTCCCCTTTCTCTCTCTGCTCCTGGATTTCCATCTCAGGTGAGAGCTGAGATGGCTCTGCAGATTAGGAGATATGCCTACTGGACTTGTTTACCATCTATATACCATCACTGAGTGATCCTTGGACATTAACATCTGCCCTAAAAGACTATCCTAGCGCAGTATGATTTATCATTATTCCGGAGCGGACTTGTATGCCCTTAGGGCAGTTCCTGCCTCATGGGCGCGACCTGTTGCCTGTTTCCATACTCCCCTTAATGACGATCCCAAGCTTTGGGATTCCGAGAGGTGGCTGGGCTTAGATAGGGGCCTCGAGTTAAGACATGCGAAGAGGCCCCTGATAAAATTTTTAGCCGGTTATTTTAAGAAGTTAGGGAGGGGGAGGGAGGGGGGGGTAGGGAGGGAATCTTTAACCGGCACTCAGTCTGGTCCTGTTAGAGGTCCTGACGGGACGGGGTCTGGGGAGGTGGCTGCTGGTTCTGAGAATGTGGGGGTGGGGCTTCAAATCCCCACGGCGATAGGGAATGGCAGCAGGTGTTTGCGCGGAGGGCCATATCAACATCTGGGATCACGCCCCCGCTATCTCCGAGCGGTGGCGCGCTCCGACCCTCCGGTTAGCACCCTCTTACCCGGGGATGAGGGTGATCAGGCCCCTGAGCTCAGGTTGGTCTATTTTAACGCTAGATCCGTAGTTAACAAAGCTCCCCTCATCCGTGATCTGATCGAGGAGGAATGTGCGGATCTAGCGTGCATCACGGAAACTTGGTTGGGTTCGGAGGGAGGGGTGCCTCTCACCGAGTTATGCCCGCCAGGTTTCCGGGTGCTGCACCAGCCACGGGCTCAGGGCAGGGGTGGTGGGGTGGCAGTGGTTATTCGGGAGACCTTGTGTCCCCGGGAGGCCACCATTGTCCAGATGGCCGGGAGTGAATCCCTTCTCTTGAGATGTGGTCCTCGGGTTCAGTTGGGCTTGTTGCTCACATACCTGGCGCCCAGCTGTGTGGCAACAGCCCTGCCTGGGCTGCTTGACACCCTCTCGGGGTTGGCGGTGGAGTTCCCCAGGCTTATAGTCCTGGGTGACTTCAACCTGCCATCACTGGGGGGGTCGTCGGAGTTAGCTCGGGAGTTCATGGCTTCCATGACAGCCATGGGCCTGACCCAGGTTATTGAGGGCCCTACTCACGAGGGGGATCATACTCTCGACCTGGTGTTCCTGTCTGGACAGTGGTTGGATGATCTGGGAGGGGGTTCTCCATCTATCACCCCTCTGTCATGGTCAGATCATTACCTCCTGAGGCTGGTTTTCCGTCATGCCATCCCCCGCCGCTGGGCGGCGGAACCGACCAGGTGGTTCCGCCCCAGGCGCCTAATGGACCCAGACCGGTTCCAGAGGGCGCTTGGGCCGATACCTATCACCCTTACCCACAGCCCAGTTGATGCTCTGGTGGAGGCCTGGGAAACGGCTGCCACCAGGGCACTCGACTGCGTTGTACCCATGCGACCTCTGATTCGGCGCAGATCCCGTTGGGCCCCATGGTTCTCTGTGGAGCTCCGGGAGATGAAGCGTCGGAGACGAGGTCTAGAGAGCGGTTGGAGATCCAGCCGATCCGAATCCGACCGATTGCAGTTAAGAACCTTTATAAGGTCTTATCTTGCGGCGATAAGGACGGCGAAGTCTAACTACTTTGCCGCCCTTGTCGCATCCGCAGATAATCGCCCGGCCGCCCTGTTTAGGGTGACTCGCTCCCTCCTTAACCAGGAGGTGAGAGAGGATCCCTTGCAGGGACGAGCCGAGGAGTTTAGTCATCATCTGGCGGACAAAATCGCTCGGATCCGGACCGGCCTGGACTCTGACTGGGCAGAGTCTGATGTGGAGGAATCAGGCGGTCTTGAGCATGTTATCTGGACTGAGTTCGACCCTGTTTCCCCTGATGATGTGGACAGGATCATGGGGAGACTGAGCTCCACCACCTGTTTGTTGGATCCGTGCCCCTCCTGGCTAGCTTATGCGGCTCGGGAGGGAACACGAGGCTGGTTCCATGCAGTAATAACTGCTTCTTTGAAGGAGGGTGTCTTCCCTGCCGCCCTGAAGGAGGCGGTGGTGAGACCCCTCCTCAAGAAGCCTGCTTTGGACCCGGCTGTTTTAAACAACTATCGTCCAGTCTCCAACCTTCGCTTTCTGGCGAAGGTTGTTGAGAGTGTGGTGGCGCATCAGCTCCCTCTGTTCCTGGAGGAAACTGATTATCTGGACCCGTACCAATCGGGCTTCAGGCCCGGACACAGCACGGAGACGGCATTGGTCGCACTGGTGAATGATCTCTGGAGGGCTAGGGACAGGGGCTGCTCCTCTGTCCTGGTCCTATTAGATCTCTCAGCGGCTTTTGATACCATCGACCATGGTATCCTGCTGCGACGTCTCAGGGGGTTGGGAGTGGGAGGCACCGTTTTACGGTGGTTCTCCTCCTACCTCCGGGGCCGCTCGCAGTCGGTGTTGACAGGAGGGCAGAGATCCGCCCCGAGGTCTCTCGTTTGTGGAGTTCCTCAGGGGTCGGTTCTCTCGCCTCTCCTGTTCAACATCTACATGAAGCCGCTGGGTGAGATCATTCGTGGTTTTGGGGTGGGGTATCACCAGTACGCTGATGATACCCAACTTTTTCTTTCCACCCCGAACCAACCCAGTGATGCCCTCTCCGTGATGTCCCGGTGCCTGGAGGCGGTTCGGGTCTGGATGGGGAGAAACAGGCTTCGTCTCAATCCCGCCAAGACTGAGTGGCTGTGCATATTGGCGTCTCGGGTTAACCATGTTATTCCACCTCTAACGATGGGGGGTGAGGTGTTGCCCCCCGTTGATAGGGCTCGCAACTTGGGCGTCCTCCTGGATTCACGGCTCAATTTTGAAGATCATATAGGAGCCGTGACCAGGGGGGCTTTTGCACAGGTTCGCCTGGTGCGCCAGTTGCGTCCCTATTTGGACCGAGACGCCCTACGCACAGTCACTCATGCGCTTGTGACCTCCCGTTTGGACTACTGTAACGCTCTCTACATGGGGCTGCCCTTGAAGACCACTCGGAGGCTTCAACTGGTGCAGAATGCGGCCGCGCGAGTTGTAATGGGGGTTTCCCGATACTCCCATGTAACACCTCTACTCCGCGAGCTGCATTGGCTTCCGGTTGCCCTCCGGGTGAAATTCAAGGTGCTGGTTATCACCTATAAAGCCCTACATGGCCTGGGTCCGGGTTATTTGAGGGAACACCTGCTGCCGGCATCAAACGCCCTTCGCCCAGTGCGCTCCCACAGGGAGGGTCTGCTCAGGGTTCCGCCGGTGAAAGATTGCCGGCGGGTGACACCCAGGGATAGGGCCTTCTCGGTGGGAGCGCCTGCCCTCTGGAACCAGCTGCCGGTGGAGCTGAGGACTGCCCCCGACCTCCGATCATTCCGCCGGGGCCTGAAGACCTGGCTCTTCGAGCTCTCGGGCCCAGACTGAGGAGGAATTTTTAATTTGGGGTTCTTTTTTTTTAACTGACTACAGGGTTAATTTAATTTTTTTTAATTTGGTTCTTAATTTTTGTATTTTGGATTTTTAATTCCCTGTAAACCGCCCTGAGTCCTCAGGGAATAGGGCGGTATATAAATATAATTAAATAAATAAATAATAAATAAATAAAAGAACGGATGACCCTTAGATATAATTAGATTTTTATAATATATGATTTAGAATTAAAATAGCACTTTCTTTCTTCTTTTGATATGGAAAATTTGAAAATAAGAGGATGATTGGTATGAATAAAATGTTTAGCTATATAAATGTAAGTAATATTGAGAAAATCATAACTGACAAAGATCTTTTAAATATTGATGGGAAATCAAACTTCAATAGGATACAAAAAACAGGATATTGACTTATGAATTGATATTATTGTTATTTCTATAATATTAGTAAAATATGACTAAGATGTCTATATCTAATTTTGTATACATCAACAGTAATAAGAATTGTAATTGCTTAATGAGGGGGAAAGGGAAAAATATGGGGAAGAAAGGAAGATCCAGGAAAAAATACTGGATTGTGTAGTGCTGAATAGATTTATATTGAAAAAGTTAATGTTAATTATGTGAACCCAGACAATATGTTGTTTACTGAGCTCCAAAGATTGTAATTTTAAAAAAAACAATAAAACTTATTAAAAAAAACAACACTGAGCATTTTCCAAAGGCCATCATCCCACCAGGAAGGCCATGGCAAATCAATCTGATGTTAGATGAAGATGGACAGCATCCTCTAACCTGGAACCTTTCAGATATCACAGCAACCGGAAACTTGGAAGTGCAAAACATATATGCTTATCCCAACATGATTTTTATATAGCTAAATATCAGGATTCCCACACAAAAGGGAATTGTCAAGAAGATGGAAACCCAAATATTTACAGAAATACAATAAATAAACAAAAACTTCCAAGAAAGGATTTCCTAGAAGGGAAATCCCCAAACAGCTCAATGAGAACCAAGTGGGTTGGGGCTGCCAGAATATCAAATGGCAAGAGAATAGAATGCCTTCAGAAGAGATTTGGCCACCTGGCTCATTGGCTAGAACCAACCATGCTGCAACTGTTCTCGTCAATTGCTGTTAAAATGGAAGGATAGGAGAGTATTACTTTACTGTTTGAAGATCTAAGAGAGAAAGTCAAGTCCATATTTGATACCACCAATGGAAAGCGTGATGTCTTTTTTATCTTCTGCAAGATCTGAACTGATCCTTTACTTCAGATTAAGTTTTTCACTTTTCCCTGGGAATTCCACTTATTACCGTGGGCCAAATTCTAGAACAAATTCCCCAAGCCAAACCCTGCTCTCCTTCCCACTAGCACTCTCCAAAGTTGGATAATTGGGCCCAGTAAGCAGAAACCTGGAAAACACTGCAAACAAGCAGGCAATAATCATGCATCTTAATCTAAATCTAATCAACCCTTACTCTTAAGACACTGTACCTGGTTTCCAGTCCAGCTGCTTCCTGCACCATCTCTGGGGAAACTGTGTCACATGCAAAGTAATCCCTGATCAGCTGCAACAGCTCTTCCTTCCTGGCAGCAGGCAGGCTATCTGCATTCACAAGTGCTCTAGCTGCTGAACGGACTAATCTGCGGGTGGGATCTTCGAGCAAGCGAACGCCCTCCTCACAACCAATAGGGGCACCAAATTCTTCTGCCAGTTGTTGCTTGAGATGATTATCATAGTAGTTAGAGAGCGCATGACACGCAGTGCAGAGAAGGAGCACATCGTGGGAATTGTGGTCTTTCATTTGGATGGGAAAGTGTTTCCGGTACTCGTGAGGTACAATGTTCTTTCTGTTGAGGAAACAGCAACATTTGAGAGTGGATCACCAATAGTGCCACTGAGCCTGCAGCCACCTTTGTACCACGAGGTCAATCAGGTCCTCTCTTCAGCTGAAGAAGCTGCCACTGAACTCTATAGGGGTCACAGTATGCAAAGGATTTCACTGTTTTGTTAATTAAGACTCTACTCCAGGGTTTCTCAACTTTATCCACACATCATAAAATGCCAAGGTGGAGAAACACTGCTCTACTCATTTTCCTGCGTTTGGTCAGCATGCATATTTTATTGTCAGCTTTTAATGTTTCAAGTACCTTACTTATTTAAGCTTGAACAAGATGGGAGATACATTGCTTTTCTTTTAATGTAATGGCAGAAGCATGTCATCCTGGAGCTGCCAAATAACCTTACAATGATCTGTTTTGTTTTTTGTGTTTCAGTTAGCAAAGTGATTTGCATTAATTACTAAATGAAGCTCTGGAGGGCAGAGATGTAAACATTATTACTTGTGAGCTATTATAAAGCAAATGATGGTTTTAAAAAAAGGTAGATTAGCAAACTTCCTTGATGCCTGTGCCATAGGTTCTTTCACTTTCCTATTTAAAGTTTAATATTCCCCTTTTACTCTTTTACAGAAACAAATTTTCATTCCTATCTTCTGCTGAGGTCTCGAGTTTATAACGCCTCACAGCCCCAAATACATGAATTGACACAAAGCAAACTACCCTTATACCCAACTCAGCTTCGTAATTGCAACCTAGAGTGATGTAGCTGAACACAGCATATTGGAGGTCCAGAACATATTAAATGTTCTTCTTGGAAGATATGAAACAGTGTAGGGTGCTGTGCAACACCTTTAGAATACAAATAGTTTATTGTAACCTACGGGCAGATGGCACAACATTAAGGCAGGGAAGAATATGTTTAAAAGATTATTATGAGTCAGGAGAGAGAATCTTGATGACTACTCTGTAGCTACTTTGGAGAGTACTATCATCAGCTTGGCTTTTAATAAAAGTGGTTAATCAAATTGTCTCACAGTGTTCATTATCTTCGTGTATTGTTTTCTATAGCGTCCATTATTCTTAAACAAGCCAAATGCCAATATGCTATGGAATTTCTGTAAGCTTGGAATTCATTACATCAGCCATCAATAGACATATGAACCATATTAATAAATTAATAAACCAGATTTACACACCATTCAAAAGAAACAATAAAACTCCTAGGAAGGAAACAAAAAGACTACAACACATCCCCTCCAGCAGCCCATATTTAGATAAGCAGTGATCAGCACCAGATAAATAATCAGGCAAAAAACAATACTCTGGTCAAGAAATCATCAAAGAGAAAACTACCGGTATACCTCCATCAAAATTGGCAGGGAAGTTAATGTATATAAATAGGCAGCAAAACTCTATTCATTTACACTGATGATGTTACTTTGTTGGGTAATAAAATTCCTGCAAGTAAACAACCAAGCTCAGGGTACACCAAGAACTCCATTGTTCACCTGTTAGCTTAATTTATACTTCTTCTTTCCACTAAAAAAACAAGTGTTCCAGATAGTTAATGATAAAAGCAAACCATTACAAGTAATTAGTGCCAATATTTGCATCCCACAATAGGTGAAGAGAACACAGCAGTTTGTAAACATACATAGAATTTGTAAACTTTGTCAATATGCAATACACTCATTATACTATGACACTTTAATACTTATGAAGTTCAGACGTACAAAAGCAATCCAAAAATTTATGCAAAAATTGATACTGTATGATCTTGGTTTTTTTATGGCAGATTAAAAATTAATTGATATTGCAGCCACTGAGATACTCAACGCTTTGTGTATGTATATTTACAAAGACATCTCTACACGTTCATTGGATTTAATGCTATTCTTATTTCTTAAATGCAACATAATGGGGTAGGAAGCTTAAGATCTTTCAGTAGTTTGATCAGCCAGACAGAACTGCCTTCTGAACAACTCACCGAATATAAGACTCTTTTTTGCCACACGCAACACAGAGATTTTCTTTGATTGCCAAGTAATAATCCACAGTTGATTCAGGGCGTCCAGAGGGCTCAAACTTTAATCTCACAGTAAATGGCTCCACATTTATTAATTCTGAAATAACAACACACACACAAACACACACAAAAAAAACCCAGAGAATATTTAATGCCTGCTCTTTGGTGCTCTCAAGGACTGTGATCTTCCAGATGTTGCTGATCTGCAGCATCAAAACCCCTCCCCATTAGCCTACAGGCTAGTGGACTAAGAGTTCTAGTTCAGCAACATGAGGGAGGAGCTCCCCAATCCTGCTCCAAATAGTGGATAAATAAAAATTAATATATATAATTGAACTTCAGTGTAAGAGGCGTTGAGGTATAAAATGATGTATAAAATTTGCTAATTTTCCATGGTAACCTCCAAATTTGTAACTCTGTCTCTTTTGTCCACCTTAGGTTTATGGAAGATTCAACTGCCCATGTTTCTCCTCTGATTTTTCAGACTGAGATAAGAAATCCCATTTTAGAGAATGGAAAGAAAAAAGTTGAAGAGCGTAGATGTCCCGTGGGTAGAAGGCAAGTATTAACAGTAGAAACTGTCTCAGTCTCGGTGAAACAAATGGAATGAACATCCTGATTCCATCAAACATGAATACCCATATGTGCTCCTAATATAAAATAACAATAGCACTTAGATTTATATACTGCTTCATAGTGCTTTACAGCCTTCTCTAAACCGTTTACAGAATCAGCATATTGCCCCCAACAATCTGGGTCCTCCTTTTACCAACCTCAGAAAGATGGAAGGCTGAGTCAACCTTGAATCCCATCCCGGTTGAACTCCAGGTCGTGGGCAGAGTTAGCCTCCGATACTGCATTCTAACCATTGTGCCAATGGGGCTCTTAGCCTCTTAATAAAAGCTACATTTGGTTTAAATAACTTTTTTAAAACCTAAAATTAATGTCTGATTTTAGTTTTGTTTTTTTGTGGGTGTTTTTTTTAAAAATCAGCCAGGCCAGGAATCTACATGCTTTACTCTTGCCATCGTAGATGAACCAACATTTCTGTGTTCTAGAAAGCACAGTATGTATTAATATTTGCAAAAGCCACCTTGACCTCACATACACAACCTGCTTTTACATCTCAAGACTTACTTTAAGCTGCAAACCATTTTAACTAAACCTCCTGGCCTAATTTCTGGACTTCTTGTTTCCTCATCTTCTAATTTTTGTATTATTTTGCTTCGTGAAGAGTCCTGAAACCTCTGAAAACCAGAATACTTTTAATGTCATTTAGCTAGTATTACTAAAGGCATTATCCCACTATGGATTTTGGATTATAGCATAGCTTTTTAGGACACAACAGCAAGCACACTTCTTTCCAAGCTTGTGTTTAGGCCTTTTTGACTCTAAAAAATCAGATTCACAAACCTCCAATCCCTTTGTCAAGATACCACTGGGCTTTCTTGCGATCACATGTACATAAAGGCTGCCCATCTGGAGCGTGTAAAAAGCAATTATCATACAAGGGAGATTTCCTGTGTAAAGAAAAGAATGCCACAATCGCTATCAGATAAGAATATGGGAATCCTAATAGCCACATTTGTTAAGTGAATCACTCACTGCAGCTGTTAAATTATTAACATGACTGTTAGCTGAATCTGGCTTCTCCAATGACTTTGCTTTGCAAAAGGTGATCGCATGACCTTAGGACACTGCAACGATCATAAATATGAGTCAGTTGCCAGGCCTCTGAATTTTGACCATGTGACCATGGGGATGCTGCAGTGTGAACAACAGTCACAAGTCATTTTTTTTCAGCACCACTGTAACTTTGAACGCTCACTAAACAAACTGCTGTAAGTCAAGGACTACCTGTACAACTGTTAAAAATGTTAAATAACTGCCTCCTCAGTGTTGTTCCTTTGCATTTACCATTGATTTTAACTAAACATACTCCCAAGCAAAGACTTAAAACTTTGCAAATTTTATAGAGAGTAAGATCCACAGAATTTTTAAAGAAAGGCATATCATTCAATGAGAGCCAGTGCAGTGTAATGGTTACGGTGCTGGACTGGGAGCAGGGGTACCCAGCTTGTAGTCATTAAGCATGAAAGCCAGCTGTGTGATTTGGGCTACTCACCCTCTATTAGCCCTGGTCCAGGGAAAGAGAAGTATATATATTAACTCCCACAGAAACAATGCAGTCAATTAGATGAACATTTCACACTTGATAAAGAGTCTGAGCAATAAGAACAAATGTCTGCCTAATTATCTAGAGCAAAGAAAATAACTCTCATTAGAGTTCACTATCACATCCACACTCAAGGAATCCCTTGTCATGATTCTCTGGTGTCCCACAAAGCAGAAAACCAACTCTGAATTCATTTAGTATTTGGCCAAGAAGAGGAAAATAGTCTCTAAAGCACTATATACATAATCTCTGGGTTTGGGCGTGCACTTTCAATGGGGATCTTCACAAAAGACTTAATCTAAACTAATCTAACTTTCATTACGATCAAAGACCGTCATAAGGAGGATAAGATGCAAGAAATTAAAAGGCATAAAATACCACAAAATAAAATTACATGTAAAAAGTTAAAAAAAACATCAAAACAAAACAAAACAAAACATTGGCCACAATCAAAACTATGCCGAAAGAGGGGGAAAAATCTTCAACATTTTGATGAAAAAGTACACAAGGAACACTCACCTTGCAGAATATCCTACACCCAGAGGCTTCCGTTTGTGTTTGCGAGGATCCTTCACCTGCTGGTTGATTGGGGAGGATTCATGAGATGGAAGTTTCTCAGACTGTGGGCAGTGCTCCACATTTCCTGGGTTTTCATCATCACCAAAGCTATTGTTTTTTCCCCTGAAGGGTACATCCACCAGACCCTGACATTTCTTCAGGACTTTTTCCCAAGCAGGAAGAACATATCCATCACCTGACAAACAAGGGGGGCAGGAAAGGTTCACCAGATGGAGGAACAAAGCCACTGACACCTGCGCATCTCGGGCAGCATAATCAATCTGGGGAAGAAAACCAAGAGGCATGCCTTAACTTATTTATCAGCATCTCGAATATCCAAAGTGAATTCTCCCCAACAACAAACAGAAGACTAGTTGGTAAATAAAAAGTTCTTCCTTATGCTGTTAACCATAGGCCAAAATTACCTCACTAGCCATCTTCTAATCTAGGCCAAGCCCTCGTGATATTTGTTTGTTTGTTTATCTCATTTCTAGATCGCCCATCTCCTTCAAGAAGGGAAATATTTATTTATTTATTTATTTATTTATTTATTTATTTATTTATTTATTTATGGGGCTTATATCCCGCCCTATCTCCCGAAGGACTCAGGGTGGCTAACAGCAATAATATACAATAAATACAGAAATTAAGATAAAATTAAAATTAAAGGCCTCTGTACAATAAATTAAAATTAAAAATTAAAATAAATTAACAATTAGAGTTAAAAATTGTAAACATAATTAAAATAAAAATTAAACATAATTAAATCCCTATCAGTCCAGGTCAGCCAGTTGAAAAAGGAGTGTTTTGAGGCCGCGGCGAAAGGACTGGAGATCTGGGGCCATCCGAAGCTCAGGGGGGAGCTGGTTCCACAGGGCTGGCGCTCCCACAGAGAAGGCCCTTCCCCTGGGGGTTGCCAGCCGACATTGGCTAGCCGACGGTACCCTGGTATTACTTTTATCTCATTCTCAGACTACTGGAGGCGCAGTGTACATCTGAATTTAGCTGTTGCCGTTTAGAAGCAGCATTCTCCGCTTTTCCTGGCACAGAACTTACCCTAGAAATATATATAGATTGCCTGCTTTTCCAGACAGAACCGTATACACATGCCTGTCTACAGATCAGTGAGTTTAGAGCCAGGTTCTGGCAGATGATCTAGCCATCTATCAAAATCTGCCTCTCTCCTGTTTCCTGTTTGGTCTACTTGAGAAGCCGACAGTCTTCCTCCCAAGGGACAGGGATTGGTGGTTGTTTTTCTCAAATAGCAGCTGATGTTGGGGAATCCATCAAGCACTTCTCCTAAGTTGTCCCAGACTAATCATGTGAGGACAGTCTCAGTTTCTTGCCTTGTTACTGTGACAAAATACAGCTGAGCCATAAGAGCATCAAAGACTTTTGTGCTGCCTCACAGTCTAGAGCAGGGGTAGGCAACCTCGGCTCTTTTATGACTCGTGGACTTCAACTCCCAGAATTCCTGAGCCAGCTGGCTCAGGAATTCTGGGAGTTGAAGTCCACGAGTCATAAAAGAGCCGAGGTTGCCTACCCCTGGTCTAGAGGAAGGCACATCATGAGGAAAAGCCTTTTTATTCTATTTAGAAGCATCCCCCAAAGATGTCAATGCCCATCTTCAATGAGACTACAATATAGGCATGACAATCCACATTTGCTCTTCAAGATCTCTTCAGAGGAATCTGGCAGCAAAATGGATACAGCAGTGGTTGTTGTCTCCACCACCACCACCACCAAAATCAAGATAGAAATGGGAATGGGAGCCCAATTTCAGCCCATGTTTTGTTTTGGAGGGAGGAATTAACAATGAAAATGGAAGTGGGAGAGCAAGAGGCTTCCACTTCCACTTTTAAAAACTGAAATAAACCAAAAGCAGCTGATTAAGCTCCACCTCTTTCAGTAAAGTCACCATGTCATTGAATTAATTCTTGATCCACCCAACCCTAAAACAGAAAAGGGCTATAATAATTTCATCTAAGGATTTCAAGTCACCTCCTATGTTCAAAAGTTCCCCATTTTTGAAAACTGGTATTCCTTCCCCTCCTTCCCTTGGGAGAAAAGAGGGGTTTGACTGCCAAAATGAAGGACCAGATAACACCATGAATTGCCTTCATTGAAAGCTGCTACTACAAAACTTACAAAGAAAACAAACCTGTTCTTGAGTTAACTGTTCCGCTTCCCAATTGCTGCAGCACAAGTGTAGAGATTTGTCAAGGGAATATTGGAGAAGCTTTTCAGCAAGAGACTTCAGGCTGAGCCCATTTTTGCAGAAGGTCTTACTTCAGGATTGTACATGGAAGAAAAAAAATGCCCTTTATCCCATCAAACAAATGCTTAGGAACCAAATCATCACTATTTATGTGTGTGTGTGTGTGTGTGTGTGAGTGTGTCTGTTTCTCTGTTTCTCTGTCTGTTAACTTGGGGATCTGATATTGAAATTATCAACAGCAGGTTAACTTTTCTTGAGTTCTTTTCATAATTGCATCCATTTACCTATGGGAGAAAACTTTATGTTTGTACAGCATGCTTAACAGGGGCACAAGCGGGATTAAGTGAGTGTTTTAAGGTGAGCAATTAGGGGGCCAGGAAAGAAAGGTAGCTAGAATGAGCGAGAGCTATAAATTCGTGTGGAATTTTAATTTTCAGCACAGCTGCTTTTCTTTCCCTTTTCTGATCGATCTGGAATATAATGAAGATTTGCTTATATCCTTTGGGGGAAAAAGGACCCTTGTGACACCAAGTATTCCTGCATTAAAATCAACAGGGATACTATATTCCCCAAACTGAAGATAGTTGACACGAGTGTAATTGTGCGCTAGCAAACTAGCAACCGATAGACGTAATTAGGTGAATAACTGATTGGGTAAAACATATTGTATAAACAGGGCCCACATAGATCTCAAAATTTAAAATAAATAAAGTACAGTTAACAATGAGACATTGCCAACACTCTATTACTTACTGCAATTAGTATTCTAGAGAACGAAAAGCCCTAAAACTATGTTAAATTATAACCTTCTCAAGTAACAAAACATTTGGAATATTCAGAAACACCATTATGATGAAACCTCAATTTAATAGATTTTGGGGGTGATGGACATTTTCGTCTGGTCACCCTACCATAATAAGAGACATATCCATTGTGTCTGTGGATGAGAGGGACTTTTAAAATATCAAACCAAAAAAACTCTACTGTATTTCCCTCATTCACAGTTATTTACATAATTTGTATGATAATACTATGTAGATTAAGTCATTTGCATGAAATTATGTTGTTTAAGCAAATGTCAGATGACAAAAATGATATAATTTGTTACTTTTGCTTAATAATGTCACTATGCCCCAATGACATAGTTTGCAATATTATTGCCATTCAGGAACAACATCCAACACTTCCACCATAAATGGTCTGTTAAATCAAGGTTACCTTTCGAGGAAACAGACTGATTCAAAGATACATACCTATGTCTTAGGGCCAGATAGCGGAGGTCCACAGTCCCTTTGACTGTTACACTATAGTCATGAAACAGCTTACTGGCATCTTCCCAACATCCTACCCCAACTTTTAGGATTTTGCCATCTGCCAGAACTTCAAGCAAAGTCTTTGGAAGAACTTGTCCCCCACTGGTCAGTTGGGGCAAACGAAGAAGAAGGCAAAGTCCATTACAAGTAGCCAATTGTAAGAGAGAAACAGGCTTGGACTTTTTTCCTTTCACTGAGACCTAGAAGGATTTCAGACGAGAAGAACAATGGCAATAAAAGCAACTGGGCAACCTAGACTATGTCAAATCTACAGACAACTCTATGTATTTTTAGTAATACCAAGTATACAGGCTGATCCTGACACCTAAATCTATATTAAACGTTCACTATGTAATCCAGTAACCATTCTGCTGATTGTAGAATTTACGTAATTAGTTGTTCATCTTATAGAATCTCAGAAGAACTCTCATCTCCAGATTGTGATACCATAAATAAGCCAAGAATATTAGGTCTATGCATTTCAGATCAAGATCTAGCAGTTCCCAATTGTGTTGAAAATCCTGGTTGATTGTGGTAATTCTATTGTGGAAGAAGGATTGCAAATCCAGATTTATTTAACTTGGCTACGGAATAGGTTTTTCAGTTGGTTAGTTACACCAGATTTATCTAATAGATGGTGAGGTTTTTTCTGCCAAAATAGCAAGTAAGAGAGAAATCATTTTACAGCAGCAATAGAAAATAAATTAGAAAAACAACAAATAGATGGAAGGACAGTGTGGATGCCTGTGAAGTTTAGCTATGGGCAGTGATTTGAGAAGAACTGATCACTTGGTGACTTTTAACCCTTTGTGTAGCCGATTCAAAGCAATATGTAAAAGCTGCTCAAATAGGCTACTCTTTTTTGCATCCCCTATTCTTTACAAGTATCAGTATTTTTCTGTAAACATTTAGGTAGATCTGGAAAACCCAGAGTCAGCAACCCCTCCTATATCATACTTTTGAGTGAGGATGGTCCAGTTTTGTCTACAAAAGGATTTGCTCTTCAGTAAACTAGTAAACAGGGTGATATAAATTCACATTTGGGCAATACTGTAGAATTTGTATAAAGTACCTAAACTACCATATGAACAGATGTCAATCCAAAACCAGTGTGAAGATAAAACCAGTGTGAGGATAAAAAAGCATTTGTTTATGACTACTACCTGTGAAAAGATAGTGGTCACTATGACATGGAAAGAGTCTCCAAAGCAGCCTCCAAAGTTAGGCTCCAACAGAAATATTTAGTGCTGATAGGGAAACTCTTCATAAGACCAAGCAAACCATGTTATCACAGACTCACCTAACTTGTCATGGGAGTATATGGTATCCAAGCCAGCCCTCAGTCTTAGCTTATAAAGCCTACGTAAAGTAGTTTATTAATAACCTCTACCTTTAGCTTGCGAAACAGATTTTCCAATAGACTCTAAGACTTACCCACTCACAGTCAATTCCAAGGACTAGACAACATTCCAACTCTTTCATTAATATGGGTTCCACTTCATTCCACTTCTCTACCTCAGAAACAATTATTACTTTTGCCTCAAGGATCTCCTCCAGCCAGCAAATTGTAGGAGAAGGTAAAGATGAACGAAAAATATCTTCTGAGATATCTTTCTTTTCTCGTTCCTTCACATTTTCTCCTTGGTTAGGTGTAATGCAAGTTTTATGTTTTCGACGTTGGATGACCTTCCAGACAGCTAGACCTCCTGCTGCAATGCCAAACAGGGTAGCCACAGTAACAGTGACTGCTGTTGGTCTGGGCATGTTTTCATCTTCCTTTCTACTCCACCTTTGCAAAAATGGCAATACGCAGTGATCTAATAACATGGAATAACATTGATTAAAAATAAAGCAAAATTGTGGAGAAAAATTAGTAAGCCTGAAGAACCCACTCACCTGAAATAAGTCCTCCTAAGTTTCTGTCTAATACAGCAACAGGAACTGCTGGGATTGCCATCACTAAATGATGTGGTCATATGGCACTACGTTTTACCACTGCAACATTTAGTGACAAAATTCTGGTCCCAATTACCATTCTATCCCAAATTCTATCTGTAACAACCCTCTGTAACAACAACAAAAAAGAGGTTGGGGATTGGACACAAATTGTCCAAACCTGTTGCATCTAGTAATAGCTTTTTAAAAGGGACAGACCACTGCTTCTTTCAGACGTGGGAAAACCACCCTGTCCGTCAAGACATAATTTATCATCACAGGAATCCAGTTACATATAATCTCCTTGGGAGGCCTTGACCAATCAGAAGGGACTGACCTATGGACTACTAGCACATAGTGGAAGCCCACAGATACAACACAGCTAGAATAATGTTTTATGACAAAAAAGAAACCACATATACAACTTTCTACTTCCTTCAGAACACAGCAGTCCAAGCCAGTATACAGAGATTTAATTTCTTCCCACCTAAGTTAAAGAATATTTGCTTGGTCTTTTCAAACCTTTGAACATTTTCTATGTAACAGTCCTCTCTAGAAAGAGAGGACTGCTTCGTCTCATAAGCTTTAGTCCTTATAATACTAAAAAAGATAAGGAGATTATAAAGAAGATGAAGATGATTATTGTTATGGGGAAAATAGGAGGAGGAAGGAGCAGTGTGTGTGTTTGCCACCTTGAGTTATTTATAAAAATAATAAGGGCAGGATATAAATATGTAATCATAAACAAATAATCATGAGTTCTTTGCATTTCAGAAATTGTAGGGTAGACAAGTAGTGTGTGATTAAAATTTTCAGGCAGAGAATATGAGTTAGTGATTTAAAAAATAAGTAGTATTTGCCAAGAATATAGCAATGTGAAATCTTAAAACAATGTTTTACAACTTTTCTTTAAGATTCACTCCAGCCCCAGGGAAGGAGAAAAAGGCCAATGTGGTTCCCATTCTTAAAATAAAATCCTGCTGGGATTCAGAAAATTATACCTAATTTCAGTTCAGTTCAAATTATACAAAGTATGATTAATATAACATTTTCCAGTGCTTACATTTCAGCCCTTCTGAGGTAGGCCAGGTCAGGAAATAGACTCCAAAAGAATGATAGGAACTCTATTTTATTTATATAGGCATTAGTAATAAAATCTTGAAAGCCTGACTGTATTTTCTCTTCCTTTCCTCTTGCACCCCACCAAGTTAAGGCAAAACCAGTTCGAATTTCTTTCTAATATTTTTTTTTTCATTTTCTGGGCTTAACGTATGTTTATAATGGTTTTCACAGTTTCTCCAAGCTCATCTTTTTGCTTCTCTGCACCAGGACCAGTTTTGCTGAAGAGGAGTCAATATAGAAAGTTTCCAAGTATAAGACTAAATTTCATAATCTCCGAAAGTGTCAACGCACATGAATGGTCAGATGAATCCATTTAATATCAACAAGTAACTGTGTCTTATATACCCAAGGAAGAAAAATGAATACCCATTATAAAATCCAAATTAGTGATATTTTTATTATATAATATGAGAAGGTGTGCAAACTCTCAAGCTCTTCAGAACTGTTTTGATTTCTGAAGAACAAGAAGTATAGAAGAAATACACGAAATTAGGCTAATTCAAGCTACAAAGTCTGTCATCTCAACCAATATGACTGGACTTTCAGAACACTTTTGACAAGACTCATTAAAAATTCCTGAGCAAATTTAGAAGTTATGAAATAAGAGAAAAATATTGTCTTCTAGATTGTTTGCCAAATAAAATACAGAAGAGAACAAAAATAAAACAACAGTCCCCATATTGGAAGGAAACAAGACATTATATTGTTAATCATGTTCATGAACACCAGTGCTTTAAAAAAAAATTCTACATGTGATTTTGAATTAGGAGCAGGATGGCCAAGTGTACTCACGGAGGGATCTCTCCAAATTACAGAAATGAAATGAACATGCAATTCAATATAAGATGTGAAATATTACAGATTGGAGCAAAACTCTCAGAAAGAAGTCTTGTTAAGGGATAGGATAGACAGTAATAATTTGTTGCTGGTCACATTTTTTGTTTCAGTGGATTTATTCCTCAACTGCACTAACATATAAACAGAAAAACTTTATAGTGGTACAACTACAGTAAAATATACCGTCCCCTTAAATATTACTTTTCTTCATACCAGGAAAATGACATATCATTTATAACTGAGGAAACATTCATCACGCTTTCTGCCACACCTAACTGCTTTCTCAAAACCCTATAAATAAAAAAATAAGAAGAAAACTGGCATACTGCAAACAACCCCAGCTTCTGGCATTATTTACAGCACTGCCTTTCGATCCATGCTGGTAAGAATTCTGGGAATTTCAAGCCCAACACAGAGACTGACATAGAATTTGATTCAATTGTGACACATAGTCAAAGGTGTCAGTAAATCTTGTTTTAAATTCATAGATGGGACTGAAATGTGCAACAACATTTTTGTATACAATGTGTGAGCTATGTCAATGCCTGAATGTAAGATTACCAACACTTTTACATGTGCCTTTTATGGTCTCACAGGAAAAACAAGTATAATAAACACACTTTGCGAACATTTTTTTCAGCTCCCATTTTTGTGCAGGTTCAATGAGCAAAAAAGTGAACAGTTTCCCTACCCTTCCCATCATTGTATGCAGCGGATTACAACAATTAGGACATACTATCTTTACATTTCTAAACATTTATTTATTCTTGGAAATTTGCTCCACATTTGATCAATATGCTTCATCATTAAGTTTTCTTGATCTTCAACAATATTATTGAGGCATGAGAGGACCCATTTAAATGTCAAACATTCAAAATGTACAAGTAAATAAAGCACAGTAATCTTTGCAACCACTTTTCAGCCTTGATATATAAGTTATTTGGAATTTTAAAATCTATATAAAGGGCAGAATTTTTACTTTTATGTGTTCAGTTCTTGCAACACTGTCCCTCATAAAGGTAGCCAAATACATTTACACAGCAGATTGACAGTAATAATGAAGATTTTTCACTGGGAGCAACCACAATCCTCCCCCAACTACTGCCTCCAAAATACCGAATAATTTCCATTATCCCCAGCTAGCTTTGTTGAGGAATAAGCCACAATAGGGAACCAAAGCAAAAAGGACTGCTAATAATAACATATCTGGATGACAAAATGTTCCTGTTTTCCTCAACAGGGAAACACCGCGAGAGATTCCACAAAGAGCAGTTTCTCCATCTTGTAAACTTCTACTAGGCTAAAGTCCATTATGAATTTGGAAGCTTTACATTATTAACATCTTTAGAAAAAGGCTTCAAGCAGAAAGCAAAAAGACCCAATAACTACTAAACAGTACTGTATTATAATCACAATCTCGGAGGAGGGGAGACTACCCATACCTAAAGAAAAAGAAATCATACATCCAGCATATTTTGCCTACAGTCCTCAAACTAATAATAATCCCCATTCTCCTCTGACGGCGCTTTTATCAATAAAAGGCGCTCACGTGTACGTTACCTGTTTTAGTAGCGAAAGCCAAAAAAATTCTTCGTTGGCACAGCAAGACTTCCGGGCTCCCCCTTCAGAGCGGAACGTACAAGTGTATTGTCATACAAGCGCTCCGGGGCGCTGCCATGTTGTACGGCAACTGTGGCTTAAATTCGATTTGTTTGGGCTTCTGTTTTCTGAAACGGTGGTCTCTAAGCGTTGATTAAAATAATCACTCCTGCTACACTAAAGCTTAAAAAAAAACAATAGCCGGTACTGTGTGGCATGCACCTTTTGGATTTCCTGCGAAGTACCCAAATTGTTTGACATAGGTGTTGAACTGTTCATTGAAGCAATTAATTAATCTACACCTTAGCATCCCTTAATTTACCGGAGACGTGGGAATTTGCTGTGAAAAGGGAAGCTCTTCTTAGTGCTGCCTGATTCTATACATATACGTTACTTGGACTAGAAGACCTCCAAAGTCCCTTCCAGTTTCTGTTACTGTTGCTTGTATGTACACTGAGAGCTTATGCACCGGAAACAAATTCCTTGTGTATCAACCACACTTGGCTAATAAAGAATTGTATTCTAATCTATTTACTCGGAAACAAATAGCATCGAGTTCAAAGCAAAGATTGCAGTGTTGTTTATGCCTGGAGGTGAAGACTCGGCTGTCTCTGACAGCAACTTGCTTTAGTTTGACTAGAAAATTACGAAGCAAGGGGTTTTTCCCCCCACATTTTCTCCCAGGCTAAGTATTTATTTATTTATTTATTTAATTGAATTTTTATACCGCCCTTCTCCCGAAGGACTCAGGGCGGTGAACAGGGCATATAAATAGAAGTACAAAAGTTAAAAAGGATTAAATTATTGCCCAAATTAAAACAATCAAAATATAAAAAAACATTAAAACCCTAACATTTCCCCCATCAGGCCAGGCCAGCTTGGACTGCATTGGACTGTATTAGACTGCATTATTGCTGAGGACTTCATTACAGAATGCCTCTCCTCACCATCTGGTGTCTTCTGAAAATGTTTTACTACAATTTCCATAATTCCCAACCAGCAGGGCAAGAGCATGCTCCTCTGTAGGTTATCAGACTGAATAACTTCTAAAACTTGTACTGAACACTTTGAAATTGTACTACTGTATTTGGTAAGAGTAAGTGTTCAATTAGCTTTACCTGCTTTACCAGAAAATCATTATAAAGACTACAGGTAGTCCTCGACTTATGACCACAATTGAGTGCAAAATTTCTGTTGCTAAGTGAGATATTTGTTAAGTGAATTTTACTCCATGTTACAACCTTTCTTGCCACAGTTGTTAAGTGAATCACTGCAGTTGTTAAATTAATAACACGATTATTATAAGTGAATATGGCTTCCCCATTAACTTTGCTTGTCACAAAAGGTGATCACATAACCCTGGGACACTGCAACGGTCATAAATGCTAGTCAATTCCTAAGCGCCTGAATTTTGATCATGTGACCATGGGGATGCTGCAACGGTTGTAAGTGTGAAAAATGGTCATAAGTCACTTTTTTCAGTACTGTTGTAACTTTGAACTAAATGAACTGTTGTAAGTCAAGGACTAACTGTATTCACATGTCCCTTCACTTAGTTTCACTGGCTCTGAAAAGGGGAAAGTTCCTTCTGGTTAAGTACAGTACAAGGAATCCTCGACTTACAACAGTTTGTTTGGTGACCGTTCAAAGTTACAACGGTACTGGAAAAAAGTGACCTATGACCGTTTTTCACATTTACAATGAATTTATCTCAAAGTCAATTAATGGAGTCTGTTTATGAAATTCACAAAGCATTGCCCAGATTCAGTTGCCACTTGGAGGTGGAGGAAGGAGAAAATTAACAACAAAAATGTCTAAGACAGTCATAGGTAATTGCTAGAGCATGCGCATGTGCTCATGAGAGAGGGAGACTCCTCATAATATTAATAGCAATTCTGGTTTTCCCCAGGGGCCATAAACCAACATAAAAGTTGCTGTGATCATAGCAGAAGGCAAGCACTGTTAAATGGAAAAAACTTTTATTCTTCATGATATAAGTATTGCATAGCAAACATATTCAGCAAATGGTAATTTCTTTTAGCAACTTAGCATGCCACCTGGGTAACAGTTTTAGTAAAGTTCATTTTAACCAAATCTCATTACCATGTAGGAAAAGAATAACCAAATGTTAGATGGGGAGAATTTGCTTTACATAATATATAAATTATATAAATTAAATAAATAAATAAATAAATAAATAAATAAATAAATAAATAATAAACCTCTCCCTTAGGTAAATAAGTTTGTTGGATATCTTTTAATATTTAATTCATATTTATGTACAATTATATAAATTAATAAAATCCCAAGCTATAATAGTTTTGATTTCAATTTTGCATTTTGTACTTTGGTAACACCTTATATCTAAAACTCAAAAGTGCTTTTTACATAGTCCAGAACCTAGTTTCCTAATCTAAGTTATTGGATGAACTATCATAAATTATGTTTGCATAATAATCTAGGCAAATTAATTCTATGATGTATTAATATGAACACATATTTCAGTATTTTTGTATGGTTTGTTTTTGGCTGACTGAATATAACTGAGTTTTCTGAATATACATAATAAGATTAATTTAATAAACTGTAGTTCAGCAAATTATGGAATCATGTGTCTGGCACAGCCAAAGGCAGCATGGCTCTGTAACTCTACTAACCCTCTTTCTTGGTTGCTGAATTAAACCATATTCTGAATTCACATAATACAGTGAATCATAATATCAAACTGAGGTTGCACAACTCACTATGCCAAAAAAAAAGAACCAAAGTAAAAATAACCCATGTGATATGTTGTGTGAAAGATTAAACATTGCAAATAAATGACTGTATACCCTCAGTGCTAAATCACATTCTGTTTTTTTCTCTTGGATAAAATTGAGGATTAGGTGTCAGGTGTATTAAGCTCTTGCTGAGGAATATCTTTCAGAGAGCTGCTGTGGAATCTGTTATCTGAATATATCTGGTGCCATGGGATAATGGCATCCTCCTAGGATCAGTGAAAGCCCTAATAAGCAGGCATATACATAGAATGAAGGCTACTGCTAAGTTTGTAAGCCACCCTGAGTCTTCGGAGAAGGGCGGGATATAAATGGAATTAAAATAAATAAATAAATAATCTCTGCTATTAATACATCCCACCGTGAACCAAATGAAAACCCATAAATTTTACTATTATAAACTCACCTATTTGGGAGATTTATATTAATATCAAACATGTATGCACCATGTACCATGTACCATGTATTTAAAAATTGTATATATATCATAAAGTTGTCAAAGCAGATTCTACAGCAATTTAAATTCTCTTTAAAGACAAACTAAAGATAGAAATATTCCATGAAGTAATGTACACTTTGATGAGGCAGAGTTCTGTACATTTCATGTAAGTTCCACTAAGATAGTCTTCAGCAAGTACAGGCAGTCCTCGACTTACAACAGTTCATTAAGAGACTGTTCAAAGTTACAACGGCACTGAAAAAAGTGACTTAGGACAGTTTTTCAGTTACAGCCTTTGTAGCATAACTATGGTCACATCATCAAAATTCAGATGATTTGCAACTGGTTCCTACTTATGACTGTCGCAGTGCTGCAGGGTCATGTGATCCCCTTTTGTGACCTTCTGACATGCAAAATCAATGGGGAAGCAGGATTCACTTAGTAACAAAGTTACAAACTTATCAACTGCAGTGATTCACTTAACAGCTGTGGCAAGGAATGTCGTAAAATGGTACAATACTCACTGAACAAACGTCTCACTTAACAACAGAAATTTTGGGCTCAATTGTGGTTATAGGTCAAGGACTACTCATATTGTTTTATTCATTTCTTGGGTACAGTATATCTCTTCCCCAGAATCCCTTTTCAAAATATTTAATTGGTATGGAATTATTTCCTAAGATGTCTTTTTAGGATATGTTAACATTCCAGAATGTGTTTTAAAACACACACACACACAGGAAAAATAGCCTTCTGTCGTTTGGTCGATTCAAACCAAAATCATTAGGGTTCCATGATACCGTGAGGAATATATAAAATGTCAGCATTAGTCACCAGAGAAAGATTAAAAAACGAATTCGGAAATCTCATCTTCCGGTCAAGAAGTGTTATTGTCCTAGAAAGAATTTTGAAGAAAACTCCAGGAAGTTCCTAAATCTGGTTATGTCTCATTACGCCTCCTCAATTTCAATAAGTTACTTTAATGGAGATCGTAAAGAAGGAAGGCAGGGCAAACGGCACCTGGCGGCTGGCCGCTTTATCCTATCTACCCGTTCTTGTCCCGCCCGAGCGAGATCTATTGGCTTTCCGCTGTGGCAACTCCGTAACATAAGAGTGATGGTGGATTCAACGTCTGTTCGGTCTCCAGCGAAAGTCAAATATACTTCCGCCGATCTTGGATTTTATAGGGAAGGAGTGGTGATGATGAGAGTGATGATGGTGGCGAGGGACCACTTCGTCAAGAGCACATCCTCGATCTCCAAAACCACTGCCCCCCCCCCGCCCCCGAGCAACGTTCAGTCCAAGGAAGCAGCCGGCAGAAGAATCGCATCAAGGAAAAGGCTGCAGCTGTGAATCAGCTGCTGTGGCCGCCGCCGCCGCTGTAAGGCAGGGGAGGAGTTTAAAGGGGATCAGGAAGCAACGGAGTGTCTAATACCTCTCCCCTGCTATGGCCGGCTAAAGAAAATCATCATAACCATAACAAGGGAGGGCGGGGAGAAAGCGGAGGGAGGGAGCGAGGAAGCGAGCGAGCGAGCGAGGGGGGCAAGTGGGGGGACCAGCACCAGCACCATGAGACGGCGAGCTGGCCTAGGGGGCAACATGAGGTCAGTCGTGGGCTTCTTGTCCCAGAGGGGCTTGCAGGGAGACCCTCTGCTCACCCAGGACTTTCAGCGGAGGCGCCTGCGAGGCTGTAGAAACCTCTACAAGAAGGATCTGCTGGGCCACTTCGGTTGTGTCAATGCCATTGAATTCTCCAACAATGGAGGCCAATGGCTGGTCTCAGGTAATGCAAGCCCTCCTCTCTCCCCCTCCCCCGCCCTCCCCCTCCCCCAATTTTATCTCCTTCTTCTCCGTCCCCCTCGCCCCGCATCGCCGAACCCGACTGGAGAAGCAGATGCCCTCCCTCTCCCCCCAAAACACACCCTGAGGTTTCCCAAATATAGATCTAAAATGGTTGACAGTTTGGGGGGGGAGGGGGGATGGTCCTATTCCCCCTGCTCCCAATCCTGTTTATTGAGCTCCAGCTTGCAGGAGGTGTTTTTGGGGGGGGGGGGGAGTTGGGCTTCCCCATCCGGACGCAGTGGCTCCTCCGGAAGGTTTATAGGAGTTTTGTTTTTTTGTTTTTTTTGCTCTGGGTGTCTCTTGCGTATTAATTAATAACAGGATTTCGTTCTTCTTCTTTCGTTGCGTTCTCCTGCTGGAGGTGTCGGAGTAGCTGGAAACAAAATGGATAAGACGCGTAGACATTCCCAAGCGAGATCCGACCAAGTCCGTAACTGGGACGCAACGCGTCGTAAAGGGGAGTCCGAGATAGGGATTGGGGTCCAGATTTGAAGGGAGGGGGGTGTCCGGGTCAGATGTGGGGGGTTTTGTTTTGTTTTTTTTTACTCCGCTTAGGGGGCGGGGGGGGGGGTTTGGGGAAGAAGGAAGCACCTAGGAAGCCGAGAGTCCTTGTAATTTGCAAGCTTTTCTCTTTTTTGCCCTCTCCCCGGAAGGGGAGCCCCTATGCTTATTTGACTGCCCGGTTTTAATTGCAGCTGGAGGGGGAAAGCGAGCGGGGGGTGAACGAGGAGGAGGGGGGGGCTGCTGTCAGGTGTCGGGGAGACTCGGAGTTGACGTGAGCTGCGGCGCGACGGGGTGGTGGGCGAAGGAGGGAGGAGCCCCTTCGGGCTTCGCCGCTTCCTTCCGCGCCTTTCACCGGAGAAGGAATCCGAGGGCAGCGCTTCTTCTTGTCAGCTCCCGCTGCTGCTTTTAGGCGGAGTTCCCACCCGCTCCGAGGGGAAATGCAAACTCCAGGCCGGGGCTTGAGTGGGAACCGCAGGCCTTGCTCTCCTTGAGCTCCTCATAGCGACAGGCCGGGGAATCGATGGCCTATTCCAGGGGTCGGCAACCTCGGCTCTTTTATGACTCGTGGACTTCAACTCCCAGAATTCCTGAGCCAGCTATGCTGGCTCAGGAATTCTGGGAGTTGAAGTCCACGAGTCATAAAAGAGCCGAGGTTGCAGACCCCTGGCCTATTCCGTCCAGAGCGTGGAGGCGACAGAAGTGGCATCTCCCTCCGCCCGCCTTGGCCTTCCACTACCCGGGGAAGGTGCGTGTGCCTCTTCCACGCAGGCTTTCCTCCGCGTAACTAAACGTGGAGTATTTTTTTTGACAAGGAGCAAGAGAGACGTTTGCATTTTCCTTTCTCTTCAGCCACAGTTAAGAGAGCACATTTATCAAGACACTCCCAGCACAGTTTATGGGGAATAAGCACCATTACTTATTTGTAGTTTTGGTCTTTCGATTCGGGTCTCCAAGTCACTCACAAAGGCATATAAACCCTTTTATAGGCCTGACAGGAGACCTAAAATGCCTAGTAATATGGTAATATTTTCCCAACTTAAGATGTCCACAGCATCTCTGTCTCAAAGGGGGGAAAAAGTTGGAAATCTGAAGAGCTTTGGGTTCCTTGCAAGAGAATAAAGAAAGAGATCAACATTCACACATTCCCCATGAGCCCAATATTTAAAACAAAGCAATTTTATTATAACACAATGCTATTGATTAGTATTGATGATACAATGCTATTGTACTATTGATACTACATAATCACCTCTATAAGACCTTAAGTATATAAGGTGTTATGTTTTCTATTTTAGCCTGAAAACAACTACGCAAGTGACTTGCCTGAGGCCATCTTCTTTGCTCATACTTAGCCAATTAATCAAACCAATTCTATCCATTATACCACACTGCCTTCCCTAGTAATGAAAAGAGCTTCCATATTGGCAGCTACATGACAGATCCTTTTGCTTAATATCAAACAGTATTTCAGTTGTGCCTGTATTTATTTCCAGTATTTTTATACACCACTATTATACATGTCTAGGTAGTTCATCCACAAAAAGCAATTTTAAAACATAAACAACAATTTTCATAAAATAGCAAAATATTTAAAAGCCTGCTGGTGATCAGAGAAGAAACAAAGCATAGAAGTTAATTTCAAGACTTGTTGGAAAAGCTACATTTTAACCACTTACCTCCAGATGGTAACTGAAGTGCAAAAATATTCATTTTACAAAGCTTATAAGCCACTCCAATTGAAGCTGACTCTTAAATGACATATATATGTTGCCAAATATGCTGCTGGCAATAATCTGAGACTTTTATTTAATAGGGTTTTAAATGGTTAATATTATGTTGATTTGACTTTCATATAGTCACAGACTAGGCAGTATAGTAAAGGGAATAGCTTCTGTGAAGTGGCAGAGATTTTGCATCAAATAAATGCAAACTTCCACTTGTTTTGAAACAAAGGTTTTTCTATATGTATCCTGATTGTCTTAAGATCTTTGTCAATCCAAATATTTTCTATATTTCTGGCCAAATATTAACATTCAATAACTACCTCATCATTTGTTCCCTCTCTCTCCCTCATTGACTTTGCTCTGACCATTGTTGGTATTTGTATTGTTAAATGTATTGTTGCCTCCTTGGAACTCAGACTCAGAATCTGAGGTAGGAAGAAAACAACTCATCTTCCTTCTGTAAAGTGTCATTTCAAATTTGAATCCAAGTTTAGTTATTTAGGAAATTTGTACACTGCCTCAATTCAATTGAGCATTAGGAACTTGACAAGATATATAATAAAATGCAATAATAATAATATGATATGATATGAATACAAAACTAAATAAAGCTAAATGTAACATCAGTGATTCTAGAATCAGTTCTAAAGGTTTGTTTTATCTGTTGTTTGTAAACTTGCTGATGTCAGTGGCACTTGTTTTTTTCAGGCCAAGGGCTAAATTTGGTATTTGAGTAGTGTGCTGAAAACAGCCTTCCCTAACACTGGAAGCCTTGAAATGTATGGACAACTTTCAGTTTTCTCAGCAATGGTCATGTAGCTGGGAAATTCTGGGAATATGCATATCTGGAGCATAGCATTGCTGGGGAGATGTCTCTTAATAATGGACAAAATCAGGACACAGAAATAGATAAGGTCCTTATAAAAATATACATATTTGAGTTAATGTGAGGCTTAAATTATTTAAATATGGTAATTAGGTTATACCTCTTATATTCCCATTTTACAAAAAACATTGGGAGAGTAATCATATCATACTAGAATTCAGCATAATGCAGGCAAAGGCAACTGGACATAGTCAGATCGGTGTTTCAGAGAGCTTATTTTAACAAACTATGAGAAATTACCAAGGACTCCAAGGATGGAAATCCTAGGAGAAACAGTTCAGGATGCATGGGAAATTCTGAAAAACAAAATACTAAAGGCCCAAACAAAAACAATTCCACAGGGAAAGAAAAACCAGATGAGACCAACATGGTCGTACAAAGAGCTCTCTAACAAACTGATGAACAAGGACAAATATAAAAAAAATGAAAAGAGCAGTACATGTACTCTATTTCACATATTTTTTAAAAAGGATATTTTTGGAAGTTAAATTGATCATTTTACTTGACCTAAAGAAAACTGGTGTGCTAATTCAGATAGTGGTTGCAGAGGTTTTGATTTCAAAATCACATTCTGCATGGTCACCCTAGCTTATTCAATGCTCAGGAAAGTTATATTCACCATATGAGTAAGTGAATATAAATTTTAGAATGAGATTGAGTACAAGTATCACAATGGGGCAACAGCTATTTCCTGCATTTAGTGTTTCCCCATGGGTTAGACAGAAGAGGGAGTAGCTAACACATGTTTTATATGGAAATGGTAATTGGGGATTTTCATTCATGATGAAAATGATGGTTATGGCTAGGAGAGAAAAACCAGAAAGGCCTATGTATCCCTTCCCCCAAAAGTGGCTAGCACTAAATGTTGTGACAAAGTTACTCAAGAAAGTGTCTCATTGGGTACAATCTTACAGTACTTTGTAGAAACCTTCACTTTAGCTGCCAATCAACTACCTTTTTGAAGATGGTGACATTTGTTTTATAAGACCTAAACAGAATTATCTGTTTACTCACAGACATACTCAAATAAGAAGTGTCTGTAATGGTATCTATTATTGGAACTTCTAATTAAAATTATGTGGGTTCCCACTGTAGGGTCTTTTTCTCAAAAATTTAAAATCTACCTCTTCAACCAGGACTTGTCTATTTAATCAGCTGCCATAATTTCTGGCATTTCTCCATTCTTGGTTTTATGGATTTAAAAACTTTTTTTAGCTTTAATTTTTATTATAATTATTATGTGGTACTCTTTTTCCTTTGAACCACTTTGATGTTTAAATGAAAAGCACTATAGGAATATTCAGAGTTCTGAAATAAGAGAGGAATTTCTACACTGTAAACAGACATCTATGGGATTTGATAGTTAACTTGCTTTAACTCAAGTTAAATGTCTGTCACTCATAATTATGAACAAAATGAGATCACTCAGTTGAGGGAGATCATGTTATCTATTTAGTACAGTACATGCTGTTTGCTCTAGATTATTTACTGCAGTTCTAGGGCTTTCTAGTATGATTGAGAAGTCAGTATTAATGGACGCCAGATTCTTAAACTATTAATAGAAGATGGACAAAGATAAAATAGAAGTCAATTCAAATAAACCAAGAACAATTATGCCTGACCTAAAATGGAGAAATAGTATTGTCCAAATGCAGCATAAAATATTGAAGAGATGTTTATTATCTTTGCCTCTTCATTTTTTGCAGCACTATCAGACAGCTGTACAGAAATAATGTTGTGCTTTATACCTGTCCAGAAAAGGCATTCATGATCATAACAAATCTGGAGTTGCAGGAATAGAGGTGTTGAGTTGGAATTAGGGTTAATGCGTAAAAATTGAAATGTTGCATGTATTGGCTGGATGCATGTAAATTTGATTTTATGTTGGTTCCATTGAAGTCCTATTCAAAATGCTGGTTCTAGCTTTTAAATCTCTACACAGCTTAGGGTCTTTTAAAAACCAATTGCATTCATTTAAGTATGCCTGGGATTCAAAATCTAAAAAAAAAACCTATCTTGGAGCTGTTTGTCATTGCTGTAATTTTAGTAGTCTGATAAGTGAACAGGCAAGTCAAGTATTACAATTCTGGAATGGCCTTCCAATAGAAATTCAACCTGTCTGTTGGTCTCCTTTGCTAGGAACCAGAGATGCATCATATAATGCATAATTTGCACACTGTCCTATGGATTACTACAAAAATCATGAGCCTTCTGCATATTTTGCCTCACTTTCTCTGTACTGAAACAGGCTAGGAAAAAAAAGACAGGAAACATTCTTTAAGTGTTCAAATGTGGTTACTTGCTATGTCTGAAACCAGATAAACTATGCTAAGTTTAACTCTGTTTTAGGACAGGGGTGTCAAACTGCCAGCCCACAGGCCGGTTGGGTCATGAAGAAACCGTGCCCACCCCATTGCCGGCAATGGCAAAAAAGCTCCAATACGTCACGTGACATCATGTGATGTTGCGAGTTTGACATATTTGTTTTAGGGAAATGAGCCAACCTCATGTGGATGATACTTCTTGGTTTAAAAAGACATAGTTCATACTAATTACAATTACAGTTTCAGTACACTCCATAATGATGGTTAGTTGAAAAAGTAAATTACAATTTATAATCTATTTCTCATAGTCAAATTGGGAGAGGGGATAATTTATACACCCAAGATTCATCTCTGAACAGTCTTTTAATGCTGGGTTAAATAAAATTTAGAAATTCAACCCCTAGGTTTCATCCTTTATTTCCAGTGTTAATTATACTACATGCTTTTGTTATTGATTGTAGAAATTATTAAGTGTAGCTCACAATACATTATTAGTATTATATTTAGCAGATATAAATAAATGTAATCAAATACTATTCTGAAGTTATTCTATCAAATCAAGATATTGCTGATGCTCCAGGTATTATTGGATCACCTGCCAAGAACTGCAGGTTAGCATGGTTATTAATAAGAGATGCTGAGGGTTACTCAAATGTGCATAGGTTTTCCATCCCTGTTTTAGAGATTTGATGTGGTTTGTTTATGTTACATATTTTCAGCAGATCCAAATATATTCAATAGTTTATTTACTTATTATATTTAATTTGCACTCAAGGCAACTTATGACAATTATGTATTATTTTATTTTATTATTTAATTTGTTTGCCACTCATCTCACTGCAAGGCGACTCTGGGTGGCTTAATTAAAATAAAACCATAAATACTTATGTACAGTATGTATGTATAAAATCACCATAACATCTCAATACAAATACAGGTTTTAACTAAAAGATGGGGAGGGAGGGAGCAGAATGTACAGGAGGGAGGTGGGAGCTGCTATTTAAACGTCCTAAATATAAAACATAACAATAAACTAATGCTGCTAAAATGAAAAGCAAAAAACAGAAATAATTAATTAAAATAATTATCAAGAGTTAATTAATATGCTCTGGAATGGAGTTTTATAACTAGTGTTGATCTATATGGAAGATACAGGAGCCAGAACAGGCACTTTCTCATGCAGCAATATCTGAGCTTCTGGTAACAGAGGATCTTCAGAACAGTCTTTCCTGCTGATTTAACTCTGCAGAATTGTAGCAATAGTCCTTCAAATAATCAGGCCTTATGCTGTTTATGATTTAAAGGTCAACACTGGTAAGGCCATACTTGGGATACAGTACTACATCCAGTTTTGGTTACCACAATGTAAAAAAGATGTTGAGACTCTAGAAAGAGTACAGAGAAGAACAACAAAGGTAGGGACTGGAGGCTAAAACCTATGAGGAACGATTGCTGAAATTGGGTATATCTAGTTTAATGAAGAGAAGGATGAGGGGTGACATGATAGCAGTGTTCCAATATCTCACGGGTTGCCACAAAGAAGAGAAAGTCAAGCTATTCTCCAAAGCACCTGAAAGCAGAACAATTAGCAATGGATGGAAACTCATCAAAGAAAGAAGAAACCTAGAACTCAGAAGAAATTTCCTGACAGTTAGAACAATTAATCAGTGGAACAATGTGCCTCCAGTAGTGGTGAATGTTCCAACACTTGAAGTTTTTAAGAAGAGACTGGACAACCATTTGCCTGAAATGGTATAGGGTTGGACTGAGCAGAGTGTTGGACTAGATGACCTCCAAGGTCCCTTCCAACTTTCACTACTACTACTACTATTATTATTATTTTCTTAAATTGTGCTAAGTACAAAACTATGTCTATGCAGATCTTTCAGTACAGGTTTCATGGGATCTCTACGTCTTATACTAATTAGAAGTCCGACTACTGTATTTTGCACAAATTACAAGTTCTGGACACAGCCATCAAAATGGGTTGTAAATAACCAAGGTTACTGTTTTAAGGTTATGCTGAAGAGCAGCTAGCCAAATAGTCTCCATTTTTAGCAGCTAGGCATAATAAAATATAATTCTGATTATTAGAAATTGAGATATAAATAAAAGTACTGAATGTGGAGGTTTTCTTTAATTTTTAGTTCTATTAGCTTTCATGTATTCTTGAAGGATAGAGATTATCATGTTCCAAGTCTAACCATACTTGGTTTTGACACTGAAATGCCCTTTGTTGCAATGACACATGGCCAGCTCTAGGCTGATGTCACTGCTATGCTAATGACATCCATTCTCCTACCATCAGAGTTAGGTAAGTCAGTGTAGCTGTTGGACCAGTGTTTGTGATCCTTTATGAAAAGGATGGTCTCAGGAATCAGTAATGTTCAGTAATCTCCCAGGAAGACACCTCAGTCTACATTTAGTGAGTTTTTTTTTCATTTAAGAGGAACGTCCAAACATACTGTTGCAGTAATAAATAGTTAAATCCTTGTTATGCAAATCTCAAACAACACAATAAAACATTCATTTAATTTAAATTTCAGCTCTAGGACATGTTCTAATTCATCTATTTCATTATTTCACCTATTCATTATGTTACATATATAAATACACATATTTCTCCTATTTTGTAAACTGTTACCACACCGAAGGTTTCATCATTGAGCAAATGATGTATGTTAATGTGTTAGAAAAACTATATTGTAACTAACAGAAGGTCAAACAATTTATGATGCTTTTCTCTAACTGCTTAATTGTCTTTGAAGACTTTTTTCATATAATATTGGATGTAGGAGCTACCATCATACCTATAAACTTAGGTTGATTACTGGACTGATAATTTTGGCAAGATATTTGTAAAAAGCTGAACATGTATAGCTCTTAATATTTAACTTTGTTCTCTCAGATTAAGATTTTGATTTCAAGTAAATTTGAATTATTTTTAATGCTCTCCCTATGATTTTGAAAGAATGTTGGAAAAGATAAGGCAGATAGCCAAGAAAATTCATTACAGGGATAAATTGTGTTAAAACTCTTCTTTAAACATGGCATGAATAGTAGATTTATTAGAAATATGCTAGCCAACACCACAGTATTGGACTAGAACTGCAAGTACCATAAGTCAAATCCCAATTCTACATTGAAGTTCTAACTCATGGGTGTTAAACTTGCTGTGTCACGTGACGTGTCGCAACTTTTTTTTGCATTGCCGGAGCTGGGGTGGGCGCAGCCTCTGTATGGTGCAACCGGCCGGGGGGGGGGCGGCAGTTTGACATCCCTGCGTTTAACTGGATATCCTTAGGCAAGTCATGCTTTCAGCCTAAGTATTTCATAGCATTATTCGGAAGTTAAATGTAAAAAAAAGAAACCTATATGTGTCACCTTGAGTATCTTGAAGGAAATATAGCTTTACATGCAATAAATACATTAAATACATGTTGACTCTTTCTTACCTGAGATTTGAATCTATTTTTCAAAAAGGCTTCAGTCTGAGACTGCATGATGTGACACAAACAGCCTCGCTCAGGGGCATATGGTGCCTCTAGGCTGCCTTGAATGATGGTGCCACCTCCTAGAGATGATGCTACCTCCCTCTTGGATTTGTAAAATAGATTTTGTTTTTGGAAGGAAGGGCAGCATTGGTGCCCTCTAAGTTTTGACACCCTAGGCCAAAATCCTGGATTCAAGCATAATACATATTATTTCACTGTTGTATTGGGTATTTGTATGTGATCATCTATATTTCAAAAAGTGCCTTCTGAAGAAGTCTGTAAGAAGCAAGACTTCTGTTCAGTATTTACAGTCTAGAGTTCTCAGTTAAAGAATTCCCATCGCCCAGTACGCTCACAGAGAGAGGGCCTCCTCAGGGTACCGTCGGCTAGACAATGTCAGCTGGCGAACCCCAGGGGAAGAGCCTTCTCTGTGGGAGCGCCAGCCCTGTGGAACCAGCTCCCCCCTGAGCTTCAGATGGCCCAAGATCTCCAGTCCTTTCGCCGCGGCCTCAAAACACTCCTTTTTCAACTGGCTGACCTGGACTGACAGGGATTTAATTATGTTTAATTTTTATTTTAATTATGTTTACAATTTTTAACTCTAATTTTTAATTTATTTTAATTTTTAATTTTAATTTATTGTACAGAGGCCTTTAATTTTAATTTTATCTTAATTTCTGTATTTATTGTATATTATTGCTGTTAGCCGCCCTGAGTCCCTCGGGAGATAGGGCGGGATATAAGCCCCATAAATAAATAAATAAATAAATAAATAAATAAATAAATAAATAAATAAATAAATAATCCGAACCATATAGAAGAATGAATGTAAATGCCCAAGACAACAGCTAGTTTGTTTATATTTATGTAGCTGTTAGAGTTTTCCCCTTTTTTCCCATCTCAGTTCAACATTATATAATAGCCTCTATTTAGAAAAAAGAATGAGCAATAATGGAGAAATTCATCCTAACTTGTAGTGGCTCTTCATATGATCCAGCAATGCAGACTTAAAATATTCAGGATTTGATATCACAAGATATATAGATGCTAGTTGTGGTGCTTTTCTTGATAATTATGCTCTGTACTGTGTAGGTGGAGATGACCGTCGAGTTCTGCTCTGGCATATGGAACAAGCAATCCACTCCAGGGTCAAGCCTGTTCAACTGAAAGGAGAACATCACTCTAATATCTTCTGCCTGGCTTTTAATAGTGGTAACACCAGAGTCTTTTCTGGAGGTAAAGAATACAGTTTTTCAAAACAAAGCAAGGATACCTTCATTGATTGATGGATTGCAATTTACATCCCGCTTCAATCTGAACAGTATTTTTAAGTGGTTCCAGTGTATATCTCCAAACCTTTTTTTTTGGCAATATTATTGAAGCTGCACAACTGAAAAGTAATAGACAGACAGACCAACTAACCACCTTCTGAGCACATTGTCTTGGATTAGACAACGATTTTTTTCCATTCACTGCTGTTGCCGCTGCAATGTAGCATGTATTGGATACAGCATGAGACATATGATGGCAGAGTGCCTCACAGGATAGCCATCTATTTTAATAAAGTTGTAGAATGCCTTTTTTGTCCCCTGACCTGCTCTATAATCTTGCAGGTTATACATATACACAGGAAAAAAATGCACCAAAGTATTTTTAAAAATAAGCAATATTATCCTCTTCCTAAGCTGAGCTATCTTTAGCATATAGTAGGAAGGAAAAAAAAGAGTCCTTTATTTGCACCCATTTCTTTAGTGACCTTTTGAAGTTAACCACAGCACTGGAAAAAGTGACTTATGACCATTTTTCACACAATCGTTGCAGCATCCCAGTGGTCATGTGATCAAAATTTGGCCACTTGGCCACTAGCTCATATTTATGATGGTTGTAGTGTCCCGGGTCAACTGATCACCTCTTATGATCTGACAAGCAAAGTCAATGAGGAAGCCAGATCCACTTAATAACCATATTACTAATTTAACAATTGCAGTAATTTGCTTAACAGCTGTGGTAAGAAAGGTAATAAAATGGGGCAAAGCTCACTTAATAACTGTCTTGCTTAGCAACAGAAATTTTGGGCTCAATTGTGGTCGTATGTCGGGGGCTATCTGTACTTTTTTCTGATCATCAGATGGAAAAGCATTCTGTGTCCTGCACTATTTCTGTTGCTCCTGGAGGATCCCAGAAGTTGAGCATTACTTCAGTGATGCACAGAAGTCTGGTTTCACACCATTTTGAGAGAGAAAAACCTATGGAAACTGTAATGTAAACCTAAAATAGGCTTGGCATCATTTAAAACAAAAGACCATAAATTCCTCAAAACTGCACTCATGTTGTATCATGCTCCAGACATTTTGAAATGTCATTCCACCCAGTGTAGTTACTGATCCCTGTCGTACTTATGCAAGGCCATTCAAATCATTTCCCAATTGCCAAAAGTTTGCCCTTCTTGAGGATACAGGTATTCAGTAACAAAAAGGATTCCAAATCTTGTATATTCCTGTGATGTGCGATGTGATAATGTTTCTAAAGCAAACAATGGGATGGTAGGCTTTTTTCTGTACAACTTCTCCACACTTAACTTCCTGGTGCCTTTAAAGATAGAATGGACTTATAGTGAACAACTTGTTTTATGGTCACAAAGGTGCTTTTCAAAAGCACCTGGACTTTCTTAAGAAGTTGCCTTTTGAAAATCACCTCTCAGACAACCATGACCAGGATGATTGAGAATCTCCATAGACAAGTTCTTTTACTGCTGCTCCACAACAAATTGTTATTTATACTTCAAAAGCAAGCCAATAAGTAGGAGTCATTGTCATGAATATTTGGTCCACAATAAAATTTAAAAGCTAATATCTTTCTTGTGTTCCCAGACCATTTTACCTTTTCCTTTTCCACAATCCTTCTCACTTATGTTACTAAATGACAAATTTTATTTCTGTTTATAGGTAATGATGAGCAGGTTTTGCTTCATGATGTCCAAAGGTAAATGCATTTTTTCCAATGTCGAAATACTCTTTATCTGGATGGAAAGAAGGAGAAACACTGAGATATCGGTGGGCCCAAGTTGTAGGACATTGTAGTCATATCTGATGATCTAAAATATTTACATGATTGGAATATTCCATTATCCCACAGATTTCAATGCAATAATCTATTCAGAAATAAAACACCACCACCACCCCATCTTCAGTAAGACTAACTTTCAAGAAGTGGCATGTAGGATTGCATTGTTAGTTAATGTAACATTCTCAAGGTCACCGTTACAAGCATGTTAATCCATGTGCTTCAAGCATATATGCGGCTCTACTAAGAGTACAACTATGCAAGCAGTTTGAAACTTCTCTGAATTTAAAGATGAGTGATATGATATCTGTCTTCCTGTCTACTTTGCATTAAGATCAAGATGCTTACTCCATTGCATACTTACTCCTAATGAATAAGGCTTGCAAAAACCTGGAAAGCCATTTGATGACAGCAACAGATACAGAAACTTCTATTAGTGATTTAGAATTTTGCAGTCCAAATATGAGTGTCCTAGTTTATATAGAATCACATTACATTAACATATTTGTAGATACTTTTTCTATATACTGTTGCTTCTAAGGATATGTATGGGATAATGGACTTTAAATGTTTGGAAATAAATTTTGTAGCACACTGTAAAAGATAAGAAGCTGATGATGCTGGTGTATGTTTCAGTGGTGAAACTCTGGATGTGTTTGCCCATGAAGATGCAGTCTATGGACTGTCCGTGAGTCCAGTTGATGATAATGTTTTTGCAAGCTCATCTGATGATGGTCGAGTTCTCATTTGGGATATCAGAGAGTCTTCTCAGGGAGGTGAGGATCACATCTGCTTTTTCTGTTAAAACAGAAAACTTTAGTTTGATAAGGAAAGAATTGCATGTATTTCAATTTTCTTTAAAATGTTTGTTCACTTGGAGTGGGCAGTATTTTTCTCCTGTGGCTTCAGAAACTTGGAATCTGTAGCTTTAAATAGTAATGAAATAAGATGAACTACCTCATGTTTTGTAGTACTTAATTTTTTATGCTGTTCTTCAATTTCATGTATTTACATAGTAGAGCCAGTTTGATCTAATGGTTGGCTCTGGACTAGAAACCTGGGAACCTGAGTTCTAGTCCTGCCTAGACAGGAAAACCAGCTGGGTGACCTCTGGCCACTTACACAGTCTCAGCATTAGGAAGAAGGCAATGACAAATGCTGCTTAGAAAACTACATGGAGTTCTCCTTATAGTCATCAGGAGTAATAAAAACAAATTTATTTATTTATTTTTATTACATTTATATCCCGCCCTTCTCCAAAGACTCAGGGCGGCTTACAAGCTTAGCAGTAGCCTTCATTCTATGTATATGCCTGCTTGTTAGGGCTTTCACACACACACCCCAAGTGGCATTATTACAAAGTCAGCTTAATTGCCCCCAACAATCTGGGTCCTCATTTTACCTACCTCGAAAGGATGGAAGGCTGAGTCAACCTTGAGCCTGGTGGGATGCGAACCTGCACTAATTGCAGGCAGCTGGTGTTACTTAAGGAGGCAAAGGAAGAGAAGGAGGAAGAGGAAGAAAAAAGAGTATATCTCTTTGCGGCATAAAATGTATTTCAGTTGAAAATGTAAACATCTGGGAAATAAAATGTTACCAAGCAGTAAGAATGGATGCCAAAAAGCTTTTCCAAAAGAGTGTTTTAATAGCAGGGATTGTCTTTCCACCCACTTCACCCCTGAAGATGAAGTTTTTTATCCTTAAGACCAGATTATGGAAATAAAAAGGGGGCAACAGAGAATATAAGACAAAGTTCAGTGTGGCACTAAGACAAAATGTGGTTTATTTCTTATCAAATTACTTTTTTGTGTGAACCTAGTCAGGGTGATTTAGGAACCACATTGGGATTTCTACTTTGTCAACTATTGCATGAAGTGTTTAGCTCTTAGCTAAAAATGTAATGTTTAATTACTGAAGCTATTATAGACTTGTCTTTGTCATCTGGATACTAGCATGTGGCCTACTTCCCATATAATTCTGTTTCTCAAGAATTTTTAAGCAAGATCTGAGGAACAAGCCATTATGATCTGACTCACATTAATGTTAAACCATAATGGAATAGAATGCAAACCACAGTAAACTGAAAGCATATAAAGCTGTATTCACAATAAAAGCAAATGTAAAAGACTTTAAAAGTTAATTTATCAAGAAGCATTATAGAGCTGACATCCATTAGAGATACCTGGGAGAAAGGACTTTGATAATAGTGAGGAGAATTGAATGAATACAATGAAATGGAAAAATAAGATGAAAAATATAAATATTGCCACAGAACATGAGATCTTGATATCTGCCAATAGCAACCATATTTTAAGATGTTGATAGGGCAACCACTATTGTTGTGAATAGCAGTTTATAAACTTATTAAAGTTATAATATAAAAAGTTGAAAATCCATTTCAACTTTTATTAAACTCATTTCAGTGCCACAGTTTGATACAATAATCCAATTTTAATTAGATGGTAAGTGAAGCTTTTGTAGAGTCCCTGGTGCCCTCTGAGCTTGGTTGCTTGCTTGCAGATGTTTCATTACCCAACTAATAATAACATCAGTGAAGCTCCTTTAACAACTTTGCAAAATATCTTGCAGATTGGAGCATTATTTTGTATATGCAAGTGAACACATACTTTTCAGAATTTAGGTTAAAATAACTTGAAAATGCAGAAGAGACCGATCTAAATTATTTGTTGCTATTGGTCACTTTCAAGATTAAGATTAAGATTAAGACTCTATTTGTATTTTTTGGTAGGCATTAATGAAGAGATAATACATATTTCAGTAGAGATTACTGTTCTATCATTTTTGTGGGACTTACAGGAAGATAATTTAAATTCTAATATGAAACCTCTGCCAGGATGGCTTAAAACTAATTCTACAAATGATTGCCAAATATAAACAAAGTTTATCTAGAAATATTTTAATTGAAAATGTTCCATCTTTTCAGCTGTATTTTAATTTTTTTTCACAGAGCCCTTTTGCTTGGCAAATTATCCTTCTGCCTTTCATAGCGTGATGTTCAATCCAGTGGAGCCCAGATTACTGGCCACTGCCAACTCAAAAGAAGGTGTTGGGCTATGGGATATTCGAAAACCTCAAAGGTAAAGATTAACATGCTTTCTTAGGCAATGTTTAAAGAAATTGGAAAGAGAAATCAAAGTGGAACTTGTAATCTGATAAGAATTTGATTTATCTTTAAATTTTCCTTGGTAAAAATTTTTCTGTATATCATATAATATATAGAAAAAGCCTGTAGTGAGCATTCTGCTTGGATACTGATAAATTGCATCTCTTTATCCAGAATATTTAAGCAAACTTTTCAGTTTGAAATGAAAATACCTGGCTTCTGCTCAATCTATATTGGGTTTTCAGAGTTTCAAGAATGGATTCTATTACTTGATTACTTAATTTCCTTTAGTGCACTTCTAACCTCTAACAATATGGATACAATAGGCTATTTATATTATTTTCTATAAATCATCTTTACACTGTATATTAAAAATGCTGTTATATGATTGGTTGTTCCTGCTCCAGTTATTACTTCACATGAAGCTTAATTGATTCATTGTGTATTTCATATGTCTTTCAATTCATTTGATAACAAACAACAGAATGACCTATAGACTATCTAGCAGAATCGCCTACAATACTTAGAGCTTGCTAGAAGTACATCCTACGTTAGTTTTGAATGCTGCAAATGAAGAAGATATCACTAAGCGTTCTGTCATTTCATATTGGTGAAACATGTTACTTAAAACACGTGTTTCACAATGCAGAGTAGGATGAATAAACCATATCTCTTCAAATTGTCCTAGCATTTGTATCATTTAAATGGCTTGTGCAGCTGCATTGAAGACTGTCTTAGCATATGTGTGCATGCATAACCACATTCCTTTCTTTCTGGTACCTCCTTTGCCTTAATATATAGTAAAAGTGGGGTGCTGATAGTGATTGTAACTTTAAATAAATTCTTATCTTATCCTGGACTTGCTTGGATATATACGTCAAATAAAATTGTGGTTAAGTCTTGCTTCAAGTGTATATATGGTTGTACTTAAATTGGGCCTCTGAAAGCCTCTTCCCTCTTATGTCAATTGAGAATGGTCAAAATTATTAGTTTTAACTAAAAACATATAGACTCATTTCCTCCTTCTCCACTATTGCTAAACTGTCAAGATAGTGTTGAAAAAATGCTGAGTAAATAATTGCAAGTGGTTAATTGTATGGAACCATACAATTTAGTTGCATATTTGTGCATGTTTTTACTGCAGGTCAGTATTGGGCAGCTTGTATTTGCATTTACTATTATAAGTACTATAGTATAAAATTGTATCTTCCTGGGCAAAGTCTGTTGTGGTGAATGAGGCAATGTCTTGCTATGTTATCTGGGATTCTTTTTTAGCCTGCAGATTTTGAAGAAATTGATAAAGTCTCTCTAAGCTGTCTCAAATAGTATGTGAACTCAATCATGCCCATTCTTGGCCCTATAATCTTTAATTCTCCTAGATTTTGGAGGTAGTTAACATTTCTCTCTTGGAGGGATTGATGCCAACAGTCTTGAAATAGGGTCTTCCTAGGTCTGACTGTCTTTGGCAACTATTGCCCTATGTCTTAAAGAAAGTTATTGAGACTATGGGTAGAATTGTGAAGCGTGCTAGAAGAAGTAGATTATCCAGACCCTCTCCAGTGAGGGTTCAGAACTGCCCATGGATTTTTTATAAATCGTCACTCTCCCATATGAAATCTGACTAGGGGTGGTATGCACCTCCTAATCCAAATTTCTTCTGGATACCTTCAAGGAATGGAGATTCAAGGCACTGTTCTGCAGTGGTTCAACTCCTTACCCATTGAGCACTTACCGTTAGGACTGGGGGGAATGGAAAGTTAAGAGAGAAAAAGGATACTTTTGTTAAGATATTCAGTTTATTCCTTAAAATCTTGACCCACATAAATACATTTGGGCTCTGGCCTCTCTACCTTTGAGATACAAATTTAACATGATGCTGTTTTCTGAGAATATAGGAAACTATTATCATAGTTGACCATATCTCAGCTTCAGTATGATTTCTCTCAGAAGATAGATAAAGCAATTATGGGATTTTTCAGCCACTGACAAAAAAAATGTTGTCTGAATATCCTGTGGTTATATGATAAAGGTAGTCTTTAAAGTGTACTGTGAGTCTTGTTTGCTAGAAGATACTGGCTGTTACCCTTCAGAATTGCTAGAGTGTTTACATCACCTTATGACTTTTTGTGTTTCAGCTATCTTGACAATGGTTTTTGAGATAAGATTGGATTCCAGCCATCATGTGACTTTTTGAAAGACTCCAGGAAATCATCCCCTAAAGATGATTTTTTTATAATTTTATTTAAAAAAATTATAATTACTAATCACTGAGGAATATGTGTTTACAGACAATGTAGCTTTAATCAGTGGTGGGATTCAAATATGTGAACAACCAGTTCTCTGTGTGGATGCTGCTTCCAGAAGTCCATTCTGAGGTTGGGCAACAAACAGTTAGCTACCGGTTCTGCTGAAGTGATGCAAACCGGCTGAATCCCACCACTGGCTTTAATTCATTTCGTTAGGAATGGAAAATAAATATTATAGAATATATACGCTTATTCATGCAGAAGACCCATGTAGTCACTGAGTCAACATTAACTTGATGGCACATACAATAATCACACAATATATAATAACATATCATTGCACTGTAACTTTCCATAAAGTTGCCTCTGTTAATTACCTTGCAATATCCATCTCGCTTTTCTCACTTTTATTTTACATTAAAACTAGGTGTTTGGAGAAATTGTTTAGTTGGACTTAATGGAGATATTGCTACATGATAGGATATGATGCTATAACTTTTGGATTTTCTCAGCTTGGCCAAGAATTACTTTTTTGCTCATTAGTTGTATTGCTATATACCAGACATGTCAAACACAAGGCCCAGGGGCCACATCCGGCCCACGAAGTGGTTTCATGCGGCCCACGAAGCCATCCTGGAAACAGTGAGGGAACGGCCCCCCCACTGCCTTGGCCCTGGCCCAGAGACCCTCCTCCTGCCAGAGACCCTCAGATCTGTCCCACTCCTGCCCAGGCCCCCATAGGCACCCTTGATGCCAACGATGTAGAGCTGGCCACGTCCACCCAGTAGGCCATACGCACTTTAGCCATGCCCACCCAGTAGGCCACGCCCACCCAGGCCACACCCACCCGGCCTCCTGAGGGCACCACAATGCTGATGCGGCCCTCAATGAAATTGAGTTTGACACCCCTGCTATATACATTCTTGTTGCAGTAATAAAAATATCACAATTTGTAATAATGGCAGGTTTTTTCATTATATATAATAACTTTTATGTTCATAGTCTTTAGCACTAGATATTCTTTGTCCTTCTTTCCACCCAAAGATTATCATTTCCTATATCCATTGGCTAGCATGCAGCTAATTTAGCTACGATTGTGACTTACCAAGATATCCAGACTGAATAACATAATAAAAGCAACTGAAGATATTTCATGCCCCAATCTCTTTGCCCTTTGTTAGTAGTGTTTTGTTTTTGTTTTTGTGAGCTTCCAATAAGCAATTCAGATGATGCCACTTGCCAAAAGAAGATAACCTTTTATCTTTTATCTTGGAAATGAAGCCATTGATTCTTGAATGCAAGAATTGTCATTTGTTTCCACAAGCTATTGGTAAAAACTACTTTGAAATAAGAAACTTATTCTTGCATTTAAAGTTATATTGTTTCACTTTTTTTAATTTACTGCCTGATTGCCCAATGACTTTTTAAGGCCTATCCTTTCTGCTTTCCAAAAGGCTTTAAGAGGCTTAAATTTGTATAATAGATTGCTTTATGTAACAATAGCAACCCAACTGTATCTTCCTCCAGTTTTTGTATAGCAATAACCTGAGGGTATCTTCTTTATACCTGTGTAGCAGGACACACTATAAATGTGTTTGTGTGTGTTTCCCCATTTCCACAAAGAAATTACTTCCTGCCCAGAGACAACTTTAATAGGTACATGAAGCAGCTCAGTAGTATAGTTGCAAGATTTCAGTAGATTATCCAGGGAGAAATAATGAGGACCCAGATTGTTGGGGGCAATTAAGCTGACTTTGTAATAATGCCGCTTGGGGTGTGTGTGAAAAAACCCTAACAAGCAGGCATATACATAGAATGAAGGCTACTGCTAAGCTTGTAAGCCGCCCTGAGTCTTCGGAGAAGGGCGGGATATAAATGGAATTAAAATAAAAAATAAATAAATAAATTAATGAAGCAACCAGTGAAATAAACAATCAACTAATGTTGATTTATGTTTTTATTGAGAACAGCACAATGCTAACAGATATTGGATTTGAGCTTTTTTTATTCTGCTCTGACACTCAGCCACTGTGCATTTTAATATGAAGAACTTTATGACATAAACATCTTAGAAGATTTCATATACTGTATTCATGCAGCCTTTGGCCCAAAACTAGATTTTTTTTCAGTTAAACAGAATGTGATAAATATGATATGCACCAAAACAAAGGCAGCACATAAATTTAGCAAACAAATTATCTTATTCCTAAAGATTTACTTTTTCTGTCTAAAATCTTACATTTTAAGACTTTAAGTTTTTAAAATGTTATTACATTTAAGGCAAAAATCTTAAATTGATTTCTTTGTGAGAGTGCCTTATTCAACACTGATTACCTTTGAAGAAACATGCATGGAAGTGATCTCTTAGACTTAGATCTAAACATTATCTGTTTTTTACTGGAAGGGAACCCAGGTTAAATCGGTGCTTATTTTCTGCACTGTAGCCAGAATCCGCAACCCCAGCTTAGCAGTCAGTAAAATAAATTGGTTAAAATCACCCTCCTCCCTTTGACTTCTATGCCGTTAGACTTAACTGCAATAAGGTTGCAAAATATATACCGCTCACTTGAAATGTGTTCCAAATGTTTTTGCAAAAGTAATTCTAATTCAAATACCTTGGATATCTGAGGGATATCTGGCTACAGTATCCAAATTATTATGATGTTGTTACAAAATAGCACATTCAGACACTCTGCCACTCTCCGTTACGGAAACTTGGGTAGGCTCGTAGGGAGGGGTCCCTCTGACCGAGTTATGCCCCCAGGTTTCCGTGTGCTACACTGGGCACGGGCTCAGGGTAGGGGCGGAGGGGTGGCGGTGGTTATCAGGGAGACTTTATGTCCGTGGGAGACCACCATTCTCCAGACTGGCAGGAGTGAGACCCTCCTCCTGAGATGGGGCCCTCGGGTTCAGATGGGTTTGTTGCTCACATACCTGGTGCCCAGCTGTGTGGCAACAACCCTGCCCGAGCTGCTCGACACCCTCTCAGGGTTGGCGGTGGAGTTCCCCAGGCTTATGGTGCTGGGTGACTTCAACCTGCCTTCACTGGGAGGGTCGTCGGAGTTAGCTCGGGAGTTCATGGCTTCCATGACAGCCATGGGCCTGACCCAAGTAATTCAGGGCCCAACTCATTTGGGGGGGTCACACTCTCGATCTGGTGTTCCTGTCCAGACAGTGGTTGGATGATCTGGGAGGGGGTTCACCGGTCATTGTTCCCCTGTCATGGTCCGACCATTATCTCCTGCGGCTGGTCTTCCGTTATGCTACCCAGGTGGTTCCGCCCCAGGCGCCTAATGGACCCGAAACGGTTCCACATGGCACTTGGGTCTATACCCATCGCCCTCACTCACAGCCCAGTTGATGCCTTGGTTGATGTCTGGGATAGGGCGGCCGCTGAGGCACTCGACTGTGTTGTACCCTTGCGACCCCTGACCCAGCGCAGATCCCGTTGGGCTTCATGGTTTTCTGTGGAGCTCCGGGAGATGAAGCGTCAGAGACGGGATCTAGAGAGCTTTTGGAGATCCACCCGATCCGAATCTGACCGATTGCAGTTAAGAATCTTTATAAGGTCTTATCTTGCGGCGATGAGGACGGCGAAGGCTAATTACTTCGCTGCCCTCATCGCATCTGCAGATAATCGCCCAGCCGCCCTGTTTAGGGTGACTCGCTCCTTTCTTAACTAGGAGGTGAGGGAGGATCCCTTGCAGGGGCGGGCCAAGGAGTTTAGTCATCATCTGATGGACAAAATCACTCAGATCCGGGCCGGTTTGGACTCTGACTGGGCAGAGTCTGATGTGGAGGAATCGGACGGTCTTGAGCATGTTATCTGGACTGAGTTCGATCCTGTTTCTCCTGATGATGTGGACAGGATGAGGAGGAGGCTGAGCTCCACCACCTGTTTGTTGGACCCGTGCCCCTCCTGGCTGGTTTATGCGGCTCGGGAGGAGACACTAGGCTGGTTCCAGGCAGTAATAACTGCTTCCTTGAAGGAAGGTGTCTTCCCCGCCTCCCTGAAGGAGGCGGTGGTGAGACCCCTCCTCAAGAAGCCTGCCCTGGACCCAGCTGTTTTAAATAACTATCGTCCGGTCTCCAACCTTCGCTTTCTGGCGAAGCTTGTTGAGAGTGTGGTGGCGCATCAGCTTCCTCTGTTCCTGGATGAAACTGATTATCTGGACCCGTACCAATCGGGTTTCAGGCCTGGGCACAGCACGGAGATGGCATTGGTCGTGCTGGTGAATGATCTCTGGCGGGCTCGGGACAGGGGTTGTTCCTCTGTCCTAGTCCTATTAGATCTCTCAGCGGCTTTCGATACCATCGACCATGGTATCCTACTGCGGCGTCTCGGGGTTGGGACTGGGAGGCACTGTTTTGCGGTGGTTCTCCTCCTGTCTCCTGGGCCGCTCACAGTCGGTGTTGACGGGAGAGCAGAGGTCTGCCCCGAGGCCTCTCATTTGTGGAGTTCCTCAGGGGTCAGTTCTCTCACCCCTCCTGTTCAACATCTATATGAAGCCGCTGGGCGAGATCATTCGTGGTTTCGGGGTGGGGTATCATCAGTATGCTGATGATACCCAACTTTTTTTCTCCACCCCAAACCAACCCAGCGATGCCCTTGCCGTGATGTCCCGTTGCCTGGAAGTGGTCCGTGTCTGGATGGGGAGAAACAGGCTTCGTTTCAATCCTGCCAAGACTGAGTGGCTGTGCATACCGGCATCTTGGGTCAACCAGATTATTCCATCTCTAACGATGGGGGGGTGAGGTGTTACCCCCGTTGATAGGGCTCGCAACTTGGGTGTCCTCCTGGATTCACGGCTCAATTTTAAAGATCACATAGGAGCTGTGACCAGGGGGGCTTTTGCCCAGGTTCGCCTGGTGTGCCAGTTGTGACCCTATCTGGACCGAGATGCCCTACGCACAGTCACTCATGCGCTCGTGACCTCCCGTTTAGACTACTGCAATGCTCTCTACATGGGGCTGCCGTTGAGGACCACCCGGAGTCTTCAGCTGGTGCAGAATGCGGCCGCACGAGTTGTGATGGGGGTTTCCCGATACTCCCATGTAACACCTCTACTCCGCAAGCTGCATTGGCTTCCGGTTGCCCTTCGGTTGAGATTCAAGGTGCTGGTGATGACCTATAAAGCCCTAAATGGTGAGGGTCCAGGATATCTGAGGGAACACCTGCTGCCAGCATCAAGCTCCCTTCGTCCAGTGCGCTCCCACAGAGAGGGTCTTCTCAGGGTGCCGCCGGTTAAAGATTGCCGGCGAGTAACACCCAGGGGGAGGGCCTTCTCAGTGGGCGCGCCTGCCCTTTAGAACCAGCTGCCCGCGGACTGCCCCTGACCTCCGTTCATTCCGCCGAGACCTGAAGACCTGGCTCTTCGAGCTCTCTGGCCCAGGCTGAGAATTTTTTAACTTTAACTGGGGTTTTTATTTTTTCTCAGGGAATGATGTAATCTTTTAAAATTGTTTTTAGCTTTTGTATTGATTTTCTTTTAAATATCCTGTAAACCGCCCTGAGTCCTTCGGGAAAGGGCGGTATATAAATCTAAATAAATAAATTAAATAAATAAATAAATCCTTGAACACTAATGCTAATGATAACAGAGACCACTTTGGCGACAGTTGACTTGTGGCAGCTCATTTTAATTCATTTTTGTCCCTTTTTTCCTAGTTCCTTGCTCCGTTATGGTGGGAATCTGTCACTTCAGAGTGCCATGAGTGTGAGATTTAACAGCAATGGAACGCAGCTGCTTGCTCTCAGGCGTCGGTTGCCACCAGTCCTTTATGACATCCATTCCCGGCTGCCTGTCTTCCAGTTTGACAACCAGGGTTATTTTAATTCTTGTACCATGAAAAGCTGCTGTTTTGCAGGAGATCGTGATCAGGTAAGGAGCATTAATTCCTAAAATCCATGAGTTATACAGAGAGGCATTTTAAGATGTTTTAAGACTGCTTGAGAATATAGTGTAGAACACTGTAAGATTTCCTTGTGTGTAAAACAACAAATCTAGATCAATATAAATAATTTTTAGTGACATAGTTCTCACAGCATGCTAAATGATATCGTGGTTAGTCCTCCACATAAGTTAAATAGTAATTAATGATGTGTGTGTGTGTATGATAAAATTGGTACCTCTAAACGTATATAGTGAATGATAGAAAGATCAAATTATAAGCATTTGTGGGATGTAGACACAAAAACTCACACAGGGTTGTTGTTGTGGGAAAATTAGGAGGAGGAAGGTGTGTTGGATATGTTCGCTGCCATGAGTTATTTCTAAAGATAATAAAGGTAGGAAAAATAATAATAATATGGAAAGTAAGTTTCAGTTCTACTTGAACTATGCTGCAAAAAGTAGTGATATTCAGGAGTGCCATACCCTATCTGTCTGTAAGTCCCTGGTCACAAAGTCTGGTGGGTGACTTTTTCAAGCAAGGGTTAATATATGCCATATATGACTGGGTAGTTTTGTTTTGCTTATTAGACTTGGGGCATATCTCAGACATTACATCACCACCCAATCCCCTTTGTTGACTTTATTCTGGTACAGGAGAACTTCAGGAATGCAGCAGTCATTGGTAGCATTCCCAGTAGAAATTCCTGCATTTCTGATGTGTGCTACATGCTGAAAAGCCATTTTAGCTGTTTCTACATTCATTCTCCATAGGGATCCTAAAAGAACATGCCCTATCACTTTGATACTTAAAAATAATCACAAAAACTTATGTTGTGCCTAATTAAGATTTAGTCAGGGTGTCTGTATGTATATGTGGTTCTCCCATTTCCTGCTATATTAGTATTTTATTGAAAAATGCCAAAATTTCTCTGTGTTGACAGTAGAGGGCAACAATGGGCTATTAGTAGATATTGGAAAGAGATTAGTAATCTACAATTAATATTTTATTTAATGGAAAAATGTAATGCCTGTAATGGAACAGTTATGTATAATAATGTATGGATTTGGATATGTTATTAATTCTAATATTGATGAACTTTATAAGGTTGAAGCAGTTTCCTAAGGATCCTAGGACATTACTTATTTTTTAAAAATTTTTATTTAGAAATTGTTAAGTGCGAATATTGTTAGCCCAGATTCTTTAGAGGAAGGGGAAAAATAATGAAAATATTATTCTTATCATTTAAATATATCAATAAATATATGAAGTAAAACTGAGACACTGATTAAAAGGAAAACTGGCTATTGCAAGGTTATTGCAAGTCCATGCAAATGATCATATTGAGGACACTTCGCTCATTATTGATTTGGTTGAGGTAGAAATTGCAAAGATTTAAGGGTACTTAATAATAGAGATGGCAGCCTGTACTTCAGTGGTTAAAAAAATACTAAAAAACTTCACTGTTTATAAAACTACTGTACACGGAAATCTAAACAGAGGTCAGAACAGAATAGCTAACTTGATTTAAGCCACTATTTTACTTTGCTTTTAGCTTTCATTTAACTTAGCTGTCAGTCTTGGATGTACTGTAGCTCTGATACACACATTCTTCAAGCAGAAGTCCCATATTTTAAAGGTGCCACGTGTTCATTTGTTGCCTTGTTTAATCTATCCTTTGCTGTCCAGCTGACAAGGTCACAAGATCTGAACTTTCTATTTTCTTGTAACTGGACAATCAAGAACTCTTAAATAGGATGCTAAAAATGGTTCTTGTTTTGGATGCAGATTTACCTAATTCCTGACTTACTTAGTATGTTGCTTCTATTATTTTTTTTAGCATAACTTCTGAATGCAGAGTCTAAATCTGTTAATTACCTCATTCAGGCCACTCAGTCAGCTTGGTGCACAGTTGGCCTTCTTAACATTTGTAATATCCATTCTTCTCCCTGCCTATCAAAGTCCAGGAGAAGAAAAGGCTTCTAAATCAATTCTAGTGTCCTAAAAAAAATACTTTTCTTATTGATCTAGCTCAGATTTTTATATAGATTGACTTTCTTTCTGTGAATGGAAGATCTATCTCTGCAGTTTAATCAAGGTTAATATACTGAAATTTATTTTGAATTTGATACTGAAAAGGTTTAATTGTATTATCTTTAATTTAGTGATATACAAATACCTTTTGTTTTAAGGAAATAGAGAAATTGATCACACAAGAATGTATTGTTGAAGGTACGTACTTTGCCTCTCAATGTAGAGAGGCTTATCGCTGATCAAATATCAAATAGAGTCCAGGACTTTGGTAAATCCTGAATTCTTAATGTGAGCAGCTATACTGAACAGAAATTAGAATTATTGTCCTTATTTTACTAGCCGGAATGGCACGATTGAGTTTGTTGCAACTCCTGGATTGCCTATGGAAAACAAAGACATTCCTGATGTTTTATATGGCACAGCAAACTTCTGATTTTTAGTTTAGCTGCTGGTGTTGCTAGTAAGAATGAAGATGGCTAAAAATAGACTAAATGCAAAAGCTCATAGCAAATTACAAATTGCTATAATTCTGGTTTAGCATGACATGTCCAGTGAAGTTTATTTATACATTTTTCAGTTTTGGAGGAAAGGATGGCATTAGGACATTTGGGATTCTATCTCTCTCTCTCTCTCTCTCAATACCAACAATCCCCATAAACTTTATTTTAAAAGTGATTGAAAAACAGTGGGATCTTTCATTAAGAAAGAGCTAACATGAATAGGAATTTTTTTTGGGGGGGGGAATAGAAGAAAGGTAGTTGTCCATAGAACGTTTGATTAACTTTTATAATTAAATGTATTTCAACATTTTTACTTTTTGCCTTTCTTCTCAAGAACTCTGTTAATAGTTTTGACTTTAGTATGGCAGCCTTTAGTTACCTTGGAATCCTGCAGAAAATTCTCCATTCTGGGCTAACTTTCACAGAAAAAGAAATCAGGAAAAACGTGGCCACAGAAAAATGGAATTATTATTTTTTTGGTGCTTGAAGTGAGGAGCATAGTTCTATTCTACATTCCATAAAAATGAAGGAAATGGGAAAATGACAGGAGGCTGAATTTTTCCTCAAGCAGATAAAACGTAGAAAAACACTGTTATAAGGTCATACTACTGTACTACTCCCCATATTCTACCAGTTATAAGGTCATACTACTCTACTACTCCCCATATTCTACCTTGCATAAGATGCTAGTATGAAGTTACTTTGGGGACAGAGGTGGGAGGGAGCCGTAAGATATCCCATGCAACTGCCGTAGGATGGCTAATTCTAAACATTTGAGACATGTTTATTGTTCTGAGATTGATGTTTCATGCCGCAGTTATTAACCACGCCTGGGAATTTCTTCCATCTAAGGCAAACTTCTGAATCAGCAGCTGGTCGTCTGGAAGCCATTTCTTCCCTCCACCCACAGCCTGTTGTTGTTTTTTCCCAGCTAATCATTTATGAAGAACGATTGCTTAAGAATTTTGCTCAGAAACAACTTTTAATCAGTCCAGTGCTTGAATTCACAACTTTACACAGGGTAGCAGAAAAAACGATTACTTATCTGACATTGCTAAAATGGGCATACTTTTGAACTTTGGTTGTTCCAAAAAGGTACAACTAGAAGAGTGACTATTGGTTGTAGATAGCATGTAATTTGTTTGTTTTATCAGCTTCTCTTCCTACTCATTTTTCTTCAGGCACAATTCCAAGTGCTATCTCTCCCTTGAGAATTTGCCTGGATTTGAATACCCTTGGGAGACATTAATTTCTGTTATACTACAATTAGTGGCATGTTTGTAAAACTTTTGGAAAGAGTGTACCTTCAGTGTACCTTCAGTGTACCTTCTCACTCAAGTCAGTGTTTCTCAACATTAGCAACTTACAGATATGTAAACTTCAACTCTCAAAATTCTCTAGCTGGCATGCTGGCTGGTGAATTCTGGGAGCTGAAGTCCAGATGTTTTAAAATTACCAAAGCTGAGAATCTCTGGTCTAGCTATAGTTCATTCTCTGCTACCAAATTCTGGACATTATTACAAAAAATATCTTGGTAGCATTTCTCCAAAGTTACTTATCCAATATACCATTTACTGTTTATCCAATATACCATTTACATAGTTTTTCTAATACTTCTAACAATATTCCTCTTACAAGAAAATCTAAAGTTCTACTTCAAAGAGAATAATCAGTATGTTTAATAAATCTAATAAAAGTGGAGACAGCCTTGGCTTTAAATTTTGACAAGGTCTGGAGTAAAAACTATTTTTTTCCAGAGAAGAATAGCATATGGAATAAAGTACTATAACTCTATATTAAGCTACTGTTTAATACTATTTAATCTTCCGTTGAAGCAATAAATATCTAGTATGCTAGCAGTTTCATAGTTCTGCAATGTTTGCAAGTTTTTCATCTGTAAGTGCAATTGTGCTTTTCTTTTCTTTTCTTTTTTCTTTTAAGTAGACCAGTAATTTAGTTTAAGGAAATTATGGGTATTAAGGACCTGATAACTTTTTATTCAGAGAATGTACTAAATGAGAGAATTTAGGGGAAAGCTCTGCATAAAAATTAAAGACATCCTAATATTTTTAAACAACAGACTTCATTGGTTTTATGACACCAGTACTATTATTGTATTTTGTAAGATTTATAAGTTATTCAAAAATATGCAAAATTTGTTTGTGCCAGTTATAGCTTGTAAACACTAAATATTTCAAAATGTTGAAAACAGAAGTCAGTCTCCAATGCTGCTGAGCAGACATGCCAGCAAAAGAATTGCTTACTTAGAATTGCTTGTATTTTAAGTAAGGCTTCACCATTGCAGAGACAGTCATATTTTTTTTTGTTTTATTGGCCTGGGCCAATAGTAATTTTACCAATACGGATGAAAACATGAAGGATATGTCAAGTCCACGTCTAAGCATTATTGACTATAATACTGATATCCCATGAGAAATGTGCTTCTGGCTATTATGTAACACAGCATGAAATTCTGAAATAGAATAGAATAATAACTTTATTGTCACTTTGAATGTACACTAATCAGCATACATTAAAATGAAATTTCGTTGCATTCGGTTCTCAAAGGGTCACCACCTCCGATATACACTACATATAAATATGACAAAAATAAATAAATAAATACAGAATTATGCATAAACCTACATATATTATATGACACAGAGAAACAACATTCTAGTTCGGGTTATGCATACATGTGCATGGCAAGAAAAACAAATCTTGCGAGTTTACCAGACAGATGGCATAGGGAACAAAACTATTACAGAATCGGGTCATCCTGCTGTATATGATCTCTCTTACATTTTATAATATAGTCATGATGGGTTGTAAAATACATTGTGATAACCCTATTTTGGTAAAAAAAAATGGTTGCAGCAATTGGGAAATTATATATATCATTATGTAATTTGGATGTAATACAAGAAACAACAGGAAGTTGTTTTTCAGAGACTTCATGGCCTGTCAGTTCATTAGACCACCTAACGCAGTACTCAATCTAACTGTACTTGAAAATTATAGGCACTGTTCTTAGCCTTGCCCTCAAGCAAGGAATCTTTTTAAGACAAAATATTTATTCTGTCACTGAGCTATAGATCTTTCTGGGAATTCTTTTATAAATGAGGTAATAAAATTTTATAAATGTAACCTGTGGCATATGAAAAGTTCTTGTACAAGTAAAAGTATGGTAAAGAATACCCAAAATAGAATAAATATATTTAGGGAGGCGTTCTCATTATTTCATTGGCAATTCTAAATCAATGTTTATAAGTAGATTTGTAATCTTTTTGTAGGTAACTAGTCTTCACACTGTCAGCATTTAATCTGTCATAATCCTAATAATACTAATTGACCAAAGCACAGAACATGCATTAGCCATGTTATGCAATTAAATTATATTATTATTTTGCATGTATTTTAATTGTCCTTTTCTCGTAACTTATAATATTTTGGTTTCTAATAGTACATTCTCTCGGGATCTGATGACTTCAATTTATACATGTGGAGAATTCCTCCAGATCCTGAAGCTGGTGAGTGTATGGAATTTGCTGAACTTAATTCCCCATAAGAAATGTAAGGAATGTTGTATTTTGGAATTAATGCAGAACATGAGGGATTGATAAGAAAATTATCCATGTAGGTGGGATTAATTTATTAATCTAAAATGCAATAACGAAAGGAGTTCCTTTAAAAGTCATATAGGGGTATTTTACTTTCCTTGGTAAACCTTAGTAAATACATTTTCACTTCCGTAGTCAAAATAACACATCTACAATCTGCAGCTTGTTTGGACTTGTTTTCATTCTAACAAGTTCTTAATCTACTGTTAAACATCAGTTAAGCCAAATGGGTTGTCTCATTTGATATTCTTTTTGTACTCTGAGGAAGCAACATGACTAATAATATCCAGGATAGTTTTGAGATAAAAATCCAGCACTCCCCTGGGGCATTGAAGCTTTATGTTTTCCTTTGATCAGACTGATCAAATAATATTATGTCATGCTTAACCACAAATGATCGGATTTGTGGCAGCAACTTTTTTAAAAAAAAACAAAACTTGAAATTAGTAATTTTTTTATGGTGAAGAACTTCTACTGACATTTTCTTTTGCTAACTATTTGCATAAATATAAATTTAGAAGGATATACAATATCTCTCATACTACTGAAGATTTTGATCAGGTAACCTATATATTCTGATGCAGACCATTGCTGCAATCCTTCAGGGCTTTTGTTTTCCATTCTTGTAGTTCTTTTATTGAAAGAAGATTAATACAATTCTTCAGAACTGCAGAGGATGTGTCCATATAGCGCAGACATGTCAAACACAAGGCCCGGGGGCCGGATCCGGCCCGCGCAGTGGTTTCATGTGGCCCGCGAAGCCATCCTGGAAACAGTGAGGGAACGGCCCCCACTGCCTTGGCCCTGGCCCAGAGACCCTCCTTCTGCCAGAGACCCTCAGTTCTGTCCCACTCCTGCCCAGGTCCCCATAGGCACCCTTGATGCGAACGATGTAGAGCTGGCCACGCCCACCCAGTAGGCCATACACACTCTAGCCATGCCCACCCAGTAGGCCACGCCCACCCTGGCCATACCCACCTGGCCCCCTGAGGGCAACCGCAATGCTGATGCGGCCCTCAATGAAATTGAGTTTGACACCCCTGATTAGAGTATTGTTCTGGGTAATGCAGGATGTATTTCTATTTTAGTACCTACTTGCTGCATTTGTATCTCTCTGGATTTTCTTTTGTGCCATTGTTTCCATACCTTTTGCTTGCTGATGTTTTATATTTATAAATAATCCCAGATGTTTTAAATTTAAGTTTCAAACTGTGTTCAAAGGTCTTCTCAGTTTCAACCTCTTAACGTATTTTTGCGGTGTATAAGACGACTGGGCGTATCAGACGACCCCCTACATTTCCTGTTAAATTATAGGGTTTGGGCTATACTCGCCGTATAAGACTACCCCTCTTCCAACGCACACCAAATAAAAATTAAAAAACATCAGATTTGATTTTAATATGGTAATTTTAATTCAAATGCTTATGACAATAATAATAATAATAATAATAATAATAATAATAATAATAATAATGAAGAAGAAGAAGAAGAAGAAGGAGGAGGAGGAGGAGGAGGAGGAGGAGGAGGAGGAGGAGGAGGAGAAGGAGGAGGAGGAAGGGACCTTGGAGGTCATCTAGTCCAACCCCCTGCTAAGGCAGGAAACCCTATACCATTTCAGACAAATGGCTGTCCAGTCTCTTCTTAAAAACTTCCAGTGTTGGAGCATTCACCACTTCTGGAGGCAGGTTGTTCCACTGGTTAATTGTTCTAACTGTCAGGAAGTTTCTCCTTAGTTCTAGGTTGCTTCTCTCCTTGACTAGTTTCCATCCATTGCTTCTTGTCCTGCTTTCAGGTGCTTTGGAGAATAGCTTGGCTCCCTCTTCTTTGTGGCAGCCCCTGAGATATTGGATCACTGCTATCATGTCACCCCTCACCCTTCTCTTCGTTAAACTACACATACCCAATTCCAGCAACCGTTTCCTATTTTCCTAATTCACTTTTTCACTTTTTCTAATTCACTCTAAAGCTTTCCCTGCACAGAGCCTTAAGTTACAGCCTTAAGCTGCCTGCAATTAGTGCAGGTTCTCATCCCACCAGGCTCAAGGTTGACTCAGCCTTCCATCCTTCCGAGGTAGGTAAAATGAGGACTCAGATTGTTGGGAGCAATAAGCTGACTTTGTAATAATGCTGCTTGGGGGGGGGGTGAAAGTTCTAATAAGCAGGCATATACATAGAATGAAGGCTATTGCTAAGCACATTGATTTGTGCTTTAAATTGTAAGCTGCCCTGAGTCTTCGGAGAAGGGCGGGATATAAATGGGATTTTTTAAAAAAAAGACCAAATGGGAGATCCGCTCCAGGTTTTCCAGCCAGCCCACCCAGTTCCTGAGTCAAATGTGTCCTTAGAGCTAAGCTGCTGCTCTGGCTACGCATTCCCCACCTGCCTTTCAAGTTGCTCTTGCATTCCCCACCTGCCTACAGCTGCTCTTCAACTTTAGAAGGAAAGAAGCCCAGACCCCAGCCTGTAAAAAATCACAGACTGCAGCTTCTACTCCAATTGGTCCTGCTTTCCCTGTGCAGACTAAATGGAAGATCCGCTCCAGGTTTTCCAGCCAGCCCTGTCCCTAAAGTTTCAGCACCCGGCATATAAGAGGACCCCTGACTTTTGAGAAGATTTTCATGGGTTAAAAAGTTGTCTTATACGCCGGAAACTACGGTAATTTGAACTACTGACAGAAATATGCTATGCCCTATCATGACCTCATTATTAAACTAATCAACATTCTGGAACTTATTTTAATTTCTTTCTGAAGTATTTTTCTTCTCTTCCCTTAGCCCCACTCATTTTGGCAGAAACAGCAAAGATTAAAGGGCAGTTTTCACATGATTCCAAAGTGACTGCTACGTGCTTCAAACAATTTATTATGACTGCTGTTTGCTTTTAATGCACAGTATTAAAATGCAGTATTCTGATGTTCAGAACTTTTTTCATTGCATGACTAGATAGTGTTAAAACCATGTGTAAACTAGGAAGACATTCATTCTTTTTGTAAATACAGCTAGTCCTTGACTTACAACAGTTCATTTAGTGATCATTCAAAGTTACGACAAAATTGGAAAAAGTGACTTATGACCATTTTTCACAGTTACAACCTTTGCAGCATTCCCATGATCATGTGATCAAAATTCAGAGGCTTGGAAACTGGTTCATATTTATGACCACTTTTGGGTCCCATGGCCATGTCATCAACTTTTGTGACCTTCTGACAAGCAAAGTCAGTGGGGAAGCTGGATTCATTTAACAACTGAGTTACTAACTTATCAGCTGCAATGATTCACTTAACAACTGAGGCAAGAAAAATCATAAAATGGAGCAAAGCTCACTTAACAAATGTCCCACTTAACAACAGAAATTTTGGGCTCAATTGTGGTTGTAAGTCGAGGACTACCTGTAATAAGTTGAAAATGAGTTGTTTGTTCTTAGCTGAATTTTGCATCATGTTCTTTACTAAAAAAAACACCTGTCTTTCAACTGTAAAGGCAATATACATAATTATAGAATGTATCTGTGCACAGATTTAAGTCAAGAAATCACACAAAGGTATTAAAAACAAAAGTCTTGTTTTTTAGACTAAAAATGACATATACCTGGAGGCTAAGCTTCTCTAATGGAAAATGTATCCATAAAGACTCTCCACTTACTTTTTATTCCATAATAGAGGCTTTCCACTGCTGATACTCACCTGTTACACATGGAAGACAAAAAACACAGACAGGATTTGCACAATCACTAACAATAATAATAACAACTATAATACAGGAATGACAGTTGAATAGTAGGAGATAATATTATGTACGTTCACTACCTGAAAAATAATAAAGGCAGGATAATTTTTTATAATTCAAAAAAGTAGTCTCGTTAGGGGAGCGCTAGCTTTTAATGGAATAGGGGAATACCAGACAGGCAACTACAACAAAAAGAATGGATACATTAGATCCTATAAAACCTACTAATTAATTAAATCATGTAAGATTAAGCAATGTACAATATAAAAACCAGATTGTGTCAAGAGCCGGGGAAATCAGGAAATTCAGGCAGTTCAAATGAGTGTAAAGATTTATTGCAAGTTTAAGCTCTCTACAAGAATCTGAACTACTAACAGTCAAAACGAAATTAATGGGAGTTAAGAATAGAAAGGAATTCCAGGTGAGCTGGACTTAGATCTCTTGTGGGCATGCAGGGTCTCATGACTGATGACATGTTTGACCCCTCCCTCAGGCTCAGCCTGGTCATCTCCTACAGAAAGGCCTGTCAGGAAGCAATAAGTCCCCAGTCAAGGAGTACCCCTATTCCTTATTATCAAATCAAAGAGCCTTGGTGGAGCAGTGGGCTAATGCCTCCTTAAGTAACACCAGCTGCCTGCAATTAATGCAGGTTCGCATCCCACCAGGCTCAAGGTTGACTCAGCCTTCCATCCTTCCGAGGTAGGTAAAATGAGGACCCAGATTGTTGGGGGCAATAAGCTGACTTTGTAAAAATGCCGCTTGGGGCCCCCCGAAAGCCCTAATAAGCAGTTATATACATAGAATGAAGGCTATTGCTAAGTACATTGTGCTTTAGATTGTAAGCCGCCCTGAGTCTTCGGAGAAGGGCGGGATATAAATGGGATTAATATATATATATATATATCTTCATTCACTCATTATTTGCACCTCCTTATTTTTGGATTTCAACAGTATCTTTTTCTAAAATCATGTTCTCAACAACAAATGGGGGTCGGTGGGCTACCATGCTTAACTCATTCCCCCCTTCCTATGACAACAGCATGTACTTCTGGGTTCTCAGCATCAAGAGCAGGGCAGGCCTCTTCCCTGTCTGGCAGTGACTTCTGTTTAACTGCCGCTCTGTCTCTTTGATACCAAATCTAAAACAATCTTTGCATGTTACACAATGTTAGCTTAGCCTTAGATTATAACAGCTTTTATTTTACATATAGAATGAAATGATCTGTTCAAGTAGGTAAACGTGACCCTTGTCAAAGGTTGTTGTATACTGTCATTATGCATTTATTAACAAAGTACACATATCTACTGTCTCATTTCTCTTGATTAAACTGCTGGTGGTGCTGGTTCTGAATATTTCCAAAGAATAATATGGGGGCACTGAGGCAGAATGTGGTGCCTGCTTATATTAAGAGGACATATTCCACTAGCAATACAATCAAGCCAATTTATATAAAGTCACCCAATTCTGACTTTTTTTTTCCTTTCCAGGTGGAATTGGCAGAGTGGTTAATGGGGCCTTTATGGTGCTGAAAGGCCACCGTTCAATTGTCAACCAAGTCCGATTTAACCCTTACACTTACATGATCTGCTCTTCTGGTGTGGAAAAAATTATAAAAGTGAGTTTCGGAGGGTTTGTTTTTTCTTCATGGTCATGATTTTAGTTTTTATTTAAAAATTGGTTAAGCTTTACGTAGCAGGAGAGACGTGTTATCAGACCGGTCTACAAAAGAGTGTTATCTTGTGGATCCCAGAAAAAAAGCCTTTTCTTCCATGGCATCCACCCTATGGAATATCGTTCCCCTGGACCTTACATTGGCCCTGACCCTCCCAGCCTTTAGAAAGGCCCTAAAGACAGAGCTCTGCTGCCATGCCTGGGGATTCAGCAATGCTGGGCAACTCTGTGTTGAGCAGATGTAGGGTGAATTCTGCCACTGATCCTAATATTTCTGTTTTTTTAAAAAAAAAATGATTTTAGATACTTTTTATGTATGTCTATATTGATTTTTAATTTGTTTTTATCAGAGAGTTTTTACTTGATGTAAGCTGCCCAAAGTTGCTTAGATAAGATAGAGGCCATCCCCAATCAAATTAATAATGATAAAATGATGGTAATTTTTTGTTTTTATAATTAGTGGATTTTTAATATTTCTATGCATCGCTTTCGCTCTTAAAAACAGAGCATAAAATATTCTAAACAAATAAACACATTTTGATCTTTCCAAAAATAAATGATCCATAAAGGGTGAAATTGGTCCTGATTCTCTAAATGTTTATTGCTCAACTATAAGTTATCATTTCTCCCTATATATTAAATAAATAGCTACAAAAATTGATATACCGTATATGCTTGAGTATAAGCCGACTCGAGTATAAGCCGAGACCCCCAATTTCACCCCCAAAAACTGGAAAAAGTTATTGACTCGAGTATAAGCCGATCCGCCATTCTGCAAGCCTCTGCCGCCAGCAGAGGCTCGATCCGCCATTTTGCAAGCCTGAATACACAGGAATACCCTGTGTGGCCGGGGCTCTCGGGGAAGCCCTGGCTGTCCGCTTCCTCGCTCCACGCTGCTATTCGGGGCCCGCGCGTTCCCCGGGCAAATCGCGGCGCCCAGCAGGCGAGGAAACACGCCCGCTCCAGTCGCCCCCCCTTCCCTCAGGAGACGCGAAGCAAGTGACCGCCCGGAGCTTACCGAGGACTTGCGCGCGGCCGAGGCTTCGGTGCTTCCAGGATCGCGCGCACCTCTCCCAAGCTGCCGCCGTCCGGAGACCTGCCGAAGTTTGGGGAGGTTTGGGGAGGTGCGCGCGCACCTCCCCAAACCTCCCCAAACGTCGGCAGGTCTCCGGACCTCCGCACCCTGCCTGCCTGCTTCTTTCCGCAGCGGAAAGAAGCAGGCAGGCAGGGCGCGGAGGAACGGAGACCTGCCGACGTTTGGGGAGGTTTGGGCGCCTCCCCAAACCTCCCCAAACGTCGGCAGGTCTCCGTTCCTCCTGCCGACGTTTGGGGAGATTTGGGCGCCTCCCCAAACGTCGGCAGGTCTCCGTTCCTCCGCGCAGACCTGCCGACATTTGGGGAGGTTTGGGCGCCTCCCCAAACGTCGGCAGGTCTCCGTTCCTCCGCGCAGACCTGCCGACGTTTGGGGAGGTTTGGGGAGGCGCCCAAACCTCCCCAAACGTCGGCAGGTCTGCGCGGAGGAACGGAGACCTGCCGACGTTTGGGGAGGTTTGGGGAGGCGCCCAAACCTCCCCAAACGTCGGCAGGAGGAACGGAGACCTGCCGACGTTTGGGGAGGTTTGGGGAGGCGCCCAAACCTCCCCAAACGTCGGCAGGTCTGCGCGGAGGAACGGAGACCTGCCGACGTTTGGGGAGGTTTGGGGAGGCGCCCAAACCTCCCCAAACGTCGGCAGGTCTGCGCGGAGGAACGGAGACCTGCCGACGTTTGGGGAGGTTTGGGGAGGCGCCCAAACCTCCCCAAACGTCGGCAGGAGGAACGGAGACCTGCCGACGTTTGGGGAGGTTTGGGGAGGCGCCCAAACCTCCCCAAACGTCGGCAGGTCTGCGCGGAGGAACGGAGACCTGCCGACGTTTGGGGAGGTTTGGGGAGGCGCCCAAACCTCCCCAAACGTCGGCAGGAGGAACGGAGACCTGCCGACGTTTGGGGAGGTTTGGGGAGGCGCCCAAACCTCCCCAAACGTCGGCAGGTCTGCGCGGAGGAATGGAGACCTGCCGACGTTTGGGGAGGTTTGGGGAGGCGCCCAAACCTCCCCAAACGTCGTCAGGAGGAACGGAGACCTGCCGACGTTTGGGGAGGTTTGGGGAGGCGCCCAAACCTCCCCAAACATCGGCAGGAGGAACAGAGACCTGCCGACGTTTGGGGAGGTTTGGGGAGGCGCCCAAACCTCCCCAAACGTCAGCAGGTCTGCGCGGAGGAACGGAGACCTGCCGACGTTTGGGGAGGTTTGGGGAGGCGCCAAACGATAAATGATAATGCTATAGCCATACTACATAGATAATTAGGTATAGTTAGACAGTACTGTGAGAATTAGGAGTTCAGCAGAATGATGGCATGAGGAAAAAAACTGTCCCTGTGTCTAGTTAGTTTGGCATGCAATGCCCTGTAGCATTGTCCCAAGAGGAGGATTTGAAACAGTTTATGTCCATGATGTGAGGGGGGCCATAGATATCTTCTCAGCCCTCCTTCTAACCCACGCAAAACACAGGTCTATGGAAGGCAGGCTGGTTGCAGTTGCTCTTTCTGCAGTCTTAACTATCCGTTGGAGTCTGTACCTGTCCTATTTGGTTGCTGTATCAAAACCAGACAGTTATAAAAGTACAAATGACAAACTCAGTAATTCCTCTGTAAAACTCTATCAACAGCTCATGGGGCAGTATGAACTTCTGAGTTGATGCAGGAAGAACATTCTTTGTTTTGCCTTTTTAATGATGGTTCTAATATTAAGTTGAAGCAGTAGGCTTGAGCTTAAATGGACTCCAGAAGATGGTAGAGGACAGGAAAGTCTGGAGGAACGTTGTCCATAGGGTCACGATGGGTCGGACACGACTTCGCAACTAACAACAACAACAACAACAACTATATTAAGTATTCATTTCAAGTCCTGGGAGATTATAGAACCCAAAAACTCTACTGCTGTTTTGTAATAGAGCACAACTGGTTTCCTAGATAAAACTATATATGATACATTTTATGTGTTTAAATCCATTTTTTCTCAGGAGAAGTCAATAGGTTTCACCAGACCCTCACCCTTTTGTCCATGTTACAAAAAAGTTAAAAACTAGTGCGCAAAAAAAACATCATCTACTGCTTTTGTTGCAGCCTATCACTATTTAGGGGCTGTTCTCAATCTGTTAGATAATTATTTTGAAAGGGAATTTCTTTAGGTTCCCATCATATATCTGATGAGACATAACTATGTTTCTGATTTATAAAGCAATTAAAAGTGTGAAAGAAACACTATAATAAAAACTTTATTATCATTTTTAAGACAAAATAACTCAACTATTAGTGGGTCTCAAATTTCTATACCAATCTAGTCTAACACAGGGAAGTGCGGCCTACTCTTTTATAACTTCTCCATCACCTAAAGTCCAAAGATGAAGCCTTTCTCCCACCTTCTGGATTTTTTTTAATGTTACATATATATCCCACTTCTTATCTTTTACTTTTCCAGTGAGTATTGTAGTATTATGCAGATCACAGAAAAGGAGTAAGAAATATTAAAGCATAGAAATTAAAGACCTGAGATGGGGGTAGGAGGGGGGAGAGATAGCTTAATCTAATTTACCTCAGGACTTTTCATAATTGTAATAATTTGTCCCTGAGCAAATCTATCTAGTGCTTATGTTTCTTTTTAGACAGCATAATATTGTAGGTTTGTTTCAATCTAATGTGAAAGAAAACAACGTTAGTTTCCTGCTCTGTGTGACTTTGAATAGTAAATTTGGTTTGGCTTGATGGAAGGATTTTTGTAAAACAAAAATTGTCAGTGATAGGCAATCTTTTCAGAAGAGCCTTGAAACAAAATGTAGTGTGCAGCAAACAGCAGAGAAGACCATAGAGAACTTTTCTTGGAGACCAATATTGCTGAGGAATTTCATCTTATTTAAAAAAACTGGTTAAATCTGTAAAAGGCTGACAGCAGGAGGGCAGTGTTGAACTGAATGTTGATGCCAATGGCATTTTGTCAATTGCATAGAAGGAAAAAGTATTGCTGATGTATATTTTAATGAGAATCAAAATACTCATAGACCTTTGTTTCTATGGAGATAACTATAGAGATAGGCTATCTATCTCTGCTTTTCAGTAGGGGATTATCTAATGTGTACCACATTAGTTCTAATTATAAATACTTGCAGCAATTTTACTCCTTCTAGCATGTAAAAGTCATTTGAGGATTTCATTCATAATGGAGATGCTATGTTAGATTTCATTTCTGATTAACAATCTCAAATGTTCTACACCAAATGTAACTTAATAATTCTAAGTAATACATTTATTGTACAAAATTCTACTTCCTGAGTTAAGATTTTTAAAGAAGGTTTTGTGAGTTAGGATTACTGTAACAAAATAAAATGTAAGGAAGGAAGGATATAAAGTTATAGAATAAAGGTTTTATTTTATAATAGCCATGAAAGTAATAGTTGCACAGTTACCATAGTAAATTTTCTCCTCCTTGGAGCTGAAGAAGTGCCCGATACATTTCTCAGCTAATAATATTTTTCATTTTATAATATAGGAAAGTCTGCAATTACTAAATGAAGTATTTATATGTTATCTCATAAAGCACAATGGCATATTTCTTCATCCAAGTAATGCTAGTTTCCTGGGAAACCAGTATCTTGGTTTGTGCCTAGATTTTTACACAGAATGCAGCTAGGCATTTTTAGCCATTCCTTCTGCACTCTTTCTTTCCCCACCCCCACCCCGTCCCAACAGTAGACACTTATTGCATAAAAATAGAGCCCTGCAGTCTGATGTTTCTTTTCTAGTTTAGGGCATTTTTATGAGTTGTGAATCCTCCAGTTCAGGTAGGGAAAAATATTTTATCTGAATGCACCTATAGAATGGAATTAAAATTAAATTAAAATACAATTTCTCTAAAATCGTTATGACATAAATATACAAGTTGCTTTTTTATTTTTCTCAATGTCTTGATGTTATGTGTGGTAAGGATATAAAGTGACTTTTTCTTTTTGTTTATAGATTTGGAGTCCTTATCGACAACCTGGTTGTACGGGAGATCTTGATGGTAAAATTGAAGATGATTCACGTTGTCTCTATACACATGAGGAGTACATTAATCTTGTGTTGAACAGTGGCAGTGGCCTGTCTCATGATTATGCCAATCAGTCAGTACAAGAGGACCCACGCATGATGGCCTTCTTTGATTCCTTGGTTCGCCGAGAAATTGAAGGGTGGAGTTCTGACTCTGACAGTGACCTCAGTGAAAGTACTATCCTGCAGCTTCATGCTGGAGTAAGCGAACGCTCTGGCTACAGTGAATCTGAGTCCTCTACTTCTCTACATCACTCCCCACCTCATATGACCGAAGAATCTGATGAACATGCCTATAACTTGGGAACTTTGAGATCCACGGAATCTCCATCACCCAGAGAAACTGCAGTTTCTCGTCAGCAGCGGTTATCTGCACTTAGGAGATACCAGGACAAACGTCTCTTAGCCCTTTCCAATGAGTCTGATTCTGATGAAAACACCTGTGAGACTGAGCTGGATGCTGATCTTTTCCCAAGACCAAGGTCGCCTAGTCCTGAAGAGAATGATTCAAGTAGCTCCAGCAGTAGCAGCAGCACAGAAGATGACGAGGAACTGAATGAGAGACGTGCCTTAACCAGGCAGCGCAATGCTCAGAGACGTAGACAAAGACAAAAGCCACAAAAGGAAGAAAGGACTAATGCAAATGCAGGAAACACAAGTACCTATATAGGTGAAGACCTTTATGATTATCCCCAAATCAAAGTGGATGATCTCTCTGCCTCTCCATCTTCATCGCCTGAAAGAAGTGCTGGAAACACCGAGGTCCGTAAAGACAAGATTTTTCCTTGCTCGGAGAGTGAATCGGTAGATAGGAAGATCTATAAAGCTTTTCGTTGGCTTCATTATTCTTACATGTCTTACGCAGCTAATAAAGATGGTGAATCTTCATGTGGAGGTGGAGAAAGTGAAGGAAGACCAGGAACTAGTAGAAAAGCTCTTAGCGGTCAAGATTCTTCTGTTGCTGAAAGCTGTAACAGAGACATTTTCAAGGATTGTAACCCAGCAGAAAGTTCTATAAATGTTCAAGAACATGAATGTGATAATCAGTGGCAGATGGAAAACCAGGAAACCCTACCCCAAGATTCTGGGAGTAGTGGATCTATAGAGCATTCTTTTGAAGCTAAGAAGCTCAACGGAAAAGCCATTTGTAAAGAAAGAGTTAATTGCATTGAGGAGTCATGCAATCCACCCGCAGGATTCGTGGAACAGAAAAATAACCAGAATTGTCAAACAACATCCAGCCACAACTCACTGGCTGTTTCTAAGGATTCGTTTTCTACTCCTGCCAATGGTAATGCATCTGGAAATTTATCTAGAAACCAAACAGATGACAATGAGGATAGGAACACTGACAATTCCTGTACAAACTACAATAATGGCCATATACACTCTCATTCTCCTTACCTTAATAATGGACAGAATTTTGGAGAGCAGGAGGTTCTGGGTCAAGGAAGACAATTACACTTAAATGTCGATAAAGGCGGCAGCTTTGTGCAGACATGCACATCCTTGCACAAGGAGTGCTGCCTATCCGCAACAGACTCTTCCAGTCACAGCATGAGCATGAAAGAGGAGGTTGCTGAATTGCACCCCGCAGACAGTGATGGCTCACAAAACCATGGACGACAGAAAAGGCACAGAGCAGAGTTTGAAGACACAGATTCTGAGAGGTCTTCCTCAGAAAAGAAGTTGAAAACACACACAGTCTGGTTCTGAAATGCTGCATTTCCAACTCTTCATTCCATTCTTCAGTGGGTCTGTTTTAAATTGACAGGGGCTATGTTGTATAAAAATCTAATCAACTTCTTTAAAATAAGACTGAGTATAGTGTACCCTTACAAGGTTTTGCTCAAGTAAACACTGATTCAGACAGTTGACTTTTTCTTGTGTGATGTGTGGTGTTTGTTCAGCCAAGCTACTTAAAGTAGCTATTGTACATTTTATTCTAAAAATATAATTCTTAGCGTGTTAATACTGTGGGGATTTTTTTTTAGTCCGAGCTGAATGATAGGCAAATGACATCCTACTAATGATGCTTTTTGAAGATGGTTTCTGTTTAAGAAAACAGACAAATTTGGAAGCAGCCTTTAGAATCTCTCATGCTTCTGAAATCTTGGAAGCAACTTCATGGTTTATGTATGTGAAGTAACATCAACAGCTGTTATGAACTTGTAATCCATTACTCATATAAGAGGTTTTGTTTGAATTAGAGACTGTTAAGGTAGTATCCATAATGATCTTTTTTTTCTCTCAAACTAACTTTCTCCCATTATATGGTAATAACAGTAACCATGTTGAATGGATTGAGAAGTAGATTCACTTCCAATTGAAATTTGTTGCAGTATGATCCTGAAGGAGCCATTGCAATTTTTGACCTTCCCAGACTATGCTCTAATTACAAAATAACTTTTATCTCTGTGATATTAACAGCAGAGTCTAGAGAAGATGGTTAGTCATTTCAGAGGAGGAGAAAGATGCATAATGGTGTACCTAACAGAATTTGAACTGATTCTTGAGATTTGATTTTTTTTTCCTTATTTTTTTTAAAAAAACGAACTGATCTTATTCAGAACAGTTGCCTGACTTGAGGCACCCTTGTTTTACAGTCTTGCACTATATTACACACAGTGCAGATTGATGTATGGTTTCAAATTAAACAAATATTTTTGTCTGTATGGGCTATCTTTGTGTTTTATAGTAAACCTAGAGTGGATATATTTTTATAATAGTTGTATATTGAAGGGAAGAGGTCTGGTAAATTCTTCTGGGACACCAATTAAAACATTTTCTTTGTCAGTTGGCTTTTACATGTTACTTGCCTAATTAATTATGCTGGCTGATATAATCATAATCAGATGAGTGGGAAGGCAGTTGTTTACTTCCCACGTTACTGTTGGGATGTGCAGTTCACTTATGGAGGGGTACCAACATTTCAGTCTGAAATCTGCTCCTTCCAAAATAGGTATTTGCCCTGTTACACACTGCTGCTTGAAAAGATACAAAGGTGGGATTAATTTCAGTATGAAGCCTATTTCCAGATGCCCTATATTTATCCATCTATTGCATTTATCTTTGTTCATATCTTTGAAGATATTCAACCATTTTGGAAAAGGTAACTCTGTCATTTTTTTAAGGCACCAAGCCCATTAACTGATTCAGAGCTATTACTCATGTCTTTAAATTAAATTAACCCTGTAGTCAGTTAAAAAAACCCCAAATTAAAATTTCCTCCTCAGTCTGGGCCCGAGAGCTCGAAGAGCCAGGTCTTCAGGCCCCGGCGGAATGATCGGAGGTCGGGGGCAGTCCTCAGCTCCACCGGCAGCTGGTTCCAGAGGGCAGGCGCTCCCACCGAGAAGGCCCTATCCCTGGGTGTCACCCGCCGGCAATCTCTCACCGGCGGAACCCTGAGCAGACCCTCCCTGTGGGAGCGCACTGGGCGAAGGGCGTTTGATGCCGGCAGCAGGTGTTCCCTCAAATAACCCGGACCCAGGCCATTTACTCCACCCCCCCTCCCAAAGGCAAAACAATCGCCCACTTTTACTCATCTTGCAAGTCCCACCAAGTTCACCTCAATTTACTTGCACAGAAGCCTGCAAAGAATTGCAAGGCCGAGTACGATACATAGGAAATATAGTGTTCTGTTAGATTATGCTAGACTTAAGACAACTGCTGAAGTGAAAATACCTAATTTCTTATTCACAAAGATCAGAGGTAGCCAAATTTTGGAGACACAAGCATATGTGGAATTTGGAAAGGCTTTTGTGAAGGCTCTCCCAAAATGACCAGCATGCAGTGGCGTAGCGTGGGGGGTGCAGGGGGGGCCGGCCGCACCGAGCGCAACATCTGGGGGGGCGCGCTCACACTGAGCTGCTCAGGGAGCCCCAAGGGCTGCACAGAGTTGGCTTGGCTCCGCTCTCGAGCTGCTTTTTCTTGCAAAGCGAAATGAGTCTGGCAGGTGAGATGGGCGGCCACATAAACTGAATAAAATAAATAGAAGCGCCCAACTCTCCGCCCAGGCTCAGGCCAACCGCAAGCGCCCCGCAGGCGCCCCGGCAGGCTTGGCCGAGCGAAGACGGACCCGCCGGCCGGCCGGCCTAGCTTCGTGCGCATGCGTGGCTTTATTTAGCGGGGCTCACGTGTGAGCTTGAATGCAGCAGCTCTTGCAGGTCAGAGCCCCGCCCAGCCGCCCTCGAGACGGACCCGGAAGCATCCCGCATTGCGCGCGACTCTTCTTGGAAAGTCTACGCCGCTGCGGGGTGCGTCTTTTCGGCGGTGCCGTGACGTCACCGCCCACCCGCCCCTCTATTTCCGCTTCCGGTTGCCTTGCCCCGGGTGCTGACAACCCACGCTACGCCACTGCCAGCATGACAGAACTATACCTACACTAAACAAAAAACAGCTCTTCCCTGTGGTGGACATAACACATACCTTTAATAAATATAACTTTAATAACTTTATTTGCTTATGAGAAAACAACAGATTAGACTGATCCCAGCCACCCTATCTAAAAGGCTGTCTACTAAATTTAGTCTGTTTTTTTTTTTTCTTTTGGCATAGCAGTCATACTTACAAATGAAATATGGCATCCAAGCACTCATCATTTTCACCTTTTCAAAGCCTGCCTATAAGCCTTGTGGAATAGGGGTGGGGGAGGAGGAACAGAAGCATTCCTGGAAATAAAGCTGCTGTTCTTTGGCTGACACTTTGAATTACAACATGCTTTTTTCAATTTATTTTGTAATAAAAATATTTTTAAAATTAAGAGAAATGGGGAGTCTAGTGACCATAAGGGAAGTTTCCACGAGTAGATTGGTGCTATACGCTTTATTCTACTTAACCCGCCCACCTCTGGGAACATTCTAGATTGCTGGATCATTGCTATGGACATAAGCCAAGGGTTGTTACCAGAATAAAATGAGATGCCAAATATTCCATGTGTGTATTGAAGTTACTGTGCTAAGAATGAGAATAAAAATGCTAAATTGTTGGACCTTTGAAAGTGAATTAAAAAAGGAAATGCTTCTGCAAACCCTTGAACTGATGTTTAACATTTTGTGCAACGTACCTGTTTCCGAGGGTAATGAACTTGGTCTGCTTAGGTACTCCTGCAACAGACAGTTGTTCAGCCAAAAACCCTAAAGTACAAAAGGTATAGAGAATATACTCTAGTTCAAGTACATTTATTAGTAAAACAATAAATTGTGTTTAACAATGTACAAATAGGGAATTTCTCCCTTTTTTAGAAATGCAAGAATGGTGCAATTTGATATTTCATTTGAAAAAGCAACCATCCTGTTATTTGATAACATTAGTAAATAGTTTGATACTAAATTTCTAATCAATAAAATTACAAGCTAGATTATCCTCTTGATAGATAAATTACATGATACAAACTCACATTCTGAGAATTTGGGCTTATTCGATCTTTATGTTGAAGCATAATTTCTCCCCTTCTCATTTTGACATTGATTGAGTAGTAATTCTCTAGGACAGCAGATATTAGCAAACTCTTTCATATGACCAAGATTTGTGACTTTTCTCTTCCTGCAGAAAATAGCAAAAGAAGCCCATTAGATACACTGGATTCACTTAAGGACCCTATGGTTCACTAAGTTACCATGTGATTTGCTTAATGATCACAGTGACTCACTTTACAAGTTGTAGTAAAACAGTCATAAAACTTGAATCAGATAACATGGTACCCTGTTTAGGATTACCTGCATCTAAAGAAAAGTACATATAAACTGCCAAAGTAATTCCTGCAGGAGCAATGTTGCGTATTTAATCTGGAACCAATTTCATCCAGGTAGAAGAAAATAGCCAACTATATAAATTTGATAGCCAACTATATATATTGCAGAAATGGTGTGAAAGACTAATGGAAAAATCCAAACTGCTCATGAAATTTAATTGACTTTTACAGTGCTCATCAAAAGATCTTTGAGTATACCAACCTAAATAAACAAACTGGTAGATAAACACAAGTTTTAATTCCATGCAGCTTTAAACAAGTCGCATGTACTCAGTTTTTGAACTGACATTGATGCAGCAACATTTGTATGTCACATTAAACAGTGTTGCTGGATTGAAACCAGTTTAGATCCATTAAATCAGATGTCAAACTGCCGGCCCGCAGGCTAGATGCATCATGGGGAAACTGCACCCACCCCATTGCCAGCAATGGAAAAAAGTTGCGATATGTCGTGACACGTCACATGACGTTGCGAGTTTGACAGCCCTGCACTAAATCAACAGGATATCTTCAGGCCATCAACTGCTGTTTTTTTTATAGAGTTTGGGTTGAGGATTTGAAAAATTGGACCAGCTCCTCAACCTTCAAGAGAACTACCAATATGATCATTTTCTTTTTACACCATTTCTACTGCCAAGAAACCAAATTGTGGCTTTGGACATTTAAGTTATATTAATAGCAAGAAATCAAGGATTGTTTGATTTATATTTCCCTGCTCCTAAAGGCAAAATTGGGTCCCATTGACTTTAGTTGAAAAGCATTTAAGATTCTTGTTACAAGGGGACTCTTGTTATTTTATGTTCTTGGATCACAAGATATTGATAAAGTGGATCTTTCCATAACTATAGCATTTTCATGAATTGTAGCCTTAAAAGAAAGGAAGATTGACATGGAGAAGATATATATGCATTTGTTCTAATATATATTGTTGTTGTTAGTTGCGAAGTCGTGTCCGACCCATCGCGACCCTATGGACAACGTTCCTCCAGGCCTTCCTGTCCTCCACCATCCTCCGGAGTCCATTCAAGCTCACTCTAATATATATAGCAGATTCTAAAAAAATATTATAACAAAACCTAAAATATTATAGCAAAGTCATTCCGAATATGCCCAACTGCCTGATCAAATACAACTATAATCATATTAAAAGGTGGAAATCATTCAGTTTTATGGCAACAGGCATAGGTTTTTTTCTTGCAAATACAATTTCATCATATCCCTCTGGAAGCTTGATCTTTTAACTATATGATGGTTTTTAACAACAAATCATCATGCCCCATGAAATCTCAGCAGCAGTAAACGATGAAGTGTATTTTATCTGTTAAGAGAAGACAGTTATATGGATCCCACAAGTTCAGCAAAAGAAATGTGATTTAGGAACACATAATGAATAGTAGGTTTGGATAATGACTCAGGTTTAATTCTGAAGAGGCACTTGACAGTAAGGAAGGACATAAGCTAATGAGTTGTCTGCAACTCCTTAAAACAACTTTGCTTTTCCCCAAGGATTGCATGACAGCTAAGAACTAAATCTGAACTGCAACACAGCCCTAATTTAAAAACAACAGCAACCTGGAGCTATTCATGACATTTCTTGTGCCAATCACAGAGGATGCAAAATGTCCAGATGTAGTTTTAATTGGCCAACATCTGGGAAAGAGGTTTGTTTAGACATATCAAAAATCAGTATCTTTTATCATTTTTATGAGCTGCAAATAAATCCCTCTCCCTCCCCCGTATTTCTACACCAAACATGTTGGAACATCTATGGCAAGACTGACAGCTGATGACGTTTGTCCACTCTGCAGAACTCAAGGATGTCTTACCAATTATTAGCTTTTTGAAATGAAGAGATGTGAAAGGCTTCCTAAGAAACAACTCAATTTTTGAAAATACATCTTTACTAGATACTTTGGCTGGGATTATGTCCCAGTTTTGTCAAAGTGATGGTGTGTGAAATCCTGACCTGATGCTCCTGCAAAGATTTATTACATGCATGTGGAAGAGCTTATATCTTATTTAAAACACCCAGTGGCGTAGCGGTGGGGGTGCTGGGGGCGGCTGGCCGCACCGGGCGCAACATCTGGGGGGGCGCGCTCGGCGACGAATTCCTAATTTGCATTTAGAGGTGCAGATTGGCACACGCAACTTTCCTTTTCAATCTGGATCCTAGTTTTTGGTCTTGGGGCTTTGCATGAAGGGTGACGGTCCTTTGCTGTTCCCGCTTGGAGCACTTTAGCATTGCTCGGCGGCGCCCCAGTCGCCCCCTCCCCGCAGCGCTTCAGCGGAGGAGTTAAGCGCAGAGTTTTTGCGCCTAGAGAGGAGAAAGGGGGGCTGGGAATCCAGCTTCCTGCCCCTCCATCTCCCCTTCCTGGTCTCTCGACGCCTCTTACGCCAGGGCTGCGGAGGTTCCCCTGGCGGGGGAGGGGTGCCAGGTGGGCAAGGAGGCTCCGAGAGGGGGAGGGCAATCAGGAGGGGGGAATCCCCGGGGGGGAAGGGGAGGAGGGATTCCTGTGGCGGGGGAGGGGTGCCAGGTGGGCAAGGACGCCGCGAGAGGGGGAGGGAATAGGAGGGGCGGGAAGGGGAGGAGGGATTCCTGGGAGAGCCAGGTGGGTTTCCCCCAGTTGCGCCCCCTCCCCTTCCGAGTCTCCACCTTTCCTCGCGAGTTTTTCTGCTCCGTGGGAAGCGCTGCGCCTTCGCTTCTCCTCCTCCTGGGTTGCGGCTTCCACGAACGGCTCTCCGATCCCCTTCAGATCCTTCCCCCAAGACCCCCTCCTGCCCCGCAGCCCCACCTCTTGGCGCAGCCCGGCTCCCCGCCTGGGAGATCCTGGTGTTTCCCGGAAGGTTGGGCACCCCTGTTCCCATGTTCGGAGGAAATAAAATAATTTTAGGTCAAGTGACAGGTCTAGGAGCTCTAATTGCCTCCACTTCTCTGAGATCGTTCTCAAAACAACTCAAATGCAACTGATTGATGTTGAAAGGACAGTGGGAGATCCAGGGAAGAAAGGAGGAATTTGTTTTATGACTTTTACAAGCAAAATGTTAGAACTGGATTTCCCACTTCTGTACCCACATGGCTTTTCAGTACCGTATTCTCTTGGAGGAAAAAATAAACCCAGGAGTTTCTCTTGTTGACTATCAGAGTGGGGCAGTTGACAGATACAGAAATGAGCAGGCACTGTGTAACTTACTGTAAATAAGAAGCTGTTTGAGGCTTTATAGAAGTAAAATAGAATATAGATTATTAACAAAGTGCTTTGACATTTTAACTTTGCTGTTGGTTCACCTGTTAACTACTTTGCCTCTCTATCTACCAAGTAGATTAAGGTCAAATTGGTTGTAAATAGAAGTAGAACTTCATAAATTTTGGGCCTACTTCGTAAGGGAAGGAAACTAATATTGCTCCAATATATTTATGAATATTCAAGTGGAGGGGAATAATATATGTAAATCTGGTTTTGTCTTATTGATGCACATATTTTCCTTCTATTTGAATGTTCTGTATATCCTCCGCTGCGCCGCCCGCCTCCTGGCACGGCCTCGGGTCCCGGCGCTTCTGCCGCACGTGAGGGAGGGGATGCTGAACCTTCCCCCTTTTCCCGGGGGAGGCATGGGTGGGGGGTGTGGCGGACGCCCAGGATGCGGAGCTCCCTGCGGCAGACTCGAGTGCTAAAATCCACAGGTTAGGGGGCGCAAATTACTTGCCTTGCCCCGGGTGCTGACAACCCACGCTACGCCACTGAAAACACCTTGCAGAGTTCAAGAATGTTGCATCCTTTTATATTACTGACTACAGTGCTTTTTTTCTAAAAAGAAAAAGGTGCCGGAACTCAGAGGGGCTGTCACTGGGAGCGATGCCAGTGTCTTGCTACGGTGTCGCTACCTGTCATTTGCACCCCCGCCCCTGAGGTTCAGAGCCACAGGCTGCAGGTATTCCCCTCCCCGCAGTTGTCACGCCGTGACCCGTGGTGAGCCCCACCTGGAGCTGCTCCGAACCCCGACCCAGAGCTCTGTTCCTTGTGGCAGTGGTCTCCGGCACCAAACAACTGATGGCCTCTGGCACTGGCACTCTTTCACTTACTGCCCCGTTATTTCTGACTTCCTCTGTTACAGGAGTAGAAAGAAGCATTAACATTGAACCTCAACTTTTTGCTTATCTATAATATTATGAACTAGCCATTTCTATAACAATAAATGAATCTAACCAATGAAACCCAAAATACCCCCTTTTTTTAGTCATCAAGTTTTTGACACCTTTGTTAAGCACTGGTGGTACTTGAATATTGTCATGTCCTAAAAGTGGTATAATTTCTGAAAAAGTTGAAAAGCCCTGATGTAAATGCAGCCTAAATTGTTTATTGCCATCCTAATTTGCAAATAATATCTATCTTACCTAGTTGAGATGGTGTAGTTGGGCAGCAGGGAGGTGTGCAAAGTTCCTGCCTTCGCTGCAGACAACTTGCCTATGCAACATTTGCCAGCCGGGTCTTTTGGCGCGCTCGAAAGCCAATAGGCCAGGCATAGGCAACCTTGGCTCTTTTATGACTTGTGGACTTCAACTCCCAGAAGATGTTACATAACACAACATCAACTGGAAGATGTTAAACTGTCCTTCTGTTTCTTTCCTTCCCAAAAATTGTGTTAATGAGTCCTCTCTAAGCTCTGCTAATCCAGCTTGTCCTGGATTGTTTTGCCACAAAACGGAAAGGTTTGCAAGTTGCAGTTGAGACAGCCCATCTCCTTTTAGATATATCACATATAATTGAAGATTGTAATTAGTTGCATGTGCACTTTCAGCAAGTGTGATATATTTGTGCTGGCATTTCTAGGCCTCTTTCCAACCACATCCAGAAAAATCTGTAACAAACATTGGAATTCTCAAGGCCATGTTTGGTATTTCCCAGCAATCTGTTACTGGAAGGAAAAAGCAATCCCTGCTGCGTTACTGATCCCAGAGAAGCATTTGCATGTATGCAGGTATCCTTAGGGTGCCATAGTTATGGATGAGAAATATTGGTTGCAAAGTTGGCATTTCTGGATATAATACAGATATTTTGGACTTATTTTTGTTTCTTTGCAGGTTTGATATTTTAAAAAAGGCATATGCAACTGACTACGCTTATGCACATATGTAACATCTTTTGCTAGGATACATGACCACTGCTTGTCCAGAATGTGAAAAGTGAAAGATTGTGACTAAACAAAATTTTAATATACAGATAATACCACCAGAAATTATTTTAACCTTTTTAATAAATGTTGTTATTGATGTTAAGCTCACCATGGAAAACATCATATATTGCTATGTATATACTAGGTTAATTATTTAAAGACTGAAGTGCAACATAACTAGATTCTAAATAATCTATTTTTCAAAACACACAACAATCCAAACAGTAAAAGTAAAGTCCAAATTAAAAATATTTCATTCTTAAGAATTGTTTAATTTAAAGTGGTTTAGTTGTAACAGATGGTTATAGATTCAAAATAGTTTTCAAGAGTGTACAAAAGATACTATTTTTTTTTCTAGCATCAGCTATATTAGACATATTAGATTGAGAAAAATGTTTCTCATTTCTTTCCTGTTACCTTTATTGATTTCATTGCAGAGAAGTTAACATAGGAAATAGATTATTTTGTTATCTAATTTTACCTTCCAAAAGACAAAAGCAGATGAAAAATGTGAGGTTCTTTCCTGTTGGCTTTTTTGAATTTGCTGTTTTAGATTCTAAAAGTTTAGTTCCTAAAGAAGTAACCTTGTAAATAATTTTAAGGGTAGGCAACCTTGGCTCTTTTATGAGTCAAGGACTTCAACTCCCAGAATTCCTGAGCCAGCATGGCTCAGCTTGGAAACCTCTCTTTCCCCTCAGCATGGCTGGCTCAGGATTTCTGGGAGTTGAAGTCCACGAGTCATAAAAAAGAGCCAAGATTGTCTACTCCTGCAATAGGCTTTCGAAAGCCAATAGAGGGAGCTTTTGTTTGTTTGTTTTTTGCAAAAAAAAGGTGCCGGAACGTCGTTCTGAGCGTTCTATGAGAAAAAAAGCCCTGACTCACTATATAGCCAGATCTTCTGTGTTTGGAAAGCTGGCCTATTAATATCACATAGGCAGGCTATCAGATTTCACTATAATTCCCAAAGCATTTTGAATAATATCTTTCATAATAACTTGTTTTTGACCAACAGAAGGAATATAGAATTCACAAAAATTTATATCTCTAGCACAGGGCTTTTCAACCAGTGGTACGGGTACCACCTGTGGTACATTGGCACCTGGCAGATGGTACGTGACCATCCTAGAAAAGTGGTAGTGGGTGAGGGGAATGAGCTGAACTGGTGGCAGCACCGCACAAGCCTGAGTGAGAGATGTCTGGAGCTGCAGGGCTGTCAGGGCTCAGCGGAAGCACCAGGATCAGCACCAGGCTCCAGCTGGAGCTCGGTGCTGATCCTGGTGCTTCTGAGCCCAGAAGAAGTGCCGATCAGCTGGAATGTTGCAGCATCTCCAGGGTCTTGTGATTTACATCCAGATGCTTGGCATGGATTTATGACGGTCGCAGTGTCCCAGGGTCATGTGAAGTGACCAAAACCTGCTGCAACCACCCAGCAGGTGGGGGGGAATAAAAACCAAACATTCCCCCCATCCCACCCCCGCTGCCAATCCTCAACAGAAATGCTCACAACAATGAAAACCTTGGACAGGAGGAAAAGCGCTTCCGGGCGGGCAGGCAGGTGTCTTGCTCGGCTGTGGCTTGGGGGGGCACAGTCACTAGGCAAACTGTTGTCAGTCGAGGACTACCTGTACTTCATCACTTTTTTCCTTTTTTTTTTGGTCATCACATTTTTGACACCTTACTAGGCGACTGGTGGTACTCAGATGTTGCCATATCCTAAAAGTGGTACTATGAGTGAAAAGGTTGAAAAGCCCTGAATTAGGAGTAAAAATCCCAACATGTTTGAAAGATAAATAATTGAGAAAATCTGTACTACATCTTAGTTCTTAATAAAACATACATTTCATTCCCTCTGAGAGACATTTACTTATTTCACTTGTTCAATTGCTTTGAAATAACTCAGTAGTGCCTAAGTGGATCATATTTGTCCAGAGGCTCCTGTTGCTAAAATTCATCTTAAGTATAGAGTAAATACTGGAGTGACTTTTAATGAAAATTCCAGAGTTGTGCACAAAAGAGTCATGGAATATGCAAGAAAGAGGGTGCCTATTAAACATATTTGGATTGTATGTGCTTTTTTTAACAATTTGGGAGGCAGCCAAAATTTTGCAATATTGCCATGGTTACTCAGAATAGGTCCTACTGAACTTAACCTTAAATAAGTGTAGGTAGCATTGCGATTCCTTGGGATTGTTCCATGCCAGAATCAGTTGCAGCCTTTTTTTTACAAACATTTATTTAAAAGAAAGCAGACATTATTTCTTAACAGCAATTCAAGAACAATCACAATATCCCACCAACTGGAGTCATTCAAGGTAAACGTTAGCACAAGAGAAAATTATATATGGCTAACTGGATAAATACTTGCATAAAATTTCATTCAAACATACCAGATACCTCAACAGCTACCTTTTAAAATGTAGCTCATTAAATTTTTAGCAAACCAAATCAGACTCCAGTTAACTAGAAAATCCATCACTATGCTAACAAAAGAAATAGGCACAATTGGCATCCATGTGGGATTTGTAAACTTTCACTGTGAAGTTCAATTACATTAACAAGGAAAGCAAAGTTGCAAGGTTTGTAATTTTTACATCAATCTAATTTATCCCTATGGGCCCTTTCCTAGATACACTAATAAATCTTCCTTTAATCAAATCTATTCAGAATAGGAAACTGCTGAAAAGAAAATATTTTGCTGTCTCTTGTATCTATTTACTTATTATAAAATACAAAAAAATAAACTGTGAGGTAACAAGTAGTATACAGAACTTTACTTAAGAAAATAACACAAGGTGATCTAGCGCAAGGGTGTCAAAGTGCCAGCCCACGGGCTGGACGCGTCACAATGAAACCGCACCCACCCCATTGCCGGCAATGGGAGAAAAGTTCTGATACGCAATGCGACATCACATGACATCGTGAGTTTGACATGTCTGATCTGGTGGATAACTATGTAGATAACTAGATAATAATTTCTAGATAACTAATAATAGTCAGGAAACTCACTCAAAACTACAAGAGGAGTATCTCCTACTATAGGCACACTTATCAATTGTAGTTCTCATCTCCAATAGCTTCTTGTACATTAAAACAGCCTTGCCTGGTTAAGATTTGGGAAAGTGTAGCAAAGCAGTCATATAGCCGAATAATACAGTAAGAGAATGAAAAATAATTGTCATTTCCTGAGTGTTCTCCAACAGAGTTGTTTTAAATTAGAAGGGGTATAATTTCTGCAGGGTTTTATTGTTGTTAGCTTTTCACAGTTAAATGTTGGTCATTTAACCTCAATGGCTGCTCTTTGTCTTGATAAGGCAACTGCTATGGATTGATTCTACACAGAGAGTTTGCTTCTGTGCAGGCTTGATGGAAAGTTGACAATGTATAAAACCTTGACTACAAAGAAGAAACATTTGCTCTTCATTAGAGAATGCCATAAAAATATTGAATGTAAGGTTGAAGCCAGCAATTCAGCTTTCCCCTTGCTATGTACAGTACTGGGTGGGGGAGAAGGAGCATCTTGGCTTAAGAGGGAAGACCTCTCCTGGGCAGATGGTGCTTCTGGACCTTCTCCAGTAGTGTGCATCCCAATCAAAGTAATAAATAGCCAGAAAGTGTCAGAAAACTTCTCAGTAGGAATAAATTTTTCGTCTCTAAAAGTAATGTCTAAAGGCATAGTTTGCTGAGGAGAAATGGGGAGGAAGGTTAAGGCATATTATATCACATAAAAAGGATCTAATTCATCAGGGATTGGCCATATTGGCAAGGGATGATAAGAGCTGTAATCCAACATGTCTGAAGGACAAAAATTGGGGAAAACCTCTGTTTCCCAGCAGACAGAAGGAATTTCTATCTCTGCCGATTTCACACATATCAACAAACAATTATTCTCAGTTTAGTGCATATATCTTTATATAAACTATATAAGGACTATTCGTGAGCTTAAATGGACTCCAGAAGATGGTGGAGGACAGGAAGGCCTGGAGGAACATTGTCCATGGGGTCGCGAGGTGTCGGACACGACTAACAACATAAGGACTATTATTCTGGCTTAAGAGATATTGTTTCATATAACTGCTAGAGTTATACAGTTGCAAAATCTTAACTCATTTCAGCTACTGGAAATAAATCTTTTCATGGTTAACTGGTATCATTTACCCTGAGGTAAATTGGGCACATTATTATTCGTATTACGGGGTGATAATTCAGGATAGATCAAATATGGAAAATATGAATAGGTTTGCATATCACTGTAACCATAATGGGATAGGGGTTTTTTTGTTTAATGCCAGCCATTGCAATTTGTAACCTATGGATTAAGGATTGAAATGCCTGAATACAGGAAATAAGAATTACTCAACAACCCATAATTCAAAGTTTCAAGTTTTACATGATGTGTGAATGAAGCTTTAGTTTTAAAGTGTTTCCATTTCTCTGACCCCAGTCTAAACATCCCTGGGAAATGAAATTGCCAACATGGATTAACTCACCATGTACTGGGTGCTTAAAGTGTAAAAATTCTTAAGCAAACATTGTGTAAATGATTACCACAGCTGTGGTAAGCTGCTGATGTGACTTTATCCCCAGTGAATTAAAATATCACCAACAAGAAAAGAATAACCTCTTTACAGCAGCCTGAGCTATATTTGTTGTTGCTCTTCTGTGCTTTAAAGACAGAATTGAACATTTAATTCAAATTTGAGAATGCTGTGTGTATATATGTATTTTCTTGGTACTTTATGTATTTCCTGTCAGGCACAGGAAAAATATAAATGAACAGTTTCCATGGGTAAAAACTTAAGGGCTTTTTGTTATGGGTAGAATAATTAACATTAGTTAATTACAGTTACCTATCTTTAAGCTGCAACTTTAAGCAGTCTTAAATTTTCATTTCTGAACATATTGAATCAGCTAAATTGAACTGAATTATGCTGCCTCTAAATAAACATGTTGACATTTGGATATGCAACTGGTATCCCATTAGTTTCTGGTTAAGGCTCGAAAGATCGATTTAATGCAAGATTGAAAAAACAACTTTAGCAGTAAGGTATTGACTTCTTGAGCATCAGTTTCCTCTTTGATTAAGGTTGCACTGTACTTCATTTCTCTTTCAAGTTCAAAGACTTAAGAGGGAGGAGAGAGAGAGAATGAAATAAGCTGCCTTTTATCTTTATTCTGCAACATCTGGCCTTGACTGTTGGTTCATACATTATGTTAAGGCATGATTTGTTTTAACCATAGTTAGTTGAATAAACAGAATAACAGAGTTGGAAAGGACCTTAGAGGTCTTCCAGTCCAACCCCCTGCTCAAGCAGGAAACCCTATACAATTTCAGACAAATGTCCAATCTCTTTGTAAAAACTTCAGTGTTGGAGCATTCAGAACTCCTGGAGGCAAGTTGTTCCACTGATTAATTGTTTCAACAGTCAGGAAATTTCTCCTTAGTTCTAGGTTGCTTCTTTCCTTGATTAGTTTCCATCCATTGCTTCTTGTCCTGCTTCAGGTGCTTTGGAGAATAGCTTGACTCCCTCTTCGTGGCAATCCTTGAGATATTGGAACATGCTATCATGTCACCCCTCGTTCTTCTCTTCGTTAATCTAGACATACCCAATTCCAGCAGCCGTTCTTTATATGTTTTAGCCTCCAGTCCCCTGATCATCTTTGTTGCTCTTCTCTGCACTCTTTCTAGAGTCTCAACATCTTTTTCACATTGTAGCAACCAAAGCTGGATGTAGTGTGTGGCCTTACCAAGGCATTATAAAGTGGTATTAACACTTCATGTGATTTTGATTCTATACCTCTGTTAATGCAACCTAGCACTGCATTGACTTTTTGGCATTTGCAGCACACTGCTGGGTCATTGTGATTGGTCCACCAAGAAGCCATATTATGATCCAATGCAATGTATATTCAGCCATGATGGCTTAATAAGGGGGGAAAAACAAAGAAAAATATGTTTTCAAAAGAACCTATAAATTCATTATTTTAGCTTGGGATGATATGATAATATAGTCACATACTGTTACAACTATTGCATTATAAAAATAAATTTTAAATGCGTTTTACTCTAATCCTGGAGTCTTTCCTACTTGGCAGTAATTTTTTCTGAATATCCTGAAAGTAGCTTCTTCAGCTCTGACGAGATGGTGGGGAATAGAAAGATTTATATTCCTTGCAGATAGCTGGTCATCTGTATTCTTTTAGAGAGTCCCTGGAGCCATTTGGAGGGTTACCTGTGTCCTCAAGGTCACCTAAGTAGTGCAAATGTGTATGGAGCCTTCTTGGCTGCAGGATGTTTTCTGCCCTGTCTCCCTGCAACCGAGAAAGCTCCAAACACATTTGTTTGACGGCAGCAAGACTACTATGTGCACAAAAATGGAAGGATATTTCGATTCCCACAATGGATGAATGGCTACAGAAGTTGATGGAGCTGGCAGAGATGGCTAAATTGACTCTTTTGATTAAAGAAAAGAATATGAGTACCTTTGTTTCTACACGGAGACCATTTCTGGACTTTGTGCTTGAGGTGGAAAAAAAATGAAACTTTTGATTCTGGGTTTCACTGATTAGACTGATTTGTTATTACAGAAATGGCTACTTTTTACTACTGTGAAAAAAATTAAAAATTGAGGCTTGACGTTAATGCTTTGTTCTACTGCAACAGGAGAAGTCTGAAATCAATCTCTTTTTTTTCCTTTTTCCTCCCCTCCCCTCACTTTCTTCTCCCTTTTGCCTCCCCCATTGTGTCCAACTATTTGCTTTGTATTTTGAATTTTACTTTAAACTTAATAAAATGTTGTTTTTTTAAAAAGAAGCTTCTTGGATGAGAAGTGAAATGTCTTCAAAGAAAAACAAGGAAGTCCACCTGAAAAAGCACCTTTTGGACAGTCATGACCTGGATGTCTGAGAATCTCCACAGATATAATAAATGGAGGCATTTTCATAGCCACCATGTCTTCAATTCTGTAAGTCAGATGATCCATCGGATGGAACAACTGATGGCAGAGTCAACTTTCCTTTTTCATCTGGCAGGTCTCCCAGCCACGTCTCCAATCCTATAAGTCAACTAATCCCCAGAATTAATAATAATAATAATAATAATAATAATATAAAGTTGGAAAGGACCTTGGAGGTCATCTAGTCCAACCCCCTGCTCAGGCAGGAAACCCTATACCATTTCAGGCAAATGGCTGTCCAGTCTCTTCTTAAAAACCTCCAGTGTTGGAGCATTCACCACTTCTGGAGGCAGGTTGTTCCACTGGTTAATTGTTCTAACTGTCAGGAAGTTTCTCCTTAGTTCTAGGTTGCTTCTCTCCTTGACTAGTTTCCATCCGTTGCTTCTTGTCCTGCTTTCAGGTGCTTTGGAGAATAGCTTGATTCCCTCTTCTTTGTGGTAGCCCCTGAGATATTGGAACACTGCTATCATGTCACCCCTCACCCTTCTCTTCATTAAACTACACATACCCAATTCCAGCAACCGTTCCCTATATGTTTTAGCCTCCAGCCCCCTAATCATCTTGGTTGCTCTTCTCTGTACCCTTTCTAGAGTCTCGACATCTTTTTTACATCGTGGTGACCAAAACTGGATGCAGTATTCCAGGTGTGGCCTTACCAAAGCATTGTAAAGTGGTATTAGTACTTCACTTGATCTTGATTCTATCCCTCTGTTAATGCAGCCTAGCACTGTGTTGGCTTTTTTGGCAGCTGCAGCACACTGCTGGCTCATATTGAAGTGATTGTCTACTAAGACTCCGAGATCCCTCTCACAGTTACTACTATTGAGCAAGGTACCACCTATACTATACCTATGCAATTGATTTTTCCTGCCTAAATGTAGAACCTTACTTTTTTCACCATTGAATTTCATTTTGTTAGATAGTGCCCAGTGTTCGAGTCTGTCCAGATCCTTCTATATCTTAAGCCTATCTTCTGGAGTATTGGCTATTCCTGCCAGCTTGGTGTCGTCTGCAAATTTGATGAGTTCCCCATCTATCCCCTCATCCAAATCATTAATGAAAATATTGAAGAGCACTGGGCCCAGAACAGAGCCCTGGGGCACCCCACTACACACTTCCTTCCATGTAGATGCGGTTCCATTGAGGACCACACGCTGAGTACGGCCTGTCAGCCAGCTACGAATCCATCTGGTGGTAATGCTATCTAACCCACATTTTTCTATCTTATCAAGTAGTAGGTTGTGATCTACTTTATCAAATGCCTTACTGAAGTCCAAGTAAATTATATCTACAGCGTTCCTCTGGTCCACTAATTTTGTCACTTGGTCAAAGAATGTAATAAGATTTGTCTGGCATGATCTGTTTTTAACAAACCCATGTTGACTTTTAGTGATGACTTTGTTTGCATCAAGGTGTTCGCTGATTTGTTGTTTGATTATCTTTTCCAGAATCTTCCCAGGTATTGAGGTCAGGCTGATAGGTCTGTAGTTTCCTGGATCTATTTTTTCCCTTTTTTGAAGATGGGAACTATATCAGCTCTCTTCCAGTCCTCTGGTAGTTCCCCAGTGCTCCAGGATCTTTGAAAAATATAGTTCAGTGGTTCTGAGATCACGTCTGCCAGTTCCTTGAGAACCTTGGGGTGTAATCCATCTGGTCCTGGTGATTTGAACTCGTCTAGGCTGGACAGGTGCTCCCTTACCATTTTCTTGCCTATCTTAAATTGCGTTTCTATTCTGTTTTTTATGGCACTGGTTTGGGTAGGTTGGACTGTTTTTTCCCTTTGTGTAAAGACAGATGCAAAAAATGAATTAAATAGTTCTGCTTTCTCCCTATTGCTTGTCACCTTCTTGCCACTTTCCCCCACTAATGGACCAATCATTTCCTTAACTTTTTTCTTGTTTTTTATATGTTGAAAGAAGCTGTTTTGTTATTTTTGACTTTGGTCGCAAGCCTTAGTTCATTTTGAGCCTTAGCTTTCCTCACTTCATCTTTGCAGGCACGGGCTATTTGCTGATATTCTGACTTAGTTATGTGCCCAATTCTTATACTTGTCCTTTTTATCTTTCAATTTATCAGAGAGTTCTTTATGCAGCCATGCTGGTTTCTTTTGAGAGCTGTTATTTTTCTTCTTTGTTGGTATTGTACTAGACTGGGCTTTTATTATCTCACTTTTCAAAATTTCCCAAGCTTCTTGAGTTGTTTTCCTCTTTAGGATTCTCATCCATGGAATTCTTCCCATGGTCTCTCTAAGTTTATTGAAATTAGCTCTTTTAAAGTCCAAGACTCTAGTTTGGCTGTGTTCTATTGCTTGTGCCTCCAGAATGTTGAATTCCAATATTGCATGATCACTTCCCCCCAAGGTTCCTGTGGCTTCGACACCTTCTATCATTTCATCTCTGTTAGTGAGAATTAAATCCAATATGGCTAATCCCCTAGTTTCCTTCTCTACTTTTTGGGAGAGAAATTTGTCTGCTAGGTTTGACAGGAATCTGTTTGATCTTCCACTTGGTGCAGAGTTTGTCTCCCAGTTGATATCAGGGTAATTAAAGTCCCCCATTACTATTGTGATGTGCTTCTTACATACCTTAGTTAGCTGACTAGCAAAAAGTTCATCTATTTCCTCTGCTTGGTTGGGCGGCCTATAGTATACACCTATGGCAATGTCATTTTTTCCCCTTTTATATTGACCCAAATGCTTTCAGGTTTACAGTTTTCGTCATTGTTGTGCTCTATTTCTGTAGAGATAAAGTTATTTCTTATATAGAGAGCAACTACTACTCCTCTTTTGTTTAGTCTGTTTCTTTTAAATAGTTTAAATCCCTCTAGCTGTGTGTTCCATTTGTAGGTTTCGTCCCACCATGTTTCCGTAATGGCAACAATATCATATCTGCCCTCATTTACCTGAATTTCCAGTTCACCCTGCTTACTGTTCATACTCTGTGCATTAGTGTATAGACATTTGAGTCCTTTATGACTGACGCTGTGTTTACTTGCTTCATAACTTGTGTGGTGCCTGGCTTCCCCTATTTTCTTAGATTGCCGGGGACAGTGATGTACTGTATCAATTAACTCACTATCCCCATTATTTAGTTTAAATGTTCCTCCAAAAAAGCTGTGATTTTATTGCCAAGTAACTCAGTCCCTTTCTTGGATGGATGCAGACCATCTCTTTTATACATTTTTTCATTGGACCAGCTACAGACATCATGACTAATATAACCAAAGCCTTCTCCTTTACACCACTCCTTTAGCCACATATTAAATTCTGCTATATGCTGGCCTTTTCTATTTTGCTCCTTATACACTGGTAAAACCTCTGAAAAAGTAAGCCTACAGCCTATTCTGCTAAGTTCCTGCCCCAAGCTCTGGAAATCATTCTGCACAGAGAGTACATCTTTTTGGGACAGATCATTAGTGCCAAGATGTACAATAGCCTCCACATCACAGTCCTTGCTGGCATTCTTGATTATTTTGGAATTGGAGATCATAGAGACAGAGTACTAGACACATACAGTACTCAAGCCAAAGGACAGTATCCCAGGACCAGAGGGAGGTCTATCCATACTAGGCTAAAGTAGCCAATAGAGCCAGGTGGATTCCACCTTCTAGGGTCACTTGACTTCCTCAATGACAAGCTATTGAAGCATGTGGTATCCATTTGAAAGTTATCTTGGACTGCTGTCAGCATAACAGAAAAATAACTACCACAGAATAGCTACAGATGATTTAAAATTGCCTCAGGATGTGTTGGAGAGGAGATAAAAGACAATGTCATGAGGAACTGACAGAAAAAATAGGCTGCAGGGCATGCTCATCCCACAGTTAGAGGCAAGTGGGGAAAAGGCCCAAAGCTACATGAGCCAATAGAGTCCAGAACAGCCACTGAAATTGATGATCACTAATCAGAAACTGAAGTCAAATTATAGCTGATTTTCTCTTTTTTTTGGCTGGTTCATTTTTTACCTTTAGCCTAGACCCCAGAAATGGATACACTCCCTCTTTTGTTCCCAGAACTGCATTGCTTTGTGTATGCTTAAATATGGGACAAATTGACCCACAGTGCTTTTACTATAGCTTCTTGATCTTTTGTGTAAAAAGTATGGCAAAAGTAATTAATTGTTCAGAACAATCAAATGGAAGTTTCCTCAAACCCTCATTAGCCTATGTATCTTTCTATCTTTCTATCTCCTGAGCACAGTTCACTGTTGCCATAGCAATGGTACTTTATACTGTATACTTTAAATAGGTCTCATTCCAAAATAATATTGTGGCTCTTCATCTACTGTGGTTTAATTAAAAATAACTTCTCCTTCTGAAGCCCCTTGGCATTGGACTTCGTTATGTCCATTGAAGGAGATGGTAAAAATAACCTTCCTAATTAGCTGATTCCTCTATCCTAGGACTAAGATTACATATTTGATGTTTTTTTTTAAATGGATGCTGAGATTTAAACCTGGACTAGTATTTTACAGCTTCAGCTAGCATAGCAAAATTGATTTTTTTTCTCATTCCCGGAAACTAGTAAATGTGGTCATTATTCAGAAGCTCCACTGCAGGGTTCTAATATGTTGTATCATACATTAAAGTGACACTAAGAGGAAAGTGCATCCAATGAGAAAAGTAGAATCAGAAATCAAATTCTTTTATATTTGAGGGGGAGAGTCAATACTTTGGGAGTGTATCTGGTTTCCTTCTGCTGATGTGAATCCCTGAAGGATCTTTTAGCCAAACACACACATACACACATACTGTACGTGCATCACCATACTGCACAATGTTCTGAGCTAAAAGCACCTTAGCTGTGATCTGATTGATTGCAAAGAGTGTTACAGTCAATTAAGTATTTGTAAGCGGCTGCAGAAAATCTAGGAACTCCCTTTTTATACACACCAAGAGCATGCCCAACTCTCCAAGCATAAGGTCTTGTGCAGCTGACCCAGCAGCGTCTATTTACTGTACAGTAGGAGAGGGAGAAGGGACGCGGTGGCTCAGTAGGTTAGGATGCTGAGCTTGTTGATCAGAAGGTTGGCAGTTTGGCGGGTCAAATCCCGAATGCCGTGTAACAGAGTGAGCGCCTGTTATTTGTCCCAGCTTCTGCCAACCTAGCAGTTCGAAAGCACGTAAAAATGCAAGTAGAAAAATAGGGACCACTACGGTGGGAAGGTAACAGCGTTCCGTGTGCCTTTGGTGTCTAGTCATGCCGGCCACATGACCACGGAGACGTCCTCGGACAAGCGCTGGCTCTTCAGCTTTGAAACGGAGATGAGCACCGGCCCCTAGAGTTAGAAATGACTAGCACGCATGTGCGGGGGAACCTTTACCTTTACCTTTAGGAGAGGGAGGTGCCTGCACGTTTGTAGGAATCACAAGGTTTGTATGAATACATAATCAAGAGGAAATCTCAGGGGAAACAAACCTGAAACATAATGCAATTAGGATTAAGCATAATGATCCAATTTCAAATAATCCTCAACCATGAGGGCCTAAGGGTGACTTTGGGCCAATTGTTATCTGCCAGCCTAATAGGAAAACTATCAAAGGGAATTCTACGTATGCTCACTCTGAGATCTAAAAAGAATGATACAAAATCAATCAATCAAACAAACAAATGAGCAAGCATGCTCAGTACTAAAAAATTTACCAACTAAGGTTAGCAAAAAGAAATATAATAGAGTATGTTCCAAGAGTGTGGCATGTCCAAAGTCATGCAATCAGTTCCCATGGCCAATCAGATTTTGCATTTGGTCTACTTGGTCCAACATCTATGCCACAATACTTAAATAGTAATCTCACCTGTTGAATTATGAAGCCAGTACAGCAAATTACAGCTTCTAAGAAACCAAAGAGGCAGTGGTGGGATTCAAATATGTGAACAATTGGTTCTCTGTGTGGATGCCCCTTCCAGATGTCCATTCTGGGCCTGGGCAACAAAAAATTAGCTACTGGTTCTGACGAGGTGGTGCGAATTGTTTGAATCCCACCACTGCAAAGAAGGATACTGGCATGTCTGAGAATAAAGTTATAAGGTAGGAAAACAAGAAAATCCCTCTAATCTTCTCCCACCACTGCCTCACAATCCCTCCTGACCCCAATGTAATGCTCAATGCCCCCCAAATGTTATGTATCTGGGGAAGAGGAAATGTGTATAGAATCTTTCAGAAAGAATCCCTGGCTGGCTGGAACAGGGAATAAGCGTTCTGCACCATTTTGCTTGTAGATTCTGCCTGAAATGACTCAAACATTATATAAGTACACAAAAGCTTTATTCTTTTCCCCTTTTCCATCAAAAGTCAAGGTCAGAATTTATTATAGCTCAGCAGAGAACATGTAGGTTTTATCAGTCTATAGCAAGCATACATAAAGGGAAAAGGCAACAGAGAAAATTTCATTGTGCTCATATAACAGACTTCTTTTTGAGATTATGTTAGATTCTTTTTGGTTCCTTTGAAGACAGATGTAAGTGGGTTGTACAAAGCTTCTCTGATAAAGCACAGTAAGGATCAAAGGGAAAAAACAACAACTCTCCTATTCTTCTTTACCTTCATCACCCTGGGAGCTGCCTATTCAGAAATGACCACATCCATTTTAGACTGTCTTGGGTATCCACCCTTTTCCCTTTTGTTTCAGATGTCTGCCCATCTTAAACATGTGACTCTGGGCCCAATATATTGGCCTGCTACTAAACTGTTGGTCTATGACTTGTAGATAATTTTGTGACTAATAACATGAACCTTTTTCAGATGTTCTAACACAGACATGTCAAACACAAGGCCTGGGGGCCGGATCCGACCCATGAAGTGGTTTCATGTGGCCCGCGAAGCCATCCTGGAAACAGTGAGGGAATGGCCCCCACTGCCTTGGCCCTGGCCCAGAGACCCTCCTTCTGCCAGAGACCCTCAGATCTGTCCCACTCCTGCCCAGGCCCCCATAGGCACCCTTGATGCGAACGATGTAGAGCTGGCCACGCCCGCCCAGTAGGCCACGCCCACCCTGGCCATACCCACCCGGCCCCCTGAGGGTAACCGCAATGCTGATGTGGCCCTCAATGAAATTGAGTTTGACACCCCTGTTCTAACAGATGTATTGTTTGTATGCATCAATTGCAAATGAGACATGGCATGTTTACTTCCCTATTTCCCCAGTCTTGTCATTTTCCAAATGTAGTGTAGTGGGTCCGACGCAAGGAAGAGACGCCAGCCGGAGTACGAGTTCAGCTCTTTATTGTGTGTGGGGGGGTTCGTACTGAAGAACAAGGGCTACCTGGCCTCCTTATATACCCGGCCAGGTAGGCAGCTAGCCAATGGGGTTGGCCCTAGGTTTCCCGCCGAAACTGGGTTTCCCGCCGAAACTGTCCAGGACAACGCCCACTGTTGGCTGTTGCTATGCAGGTGCCTGCACTTGGATACATAACACCAAATATGAAGCATTTGTATTGATATAGCATCTCCTCTGTGTACAGATAAATGCTCCCAATTAAAAAATGTGAAGATTCAAAATAAATCTCAGAGGCGGAGCAAGGTCTTTCTGGCAGCTGTAGTTCTCAGTGAGGGAGGTGATAAGAAAGCCTAGGGCGAGAAGCAAGGTTAATTTCCTTGTTCCTCTTATGATGCCTAGAGCTTTCACACATTCCAACTGTCAGCATGCTTAGGGTGGTTATTTTCTTCCATTTTTCTGTCATGTTCAAACATTTCAAAATTCATGGCAGCAATTAGCCATACGCGGCTAACAGGCCACATGCTTGTAAAGCTGGTGATATCCCTTAACAGGCTTTACAAAGCATGAAGCAGTTAACTACTTCATGATATATATTTTCCACAGTTTATCCCAAGGTGAAACTAGAATTGCATGCTGTAAAAAAGGTATAATGTTTTTACTACGGTACATAAGTCTTCGGTTTTATAAGTCATAACACTGAAAACTGCTCTTATCTTCCACTCTGGCCAAATTCCCAGATAGTGATTTCATGTAGAAGCATCGGCTTTATATTCAAGGGCAGTTAAAAGCAAGAACATCATGCCATTTAGCTTTGCATGTTGCTTCTACCAGTTCTATCAGCTGATAAGTTTCAATCTCATCTTCAAGAGTTCTTCTAAGTTCTTTCCAGGTCTCACCATAGAGCATGGGTCTTCAAACTCGGCCCTTTTATGACTCATGGACTTCAACTCCCAGAATTCCTCAGTCAGGCACACTGGCTGAGGAATTCTGGGAGTTGAAGTCCATGAGTCATAAAAGAGCTGAGTTTGAAGACCCCTGCCATAGAGGAACACTCCAAAACAAATGCCAATAGCTGGGGTAACTTCCATATGATCAAATGCCAGTCTATGCAAACCAAGAATAAAAACTTGGAGAAAAAGACCAAGATGTGGCCCTTAAGAAGATTTTGCTGGAAGGATGTTACCAGATTACAAGTCTCAAAAACTGTTAATTTTATTTGGTCAAAACTATTAAAAGATTCAGCGATATGCCTTAAATTCTTTCAGTGGCTCTTTAGAAAGAAAGAAATGAAGTGTTTACTTGGAATAACTAGATATAGAGATAGTCTAGGGTCGGAGAAAGAGGCATCTTTCTCCAATTTCTTTCACCGAAGCAGATTCCACAGGACCAGACATGCCATGGCACAGTTCGGCCAGATTCCAGCGTTCAACATTCGCCATCCCAAGAGATGGGCTTCACACCTGAGCCAGGTCAGAGGGTTCCTACGGGCCAACCGGATCACCGACGACAATCAAAAAGCAGCAGTTCTGACATGCATGAGCGGGCCAGCAATCCATGATCTGGCCGTCAGCCTGTTCGCGCCAATGGCGATCGAGAGTGTAAAGTATAAGGACCTTGCAGAGAAACTAAATGCACATTTCAAACTGCGAATGTCGGAGTTGGCTTGGCGAGGCCAGTTCGAACAGCGTTTTCAATGGCCGGGAGAGTCAGCCACTGAATTCATTGCAGCCCTGAGAGAGGCCACTCGTTTGTGCAATTTTGACAACTTAGAAGAACGGCTTCGTGATCGCCTGGTGTGTGGTCTCCGAGACAAGCAGCTTCAACAACGTCTATACGCCTGACCTGACATCACGCTCCAAGATACTCAAGATGAGATCTTGGCTAATGAGGCCGCCGCAGGAGCAGTTAACGCGACCCATCATACCCGACCCAGTAGCCCAGGAGGATCCGTCCATTCCGGGGAAGCTGTGAACGGTGGGAGCAGTGAAGCGAGTGAGGAGGCAGAGATCGATGCTGTAGATCAAAGACAACCGAGGCATGACAATCAAGGGAATCAGCGGAAGCCCACAATGGCCAGCAAATGCAATAAATGTATTGGTTGCAGTTGCAGAGAATCTGTTCCAAAATGTGCTGGCTGCGGCGGGAACCATGCGAGAGTGGTTTGCTGCAAAGTGTTGGGCATGCGGCAAGACGGGACACATCACAGCCATTTGCTGGAATCATTCCCGGGACAGCCTGCACGAACTGCAACCGATGGTCACGTCACCGAAAGGTATTAAGATTCCCCAGCACATCACTACCATTTTTTTTGAGACCCAGAGGGCCGTTTCCCACATGGGAATCAACCGGCTGATCATCCCCAAAATTAAACTAGAGGTCCATCTGCAAGGTGTACCTTGCAAGATGGAGCTTGACTCCGCCTCCGCTGTCTCAATAATTTCTTATGAGACATTTAAGACTGTTTGCGGCTGGAGCAAGCGGTGGGCTAGTCTGAGACCTACCAGTTTAAAGCTATCCAATTTTCAAAATGCCCCGGTAAAAATTAGGGGGGAGGCTACTCTATCAGTGGAATTTAGGAACTTCTCTGGGCACTTGGATGTTCTCGTGGCCGAGGGCCGGAGGACTAGTTTAGTGGGGTTGGATTGGTTTGAGGCTCTGGGTATAGGGTTCTCGGGAATCCATAGCACCCAGGCCAGAAGCCTCGAGTCCATCTGCAAAATGTTTGTGGACGTATTCGACGGAAAATTAGGCAGGTACAATGGCCCTCCCATTAAATTTAAATTGAACCCCAATGTGCTACCCATGAGAATTAAACCCCAGAGAGTTCCCTTCACTCTTAAGCACAAGATTGAGAGCGAATTGGATAAGTTAGTAGAGCAGGGGGTGTTAGGGCCAGTAGAAGGAGGAGAGTGGGAGACCCCAATTGTCATCCCACTGAAAGCTAATGGGGAGGTGAGAATTTGTGCAGATTATAAGGCTTCGATAAATCGGGCCCTTAATCCGCACACTTACCCGGTTCCGACGATCAGCCACATCCTCTCCTCATTACACAGCGACGCCATCTTTGTGAAGTTAGACCTCGCGCAGGCGTACCAGCAACTCCCAGTTACCAGGGAGACAGCTGACGCTCAGACAATTGTAACACACAGAGGAGCTTTCAGAGTTAACCATTTACAGTTCGGTGTCTCTGTAGCCCCTGGAATTTTTCAGGAGGTGATGGAGAGGACTCTGAAGGGCATTCCTGGGGTATGCCCTTACTTTGATAATGTCCTCATTGCTGGGGATTCAGAAGAAGTACTGGCTGAAAGGTTACAGGCAGTTTTAAGTAGGTTTTGGGCTGCAGGACTCAAACTTAAGAAGGACAAATGTCAAATTGGGGTTGCATCCACAGAATTTTTGGGGTTCAGGATCGATGCCAAGGGAATCCATCCCACTGACTCCAAGGTAAGGGCAATAAAAATGGCCCCCACACCCACAAACAAAGCAAAGTTGCAAGCTTTTCTGGGTTTGCTTAATTTCTATCATGCATTCTTGCCACACAAAGCAGCCATTGCTGAGCCTTTACACAGACTATTAGACAAGAGAGCTACTTGGACCTGGACCAAGGCTCATGAGCAGAGTTTTCAAACTCTTAAGGAATTACTATCCAGTAATTCCACTGTCACTCATTTCATAGACAAAAACCCCATCTGCATTGCGTGTGACGCTTCTCCCTATGGAGTGGGTGCAGTTTTGAGTCACTTAGAAAACAATGGAGAACAAAAACCCATTGCCTATTACTCCAGGACACTGTCAACGGCTGAGAGAAATTACACACAAATCGATAAGGAAGCCTTGGCAATAGTGGCTGGAGTCAAAAAATTTCATGACTACTTATATGGCAGATAATTTACCATATTCACAGACCACAAGCCCTTGTTAGGGTTGTTCACGACAGACAGGCAAACCCCTCAAATCCTATCCCCTAGAATGCTCAGGTGGTCCATATTCCTATCTGCGTACAACTGTAAACTAGTGCATAAACCAGGAAAGGATATGGGTCATGCTGATGGACTAAGTAGACTACCTCTTACACACGCTGAACCCGATCCGGCACCTGCAGAACAAATACTGGCCATCCAGGAACTACCTGCAAAGGACATTGCCACGGAAACAACAGCTGACAGGGTCCTGAGCAGAGTCCTGGCGTGGGTGGTCACTGGGTGGCAAGAGAAGAGCCCAGGTCCGGAATTTCAGGCATATTTTATTCAGAGGCATGAGTTGTCTGCCCATAAGGGATGCCTTTTGTGGGGTAGCAGGGTCATCGTCCCTGAGAGACTAAGGCACAGGGTCTTAGATTCATTACACGAAGGGCACCCGGGTATAGTGAGGATGAAGGCGTTAGCTAGGAGTTACCTGTGGTGGCCAGGCCTAGACAAGGCCATAGAGGAACAGGTGCACAGTTGCTATGTATGCCAAAGGTCCAGGCCTGAAATGCCACATGCGCCTGTCCACAAATGGGAGGCAACACACACTCCATGGTCCAGGGTCCACATTGATTACGCTGGTCCATACCAAGGTCAGTTATTCCTAGTGGTGGTAGATAGCCATTCCAAATGGTTAGAGGTAGTACCAGTCACTAGTATGACCTCGGCCAGGACAATCCAAGTGCTCAGAGGGCTCTTTGCCACACATGGCCTTCCTGATATGTTGGTCTCGGATAACGGCCCACAATTCACCTCTGTTGAATTCCAGGATTTCTTGAAGGCCAACTTGATTAGGCACGTCACATCTGCACCCTTTCACCCATCGACCAATGGATTAGCAGAATGCATGGTAAGAACAACCAAAGACACTTTGAAGCGCATCATCAGCGGAGACTGGCATCATAGGCTGGCTCAACATTCCACACCTTGCACAGCAACAGGGAAGAGCCCAGCGGAACTGCGTTGGGGCAGATGGCTCATTACCAAGCTGGACAGGCTACACCCTGACAGGGTGGCTGCAGAGACAGTGTAACCCAACCCAACTAGGGAACTAAACACAGGTGAACTGGTCTGAGCTAGGAACTATGGGCCGGGACTTGCGTGGATTCCTGGCGTGGTGGTTGACATGACAGGGCCCTTGTCCTACATTGTAGGGGTGGAGGGGGACCGTCAGATCCGCTGACACACAGACCAAGTTAGGAGATGGGTTCCTGAAAGGACTTTGGAAAAAAATCAACAGGGGAGCCATTCCTCACAATCTACAGATCAACATGAAGAACCTGAGCTGGCGGAGGACTTCAGGGACCCAGAACTGTTCCTGGAGAGACTGGGTCAGCACAGACAACAACCGCTTCAGGACGATCAGGATAATCCAGTCGCAGGGTCTGACCGAGGGACGAGTCAACATGAGAAACCCAACCAAGCCATATCCACTGACCCTGCGGTCCAAGTCAATGGAGAAACCCTAAGGCTGGTGGCAAATAGGCCACCAGCCTATCTGGCTGACTGTTAGGTCATGAGGGGGGCGGAAGGGCATGGTAGGATTAACGTGTAATGGTTAAATTGTACTCAATGTGTTCTAGTGTGTAGTTGTTGTGTGAATCATTATTGTTTGTTCTTAAAAGGGGAGGGGTGTTGTGTATGGGTTTGGGGGACAACATAGCAACAGCGCTACTTATACCACCAGGTGGCACTGTACTGGGACTGATGCGGATTGGGCGATGTCTCGGCGGGAATACCAGGTTCAAATGGATTGGCCAGGTGGATACCTGGCCAGGTATATATAAGGACTCAGGTAACCCCAAATGCTCAGTACAGTTTCACCCACAATAAAGAGCTGCTTGCTGTACTCCTCTGCCTGGCGTCTTCCACGCAGTCTAAAACACACTACACAATAAGAAGCATATGAGAAATTTGCTTTGTCTACAGTAACGTGTAAGATAAAACTGATATTTAAGGCTAGAATACCACAAACCCATCACAGTGAACATGACAGGACTCTGATGCAGGTAAAAAAAAGGAAAGATCCCAGATTCTTCACTGGTCTCTTCCACACAAGGTTTCTCCTGCCAGAGGAACTAAAACTAAAATGAATGCGTGAGGAAGTTGAACTCTGTTTCGAGGTCCAAATTCATGGAACAGAACATAGAACACCTTTTTCGACTTTGCATCCATGATCTTTCAAGAAGGCAATGAGTTGTAGCTTCATGGAGAAAAACAAGGGGGCAAAGACTATCTAGAACAGTGATGGCAAACCTTTTAGAGACCAAGTGCTCAAACTGCAACCCCAACCCCACTTATTTACTGTCGGGTGCTGGGTGGGCGTGGCCCACTGGGTGGGCGTGGCTGCAGTGATCATGGCAGACTGTGTGAGCATGGCCAGGGTGGGCGTGGCCACATTGATGTTGCTCGTGGGGAGGGACACCTGTGGGGGCTGGTTAGTGTTGGGGGAGATCCAGGGGGGTCTCTGGCAGGTGGGACAGTGGATAGGAGGCTCATCCTGCGGGGTGAGGCGAGGCAGGGGGCAGGGCAGGGGTGCCACTGCCACAGGGCAAGGCCCTCCAGCATCAGGTGGAGTAGGGAAGGGGGGGTCCAGTATACCGGTTTCTTACCGCCACCCAGCTTGTTCCGCAGCCTCACGGCAGCAGCATTACAAAGGAGGCGGCAAATGGCCAGTTTCGGCGTGACACGGCTGTTTGCCGCCTCACATGTTGCGAGCATTGCTGCTGCAATGTGGCTTGGCCAAAAGCGGCTGTGGAACAAGTGGGGCAGGTTCCCCCCTCATCTGCCCATTCAGCTACAGCTTTGGTGGCTCTGTAGGCAGAGCTGTGAAGTTCTCTTCTCTGTCTACCCCGAATCAAGGGATTACAGGGTTGTAAGAGGCCAAAGTGAAAAGGTTTTATAAAACCCAGCTTAAAAAGCCACTTGCCCGGGGAGATTTTGATGCAGGTTGCTCATGGATGGGACTGAAGGCCTAGGACTGGGGCAACGGCACGCGTGCCTACAGTTGCTTTCTTGAAGTTACAATTGGTGCATTGACAGAATTGACTTTGATGGAGAAGGACCTGGTCTGTTCTCTTTATACATTCTAAGAGAAGCAGATTTTTTTTGGCAACAATTTCTATTATTATGATGCTCAGAAATGGGCCTCCCATTGCCTGTTTATGAGCTACCCGAATATATACCAACTGTGTCAAATTGCAACATTTATTCTTCACTGCAACCCTATCTCCCCCTCTAATTGTAGAATATTCCTTTTATAAGATAGATGAGCATATTGAAATTCTTAGAACTGTGTTCACACTTGCACCTAATTATGGCACAAACCATCATCTTTTTGGGAAGATTGTGTTTGCTTGTCATTATTTTCATGTTCCGAGTGAAATAAGCTTAAAATCTCCCTGATACCATGCAAGGGTAATTTTGGGGTATATAAATAGTTAGCCTTTGGTATCCATTACATTAGAGGAAAGTCAAATAATTGAAGTGATTTAAAACAGAGGTTATAGACAAATGAGATCAGCAACAACGGGGAGAGCATATTTAATGTTGGTATATTTTTCTTCTGAGTTCACTTGTGTAGATTTCACTTGTGAATTTTTCATTTCAGGAACAGTTATTATTTTGGTTGCAGAAAACATACAGGACAAGAAGGAGGAACCTGTTGTTCTTCAGATGCTCCTGTTTTACAATTCATAACATTTCTCACCACCCCTCATTAGCCTTGCTGATTGGTTTTCCAGGGAGTTGTAGTTCACCAATATTTGAAAGTCCCTTCCCCATTCTGATTTAGAACAATAAAATATGCCACTGGGGAGGGAGGGAGAGAGGGATGTTGGTTTATAGAGAAGGGATGCATTGCAACTGAACAATTGGACAACTGGACAGCCATTTGTCTGAAATGGTATAGGGTCTCCTGCTTGAGCAGAGGGTTGGACTAGAAGACCTCCAAGGTCCCTTCCAAATCTGTTATTCTGTAATTGAAAAGTGGAACTCCAGAGGCTATGGGTGATCCAACCCTGGAGTTTTTAATAAGAGATTGAAATGCTGCTTGTCCAGAATGATATAGGGTCTCCTGCTTGAGCTGGGGTTGGACTAGAAGACCTCCAAGGTCCCTTCCAGCTCTATTCTGAAATTAAGATTTTAAGCACACATCTAGCTTTGTCTTCAAAAGGTACACTGATGGAGACTAAATTTTCATGAAAGACTTCCGTCTTATTTTTGTAGAGAGAAAGATGATCCACAATGTGCTATTGTTCCAAGTTAAATTCCTCCATCAATGGAACGGTCAAATTTGATTCAAGAGTGCCTGCCTTACTTTCAGGCATGAGATATCGGCTGCAAATCAGAGATTAACCTCTGTATCTAACTGAAATCACCTTTTGGGGAAAATTTACTGGTGCAAATACAGGGTTGGAAGTAATAACAGGGATCTACGTGACAAAATAGGATCGCAGCCAACTCTTCAGCACCAGAATGCTGATCTAACTGGGATACTACTCCTTTCCAGTACTAGCTTTTCAAGCACACATTATAAATTTGTCTGTTTCTCATTTAACTTCAAGATTGGAATCCTATCTATGCTTATTCTGGAGTGTCACTGGACTCTATGGAATGACATTGTGAACAAATATGTATAGAATTTATAGAAGAGTCACATTCTTTTTTTAAAAAAAATTAAAGAAAGTTTGGTCTTTTTGAATAAGGTGAAATGCAAGTATGCAAATCTGTCGCTTTGAAAATAATGGAATTTGTTGCTATTTAGGACAATGACTTTTGAAATAGCCTATTTGTAAACATCTGAAGATAGCAAGGTGGTAGAAGGAATATAGTGGTATTTTCAGCTCTGTCTTCTAACACCAGAGCCTCACTTTCCCAAATGGTAGAGTTGACAGTATGGATTTGAGAGCTGCTCCATATCTTATCTCTTTCATTTACAGTAAAGAAACAACCCTATGACATGGAAGGAATGTGTATCTGTTTTGACTTATGAAACAGAAATATGCATTCCAAAATGTTGTTTTGACTTGCAACTGCATTCCCCTGTGGGTTCTTACATTTTGCTTTTTATTACTGGATACAAAGCTACCAGAATTGAAAAAAGCATATTATTTAAAGATTAAACTGTTGTAAAAATTGTTACATCAATTTTTCTTAATGCTGAAGCTTTGGAAAAAAATTTTTTTCAATAGAACTATGTAGCAGTTTCTGTGTTAATAATTCATGGCAGTTTTGTACTTAAAACACTGCTAGAGGGAAATAAAATAGTTTGTCCTTCACTGACAATGCAAGTTTATTTTCACTTCAAAGAGGATATGCCTTTTATGCTACAGATGTCTGATTCTGTTTATAACAGTTGCATTTATACTAGATGAATTTTCCCTACTCTAGTATTCTGAACTGAATTAAGCACACCAACAGAGCAAGCTTTAAAGAATCTTTTTTCCTGCCCTCTACTTGAACATGGAAACCTGGTGGACATTGCTATGCCTAAAGTGAACACAATCAATAATATATGTATCTATGGAAGAAAGATCAGATGTAGAAGACTTAAGTACAGTACCCTTGTTACTGTAGAGAGGGAAAAAAACCTAGATGGCTAAGGACTTAAGCAGAAAAATTGTTTTCCACATTCTACAGTCCACATGTAACTCTGTTCTATGTATATTTACATGGACAAAAAGAAAACCTGAATCTTTTTATTAACCATTTTAGATATTGTTTTTTAATAAGTATTCTAACTAAATTGAAAGTATTATCCCTTATTTCTAAACCTTTGCATTTAGATTTGAAAGTGCTTATTAAAATGCATACAAACATACATGGATGGAAGAATAAAATAAGTAAAAGGAATATGTTCAAATTGTAATGTATTGGCCTTTTTACATGCTGTAAGTGTTTGCTTATGTTGTACTTACTAATTGTTTAGTTCAATTGCTAAGTGCTTAGTTCAGGTATATACTTGTAATGGTTGCTGGGCCGACCCAGACTGGTTGTCTCCAGCCAGCTAAGTAGGTCTTTGGGCGGGAAACCACTACTTTAAACCTATTGGTCGCCACCTACCAGCCAACCTTATAAATAGCTGCGCAGCAGCTCCTATGTTGCTTCTGTTATGTTCTGACCTTCAATAAAGCCTGTTGCTATTTGAACCTCCCGTCTCACTCAATGCCTGTAAAGAATCAGCTACACAACACTGGCGACGAAGGTGGGATGTGCTGCTTCATCGTAAGAGCCTGAAGTCACTAGGCGGTGAGACCAGCATAGAGCCTGGTAGGGAACAGCGTTCCCCCCTCCTCAGTCTGCCTAACAAGCCATGCTGGAGACCACCCCACCCTGAGGATCCGTCCCAGGGCCTACACAGAAGCCAGCAGCACAAGGCAACACGAGACACGAGCCACGAAGAAGAACACCATGGCGAAGGTCGGAAAGCTCGAGGAATTCGACGTGATGCACCTGGAGACATGGTCGTCCTACATTTCCCACGTAGAAAACTACCTGCGTGCAAATCAAGTCAGCGAAGATGGGCTGAAGGCCGTGACTCTCCTCTGCGTGTGCGGCCCAGCCACCTTCAATATCGCCAATTAGGCCTATTAGGCTAGTTCAGTTCCCATGGGTTACTAGAATTGTTAAAAATCCCTTGAATTGCTTGAACTCCACCCGAATCTTGGCCTTCCCCTTAAGTGTGATGGGTGCTTTTTGGAAATCTGCTAGGTGTATTTGGGTGGGTAGTAAGGGAATTTGCTGCTTGCTGTGGCGGCAAATTTCCCAGAAGGTTTTTAACGAAATGAGGGAGACCGAAGACCCCGAGTCGACCTCCATTTCACAGGGGACCCCCTGAAGCTGGACTTTGATTTTGACTTTTGGTTTAAGTATTTGATGGACCGCCCGTGACCCCTTATTCCTAACTACGGTTTGTACTAGGGACCCTGGGGGCTTTTTCCCATTGGCCGTTGTAGGTCTCATACCTGCAGATGTCACTTCCAGCTCGTGCAGGTTCTCCCAGTTCTGGCTTCGGCATATGGCTTTGAGGTGCCCGGTTTTGCCACAGCCATGGCATTTGGCGCTACGAAAACGGCAGGTGGCCCTGGGGTGGCTTCCCCCGCAGCTGGCACATCTGGGCAGGTTTTCTTGGGGATTGCCCCTTGGGTAATTAGTGTTTTTGCTGGAGGTTTTGTTGCTCGGCAGGCCTCCGCAGCCGTTGCGGCGGGTCTGGAGTTTTTCAAACCTTCGTTGGATGGCATCCACATCGGTCAGAACGTCATTTTCCCCGCAGTCGCTGGGGGCTCAGTCTTCCTGGTGTACGGACTCAAACAGTCCGTTCCCTGGTCGACCAGTTGTTTCGCGGTGGCTATCCTCATAAGCCATGATTTCCATGGAGACCTCAGCCAGACTCAAGGTGGGCTTCGCGACCAGCTTCCTTTGCAGTTGTTCATCCTTAAGCCCAATGACAATCTGGTCGTGGATGCGGTCCTCCAGATCTGGAAACCGGCATCTCTGTGCGGCATGCCAGACCCCCGCTATGAAATCCGTGGCTGATTTGTCCGGGAGTTGGCACTGCCGCGCGAAGTTCACGTGCCAGAAGAGTTCAGATTTAGTAGGCATGAAATGCTTACTGAGTCCGTCCATGAGTTCTGCGTAGGAAACTGAGGTGATGGGTTCAGGGCTGAAAAGTCCGACGGCCACGTCATACACAGCCGGTCTGCTTAGGCAGAGGAGTGCCGCTGCCTTGGACCGATCGTCCGTGACTTTGTTGACCAGTAGGAACCCTTCGACCTGGCCCCAGTGCAACTCCCAACATTCTGGGTGACGAATGTTGAACTCGCGGATATGCCCGAGGTTGGCCATGCTGTCCCGGTTCTGGGTACTGCTTCACGAGCATTTTTGAGGAAATTGAACTTCCCGCTCTGTGACTCCAGCTGTGACTAGCTCTGAGCCGCAGAAGAGATTCTCTTTCCGCGGCTAGTGACTTCAGCTTTGCGAAGCAGTGGATCCCACCTTCGTCGCCAGTGAAGTGTCTTCAGCAAGGATCACGCGAGACAGCTGGCTCAAAGTTAACAACCTTTAATGGTGAGGAACCAGGCGTTGACAGACTTACAGCGCCTACATTTATACCCCAGCTGGCACGCTGGCGACCAATCTGAACCGCGCCAGTTTCCCGCGGTTGGCGAGGACCAATCAGCGATGGCTGGCTTTGACAGCCGGAGCCGTCACTGTTAGCCGCGCCTGCACTGTTTACCTGCGCTTTGACAGCTGAGAGCTGTCAAGCCATCGCGTCTGCGGATTAGCCCTCGGCAGCTTTTGACAGCTGTCAAAAGCTGACGCGTGTTCCAGACCGGGTTTACCTCATAACTCTTTCAGTGTAATACATAACCATAACACACATAACCATAACATTAATACATAACACCAAGAACCTGGTCGCCCCAGTGCTACTGGAAACCGTCACGCATGCTGACCTCAAGAAGAAACTGCATGACCATTTTGAGCTAAAGCTTTCAGTGATAGCATGAAGGCATTTGTTGCTGTTATGGAAGAACCAGTATTTCGTAACATTTAAACAACTAAATGCATTTGCTGGGAAATTATTCTGCGAAGAAGTATTATTTAATACAATTTATTGAAGAAATGAAACCTTTGCTGTAGTCTTCAGCATCTGTGGATGAAAAGTTTATCTCTAAGTTGTCTCTCTTCCATAACCATTTATGTCATGAATTCTTATGGGGACAAATATGCAGCCTGCATCCAAGACAAAATTTTAGGAAACACCAAGAACTACCAAATACAAAAATCCTATCAATTGCTCAGAGTGGACTAAGCATGCTTAGCCAACTCAGAATAACATTTTGATAGCAAAATGAAAGATGCTGCAAAGGGGTAATAATTAAACACTGAATCTGTTTCACACTACAAGTCCCACAGGGGAATTGCTCTTACTCCTCAGAAAATGTTGTTCCTTCTAATTAGTGCTGATATACACGATTTTGCAGCATCTTTAAAAGCATAAATTGGTCAGGTTGTGTAAGGCCAGATGGTGGCAGCAAGGCTAACTTCTTGTCTTTCTTCATTCTTTTGGAGAGAAAAAATATTTCTATCATTGGCTCATTTGAGTGAAATGGGTGCCATGAAAGCAGTAATTGCCTGAATCAACACTTTACATATGGAAATGGGTTTTATTGTAATTAATTTCCTTAACAGGTGCTCATGTTCTGCCTGAAGGAAGTATCTTTGAAACTCATAAAAATCAAAGCACGTTAAACTGTTTTTAATAATACATTGGAGGGAGATTTCTGTCTTACACACAGTTGTCCTCAAACTCAGAACAGGGCTGACTGCCCTGGTGTAGTAGGTAAGTTCCTTTTGCAGTGTTTTTACTCTTTATCATTTAATTATGTTATCTTCAAAGGGTGGTTACACTGTCTAATTGCTATAGTTACCTAACAATTAACACTTCAGCTAAGCGCAGTCCTTGAGAAAAAAAAAATTAAACAGGAGGAGAAGGAGAAAAAGTTGTTGTTGTTGTTTAAGTGTCATTTTAGAGCAAAAACTACCAGAAGCAAAAGTCCTTCATCCGCCTTAGCTCTAAAGCAGGGGTGCCCAATCTTGGCAACTTTGATCAACTCTCGGAATTTTCCATGCTGGCTGGGGAATTCTGGGAGTTGAAGTCCACAAGTTCTTAAATAAGTTTGGACACCTCTGCTCTAAAGCGACCGCCCACCAATTTGACCAGCCGAGGGGTCGGCAACCTCGGCTCTTTTATGACTCGTGGACTTCAACTCCCAGAATTCCTGAGCCAGCATAGCTGGCTCAGGAATTCTGGGAGTTGAAGTCCACGAGTCATAAAAGAGCCGAGGTTGCCGACCCCTGGACCAGCCTTTCCTTTAGGCCACTGCCAGGTTTCGTAAGAAATTTGACGGAGCCGCCTCGAGCCTGCAGAAGCGCGAGGGCGCGCACGGGCCCCTCCTCTCGAGAAGCCGCGAGGGCCGAGTTTTCGCCAGCCTGGAGCCTGGCGCCGCTGCCCTCCCTCAGGTGTGTCTCCAGCCTCGAAGCCGAGAAACTTCGGGTGCCTCCGAGAGGCGGAGCGTCCAGCTTGTCCCAAGCGCCGCTTTTACCCGAAGCTAGACCTCCAAGCCCCCTCCTTTCCCCTCCAGCTCCGTGACGCGACTTTCTCACGTCGCTCGAGTATGCAAGCATAGCCATATAAGGCAGGCAGACTTTTTCACCTTTCCTTTCTCTCTCTCTCTCTCTCTCTTTTTCTCTCTCTCTCTGCTCAGTTGCTGAGCAGTGGGGAGCTAGGCTGGAAAGAGCCAGCTTTACCTTAGAAGGCTAAGGCTGTCTGGGTCTCTGCAGAGCCCCAAGCTATGCCGCCCCCCCCACCCCACCCCATCAGCAACAACTATAGCAATCGCAATCCTTAAGCTCCTCCAGAGGTTGACAAGCAGCAATTTCCGGAATGCAGGGAGGTCCTGTTGGCTCAAAAGGAAGGGGGCAGGAGGGATCCCCCTTCGTCTTGCTCTGTTCTTCAGGGACAAGGCTTGTCTCAATCTGGGACGCTAAGGCCAAAGATTTTGTAGGTGCTTTCCTGGCCAGGCAAGGATTTTACTGCACAGTCAAGCTCCTTATTCACAATGTGGGTGGAGATAACTTAGGTTAAGATGCTGCCTCCTCCACCCTTGTTTCTTAGGAAATAGATCAAGTTTATGTCACTTCCCTGCTTCAAGAAAGGTGAACTTTGGGGACCCAGACTCCACCGTTCTCCAAAATCTATAATAACTGTACTACAAGAAATATAACCATTTTCACTTATAAAGCATCAGCTCTGCAACTTTTTTATGGGCTGCCAATTACTTGAACACCTTGCTAAAAATGTTAAATTAGAACCAGGCCAATGATTATCTAAAGGGCGAAGTCCAACAGTAATATTTTTTTTAGCAAGTCTCACTGCTATTTCTTTTCAAGCTGGTAGCAACCTTCAGTAAGTCCTATTTTTCCTCAAGGACGTTAGCATCTTTCATCAGTCAAAATAGTTTGAAATTTTAAAGAAAATTTGTCCATATATTCACAGGTCTGAATGAATTGATACCTATCAATTAAAGTAAAAATAAAGTCTACATACTTCAGGAACAAACAGATGCTATTAGTACAACTCTTGGCTTTATTCTCAGTTAAGCTGGAACAGAGACAACTTTATCAGCATTTTTTTTACAGATTGGTTATAGCAAGTGATCTTCTTTATGCTTAATTATTTCAGTGGCAGGAACATAGTGGCCTAGCGATTAAGACACTGAACTGTCAACCAGAAGATTGGCAGTTTGAAACCCAAAATATCATGTGATGGAATAAGCTCCGGTTCTTGCCCTATGTCCTGCCAGCCTAGCACTTCTGAAAGCATGCAAATGTGAGTAGATAAATAAGGAACACTTCAGTGGGAAGGTAACAGCATTTCGTGCACCTCAGCATGCTATGGAGATGCTGGATGTTTAAACTGGTTTCAGAAAAAGCTGAGTAACATGAGAAATTTTTGCTGATGGATAATTGAGAAAGCTAAAAAATCTCTAAAACAAATCAGCATATGCTTCACTGATCAGATCAGGGGTCCCCAACCCCTGGTCCATGGACCAGTACTGGGCCACGGCATACCAGCAAATGGTCCGCACAAACAAGCTAAGCCCCATCCGTGGGATGCAGGCAGCACACAAAACCACACATCCTCCCTTCTGTGGAAAAACCTTTCTCCACAGAACCGGTCCCTGGTACCCAAAAGGCTGGGGACCTCTGGATTAGAGAAACACTTTCAATTGTGTCAACCATGTCAAGTTGTAGAATGTGCTTAAATAACTCCAGAACAACTCATTATCTTTATGTGAAATGTATACAGGTAATTCTCACTTAGCAATGGTAACCTGGACTGGAATTACCATTGCTAAGCAATGTGGTATTAAAATGTAATGTCACGTAACTGCATGGCTTAGCAACAGCCTTCTGACAGTCCCTGATTGCCACTGTCAAGCCAGGACCTCAAGTGGCTGTGATTTCTGCTAGCATCCTGCTGGCTTCCACAATGACTTTACATGTGGGAAGCCAGCATGGATTGTGATCACATGACCATGGGACACTGTGGCAGTTGGAAATCCGGGCCAGTTGCTGAGCACCTGGATTGCGATCAGGTGATTTCACGGGTACTGCAATAGCCAGATCTCTGAGGACTGGTTGTAACTACCACTCATTCAGTCCTGTCACAAGTTTGAATGGTTGTTGAACAAGTGGTTGTTAAGCAAGGACCACCTATACACATGTCAGGAAACTACAGTACAGACAGAAAATGGCAAACGGCACAGCCTCCAAGTTGAGAAAGGAGCAAGACAAAACTACATTTTTCCCTTCGTCAATTATATGTGGAATAACTATTGAAGAAAGCTGTGTTGGAAGATGAATGTTTTTTTTAAATTGGAAGAAGAAACATAAACCTTCACTATGCTGATGGCACTAACTGCTGACAATATAAATGATCTGCAAGTTCTACTAATGAAAGTCAACGTTCAGAGTGAAAAAATGGGACTAAGACTAAAGTAGACCAGACTAATACCAAATGCAGCAACTAGCCTTACAACAACAAAAATACGTAAGTGATGTCACCAGTGTAATACTATGGTGTCATGCTTTCTAAAAGGAATTTTATTGAGCGGTTACAGTAATGTGATGCATCTATACTGAATAAACTATCAGATAAAGTAAAAAAAAAAACCAGCAAAACTTCCACAGAGGTGCTACTGATTTTGGCAATGTGATTCTGAGAGCCTCTGAAATCTGTAAAAATGGGAGGGTGTCCCACTGCCAGAGGGAGTAAGTTCATCATATTTGAACTGCAGGAACCCATGAGAAGCTGATAGAATGTTTGTATTACATCCGCCTTAAAAAAATAGCCTTGTGTATATTAAGTCCTCATTATAATCCTACAGTAATGCATTTTCAGTAGAAACACCTTCTACCTCTGGTTCCTACAGCATTAAGGGATACTTTTCCTTTCCACTTTGTCCTAAAAACTATTATTTTTAAGGTTTTTTTATATAACAAGTGACAGTGTCATACTGGTTAGCTGGCTTTCTCAGCCTTGGCAGTTTAATGACAGACTTCCTTTGATTCAGTTCAATTGTCACTTATTCTTTCATTTGCTTCCAATGTAAAATTGCAACTGCTCTGGGCTATGATGTTACAAGATGCTAACAATCCAGTCATTCAACATGTTATTATGGAGTTCTGCAAACTGGTAGAAGTGATGTTTCTATATTCTCATCCCTGGAAAGAAATAGATAACATTTATTTTCACCAGAAAATGGTAAACATGCGTCCACAGCAACTTATCAGCCAATATATATTTGAGGCAGTGGAGATACACTAATTAGTCCAGCTTCATAAATGCAGTTTATTATTTCCATTATTTTGCTCTCTGCATTAGTGCAATCTTTTGCTTACCTATTGTTCCTTCAGGTAGCAGTGTCATAGATAATCAGATCTACTTAAAAGCTATTATAAGAAATTAGCATATATTTTGTCTTTTGGAATATTATCTGCTTTGGCCAATACATTGAAATATTTGGATTTTATTTCAGCCATGTGTTTCTTTGATCATCTCTCCTTAGCCATCTATCTATTGCTATCTGAATGTGGGAAAAATTTATTTCTTGGTTACATGCCTGTCTCACAGCTGCTGGGGACAGGGGCACTGTAACATGTTTAATCACTTAATTTATGATGATGAAATGTGAGGATGTTATTGAAATGAAACAGTCATTCAAAATTAAGAATAAAGCACTATAGCATTCCTCTGAAGATAACTAAAGAAACTATAAAACCAAATATATCACTGATTTTTTTTATATTGGACATGCAATTTTTGGCATTAGGGATATACAACTTTTCAAAAATTGTACTGGTATATTTTTCTGAAACCAGCAGCTGCAGTCTTACCTAAAGTAAGGCAGTGGCACTTGTGGGGTAGAACTGTCAAAGAAGACAAGATTGTGGTAGTGAAATTCCAGCCTACCTCTTTATGTAAGTGGAATGGTTTCTTGACTTGGTGGGAGACTTTGGTTGCAGGCCATCTTATTATTCATTTGACTTTATTGTAAAATGCCATGAGCCCATTTGATTTGGCAGTATGCAAATGTAATAAATGAATATTTTGATCATAAATATACTCAGGTTATAATTTTATATAAGCTTACTTAGGGATATTCCATTGAATCTAATGTTTTTTTATTTCACTGCCCATATGTGTAGGATCTGCTTGCATATGTAAAAAAGTGTCGTTGTTCAGTTACATTTGGTTAAATGCTCATAAGGAACAGAACTGAAAAATGCACATGGCAGGACTACATTCCTACCTGAAAAACTAGTAGCAAAAGCAGAAAAGAATGATTTATGATCTTTGAGCCTTATTGTTAATTACCTCTCTAATATTTGACCTGGGACAGTGCAACTATCATAATTACATATCAATTTCTGCAGACCCGAATTTTGATTGTGTGACCATGGGGATGCTGCAATGGTCATAAGTGTGAAAAATGATCACAAGTCACTTTTTCAGTACTGTTGTAATGGTCACTAAATGGTTGTAAGTCAATGACTACCTGTATGTGAGAAGATATAGTAGGTATATTATTGGTAATTTTATTTAATAAAATTCTGAAAACTATTTTTAAAATTATCAACATCAATAAAACATTGCCATTTTAATTTATTTCTCAGATCTATACCTTATTTTCACTCAGGAACTTTAGGTGGTTTACCCAAGAAACTGTGACATAGGCTAGGGTTAGGCCAAGGTCAACCCACAAGTTTCCTTAACTGAGGGTAAAGTTGAATCTGTTTCTCCGCAGACCACAGATGAACACTTACATTTTTAAAAGCTTCATTTCCTTAACTTTTAGCTGGGCAAAATAATATTTTTTGAACCAAAATACCTCAAACGGGCTAACATATAGAATATATCCAAAATCTGGGACCCATGACTCCCATGGAATTGAAATTTGGCAATTGTTATAAAATATTTTATGTCATAAATGGTTAAGGATAATTTTATGTCATAACAAAAAATGTCATAAAACATTTCCTGTGGTGACGTTTGATGGTACAGTTTGACATGGGCTATTTCAAGGCATCTCCGAATACATCCGTTTTTCCAATGAAAGCAGTGCATTAGAAGTTCTGTCATAATTGAAGGCATTGGTAAGGAAATATCTCTGAAAGGAAGACCCAATAGGTCATGGGATGTCTAGTTACTATATAATATTTACCACTATTCGCATTTGTGGTACACTGAGAAAACAAATTCCGCTATTTATCAGTACACAGTACATTTATAGGTGTGACTACAGAATACCTTCTAAATTGCAGAATATTTGTTCAAGACTTCTCATATTTCTGAAACACCAACGGAAAGGCATTCAGATGATGCTGGGAGAGAGAGACAAAGTGCAGAATAAAATTACAGATGTTGGATTTATGAATAGTGATTGAGAAAAGATCCATGGAAGATTGGGTACATGGGATGGCTGCAAGATTATTTATACTCACAAAGATTGGGGAGCATGAAAATTCACACAATGAATAAATGTGAGAAATGGCAAAACTCACATATTTGATTAGGGAGAAAACTATACATGTTTTTTTAAAAAAATGGAGATCTTTTTTGTACTTTTTACTAGAAGAAGAAAAAAGTGAAATTATGATTTATGGATTTTATTATTTTAAAAGATGAGAATTAAAGGGCTGGAGGAGTTTCTGGAATAGTTAAGAGTGAGGGGAGAATATGGGTTTGTTAATATCTGTTTAAAAGAAGGTTGGAAGCCCTCTAGTTTCTTTGTTTCTCTCTAGGTTTTTTTTAGTTTTCTTTGCACTTTATATTTTTTTTCTTTCTTTCTGGTTTCCTTCTTTTTTATTAGATTTGGGGTTTTTTATGAAAAAACTTTAACCAATTATTATAAAACTCCAAATGTTCAGGAAAAATCATGTTATTTTAGCAGTATGTTAATAAAGTCAATACTGTGTATACTGTAAATATACAGAATTAAAGCACTGTAAAGGCAAGTGGACATGTTTTGGGTGTGTTCTCTGTGCTTTAGGGCTGACATTAAGTGAAGATGGTTATGGTTTTTGGCTTCAAACTATTTTGTAGACAACTGGGTTATGAAACTACAGAGATGTGGAAGTGCCTTAATAACTGCAGTTTTCCTGATGATATACTGTATACACTGAAATAATTGACTTTGTACTTCATAGTGACATTCCTGCAAAATACCTAATCCTGCAAAAAACTTGGAACACCCTGTAATTTTCTAAATGTGAGTTCGCCTGTTAATCATTTTTAGCTTTTGAGTTTTCCAAGTCAAACTCTGGATATGTATCCATACTTTAAATCCCAACTCCTTATTTCTCTCAACTAGCTCACCCAACCATAACAAAAACAGGGTACCTGCATGCTTTAATCAAGTTACAGCTCTGTGTAGGAGATCTTTTAACAAAATCTGATCTCCTTTTATTAAAATCTAGTAGTAAAGTAAGAAATGCAGATTGGCTGACTGCTGTTTTTCTAGTTGGGGTAAAGAAGTCATATTGTGAGAAACAATGATATGGAGAGATAGAAACAAGGACGCTTAACAACAACAGAACTGATTTGGAGTCACTTAAAAAGCTGGGCAAACAAACTGAAAGATAGATCCAAAGGAAGTCCTTGTGGAATTTAGTCCTTAGATGATGTTATCAATTTGTTTAAGGTTCTCATCTGAATGGGCAATAGATCCTTTGGTCAGCATTAGTTATGGTAAATAAGAATGTCCAGCAGCCCCATTTGCACAATATTCTTTACTGAGTCATACCTGCTCCCCTAGTCAGCCTAGCCACACAAACTGTCCGAGGAGAGTTAGCTAACCCTTATTGATTCCAAGAATCCCTCTGGATTCCAAGAATATTTTCTCTATCCCCATTCTGCCTCCCTCCAACCATGGTTGGGGAGGCAGGAATGGCAGAAAAAGTGAGAGTAGAAGTGGAATGGTGTTGGCCATGACATCAATTTATTTTTTAAATTCATTCTAACATCCCTTGTGCTATTTGGCAGGATTGTAAGAATAGTCTTCCAATGTTGTGTGTTGCTGATGCATGAAGATTAGTCTGTGGAGTGGGAGAGGGGAATGACTGAGAGGTCCATGTCACATAAACCCAGAAAACAGATATCCAAGATCCAGATGTTGGAAATAAAGAACAAAGCAATCTTCAGGGCTTGGTTGTAACTGACTGCTCGTGAAGATAGAAAATCCACTCTCTCAAACATTACTGGACTAATATATCCAGGTCATTCAGCCTGACCAGTGGCCAAGGATGAAAATGAAAGTTAAAACCTAACTTTTGGGGAGCCAGAGATTCGCTGACTCTGGGCCAGAGATCGAGTCCGATTCAACAAGGTGCTTGCTTTATCAATACTGACATGTCATCTTGATGTAAAAGTCAGGAAGTCATCACAAAATGTTAGGTCATACATCTTTAGAAAAATTTGACTTCCTTTAAAGGAAGAAAAAGTATTTTGAAAATGTTGCTACAATCCTTTAAAAAAACCTGTTTTGTTTTACAGCCCAGTTGCACAATTTCCTCTGCCCTTACGTAGTTGGATCACTCTTCAAAAATGTATATGACCAAACAAATATGTATGGCTTGGACTAAAACTAAATTTAATTGAATGCAGTTGAATTTATTATTTTTTTCCCCTTCTGCATTTAATACTTTTTCCCTTCAGTCACATACACTCGGTCATAACTTTTGGACCTGCTGAAGGAGTGGTTTAATTGCCCAAGTTATAAGGTTTACTCCTTGGTGGAACACCCCTTTAAACATTTCCTCTGCTAGTTGTTGCAATACTTCAGTGCTAATATTATCAAAGGTTCTAATAGGCTCTCCTCCCTTAATTCACGGATTTGATATTTCTAGAAACCTCCTTAGAAATGGACGAAGGAAAACAGATTCAAATCTCTTGTCTCTCAACCAAATTCGGCCAGAAACAGGGCTGATTGAAAAAGCATTGGAACCGAAGGAGGACATCGTTTTTCAACTTGTATCTTGGACGCTAAACTTTCGGGATGTCTTATCTTAACCGTTCAATCCTCTCTGCTTAGTGCGAGAGTAAGGAAGAGAGAAACAATCCCACCGGTTTCCTAAAAAAATCCCTTGCATTCGGCATCACGGATGTCGTTCAAAAGCACCCGTTCACCTAGCCCAGGGGTAGGCAACCTCGGCTCTTTTATGACTCGTGGACTTCAACTCCCAGAATTCCTGAGCCAGCCAAGCTGGCTCAGGAATTCTGGGAGTTGAAGTCCACGAGTCATAAAGCCAGGGGTAGGCAACCTCGGCTCTTTTATGACTCGTGGACTTCAACTCCCAGAATTCCTGAGCCAGCCAAGCTGGCTCAGGAATTCTGGGAGTTGAAGTCCACGAGTCATAAAAGAGCCGAGGTTGCCTACCCCTGGACCTAGCCGACCTACAACGCCGTAGAACACAACCCAGAAGGAAAACCCGCCGTCCCTCTTCGCCGAGCAGACGAAACACTTCACACGCGTCACATGTCTTATAAGGGGAAGGCCACGGAGGGGGGTGGGGGCGCGCTCTCTCCAAACAACCTATAGGAGCTGCCGCAAGTTCCGATTGACACTCGAGAGATGCAATGGGGGGGGTCCCAGTGGCCCTCGAAAGCGAACTTTGGGCAACTCTGTTTAGCCAATGAAGTCGTTGAGGAGGCAGGACCGAGCGCTGTCTCCTGCCGCCGCCCCCCCTGCCGCTCCTCCTCCCCCCCCCTCCGCTCGGAGCGTGCAAAGCTTAGCTTGCGGTCTGGCCGAGAGATCCGCTTTCTTCGCTCTCGGTCTGCCGCCGCTGTGTGGTGGTAGCTGCGCCTCGGCTGGGAGCTTTCGAGCCTAGCAGCGCCGAAGAGGAGGAAGAGGAGGAGGAGGAGGAGGAGGAGGAGGCGGGAAGGAAAGAAGCCGCGGCGGTAACAGCAACAGCAGCTTCAGAAGCAAGCGCGAAGGCAGAAGGAGCAGCAGCCCCGCAGGGATGGATCACTATGACTCCCAGGAGACCAATGACTACAGGCAGCCGGAGGAAGACTGGGACAGGGATCTCCTCTTGGATCCAGCTTGGGAGAAGCAGCAGAGAAAGGTTTAAACCAGCCTTTTATTTTTATTTTATTTTTTTATTTTGTGCTTTCGGGCCGAGCGGGGAGGGAAGGCGGAGCGAGGCGGACGCCTTGCCGGAGGCTGCTGGAGAACTCCCTCCGAACGGCGTGCTTGGGGAAACCGGCGCGGGATGGATCCCGGAGCGGGCGCACATGCTCCCCTGCCGTCGTTTTCCCCTCCGGCCGCCTTTTCCCACCGAGCAGCTGCTGGACCGCTGCTGGTTTGCAGGTTGCCTTTAGGGCAGCGTTTTCCAACCTTAGGAACTTGAAGATGCGTGCTGGCTGGGGAATTCTGGGAGTTGAAGTCCACGCATCTTCAAGTTCCTAAGGTTGGGAAACGCTGCTTTAGGGAAACCCCCCCCCCCACCCCCCGAACGTCGTGGCGTTCATTTCGCCTTGGAAATCCGCGTGTCAACGGCGTGGCGTTCTTTTGACTTCTTTTTTTTTTCCTTTTACTTATCTCCGTTTTCTCTTGGGGGACGAGAACGGGTGGGTGGCCACTTGGGGCATTTGTCTCCAAGGGGGGAGATCTGCTCTTCCCTCCCCTTACCTCGGAGGTGAAGGCCAGGCGTGGGAGAGCGCTAAAGGATGACCGACGACGACCGATTTCCCCGCTTCTGCGGGGAAAAGGGAATCGCCGAGCCTCGGCTGAAGTTCGGAGGCTGACTCGGTCCGATAAGCGGCGATCGTTATTTTTTTTTTTAGGAATAAAGCGCGTGGTGGTGGTGCGATCAAAATTGGCTCTCGCAGAACCTGCATCAGCTTTTTTTTTTTAAAAAAAGGTTTTTAAACATTCCCGTTCCCAAATGCGGGCATGAGGCTGCCTGGAGAAGGGAGCGGAGGTGACGTGCGAGGGGGAGGCGGGCTGCCGTGGGGGGAGATGTTGCTGAAATAATTCGATCTATCAGGAAATCGGAGGAGGGGGGGGGAAGGTCAGCGGGAGCCCGTTGTCTGCCCAAGCCAGCGGCAGCTCGGAAGTTGCTTTCCTTTCTACTGTGAAGCAACAGATGTTTCCCTCGCTAACGTCGGGAGACTGACTGGCAGGCTCTGCTGGCCCCTCCGGGGTTTCGCAATGCAACCGACAAAAGCCACCTTCCCGGAGGGGGGAAAAAGAGGGGAAGTGCAAGTTGCCGTTCGGAGTGGTTTTGAGGCTGAGAGCTCTTGCACGGAAGCGAGGGAAAGGGCGCAACTAACGCGTGTCCTTGCCACAAAAAAAGCGCCATTGAAATGGCGATACTTTTCCCTCCAAATACTGCGTGCGTTTTAAAGCCGAGGAGGAGGTCGATGTAAAGCAGCGTTTCCCAACTATGCTGGCTGGGGAATTCTGGGAGTTGAAGTCCACGCATCTTCAAGTTCCTAAAGGTTGGGAAACGCTGATGTAAAGAACAGGCAGAAGGAGATGAAGCGAAAGCAGAGTTTGTAGCGAATCACTCTCCTCCCACACCCTTTCCTCCTTAAAACTCTTGGGAATATCTCTTCCCCTTAGGAATTTGGTCTCTTAAGTCTTCGGGAAAACCGGCTTGGGCACATCCCTGTGATCAAGGATGCCCCGGCTGACGGATGACATGACCCCGGTTTGGTGAAGCTAGGTCGGAGGAGCACCCATGCTGGCCCTGCCCCAGCGGGATCAGTTTTTGAATGGTGCGGTTTAGGGCTGGGCTTGTGCAAAACTCATGTCCAAAAATGGTAACATTCGTCCCATTTTTAAATTTAAGGAGGCGGGGGAGGGAGGGAGGTTAGAAGGCTGCCTTCTTTTCCAACACCCCCCCCCATCCTCAATAACCAAAGACATCCTGTATTAGCTCACTCTGGAATCCTAAGCTCTTAAACACTTCCCTTTAGTCATTTGTCAGTGGAGTGCGATTAGAAAAGGGGGAGGGGAGAGATTTGACAAAGTTGCCTCCTAGCCATGTGGCACATCGAGGCCAGCCTTTTACTGTCAGACTTGAGTTTTGTACCTCTTTTGTCATATAAGAGATCTTGGGGGGGGGGGGCTGGGAATGAAAGGAATACTTTATTGCACTATTTTAAAAGAAAGCTTTCATTACAAGGAGCTCTGAGTGGAGGTGGAAAAGTCCCGCTTGAAAAACATAGTAATTAAAGAATAGTGTGTTATTCCCCTTGTCTGATGATAAAAGGGAGTAGAGAGAACTTTAAATGATGTGTTTTCAGTGGAAGCCAAGATGAGTAAAAAACTCTCCTCAACTGGATTTGCCTCCTAGCTTGACAAAGCTCCACAGACACAATGAAAGCAGAGGAATAAATCCCTAAAAGTAGGAGTATTTATAGTGAAAAGGGTTTGTAATACAGGAGTTTAAAAGGACAATGAAGAGAAGATTGGAAATTTAATTTCTTATACATGTGGCAAGAATGTTAAATTGCAGATCCAGACAGTTATCTAGCAATCATAAAGACCTATTTTTTTAGTGAACCAATTAGTAAACTAAGTAAAATGAGAAATTCTATAGGTCATGTTCCTATAAGAAAAAGAATTTGTTTTTCATTGTCACATATATAGTTTTGTTTTGTTTGATGGATAACGGCACTCTTCCAAGTGGAATTTACAAAAAAATCCAGTATTTAATAATAAGCTTTTAAAAATAATTTTAAAAACCTCTTTAAAAATATTATGAGACTGAAGGTTAAAACAGGAGTTTCTAAGGTGACAGAACTTCATTCATTACTCTTAATGGGGAGATAAGCTTATATGTTGAGAAATATTGCACAAGTAACCAGAAGAGGTCTGCAACCCTACATCTAAAAAGAAATGCTGAGAATTATCTTGCATGGCAAAGATTTTGGAATTATTTTGGAAAAGCCATGTTAGAAAGTTACTTAAATTTATGTTTCTGTTTTTCCTAACATTTGAAGTAGTTATTTCCCTAAATGGTTCAAATAACTTATGTGTACTTCTGATGTCAAGAACTATACTGTACTATTAATAAAGGAGAATATTTGTAGCTCAGGATTAATATGAGGGGTTCTTGGTGCTCTCTGAGCTTGCTTATTTTCTTGTAGACGTTTCATTACCCAAACTAGGTAACATCCTCAGTGCTAGTCCATCAGCACTGATGATGTTAACTAGTTTGGTAATGAAATGTCTTCAAGAAAACAAGCAAGCTCAGAGAGCACCAAGAAGCCGCTATGCCAGGGGTGTCAAACTCAATTTCATTGAGGGCTGCATCAGCATTGTGGTTGCCCTCAGGGGGCCGGGTGGGTATGGCCAGGGTGGGCGTGGCTAGAGTGTGTATGGCCTACTGGGTGGGCGTGGCCAGCTCTACATCGTTCGCATCAAGGGTGCCTATGGGGGCCTGGGTAGGAGAGGGACAGATCTGAGGGTCTCTGGCAGAAGGAGGGTCTCTGGGCCAGGGCCAAGGCAGTGGGGGCCGTTCCCTCACTGTTTCCAGGATGGCTTCGCAGGCCACATGAAACCACTTCGCGGGCCAGATCCAGCCCCCGGGCCTTGTGTTTGACATGTCTGCGCTATGCTATGGTATGCTAATCCATGCTATACTATACTTACACTATACTCTACTATACTTATACTATATTATTGGGGCAATAAATGGTCTTTCTTTTTCTGTAATAGAATATAGATTTCTTTTGTCTATTTTCAGCTACGATCCTTTGGCTTTATTTGTACAATCCAGTCAGCCATTAATTCAATCAGATCTCCATATTAGTCACTTCAAGAGCACAAACCCATGCTAAAAGGAACAGAGGTCACTCTTTGGGTATACAGAGCCTTTGCCCAATTTCTCCAGGACATACGTAAAGTTCTTGCTCCATATTATCATCCTGGCAAATCTTTCTGATGTGATTGGCCCCTTCCTAGTTGGTCAGGCAGGTAAGCAGTATTGCAGAAGGAATGGGAGGGGGGAAAAGCAGAGGGGGGGGGGAAAACGGCTCTGTTCCAAGCCCAGTTTACACTTTCAACATAATCTCAATCTGGCTGCCTATTCTTACTGTCATTCTTGCTTCCAGCAACATGTTTTGTCAGTCTCTACCAACATCAACTCCCTCCCTCAACACAGCCACTGAAGACAAGCTACAAGCACTATAAAGCCTCTCTGCTCCCATCTGCTTTGCTCCTCACCCAAATCATCCTTTGTTAGCCCCTGAGAAGGTAAACAAGCTCATGAAGGAGTCAGTCTCCAAATATATTTTGGAGCCAAGTACCAATCCAGGGGGAAGACGTAATTACTTTGAAATATTACAGACAAGTAGGTTCCTCAGAAACCCCTTAATAGCCTAGGTAAGGAAGCCTTTGATTACTAGAAAGGAAGACAGCCTTCCCAACCTCAATCCTCACTGAGAACAGAATATATTTCTGGTGAGAGAAGGAAAGAGGGAAGAAGAGAAACACACAAGTAATCTTTCATCCAGGATGCCTAGGAAAACTTGATAGGCCTTGTAAAATACAAGGTGGTAAATGTCACACAAGTACCTTTATCACATAGTATTGTTTATAGAATGGCTTCTTTATAATTGAGAGCTCATAGTATGTAGGCAAACAGAGAAGTACAATTTCTCATTAGGAATCATTGTTACTTGCAGGAAGAGTGTCTATAAGCAAATTGACAACAACTTATGTGCACACATATGCGCCTGTGTGCACGCATATAAGATGTGAATTAGCTGATACCTACAGCCAATCAGTGTTAGGCATATTCAGTCAGTCGCTGCCAGAATTTGAGCAGTGAAATGTATAATGGTATATCTGGATTTTCCAGCCCCTTTATAAACCTCTTTTATCTTCAAATATTAAGTAGGTCTTTGTGGGCACAGCTCTGCTTAACTTCGTAACTTGGTAATGTTAGCATGTCCTACTAACCATCCTGATGGGCAACTATATAATGTGAACACAGTCTTTGCATAGACTGCATAGCCTTCAATTAGAAATTAGGACTGTTCTAGTTTATTTACTCTTTGAATTTGTATTCCATCATTTCTTGGAAAGCTCAAGGGGATGTACATAAGGCCTCTCCTAATTTTATCCCAACCACAGACTTGTCAGGTAGGTTGATTGACAGGCAGTGATTGACCCAAAGTCACCATGTGAATTCTTGAGTAGAGAGATTTGAAACTGTGCTGTTCTGTATTGCTGTCCCCATTAAATTAAGGCAGAATGAAAAAAAGATGATCTGTAGTATAGGGGGTCCTCAATTTAGGACCACAATTGAGCACAACATTTCTGCTGCTAAGCAAGGCAGTTGTTAACTGAGTTGCGCCTCATTTTATGAATTTTTTGCCACAGCTGTTAGGCAAATCACTGCAGTTGTTAAATGAATCGTGCAGTTCTTAAGCGAATTTTTCTTCCCCCATTGACTTTGTTCGTTGTAAGCCAGGTGGGAAGGTTACAAATGGTGATAACATAACCCCAAGACAGTGCAACTGTCATAAATACTGTAAATGTCAGTTGCCAATCACCCAAATTTTGATCATGTGACCATGAAGAAATAGAAATATTGGTAAGTATGAAAAACGGTCATAGGTTATTTTTTTCCAGGACTGTTGTAACTCTGAATAGTCACTAAATGAACAATTGTTAAGTCAAGGCCTATCTATATTACATTTTCAAGTGCATTTCCCAACCTTTATTTTTAAATGGCTTTATATTTTTCAGTAGATGCTTCTAAAGGTAGGTAACAAAAGAAAATTAGTATTTTGTGTTGTAACAGTATAATAAAAGCAGCAAAACAGAAGTATGTATTAAAGTAAATTATTGGTTAAAGTTCAGTAAGTAACTTTGTACCTGGTACTGAATAGGCATAAGCATCAGCAGAATATGGAAAGACTCCACCTCCAAATATAAACCTAACTTTGCTCAAGCCTGCCTTCTTTCTAAAGCCAATAGTATTTACAGTGAAATCTCCATTACAGGCTGAGCAGGATGAAGTAAACGCAAGTACTCTTTCAAAAACTTTTATTGTTGTCATGCAGTTGTAAGTTATAACTGAAAATGTCACTCCTTCACATCTGACAGATTTGATGAAAATTATTTGATAACAAGCAAACTTGTTGCCTCTCACTGTACTGGGTGGAATCAATTAAGTCCTCATGTTGATGAAACTGCATGCATTGGCAGAATTAGGAAGGAGCTTTCCTTTTTCCCCGCTACCACAAGGTATACCCTGCTCCATCTGCTCTCCTTTAGTCTACAAATTGAGGAAGCCAAATGAGAGGATTGAAATGGTGGAAACTTAACTTCACATTTCTGCTTGGATCAGCTTTGGGGACTGGTTGTCATCTTCCAATCTAGGCTACCTGCATCACAATAATCAGGGGTGTCAAACTCAATTTCATTGAGGGCCGCATCAGCATTGCGGTTGCCCTCAGGGGGCCGGGTGGGTGTGGCCAGGGTGGGCGTGGCCTACTGGGTGGACGTGGCTAGAGTGCGTATGGCCTACTGGATAGGCATGGCCAGCTCTACATCATTGGCATCAAGGGTGCCTATGGGGGCCTGGGCAGGAGTGGGACAGATCTGAAGGTCTCTGGCAGGAGGAGGGTCTCTGGGCCAGGGCCAAGGCAGTGGGGGCCGTTCCCTCACTGTTTCCAGGATGGTTTCGCGGGCCACATGAAACCACTTCGTGGGCCGCATCCGGCCCCCGGGCCTTGTGTTTGACATGTCTGCAATAGATAGTTGTAGAAGGGAGAACGTGCAGGCCAGCTTGTGCTCCTGAGGAGACAGAAGATAAAAGTGTAATAAGCGTGTCAATCAGTTTGAGGATGAGAGGCAAGAACCCTGCCCCATGAAGAGAATGAGCCTGGTCAGCGTCACATTCAATCCACTAGTTGTTCAGCACTTTTATCCGTAAGTAAGATAAAATTAAATAAAATTAAGTAAATTAATTTTAGCAGTATATCTTGAGATGTCCCATAGCTTTGCATTTCATTAGGGAGGACATAATTTTGGAATCCTTGGTTTTTCAGCATGCAAACAACTCTACGTTTATGGATTCTCAGCTATTATTAATTAGTTAAGAGCTGTGGTGGCACAGTGGTTAGAATGCAGTATCGCAGGCTAATTATGCTGACTGTCAGCAGTTCAATATGCTGACTGTAAATTGCTTAGCGAGGGCTGTAAATTATGAAGTGGTATATAAGTAAGTACTATTGCTAATTGTTTGCTTCTTGTTTTCTCTCTCCCTCCCCCCCTCCCCATAGTTATATGAAAAGGGCTGCCAAGCTCTATGTAGGATACTGGATATGGGAGATCTACCATATTTCAAAGAGTTGTTCAGGTTGAGTTCCTGGAAAAGTATGATTTTTTTTTCCACATGAGCAATATTTGCATGAGGAACTGTATATTGAACCTTTAAAAAGCTCCTCCTAGCATTAAAATTTAAAGAAAAGAAGAGAACATGATCAACAGGCCTAGTTCTGACTTTTGTACAGCCTTCTGTTTCTTGCAGGAAGCTTGCTTTATGGGATTAATATGCTTTTCTTTTTAAATTCCAAAATATTTTGCATGTTTCTGAGCTGAGCTGCTTGATCTTATTAGAGTAAACAGCAACGTTTCCTTCCCAGTGTGCTGGAATACTACAACTCTCAGATTTCTCACAGGCAGATTATGCTGGTTAGGAATTGAGAGTTGTAGTTCAACATATTAGATGCCGCCACGATGCTAAAATACCCCTTGCAGGGTTTTAATAGGGTAATTGCTGTCTGTTGTGCTGTGAGGTTCGGAAGAAGATAAACTCATTTATGGTTTGGCTAAACATGGGTAGTGTAATCCACACAACAAAAATAATTAGCCCTTTTCATTGAGATAATATATGCAACCTCCCAAGTTGTCCTCTACACTTGCATATTCTTGACTGTGTGGGTCCCTTGAGAAATCATTTGTTTGAAGTGGTTACATTAGTCTGAGCAGAAAGAAATCCATTACTTCAAAACAGTTAATGCTAATTTGGTGTTCCTGCAAGTTCCCTGTGCACCAGCTTGCACATAAATGCATACTGTACACACAAGTTGCTATATTAATGATTTTAAAGAAAAACATTTTTATTCTTACAGGCCAGCTTAAAATTAGAGTACATTATTACAGCTAGTCCTCAACTTACAACCACAGTTGAGCCCAAAATTTATGTTGTTAAGTGAGTTTTGCCCCATTCTAAGACTTTTCTCATCACATTTATTAACTGACACACTGCAGTTGTTAAATTACCCTCACTGTTAAGTGAATCTGGTTTCCCTATTGACTTTGCTTGTCAGAAGGTTGCAAAAGGTGATCGTGTGACTCCAGGATGCTGCAACCGTCATAAATGTAAGTCAGTTGTCAAGCATCCAAATATAAATCACATGACCATGGGGATGCTGCATCCCATGGATGGGGCTTTGTTTGTTTGTGCAGCCTGGTTGCTGGCATGCTGTGGCCTGGTACCGGTCCACGGACCGGGGTTGGGTACCCCTGCCCTAATCTCACATTTTGACCTTATTCATGCATTTATGTTCACATGGGGCTTCTCAGCTTTTTTGGAGTGCATTCACAAAATAGTTACCATGCCTGCATTGCCTACACCACTCTGTTAGCCAGTTCAGATGGCTTTCTAACACCAGTTTATCTTTATTTTTTTAGCATTTCCAAACAGTACTCGGCAAACACCACTCACCATTTTTCTTTTAATTATTACGAATTAGTTAATTAAGAATCCTGTAGAGGCCTGTGTGCATTCCTAGAACTAAAGCATGGAAATTGCAGCATGGCCTGTTTAAATTTATTTATGCTTAGAATGATACTTTACAAGTTGGGTGGGGCAGACAAATGCTGAGGGAGGCACTGTACCTGGGGATCCAAGGCTAAAACATAATTCATGTCTGCTAGTCAAAAAGATTGCATTCACATATCACAGTAAGCCTGAAGTAAGCAGTCCATGAAGTGTATGTTATCCTCAACCCAAGTTTCCATTTGCAACCTTCAGAGAACCCAACTTTTGAGTTTTTTTAACAGTTTTTGCAATTTGAGAGGATATCAAATGGGAAACTTTTGCTTTAGGAGATGAACATTTTAAGTCATTAATTCTTTCCCTTTAAAACCCAAATAAATTTTATTTACCTGTTCGGGGATGTTATTGTTCACATTTCTTATATCCCCTAAGTCCAAAAGGAAAAAAAAATGCAATCAATCCTCTGTTGCATAGTAATTTTACACCTCTGTACTGAGCCAAAATCAACCAGAAATGTTGGTATATAAAAGCTAATTGCACGGGGATGAAATGCATAACTCAAGCAAGTCTTGAGTCATTGTAACTATGATGCAATGCCTCAGGTAGTATGCTGTGGAGAAACTCTGAATATTACAACTACCAAGCAAATAACGGCCATTTAATTTTTGTTTGCAATCAGAACATTTTGCTCAATCTGTGTAATCTTATGCCTCTGAGAACCGGGGTGGGGTGGGGTGGGGGAATGGATGGGATGAATGGTCCCTCAAACAGCGTCCAAATGCCTTTTTATCCCTTGGAACAGGGGTGTCAAACTCGCAACGTCACGTGACGTGTCGCGACATATCATGACTTTTTTTTCATTGCCGGCAATGGGGTGGGCGCGGTTTCGGCATGATGCATCCGGCCTGTGGGACGGCAGTTTGACACCCCTGCCTTGCAACAATTCCCCAGTAATAGGCCTTATTGCTGGTACACTTTTAAAATAATCTCTGACTGTTGGCTCTCTGCAGATGTTTCCATGAGCTCCTTTTCAACACATCTGCAGTCTTTGGTGTTCAGTGCAAGTTACTCTCTATTTCCTCCCCTCTCCTTTCTTTCAGAGAATTGGATAAATGGGTAAACAAATCACTACAGAAACCATAAGATACCATATGGTTCTTATTTAAAATCTAAATGCCTGAGCAGCTTCCCAGCTGCTACTTTGCAAACAAGTCCTAAAAAGCCATAGCAGTTAAGAATCTGTTGCCTGGGACATTGTTTATAACTGCCCCCCCTCCAAAACAGTGCCCCGTAGCTTGATTGAAAGAGCCCTCCAGTCATGGTGAGATGCCTCTTAGGGTATTCAGTCACTTCAGGAGATGCTGATAAACTGACTTTTTTCTCTGGAAGATATGAAGGGATGTTCAAAAAGGCATGTGGTTGAAGTCAAGTATTTTCATTTTGTAGTTTTATATTACCAGAACAAGCTGCTTGTTAAGTGGTTGTTTATTATATATTTTAACCAATTTCTTACCTGCTGACACACTAGTGGATAGTTTTTTCATAAGTAGGAAGCATATTTCCCTGTGTCCCCCAGAATCAAACGTCTGTTTGATCAACCGTCTGCACATCCCGATTGCTAAAAAAATCGTGAAATTGACTGTGAAAATTAGTTTCAGGGATGAGGAGAGGTGGAATGTTAGTTGGGTTTCGTTTCTTAAGCAGCTTCCCTCACTGCTTTTGAAAGGTCTTGCTTGTGATTTTCTCAGAGGCACCTGAGATAGATCTGGGATACACAGTAGTAGACAAATTGGAGCCTGGAGCTTAGAGACAAGTTAGCACCTGGCTTAAGCAGCAACTAAGCCCAGTTATCACTTCTTTATCATGTGATAAATTCTTTAGATTGCACCAGGTATTTCTTTATAGAGCTCTCCCATTCCAAGTAGTAATAATTTTCCAATGTCCCTCCCCTTTCCTTCATTGCTAGTATCTCAGCATAAAACACAATGCAACAAAATTTGCAAACTAATAGAAGGCAGTAGGTACCTTTTAAAAGTGTCAACACCAAGGAATTTTGATGTACTAGCCTGCCTCCACTTTCCTCTTCATACTAACGAGATAACTATGCTGGTGTGCAAACAGCATTCAGATTTAGTTGATACTGGCACTTGGAGAGTAAAAACTATAATCCTTTTTGATGTAGGTACTGTAGTATGTAGTATGAGCCTTTTAAAGAGTAACAAATATCTTGTGTTGTTGTTAGTTGCTAAGTCGTGCCCGACCCATCGCGACCCCATGGACAACGTTCCTCCAGGCCTTCCTGTCCTCTACCATCTTCTGGAGTCCATTTAAGCTCATGCCTACTGCTTCCATGACTCCATCCAGCCACCTCATTCTCTGTCGTCCCCTTCTTCTCTTGCCCTCAACCTTTCCCAGCATTAGGCTCTTCTCCAGTGAGTCCTTCCTTCTCATTAGGTGGCCAAAGTATTTGATTTTCAACTTCAGGATCTGGCCTTCTAAAGAGCAGTCAGGGTTGATCTCTTCTAGGACTGACCAGTTTGAACACCTTGCAGTCCAAGGGACTCGCAGGAGTCTTCTCCAGCACCAGAGTTCAAAGGCCTCAATTCTTTGGTGCTCAGCCTTTCTTATGGTCCAACTTTCAGAGCCATACATTGCAGCTGGGAAGACCAAGGGACTATACACACTTTTGTTGACAGGGTGATGTCTCTGCTTTTTAGTGTGCTGTCTAGATTTGCCATGACTTTTCTCCCCAGGATCAAGCGTCTTTTAATTTCTTGGCTGCAGTCCCCATCTGCGGTGATCTTGGAGCCCAGGAATCTATCACTACCTCCATTTCTTCCCCATCTGTTTGCCAGGAATTGAGAGGGCCGGATGCCATGATCTTGGTTTTTTTTAATGTTAAGTTTCAACCCAACTTTTCCACTCTCCTTCTTCATCCGCAACAAGAGGCCATTAGAGAAAGTGAAGAGGAACTAAAGAGCCTCTTGTTGCGGGTGAAGAAGGAGAGTGCAAAAGTTGGCTTGAAACTTAACATTAAGAAAACCAAGATCATGGCAACCGGCCCTTGTACCAGCTTTCTTTCACCCGTTCTAGTCTAAAATTTAGACAAAAAAAAAACTAGTATTCCCAGTCTTAATGGCAAACAGCCTTACTGATTGGGAATTCCGATACTGTTGTCCAGGTTATTTGGAAAATGTCAGGTTGGAGAAGAAATCCATCAGGTTATGGTTTCCTTTTTTTACTTAAATCTTTTGAACTTCCTCAGTATGGTGATGCTGTGAGCTGTGTGATTGGCACATATAGGTAGTCCTCAACGTATGACCACAATTGAGCGCCAAATTTCTGTTGCTAAGCAAGACAGTTCTTAGGTCAGTTTTGCCCCATTTTTTTTAATAACATTTATATCCCGCCCTTCTCCGAAGACTCAGGGCGGCTTACAAACTTAGCAGTAGCCTTCATTCCATGTATATGCCTGCTTATTAGGGCTTTCACACACACACCCCAAGCGGCATTATTACAAAGTCAGCTTATTGCCCCCAACAATCTGGGTCCTCATTTTACTTACCTCGGAAGGATGGAAGGCTGAGTCAACCTTGAGCCTGGTGGGACGCGAACCTGCACTAATTGCAGGCAGCTGGTGTTACTTAAGGAGGCATTAGCCCACTGCTCCACCAAGGCTCTTTTATGACCTTTCTCACCACAGTTGTTAAGTGAATCACTGCAGTTATTAAGTTAGTAACACAGTTAAGTGAATCTGGCTTCTCCGTTGACTTTGCTTGTCAGAAGGTTGCAAAAGGTGATCACGTGATCCCTGGAGCACTGAAGTTGTCATAAATACATGTCGGTTGCCAAGTGTCTGATTTTGATCACATGACAGTGGGGATGCTGCAACAGTTCCAAGTGTGAACAATGGTCATTGGTCATTTTTTTTCCAGTGCCATTGTAACTTTCAATGGTCACTAAACAAATGGCTGCAAGTTGAGGACTACCTGTAAAGCCTCAAGGGGGTAGATTGATCAGCAATAGTGGCGTAGGAAATTGTATGTGTTAGCTGAGATGTCGCTCCTTCCGGCGGGATCTAAAAACTTATTTATTTGAGCAATCCGGCCTGGTCTGATGGGTTAAGGGTTGGGGTTTTAAACATGGTTTTTATTACTGTTTATATTGGGCATAATATTTAATTGTTTTTTAACTTTTGTATTTCGTTTTTAATATTTATGGCCCTGTACACCGCCCTGAGTCCTTCGGGAGAAGGGCGGTATAAAAATTCAATAAATAAATAAATAAATAAATAAATAAATAAATAAATAAATAAATAAATTTGTTTATGTCTGTATAATGATCAGAAGGATGACTAGAATTCTGAAATGTGGTTCTCTTCCCTGCGTCAAGAAGTTTGGCTGGAGTGTAGCAGCTATTGAAAAGGAATATACTAGTTGTTACCGTAGGAATATAGATTTATATTAAAGATAACATAAGATTCAACATTAATTGCGATTGCATATTCATTTGCAACCCAGCACGGTATTTTGCCATAGCATTATCTGAAGGGCATTTTTGATACAGTAAAAACATTTTTGTGACTCTAATCTTAATCCTCATCCTTGCCTTTGTTTAAAATCCAATCTAATCATTTTTGGGATATACCCAAAATCCATATTCAGCCTTCCTTTCAATTAAATCACCTTGACACCTAGTTTGTTCCATTTCATTTAGAGCAATTCGTTCACTTCATCTAGAAAATTTGAATACTGAGTTCAGTTCTTGCTACCTGAGAGTTTTCCATGCACAAAATGTACTGACTGGTGACATTTACTTCCCAGTTGCTAATTTGCATAAGCATTATTGTGGTGCAATTTTTCTCAGTTGCTCCCTTGTTGAAAACATCTTTGCTTAGAGGCATGCAGCTGATAAATTGCTCCTATCTTTGAGTCTCCCTGAGGAAAAAGTCACACCATTTAGATAACCTGCATAAACTAGGTAGGGGGTTAATCTGTTTCTGCAGAATAAATTAAACTAAATTTACCCAACAGTCTGGATCCACAAAACATACTAAGCCTTAACCACTAAATAAATTTGCACCTTGTACAAATGCTGCTGTTAAGTCTTTAGTTGATCAAGATAAGTGTGCGGAATTGTTTCTATTGGGCATAATTGCGGATACTACTGTTGTGGACACTAAGTTGATGTTGAACTTAATTACGGCAGCAAGACTTTTAGTAGGTCAATATTGGAAGAAGGAGGAACTGCCGACTATAGAAGAATGGACTTTAAAAGTCTCCAATCTGGCGGAAATGGCAAAGATATCGGCTTATTTGAAAGACCATTCGCAACAACGTTATATTACGGAGTGGAAAAAGTGGATTGATTACATCCAGAACAAATATGGGACCAAAAAGTTTCACTTAGCATTTGTATAAGTTTTGATGTGATAATAGTTGCTTGTAGTCATTTTATATGAGCTAGAGTGTGATAGACTTATTAGTTTATTGTTGTTAGCATATGGTTGTTTATGATTGCTTTTACTTTTATACCTTGTATTTAGCTCTGGGAAGTCGGGGATGGGGGGGAAGGGGAGGGGGGAGGGTTAGGAAGGGTTGGGTAGGGGGTGGGGGGGAGGGGTTGTTAAAGATAAAATGTATTGAAAAACTTTTCAATAAAAAAGTGTGCGGTGTAAATAGGGCCTCTTATCCACACAGCAATAGACATAGGCATTCCTCTGGTTTTACCACAGATAGATGACTTTTTATTTAGTTAATGAGTGTCTGTGAGATGATCTGTTAGAAATTTTTAAGTCACTGATTAAGAAATTAGTAATTTTCTCTCGGAAAGCTAGAGAGACTGTTCTGTAATGAAATTCTGTGTAACTTAACTAGCAATGAACTACTAAAATTGCTTTCAATTTTACTTTGAGCCTGATTTGATCAAACAATTTGAAAATCTGAAGCAAGCCACAGAATGTTGAATTGAAAACTTGGGTTAGAAAGCATGAGGGGTTATATGAGCTGAGAAGTATTCAACTATATTGGCTGGGCTTCCGGGAACTATATAGTCACAGCAAATCTGGAGGGCACTAGATTGGAAAAGTGGGCTAAAATGGGAAGTCATGGGAAGCACGAAGGCAAAGAGAAATTTGGATGTTGAAGCAACCCAAGTATGCCAACTTGAGTGATGCTGCAACTGCAAATATGAAGACTGTTAGCAAAGAGAATACTATATTCTTGTTTGCAGTTCCTTTTTTGTATATTTTAACTGAGCAAGGGGAAAACACTTTGGGACTGGCCTTGCCTATTAGCCAATGGTGTCACATTTTCTTTTTCTGTATATATTAATGACTGTATTGTGGCACAGTTGCTGGTAACTACGGTGGTTCTCCCTTGCCTCCTTTTTTTGTGTTCTGACAAAAACTAGGTGGGATGTTGCTTTTAAAAAAGGATTTTATATATATATATATATATGTTCTAGTCACGCTCCACTTGGTTTCTGAATGCACTGGAGTAGATGTGGAGTGTATAATGGCAGATGCCACTTTCCATTTTAGCTAAGACTTATCATGACTTTGCATATGTGTCAGAAAATTTTACTAACTTGCCTATTATAGTCATGTAGGAAATGTTGGCTTGGAAGAAAGCAGAGAGGGAAATGCCTATTCGCTTACTCTTCAAAAACTGCTGTCAGAAAAGGTTCTTGTTTGTGTTTGAATGTAAAAAAAAAAGAAGAAGAATACATATCACCAGAAAACAAGTGGAAAATATTCAATTCAGCTTTAAGGTCTTGCAGCAATTTATTTGGGGGGAATTAGTGAACTGATGGTTTTTAAGAGCATAGAGAAGATTTCATGCTTTATTGTAAGTCGTTCTCTGACAAATCACCTACATACTGCAACGATGATACAGTTTTGCATTATATTTCTACCTTGTGCAAGGAGCCTTAACATAGGTGGTACCCATCACATTGTCGTGTGTCAGTAACAGCTAGCAGCACCTAGCCAGTCTTGGATGATTTCAATGAAAACTTGATCTTGTTAATATATAGATGGAAAACCCCAGGAATGCCCAGGTCTATAAGGGAGTCAGGAAAGGTAAAAAAAAAAATGCTGGGAGAAGCAGTCAGTTTTGTACTGTATTGCTACCAAGAAAATACATGGATAGGTAGTTATTGGAAATCAAGGTCAAATTTACCTTTGATGCAACTGTTGGCAATGAAAGTTCTAAATTTTAATGCTTGTGTCATTGGGGGAATGTGGCCTTATTGTTTTTTATTGGCTATACAGCATGAAAGCTGCTTCAGCTACGTTTTATGCATGGTTTACAGAGGATTCTCACTGAATGGATAAAGGAAGATAATTTCAAATCGGTTAAAGCTGATTGACTGGCATGATGTAGTTTAAAATGGAAGGGAAGATTTATAGGTTCCAAAACTGCATCTTTTTCCCCCCTCTTCTTTCTTCTCTTTTTTTTCCTCCCCCCCTTCTCTTGTTTTATTCATTTTCTGGTGTGGGTATCCACAATTCAGCTTTAACAGATGTTAGCGAGCCCTGAATAACCATTTATTATACAGATTGGGAATGCTTGGAGTTGCATCCTGAACACACCTGGAGGGCACCTAATGCCTCTATTCAATCTCCCTATCTCACCATCAGTTCCCAGAAACTTTCCTTCCTTCCTAGCCTTTCCCCCATTAGCATTATTGTTATTAAAAAAAATCCTGTCCTGGCTGCTGTATGTGATGGAAGATGAAGCTGTTTCCTAGGGAATAATTTTATTAGGAGACTGCTGATTGCAAAGAGTATAGCCTTATACTGTATATACAAAAATGTCAGAAATGTACTTAATTGGCTCCAAAGCAAGTTAACAGCACAGGAAACTGGCTATATTTCTTCCCTTGTGCCTATTTGGATGCAGCCTATCATGAGGATGTGGCTGGGCTGCCTGTTTCCGGTTCTTCAACTGTTGAAGGGTGGCACAGAGCCAATCATACTCAGCATGGTATGAAGCCAGGTGCTGACATCACACTGCTGGCAAAGTTGAGAGTGACTCCTTCTCCTTTTCCTTTCCTTGCTGTTTTCCAGAAATAGGATTTCAACAACTATGCTTCAGTACAGCAGTAGAGAAAATTCTCAGTATTGCCGAAAGTCGAGCAAGGCCTTCTGCAAATGTTACACAATCAGGATCAGTCCCTAATACGCCCTGCTTGTTGAAGACCTTACTCAAATGATGTTAGTCTCCTATACATATCCAAGGCTTTTATAGGAACCAGGATCCTGAGGAGGAGCCAGGAAAGTTTTTGTCTTGCAGATATCCTCTCTGAATACTTTGCCTATCTGCACAGGCGGATCATTTGAGAAGTATTGGCATGTGGTGAGCCTTCCTGACATTTGTACTACATTAACAAAGCATATAGAAATAATATTGATCATATTGCAGTGTAGATAATTATAGCTTTTTATTGTATATAATGTTAAAACATTTCAATGTGAAGTTAACTGCTATGATATCTATATAGGGTGCCACAACATTTGAACAGTTTAGACCTTAAGTAACACCAGCTGCCTGCAATTAGTGCAGGTTCGAGTCCCACCAGGCTCAAGGTTGACTCAGCCTTCCATCCTTCCGAGGTAGGTAAAATGAGGACCCAGATTGTTGGGGGCAATAAGCTGACTTTGTAATAATGCCACTTGGTGTGTGTGTGAAAGCCCTAATAAGCAGGCATATACATAGAATGAAGGCTACTGCTAAGCTTGTAAGCCGCCCTGAGTCTTCGGAGAAGGGTGGGATATAAATGGAATTAAAATAAAAATAAAAATAAATAAATTGTTTTCTACATAGACTTTACTTGAAAGTCCTTGCATATTATAAGCAAACTTTGTCCTAAGAACCTTGCTATTTTTATATAACCCCTCTTCATATTATCTGCTGTCCAGGAAAGGCTAGCATCTGCCTAAGTACAATAGAGCTACCAAAGTGGTACCAGACTGACAGTTTGGGGTTCTAAGCTAGACAGCAATAAAGTCCACAATTGTTGAGCAGCTGCTTCTGTGTTGGGTATTTATTCTCAAATTGCCTCTCATGTATTTGAGAGTGCTGCTGTGGTTTTCCCATCTCTTCGGAAAAAGATTAATTTCAAAAGTGCTGAGTAATTACAGCAGCATGATCAGAACACTGCCTCTTTTTGCTCATGTGCCTTTTTGACCATTCCCAGCAAACACCACTGAAAACTGGAGGATTAAGCCAGAAATCCATACTTATACAAGCCAAACTGTCATTCTAATATTTCTGAAAGTATCATTTGAAAAAAAGGGAGAAAATCATAATCGCATACAAATGTGGAATCTGCTGTGTCTTTCTGTAAAGTTTCACTGTTGATGTTTGTGTGGTTGTTTAAAGCTGTCAGTCTTGGATGTCAGATTTTGCATTTCGCCACACAATTTAATGTGTACACTCTTAATGTGTACTTTTTGCCCATTAAAAGTATGAAAACTTTCATGTGTATATGTATATGTGTGTGTGTATATATATATATGTGTGTACACACACACACACACACAAAGTACTTTTTGTTTGCCTTTCAAGTCAGTTCTGTCAAACTCTTGGAGTCTGCCTGGGCAAGTCCAGTTTTTCAGGAGAGGTTTGCTGTTGTCTGCTTTCTAGGGCTAAGAGAAAGAAATTAGCTCAAGGTTACCCAGCTGGCTTTGTGCTTTAGGCAGAACTAAAATTTCTAGTCTCCCAATTTCTTGCCTAATGCCTTAACCACTACACCAAACTGGGTCTCTGTAAAGTGCTTGCTTATTCCTTTCAAAATATGGGAAATTAATTTACACCTTGCCATATAAGTTGGGAGCACACTTCCCTGTTTCTCACAGAGTTAGAGGAGAGAAAACTTACTCAACATGTGATGAGTAATCATATTACCAACATTGCATTAACTTAATTTTAATTAAATATGAAAATTAAATCAAAATTTAGTCACTTCTGCTCTCTACCTTACTTATCTTTTTACTGCTGTTTCCAATACACCATTCAAAGTGTAGCACAACCCTTGGCATAAACTACACCCTGCCTTAGCTTAGCTTGAAACAGTCTTCACGATCCATGGCCAATAGTAACACCATATCCACCTTACAGATCAACAAAGATACAAGTGGTTTATTGCTGAGTTAGCTCACATCCAGTATTTAATCTAGGTTAAGATTAATATTGCTACTGCTAAGCTTGTAAGCTGCCCTGAGTCTTCGGAGAAGGGCGGGATATAAATGGAATTAAAATAAAAAAAAATATTCCCATGAGAACCAGTCTGATGTAGTGGTTAAGACCTCAGGCAAGAAACCAGGAGATTGTGAGTTCTAGTCCTGCCCTGGGCACAAAACTAGCTGATGACCTTGGGACAGTCACTTTCTCTCAGCCCTAAGAAAGAGGGAGTGGCATGCTGTTTTTTCAAAAACCATGCCAAGAAAACTGCAGGGATTTGTCCAGGCAGTCACTAGGAGTCACCACTGACTCAAAGGCACCAAAGAAGCTCATCACTCTACATTGCCATCATAGTATACAACCATCTATTAGACAATACGTTCAAACAATTATTTTTAAAACTGACAAATTTCACAAGCTAGCTATGAATGTTGTGCAGTAGATGGTGTTGAGTAGAATCCAGAATAAGAAATTTGGGCAGCTACATTTAATTTGGCTGAAAATCATTGCAGTATTACATATTTCGCCTGAGATTGACACTGAATTTCCTTTGATGAAGAATGCTGTATATCTAGATCAGGAGTAAATTAATACTCCTGCAAAATTGATGTACCCCCAGATATAAGAAATAAGTAACACTGGCATGCTCATTCTGTCATAAATTGATTTTGCAGATTACTCTTAGGTTCATATTTTGTTACAATGACTAACTAAGACCAGATGTATTTTCAGCCTGATTGCCTATTACTTTAGTTAGTATCAACTAATCCCTGTATTCATTAATGCAATATTATAGAATTCTGCACATTATAGAATTATATTCTTGATAGCTGGATATTAGTAAAACTTTCACCTATCTTTGGTATTCAAGAGATATTCTGAAGTCATACAAATGCTGAAACCAACTTTGAGTTGTTGAATATTTAAAAAGAAGATAAGAATGTTTATTTTCCTGATATTTAATATTGCATGTACTGACAGCAGTGAGAATAGCATTTGCCCAATACTGGAAAAATGAAAAGTTAACCAACTGAAGAGGTTTTAATTAAGAAAATCTTAGAATGTGCAGAAATGGATAGACTGACGTTAGAGATTAAAGAGAAAGAAGATTCAGTTTATTATAGAACATGGGATAATTTTTACCAATGGCTAGGAAAATGAACTAGGGAGAAAGGAATGTGATATGTTATTTTAAATATAAGTAAGAAGATTGATATGTATTGATTAACTGATACTGTTTTTGATTATCATTTATTACATTCTCTACAGTTATCTATTAATTTTTTTTTATTCCCATTTATATCCCGCCCTTCTCCGAAGACTCAGGGCAGCTTACAATCTAAAGCACAAATCAATGTGCTTAGCAATAGCCTTCATTCTATGTATATGCCTGCTTATTAGGGCTTTCGCCCCCCACCCCCAAGCAGCATTATTACAAAGTCAGCTTATTGCCCCCAACAATCTGGGTCCTCATTTTACCTACCTCGGAAGGATGGAAGGCTGAGTCAACCTTGACTATTACTATATTATTACTATATTAACTATTGTTAATTGAACATATGTACCTGGACAATAGCTTGTTTGCTAAAGAATGAAATTGTTATTGGAGGATAACCCCAATGTTGATCCCAACCCTGTCCTAATCCCAATCCTGATCCCAACCCCACCCTAAACCCTAATCCCTAACCCGATCCTATTTTATCCCTAACCCTATAAAATTCAATAAAATCCTTTCTAAAAAAGAATGTTTGTTTTCCTGGGTGTTATTGGATTATGCTTTTTACAAATATATGTTTTTATTAATTAGGTATAGAGTATATTCTCAATCCATATCATGCTCTAGAGACTGGGCATTCTTCTACTTGTGCCCCACTATTCTCCTGCTGTGGTGGAATTGCAGCTGGAGAATAGTGGATAGGAGTTTTGGCAATGCAGAGTTTTCCCAGGAAGGAAGCAGTAAATCTCATCAGAGAGAGGTCCAGATTAAGAGACTGCTCATTTCTGAGTTGGAGGAGGGAAGCAGAAAGAGATTCAAGGTTTCTCAGAATCTTTCAAAATATAGCTAGTAAATTAGATGGATATAGCTTTAGTTTGGCAAGATTCTGTGCATTAGTTGTAAGCAAATAAAGGATTGGACTCAATTGGATTGTGTTGTCTTTGACTCTAGACCTGACACCTGCACCCATTCCATTTTCTGAATGCATTCATGTAGCAGTGCACTTAGCTACTTATGTATTTCTAGGTAGAAATAACACTTTTATTCATTTAAATATGTAGCAGTGGGTCACTTGTGGCTAAATCCCAGATGTTTTTTCTCTTTTCTGACATTGGCCAAGATAATGACAAATTTACAGACTATTCCTCCTCTTTCACTTATCTTTCTATTTCTTTAGTTATTTGGTAATCCTTGTGTGTTCATTCATTTTTTTAAATTATTTTTTGGTATGTTGCTCCAAACCCATTGTAAAGTCAGGAGGGAGCCATCATGCAGAATACTGAATCCAAGGGTTTTCAAACAAACATGCTATGGCACAAGTGAGATGGTTGTAAAGAGGAAGGCTAAGAGTGTGAAAAGACCAGAATTGAAGTGTGGTGTTTTGTGCTAGCAAAGCTATGTCATTTTTCAGACTATGTGACTATGAGATACATTATTGGTTCATGTAAGTGTTGACCTGTAGCCTGAATGAAGAAGCAATTGGAAAACATAGCTAGGATTTATTAATTGCTTGAATTGAGTTGTTTCAAAATGAGATGGGTTGCAAATCAAACAAACAAACAAAATTAAAGACAATGAAAAAAGCTCTCTCCTATTGAGTCCATTTTTTTCTTCATATCTTTTTAGGAATCAAACATTTATACTTCCTTGAGAACCAAACAAATATTTCCCTCAAATGTAATTTGGCTAAACCAGAAAAGCATGTAAATTAGCTCATTTTGCAGACTTGTAATTTACATATTTGGTTGCTACATTTTATTTATTTATTTATTTATTTATTTATTTATTTATTTATTTATTTATTTATTATTTGGATTTATATACCGCCCCTCTCCCGAAGGACTTGGCGCGGTGTACAGGGCAATTAAAACACTATATACAATACATAATATACAAAAATTAAAATAAATTAAACCAAGTAGCCCTAACAATAAAACACGTTCTAAAATTTAAAATCTAAAATCCCAGTCCCTCAGTCCAGGCCGGCAAGTTCAAATAGCCAAGTCTTCAGGTCGCAGCGGAAAGAGCGAAGGTCGGGAGCCATCTGGAGCTCAACAGGGAGCTGATTCCAGAGGGCAGGCGCACCCACAGAGAATGCTCTCCCCCTGGGGGCCGCCAGTCGACATTCCCTGACCGACGGCACCCTGAGAAGGCCCTCTCTGTGGGAGCGCACAGGTTGATGGGAAGTTAAAGCCGGCAAAAGGTACTCCCGTAAATAATCTGGACCCATGCCATTTTAAAAGTATATTCCGTGCAGAAACTAGACTTGGAGAGATACAGAGCACCAAGGTGATGCTTGGCGATAGAAGGACTTGGTTGAGAAAAAGAAAGCATTGCAGGCATGAAAGAGTACCAAGAACTCACCTCGGCCCCTTTGACTGAACCCTACAGTAAAACATTTCAGATTATTAAAAATTCCAAGTTTTGTTCCCGAAATTAAACTATGTCTCATATGTTCTAATTAATGGAGAGTGAACAGATCTCTTTGCCAAGGACTTAAGCCTGTGTGGGAAGGGACAGATTAATAGTGAAGCAAATCAGATTTGGTCAAGACGATCAGATTGAATCAGTCAGGTCACTGAAGTCAGATCCAGCCTAGCTCAGGTCAATCAGATTAAAGTCAAGTCTTGGTAAAAATGCACAGATCAAGACAAGCTAAGTCACTACTGGCTTTGAATGTCACCTGAGCAGCTAATCAGAACTGTAAGATGTTCCAAGTGTGTCCAGTTAGCTCAGCTGGAAAAAGATGTAAGCTTGGTTCACAGATACCATGAAACCTTTAATAGACAGCTTTTCACATTGTGCTAAAGTCAAAAGCATACATTATGGATTGGTGTTATGCGGAGATTATAGTCTCCACAAAGAACTTTAATCAACTGAAGTCTTAAATCTTAAAAGATTGTTCAGAGTTTGGTTTTCCAGTGGTCTACCTGTGTTGGATACCATTCTTAAAGGGTCTAAGGATCTTCAGGCAGTCTCTGTCTATGTGGCTGAAGGATAAAAGAAACTAAGTGACTCCTTTTGTATTGTTTGCTATACAATACTATACAGTATCACAAATTATTTGGTTTTCTGGAGTGCATTTGAGGAGTGATGTTGTATGCTTAGCATAGCTTGTACAACTTTATCCCTGGTCCCACACAATACTCCATAAAATATTGCATGATTCTTCCATCAGTAATGTGATGTGCTCAGATCCTCTTTGTTTTTTGTCCAATGTTCTGTCCTAATTGTTCTCTAATGCTTTGAGAAGCTGACTTTTAAAACTTTTGCATTCATGAATAGATGCAGCCCTGGAAGGAAATACTGGGTGTTATAGAAAATGAATAATTATAACAAAAGTTTCTGCTTTTTGTATGGCATCCTAATATGGCCATTGTTAGAAAAATAAAGAAAATACACCTATCCCTCCCATTTATTTATTTATTTATTTTATTATATTTATTTTATTTATTTATTAAATTTTTATACCGCCCTTCTCCCGAAGGACTCAGGGTGGTGTACAGGGCAATAAATATCAAAATGTAAATACAAAAGTTAAAAAAGAGTTAAAAAGAATTAAATAATTATGCCCAATATAATACAATAATAAAAGTGTGTTAAAACTAAATCCAACCCCAAACCCATCAGACCAGGCCAGATTGTTCAAATAAGTAAGTTTTTAAATCGCGCCAGAAGGAGCGAAGGTCGGGGGCCATCCGGAGTTCAACCGGCAAGCGGTTCCACAGGTCTGGCGCGCCCACAGAGAACGCCCTCCCCCTGGGGGCCACCAATCGACATTCTCTGACTAACCATTGGTGACTAACACTTTTTATCTATACTAATAACTTTTCTATAAAGATTATGAGAAAGTAACTTAAGGAGTGCATCTAGGAATGATTTCATATAGGGTATATAGCACTTCAACTAGAATTTTGTGTACTATACAGAACCCAAGACATGTTGTACACAAACACATTCAAATATATATGGAAGAATGGTGTTGCAGTTAGAACAAATGGGGATTTTGAAGTCTTTGAACTTTAGAGTTAATTATTTATGTAAATATTTTTCCTGTTACCTTACAATTACAAATTCATCAAGCCAGCTTGCCCAACAACAAACATAGTACAATTCTGTGTGGCATACAGTATAAGCATTAAAATAGCAGCCCATTCTTAAAAGAGAAAAATGAAAATGATGTAAAAAACAGAATTGTAGCCTTTATGGTACATGAAGATTTGTAGGGTCTTCTATAGTTGTATTTTTGGTTTACAATGCAATCTCTGCATTTCCAGTTTTATCTTAGCTTTAAAAGTCACTGCATTTAGGATGGCAGTCTTGCAGAAAAGGGAAAAAAATCATCTTTACTCTGAATGATCTTAACCTCATGGATAAATTGTTTTATATATAAGGAGTTGAACTCTATAAAAACAAGTTTGAAGGAGCAAAGACATTTTTACTAAATAAATTCTACCTTGGCTTTTAGGCAAGCTGTTGAAAAAACTGCTTACAGTAAGAAAGTTAAAAATAATACTATAATAGGATGAGCAACCAAAAAAGCATCAACTAAAATTGGATATAGCTGCTGGCAATATATTAAATGAAATGTTTAAAAAGAAAATAGTCTGTAGGCTTCTTTAAGAGCTCCATGCAAATGGCTATAAGCAGTCCTGAGAATGGCAAGCACTCTTTTCTTCTAGCTTTCTTGACCTAATGTAGAACAGAGGGACTAATAGACCAAATAATTGTAAGTCCAGGGATTAATGGATCCTTAGAGAAGTTGGTTTATTATTTAGAAAATTGGAATATAGTCAACCGGTTGCTAAACTATATTTCCACCACAAGCATTCAAATGGCTACATAAAGACCAGACTAACAGAATACAATAGTCTACTCTCATAACAGAGCCAGTTTGGTGTAGTGCTTTAAAACAGTAGGCTAGACCAGCGTTTCCCAACCTTAGGAACTTGAAGATGCGTGGACTTCAACTCCCAGAATTCCCCAGCCAGCATAGCTGGCTGGGGAATTCTGGGAGTTGAAGTCCACGCATCTTCAAGTTCCTAAAGGTTGGGAAACGCTGGGCTAGACCCTGGTAGACTGGTGAGCTCTAGTGTTGCCTTAGATACAAAGCCAGTTGTGTGGCCTTGTGCAGCCACTTTTCCCAGCCCTAGGAAGAAGACAACGGCATAGGCCACTTCTGAGAAAACTTTTACCAAGAAAACTTCCAGGACTTGTCCAGGCACTCTCCAGGAGTTTTTTTTTCTAATCCCATTTATATCCTGCCCTTCTCCGAAGACTCAGGGCGGCTTACAATCTAAGAAGCACAAATCAAATGTGCTTAGCAATAGCCTTCATTCTATGTATATGCCTGCTTATTAGGGCTTTCGCCCCCCCCCAAGCAGCATTATTACAAAGTCAGCTTAATTGCCCCCAACAATCTGGGTCCTCATTTTACCTACCTCGGAAGGATGGAAGGCTGAGTCAACCTTGAGCCTGGTGGGACTCGAACCTGCACTAATTGCAGGCAGCTGGTGTTACTTACGGAGGCATTAGCCCGCTGCTCCACCAAGGCTCAGAGTTGAACACTGACCTAGACACATAGACACAGGAAGAAGAAAAAAAACCTCACAACAGCCCACCTGCCTGTAAATAAGCAAAATGAGTATTTCTTACTTTAATAATTGTCCTAATTCACTTAGCGCATTAGCGATTGTATTTTATATATCTAAACATATATACAGTTCTTAAAATACATGCTTGACTTCTTCCAGCTGTGTTGACCTTGGGCAGCCCTTTTTAAGTTTCTCCTCAAAGTTTGGGGAGAGGGTATTTTCAGAACTCACAGAATTAAATTTAAACTGCATCTAAATATTAACTGCAGGATTAAGTCAAGTATGCTTAATGCTCTTTACTCTTACACAGAAAGCTGGGGATCCTATTGGGACAATTTGAACAGAGCATTAAAAAAAAACCTTTTTCTTGTATAGAGAAAGCAACTTGAACAGCTGAAATTGCCCAGCATTGTTATTTATATTATAAAGGAAGCTTCCATTGGTGCTCAATTAAAATATATGTGCCTTAATTTACTTGTGTGAACAAATATTTAAGTCCATAGGAAAGGAAAACCGCAATTAATTCAGGTTCCTTTTAGGAACAATCTGCAGTGTCTTAAGAGTTGGTTGGAATTGAGTGGCATCCAAATTGAATAAAATAATAAAGTAATTAATTTCAAGTGAATATGTTAAGCAAGAAATGAACGTCTGCAAAATCCTTTCGGATTGAGGGCCTTAATGCTGTTCTGGGTGGACATGTGACATATGCCTTAATCCGCAAATAGCATCAGGGCCTTGGTGCAGGTTGGCAAGATTATTTTACAGTCCTTGTACACAGGCTTAATTTTCTTCTTTAGAGGTACACTGTGAATAGGAGTTGGCCAACATATCCCAGCTCCTTCTGTTGCTTGCAAGTGCTCTGCCAGTGTAAAGAGAGTTAACTGCGATTTAACAAAGCTGGAATCTCTTTTCATGCAAAGAGTAGTGATTTAAATCTTTAAGACTACTGTTCAACTCTGATGTCTGAAACAATAGATGGTTTTAAGGTTATGACACTTGTTAATCTGTAAAGTCAGCCGATCATCAGCTTGCCAATGTGGATGGAATATGAATGTAGATAGAATATTCTAATTTGGTTTACGAAGAAACGATATCTTTTTGGAAACCAGTAATTAAAAATGAAGGTAGAAATATATTACCTTACACATCTGCTATGGTATTTCATTTTCAGGCTAACCAAAGTTATTCATTCAGTCTTTGATGAGCTTCCACCAGAGGTGACCACTAGTGTGCATAACACACAATAATATATAAATTCTGGAATTTGTATCAGCAATTTTGAAGACTATGATCATTTTTGATATTATGAAACCGAAGAAGATTTCTCTGTTTTCACTAATAAAATATCATAAATATTTGTATCAGTTATGCTGATGAGCTGATGACTGGGACCACAATTCTCTTTCTTGTAATAATGCTTCCAAACCTCAGAGAATTAAAAAACAATTGCCAACACTTTGAAGAACATAACGTCAACACAACATTAAGAGTTCTGCCAGTGGATGTCTTCTGGCATCACAAGACATTTTCTCTTTCCTAGACTTTCCCAAAACAATCTAAAATATGCCTCTGAACCAATTTTAAGGGCATCTGGGCAGGGGAAAAGAAGATGCCCACTCCTCAGACTACTCATAGCATCACTTCTGTCAGTAAATGATTAGATTACATCCAGCTTCTGTTTTCTGCCCCAACTTCACTCAAAAAATATTAACTCAGCCTGGATTTTATAACCTACATTTCTAGGGACTTCCCTCATTCTTGGTCAGTTGATTTCAGATTTTGCCACTGATTCTCTGCATCCCAGAAAAAGTAAAAAGAAGGAGGGGAGGGAAAAAGTTGCTTATGAATTAGTCTGGAAGATTTAAAATTCTTTGCACAAAAGAACACAGTAGTTGAATATGTGTTAGAAGACACTGAAGGAGTCATAAGTTCCTTTTTTAGAACCATTTGTCTTTTGATTTTCTTGCAGTCTGTAAACTAGAGTTGTAAGTGATTGTAAATCCCATAATCTGCAGTTCTCACAATCTCTTATCTGGAGTTGTTGAGAATTCAGACCCAACAGATCTCTCCAGGCATAGGTGGAAGCAGCAGGATTGATCAATAATTGAATCTGAGGTTTGATGAGAAAAATGCTATGTACAGATTATGTGACTTATAAAAGGCATATTTGGGAACTGCACTTTTAAAGAAGAGTTTAACATTTTAATACCTTTTTAAATGATTAACTGTTACAATGTGTTTTTATTTTTGTCATTGTTAATTTGATTTGTAACCCCACTTTTCTATCCTTTTAATTCTGTTTATGAGAAAATTCACTCATCTAATAATCTAGCTGACTTGGAGCCCTGCATCAATTATGATAACAAAGATTGCTTCAGTGTTTCACTTCATTTCTGTTGTCAATGCCAACCTGTATGATAGAATCACAAATGCATTTTCACATTTTTATTCTGTGATCAGGAGGTGGTATACCTGAAATATATTGCAAATGTTACGATAAAATGCACTGAGTGGGGATGGAAGAATATATTTATTTAGGCATTAATGGAAGATTAATTCAGTAGCCCTTGCATGAGTATGTTTTAACTGTCTTCTGGATCTCAAGCTCTAAGACAGGAAACTCTGGGTTTGCAGAAATTTGAATCAAAAGGATCTCAGCAAATCAAAAGGTTTTCCTAAAGTCTATTGCTTGAAGTAAAAAACGGGGGGGAGGAGACATTTATATGTCTAATTATTCTAGTATACAGAAAACTTGCAAGCAAACATTTATATGCATCAGAAAGAAAATAATCAAACATAAAAAACCATCTTTCCATTCTCAAATTGTTTTTATCCAGAAAATATGTAAGCTCGTAGTTGTATTGGTTTAGATAAAAGAGGAGGGATCAAAGAAGAATTATTGGCTAACAAACACCTTTTGGATACAATGCAGTGCAAAAAGTGTCAGAATTAAGATTTCATCCTGACCAGTATATCACACACACACACACACACATATATATACTTAAAATTATGCATGCTTATTTATTCAATGTTAAAAACTCCTGAGAAACAGGTGAAATGCCTGCATTGTTAATTCTGAAGAGCACAGGAATTTTGGGCCTGTCATCCATGATTTGATGAATTCTGAAATCTCCCTTAAAATATTTGCTATATGCTATATATTATATACACAAGTAGTCCTCGTTTAACGACTTATTCATTAAGTGGCTGTTTTTTTGAAGTAATGGCACTGCTGAGTAAATGATAGTTAAGTTATGGCTGTTGCAATGCTCTTTCAGCCATGAGATCAGAATTTGGGCACTTGGCAGCCCAGCTGCATTTATTTATTTATTTTAATTCCATTTATGACTGCAGTGTGCACTTCAACTCCCCCCGATCTGTCTTAGCTCCTCCCATCGCTGCACTTCTGACTGCTCTTCACTCTGATACCCCTGTCACCCTGCACTCTGCCTTTCACCTTTTAGCTGTCCATCAAAATTTTCTTCTTCCCCTGCTGATGAAATGCGCCCAGCAGAGGCAGCTGCTGGCCCTTCCTGAGGCCTTGCAGTGCCCCCCCAATGCCTCCATGAGCCCTTACAGAAGCACAGGGAGGAATTGTAGCGAGTGTTGCAAAAGGTGTACCTCCTGAACAGGCAGATGAAGAAGACAGCAAAGGTCAGCTTGAGGCTGTGCGGGGATGGTGGTGGCAGGGCAAGTGGCAGCAGTGGAGTGGGGGGCGGGGCAAAAGGCTGAAGGGGGGGGGAGATAGCCCAGGTGAGTGTAGCAGGGCAGCAGAGCTTCATCTTCTGAAGGAAGTTTGCTGCCCCGAGTCTTTAAATGAGGACTTTTGCTACTTTAAACGGCTATTTTTGTATTAAAGTCTTTTTTACCTTAAAGTTCATTCTTACAATGGACAAAGGCTTCCTGATAACTACTGCAAAGGGATAAAGTGGATTTGAGCACAATTTTGATTCCCCCTTCTTGTCTCTGTCAAGAATGAAACAACAGAATTGAAAGTGTGCTTGGAACATGTTGCATTGTAGACAAATTCAGGAAAACTGAAGCACCAGAGGAAATAGTGCAACACAGCCTTCCTTAGGCTAGATTAGTAGCCCTTAATTCACATAAACATAGTTGTGTTGGTTGTGCATGATAAGATTTGTAGTCTGTGCGCTTTTGGAAGGTGCCAAACTCGCCTAAATATGGTGCTTAGTCAGTAAATTTTTCTCAGAAGTAAATTCTCCTCAGGTCACCTTCACTGTTTTACCATGACGTTTGCTGCCAGAAAAGTGTCTGGAAAGTGCTATAGAAAAACTGGTTTCCTTTAGCAACTTTCAAAACTACAGTTTAATGGGAAGTTTTTTTAAAAATATATTTCTTGTCTCCCCCCCCCCAAAAAAAAGAGAGAGAGGAAATATTCCCATTTTAACTTCTTTACAAGCGGTTTTAGTGCTAAGGTAATAAAGAGTGAATAAAAACAGTAGAAAAAAAAGATTTTCTTCATATAACAAATCTGGTATTTATTTTCAAAATGTTTTCAAATATTACTCTATCCAAGCTATTTTTTTCTTTAATTGAAATACACATTTATGAATGACAATTTTTAATTTGATGCATATGAAAGGATTCATAGTGATGGTTTCCATGAATTTCCATTGCTTCCTCATTGGGGGGGGGTCTTCATAATTTAAATATTAATGCATTTGTTCTTGCTTACACTGGGAAATAAATAAGGAGGAACAAGGTCAGTTCAAAGTTAATGGTTTAAGGCTTCCTGTTAGTGCTGGAGTCTCACCAATGTTTGCACACTGCATGATACTGAAATGGATGGGCCATCTCTTCTTATTCAGAGTTAGTTTCATAAATAACAACTTGGAGGTTCCAGTTGCTCCAGTTGCTAAAAAGAACATAACATCTGAGAAAAGAGACTCAACATTCGCTACTTTCTATTTCAGTGTGCTTATGAGCACACATAAGGGCCACTTCATTGTAAAATAAATACACAATGTTGCACAATTTTCAAACAGAAACTTAATCCACTTTAGAGAGGTTTTTCTCAGTGTCAGATTTTTAAGCTGTCTGTTTTCCTTTAGATGTGTAATTGGTACCTTATCTTTTTGCTGTCATTACTCCCTTAGATCCTACACTAGCACCCATCCACCCTCAAGCAATCTGGTTACCAACAGAAAGCGAAAGCTTTGCCTCATATACTTGGTCTGGCAGTTTTCAGATGGAAATCAACAAAAGAGGGAGGGAGGGAGGGAGGAAGGAAGGAAATGGAGTCCCTGCAGATTTTACTCTGCTAGTCATTGCTGACTATAAGGGGAAAGGATTTCCTTGAAAAACTTTCAGTGAAGCTCATGATCTTCATTGGAAGGTGGTGGGTATTTTGACTTTCCACAAACTGATGATCTTGGAGACAATAGTCTCTTCATCCCTCAGCAGCATGTAGTTATACTGTGTAATTGTGTTGCTCTATAGTCAGCACTGTGTGAATATTGTTATCAAGTAACACACGTACAGCTTTAACATAAAGAAATGTAATCATCATCTATATTACTGTAGTCTTTTTCAAACTTGCAACTTTTAAGATGTGGACCTCAACTCCCAGAATTCTCCAGCTAGATGCTGGCTGGGGAATTCTGGGCAGTTGAAGACCACACACTTTTAAAGTTGGCAAGTTTGAAAATCTATTCATCTATATATTGGGTGTGGCACATACAGTCTTTTCTTTTTAGCATCATGGGTTTAAGTGCAAAGCAGTTAGAACTCATGTTTACTTATTATTTGGATCCACCTTACTCTGCTCCAAACTGGGACAATCTGGATGAGTTACTGTGTTACATTGTTACCATAGCAGCTAACCTCAGCTTTATGTGCTTCATTTCAAATAAGAGTTGACTATTTTTTTCAGCTTGAATTGCTGTTTTCTGATATATAATTCTTAAATACCTAGGTTTAGTTTGAGAGATGAAAATCTATGTGGTTTGACCTCATTCGATCAGTAAATATTAGCAATCCCTTTTTCTGTATCAGTATCCCTCTCCTCCATAAATAGTAGCAGCCTGAGGCTGACATAAACATATATACAAACAAATAAATACAGTTCATTTTTGACACAAAACATAAAATAGTCCTGCCCTGAATCTTTGGCCCCTGGAATAGGTACCTTCTCTTTACAATTTTGTTTAATTTCAGGGAGTCTTTGACTTATGATCATAATTGAGCCAAAAAATTTTGTTGCTGTTTTTGTTGTTTAAATGAGCTTTGTCCAGTTTTGCAACCTTTCTTGACATAGTTGTTAAATGAATCACTGCAGTTGTTAAGTTAGTAATACACTTGTTAAATGAATCTGGCTTCCCCACTGACTTTGCTTGTCAGAAAGTTGCAAAAGGTGATCACTTGATGCTGGGACACTGCAACCATCATAAATATGAACCAGTTGCCAATTTTGATCACGTGACCATGGGGATACTGCAATGGTTATAAGTATGAAAAACAGTCATAGGTCACTTTTTTCAGTGCCGTTGTAACTTTGAATGGTCACTAAATGAGCTGTTGCGAGGACAGTCTATATATCAGACATGTCAAACACAAGGCCCGGGGGCCGGATCCGGCCCGCGAAGTGGTTTCATGTGGCCCGCGAAGCCATCCTGGAAACAGGGAGGGAACGGCCCCCACTGCCTTGGCCCTGGCCCAGAGACCCTCCTTCTGCCAGAGACCCTCAGATCTGTTCCACTCCTGCCCAGGCCCCCATAGGCACCCTTGATGCGAATGATGTAGAGCTGGCCACGCCCACCCAGTAGGCCATACGCACTCTAGCCACGCCCACCCAGTAGGCCACGCCCACCCAGGCCATACCCACCCGGCCCCTTGAGGGCAACCGCAATGCTGATGTGGCCCTCAATGAAATTGAGTTTGACACCCCTGCTATATATGGTTCTTCGGTATTGCTTTACGCATACCTCTTAAGTTATTTCCACTGGATTCTCTTTGCCTCCTGATAATTTCAGAATCCCAAAGCTGTTCCTTGCACCTTTCATGCCCACTTAAGTGTTAAAGTTGCTGGTCCTTCTTCCTGAGAAGCACAAGCAGTTTCAGCCAAAACACTTTCAGCTGGGAAGAGAATATCATTTCCCCATTTACAGCTACAGCAGTATTGAACTAGTTTCCAGATGGGCACAGTGAGTTTTGAGTGATGGGGATGTGATTATTATGCCCACACCCATTAAATTCTTTTCCAAAAGCATAAATCTTTTATGCTCTCTTCCGAGTGGTATTTCTGTTTCTTGAGCCTGACTAGTTGTGGCAGATGAAAACAAAGAAGGGTGGCTTACACTGGACATTTGCGAAAGGGCAATTCTTCTGGCTGTTCGAGTTTCAGCATATTTCAGTTGTCCTTAAGTAAAAATTGCATGGTGCAATTTTTCCTTTGTGACTTCTGTGGAATACCAGAATGCTGTCACTATACCTAGTCTTTTTAATCAGACTTTAAGGAATAGGAATATGTAGAAATAGAGGTCATCTATGAAAGTCATCCCTGTGTTGATGAGGCCATCATCCAGCAGTGTGATATCTGGTTGTCAAGGTGCTGCAAATGTTTATAGCTGTCGCCTGGATACAGGACCGATTGTGCTAGCTTTGTGTTTGCACTCATGCCTTCTGCTTAATCACCTTAATGTTTGGTTTCAGGAACCTGAAACACACCTCCTAATATTTCTATGAATCCAGGCACTCATTGGTTATCCATATCAATCCATGTTTCAGTTCTTGAAAAAACAAGTGTAGGATCTATACTTGTACGAAAAAATATGATAAATTATTCAACATGTTGAATTATACAAAATATATCGATTCCCAGGGTTAAATATTTGGGGGTGATTTTGTCGCCCTCTAATACAAAGCTATATAAAAATAATTATGAAAAACTATGGGGGAAAATTCAAAAAGAATTGGAGAATTGGGAAAAATTGCAATTGTCTTTGTTGGGACGGATTGCAGCAGTAAAAATGAATGTCCTGCCTAAATTTTTATTTTTATTTCAAATGATACCGATTCTTAAGAAAGATTCTAATCTGGAGGAATGGCAGCGAGGTATCAATAAATTTGTGTGGGCAGGGAAAAAACCACGAGTTAAACTTAAGATTATGCAGGATACTCGTGAGAGAGGAGGCCTTAAATTGCCCAATTTTAAATTATATTATGAAGCTGCGGCATTAGTAGGAATAAGTGACTGGATTAATTTGACGCAAGGGAGGTTATTAAATCTTGAGGGCCACGATTTGTTATTTGGCTGGCATGCATATTTGTTGTATGATAAGAAGGTAGACAACGTGTTTAGGGTACATATTTTAAGACAGGCATTGCTGAGAGTTTGGAAGAAGTATAGACACAAGTTAAGTTGCAAGATACCATTGTGGGCAATTCCAAAACACGCAATAGAAAATATACATGCTGGCTTTAAATATGATCTGACTACGTACAAGGAGATTCTCAGTTTGGAAAGAAATGTTTGGTGTTTGAAATCATATAGCCTCTTGCGAGAAGAGAAGGTTGTTCAAAATTGGTTTCAATATACTCAGTTACGGGCCAGGTGGAAAGAAGACCAGAAAAATGGATTTACAATGACTGATGAAAATTTGATAAAGCAAATTAGGAACCAGGGACCAGCACATATCAAACGGATATATCTTGCGTTGATAGAGATTGACTCAGAAACAGAGCTTGTCAAGGACTGTATGATAAAATGGGCCCAAAATATTCAGGAAGTTATCACAATGGACACGTGGGAAAAGATTTGGGTGAGGAACGTAAAATTTACTCAAGCTCAAAATCTAAGAGAGAACTTTTATAAAATGTTTTATAGATGGCATTTAGATCCTAAAAAGCTTGCAAGTATGTATCCGAATTATCAGCCTAAATGTTGGAGGTGTGGTGATGAAGATGCAACATATTTTCACATATGGTGGACTTGTAAAAAGGTTAAGGCTTTTTGGATAAAAGTCTGGTGGAATATGCAGAAGATTTTTAAACAGAGGATAAAGTTTTGTCCGCAACTTTTTTTGTTGGGAATAATTACAGATGCTACAGTTGTGGACACTAAGTTGATGTTGAATTTAATTACGGCAGCGAGACTTTTGATAGGCCAGTACTGGAAGAAAGAGGAATTGCCGACCATAGAAGAGTGGACTTTAAAGGTTTCTGACCTGGCTGAGATGGCGAAGATTTCGGCCTATTTGAAAGATCACTCGCAAGAACGCTATATTATGGAATGGAGAAAATGGATTGATTTTATCCAGAACAAGTATAGGGTTAAGAAATTTTATGTAGCATTTGAATAAGTCTTCTTTCGTTTTTTTTTCTTTTCTTATCTTAGTTTTTTTTTTATATACATATTTAATATTATTAAGGTTTGTTTTATCCTATATAAGCTAGAGAGTGATGGATTTTAGAGTTTATAATTGTTAGTATATGATTGTTTATGATTGCTTTTTATATATATACCTTGTATTTAGCTCTGGGAAGTCGGGGGGGGGGAGGGGGGGAGGGGGGGAGGTAGGGAGGGGGGAGGAGGGAGGGGGAAGGGGGGATTCTTAAAGGTAAATTGTATTTTAAAACTTTTCAATAAAAAAAAAATATATCGATTCCCATCATAGATCACTTTGGTATCATGGCTGGCTAATAAATAAGTGCTCAGGTCTTCCTTATTAGCTTTCATAGTAATTGCAACTGGTCAGTAACTGTCTTCTTTTTCCATGGACTCTCTCTTAGTAGGAGTCTCACCCGTTTTCATCTTTATACAGCAAGTCAGCAAACCCACATCATAAATCTTTCACACAGTTTGGTGTTCTGTTCTAAATTAGTCACATTGCCAGAATAGATCTCTAACAAGCTTGTGAATTCTCTGCCTCCCACCCAAATTGGCAGGCAGTTCTTCTGCCAGTCTTTGCCAATTATTTTCCTGCCAATCTTTGTGTATAAAAAACCGGCATGAAACCCACAAAGTTTTGAACATCCTTCAGAAACAAAATATATGTGCTGGCTTTATTAGTTTTCCCTATTTTCCCTATATGTAGTCAAATAAATAAACCCTTAACAATTGCCAAATCTATTTAGATTTCTATATTTTAGATACAGTTATTGCTTGCTAGTGGCAGGACTGACGTGTACTTTTTGCATACAATTTCCAATCTTCATTACGTCTCTTCATATAGTGGTACCACATAAGGTGACCTGTTCTTTTTTACTCAATGTATATTAGATAGAAAAAGGGACGCGGTGGCTCAGTGGGTTAGGACGCTGAGCTTGTCGATCAGAAGGTCAGCAGTTTGGCGGGTCGAATCCCGAGTGCCGCATAACAGAGTGAGCGCCTGTTACTCGTCCCAGCTTCTGCCAACCTAGCAGTTCGAAAGCACGTAAAAATGCAAGTAGAAAAATAGGGACCACTACGGTGGGAAGGTTACAGCGTTCTGTGTGCCTTTGGTGTCTAGTCATGCTAACCACATGACCATGGAGACGTCCTTGGACAAGCGCTGGCTCTTCGGCTTTGAAACGGAGATGAGCACCGGCCCCTAGAGTTGGAAACGACTAGCACGCATGTGCGGGGGAACCTTTACCTTTATCTTTACCTTTATATTAGATAGAGAGATTTGGAAAGCAGCAGTAAATTAAGCTTATATGTCAATAAAAGCTATTTAAACCTAGAAATTCCATTAGTACACTTAAGGTAAGTCATACAAGTTTTTTAAAAATAGACATTTCACAGCCAGCCACAATTCCAGAAAAAGAGGTTGAGTAGAAAAAGCCAATTTATAGTTGTTTTAGACTAAGTGGTGATAATATCCATGTTCCATTCTAAAAAAAGTAAAAAGATGACTTTGTGGAAGGTATATAAATGTACTTTGTTTTCATCTCCCAAGATGGAGGCATAGATAGATGAATTATCTCATTACATGCTCAGGATTACACATTAAAAATGATATTGTTATGGGCACCCTATGAATAATAATAGAGTTAGAATTAGCACATACTGTGTTTCATTTTTATTTTATTTTTTTAAACTCTTGGATGCTGTTTCTGTGTTAGATGTGCTTATTTAAAGTGAATATTTATATAACATTGTGAAATTTTATTAGGTCCTAAATTATCAGAAATGTTTCTTTGGAAAATGGCAGAGAGCAGTGTTCATGCCTGTGTTTTAAAGAGAGGGAAAGGAATGCAACCCACTCTATACAGTTTAGACTATTGATCATCTTTTTATAATATTTATTTAAAGTCTACAGGTGTAGAGATAAAAAACAAATACAAACTATGGAAAATATAATATAAGAATAAAATAAAAAGTGCAGAGAAAAAAATTAAAGGGAAAAATATAGAAATAGTAAAATACCCAATTAATAAAGTGGCTTCCCTCTTCATCGAAATAAATTCAAACAATTTCAGAACTTATCTTCTCCAGCGTTAAAACAAAAGTTCTCTTCCCATACTGCATCTCATATTTATAGACAAATGTTAGTCTTGCTATTTAGTCCTAATCAGTGAAGCCATTAAGAATTACTAGCAATAACATCTATGTTTTAGCCTTAATCAAACAAGCTAACTTTATATATTTTTTCTGTTACTTTTAATACCATAGTATTTTAAACAACTCACAAGAAGGATTTTATTATAATAATAATAATAATAATAATAATAATAATAATAATAATAATAATAATAAACCTTTATTGTCAAAGTACAACATGTGTACATTGAGATTAGCTGAGCCTCCCCCCCCCCCGTGCTCTCTCCCCCCAACACACAGTGACAACAAACCCTCCATCCCACCACACTATGTGAACCAACTACACCACACACCGGCCTCCCAAGTCAATTCTGCATAAGATTATGTCCCATTTAAAAGCCTAACAGCCCACGGATAAAAGCTATTTTTCAGCCTGTTGGTACGGCTGGCTATATTCCTATATCTCCTACCGGATGGTTTCAGAATCTTATTTCTAATCATTATTCTGTTTATAACTTTTCAAAATCAATGTTACAATCACCTTTCTGCTGTCTGTTTCAAAATTAAATGATTTTTTAAAAATCCTTACATGAAAATTCTTTTGTTGAGTTTAGAAGGAGAATCACCCAGTACAATGAAACCTCTCATTCTGAAGGTTCTTAATATGCAGAAAGCAGTTATCAAACAATTTTCAGAATCATTAAAAAGTAAGTAGGTTAACCCAGTGTCCATTTGAAAGCATTGACTCCATGTGGGCAATCCTTTGGTCCTCCCCTTTATCCAGAGAAGAATTTTGAGAAGCTGATCTGTTCACTGGTTCTCTGTTCTGCTGCATTTTTCAGTTCAGCAAAAACGAAGCCAGCTTGAGTCTGCCATTGCTTCCCTGGAAGTCAGAGTATTGATCTTCACATAATTTAAACAGTATTGACTGTCTGTACAGATGTTTTCTTAGTAGACAGTGGGCTAGAAAAGTGAAAGTGGGTGAGAACAACTTGTAATCTCTTACTTTACTGTGCTTAAGTCATTTCAAGGGGGGGGGAAACAATTTGAAAACTACACTATTTTTCCAGGCTTGTTCCAAGGTTAGAAGTGTCAGGAATGCATCTTTGGTGAAAGAAGCATTTGGAAGAGAGAGGAAGAGAAACATAACCCTTCTTAGCAGCCCTGGAATGCTGCTTAATTTGAACTATTGGACTGGCTGGCAGATACAGTTTTTTGGGGTTTCAGATAGGAATCTTTTCTGTTCTGTATGGGGGATACCAGGAAGTTAACATGTGTCCTCTTGCACAAAAGCATGTACAAGTATTCAGCTGGGAGATTTTTCCCCTGCCCTACCTCAGCCCTCTACAGGTGTGTACTTTGCTCTAAAAAGTAGTCTTCCTGCTTTTTTTTACATATAAAGTAGAAAAATTATTACATCTAATTGCTCCTCTCACATCTGAATTCCTTTTCATGCTACTTGGCTGTATTTGAACCTTTTGTAATCCACTTGGAGAAGTATCAGAGATACAGTATATATCATGAAAGAAGTGTCCAAGTAATTTAGATAATACAAAGGCCTCAGAATTTTTTTATTACTGTCCCAAAAGTGTTCAGTAATTATGATTACGTTAGGACTATGCTATAACCTGAATCCAGAGGGCAAAGGGTGAATATTCGCCTATGTTGTGTCTGCAGAAATACCATAAAGCAGGAATGTCTTTTCCTGGGCTTGCACAGCTAATGGAGCTGTGCAAAAGACATGGATGGATTAAAAAGTTCCTGACACGGATCCCTTAACCTGCTCAGGATTATATTTGTCTCTCAATCTATATTATTCTTCCTGTTCCAAGTCCATCACTTTAACCATCAAAGCACTCTGGCTCAGTTTAAGGCCCAAAGTGAGCTGAAGAAGCAATTTCACATACATTCCTGAGAAGTTTTACTATGACTAAAGATCTCTCCTTAAAAAGCCACATGGTAAAAGCAAGGCTTGAAACCGTTAGATAAATTCAGTTTGTAATTGCTCATATTTAAATGTGGTTATAGATGTGTTAACTATATGAGTGTTTAACCTTTTAAGCATTTTGTTTCAGTCTTAGGCACTGCTGGCAGATTCCATAGACCAATTAAGAATTTTACGTGAAAGCATTATTCTGTTATAACCTCACAGTTTTAGAGACAAGGATTGATTTTCCTCTGATAGTTAAGAGGGACATTTTCACCTTGCCTTCATTCTTTTAATTCTTGGGATTCCTAATTAGTTTGAGTGTCTCCTCTTGGGAGATTTTATACTCTTTAAGCATGTTGTTTTGGTCTCTGCACCCAGCAGTCTTTAAAAAAAAAACCTCACATTATAAAATCAAGATTACTTTGTACTTTACCCATTTACTGTTTGGAATTTACTATAAAAAAGAGTTGATGAATGCTGTAACTCCTTATAGTGAGGCATTTTAGGGAGAAGTAACATGTAGCTTAATTTAAACTAAAATGAAAGTATGAAAAAAAACACATTGTTTTCAAAATGATAGCATATTGTTGTGTTTTTTAAAAAATGTTTACAATTGTCATTACTGTTTCTAATGTGGCACAGAATGGAGCAAACAACCTTAAATAAGGCAATTTAAAACCCCCACTTTAAAGCCCCCACAGTTTATTGTTCTTCATATTTCAAAAATTGTGAAAATAGAACCTAGTACCAACCTGTGCTATTGATGAAAGCGTCCCATTTTGCCAGGGACATACATCCAGTGCTGAGATAAGTTAAAGGAAATATATCCTGCAGTCAGATTCACTTGATTGCCTGCTAGCACCCTGGTGACTAAGCCTTGCTTTCATGCATGGTAAATAGGAGGGAGGTAAGCAGAAGTGATTCACAAAGATGAAGATGTGGGCTATTCAGTTTGAAATGTTTTGAGCAGTAAAAATATTTCTTTGCATTTATGGCCTAAAATTTTCCTGAGGTGAGATCTTTTTTGTTCATTTTGCTGTTCTTCTGGAGCAGGGGTCTTCAAACGTGCTGGCTGAGGAATTCTGGGAGTTGAAGTCCACAAGTCATAAAAGGGCCAAGTTTGAAGACCCCTGTTCTGGAGGCTTTCTTCAGAGGGAGCAAGACTATCTTATCCTTTGGACTGCAACTTTCCCCAGAATTGGGGTTGGCGGCAATATCGATAACTCTGGAGGTCACTTCCATGGGGAAGAGTGGATTAGCTGAACTGCAAAACTACTATATAGCCATAGCTATACAGAACCCATTTGATAACTTTCTTATGCCAAGCATTCATCTGACAATAACTTTGGTGGCTAAAATACCTTTGAGCTTTCCTCCTAATTATTAATTTATTTATGGTGCTTCTGCCTTTCCTTCATAGTGCTCCAGGCAGGATGTGTCATTCTCTCCCAATCACACTCTGCCTACCTTCTGCCCCCCCCCTTTTTTTTTGATATGTAGAAGCAAAAGGGAATTCTTTGCAAAAGGCAGGATTGACCTTTCTTAAAAAATTAGTTTTAATACAAAAGCAAATAGTAGGGGACAACAGTAGAGAAAGAAAAAATAAAAAAATGTGAAGAAAGGGAGGGGAAGAAACAAAAGGGACTGAATTCCGACTCTCTCTGTTGCAGTAAAATCAGACATTAAAATCAAATCTCAACATTTTACATTTCTATAGTGGTATGCACTAGCCATTTCTGTACTGGCAAATCAGTCTAATTGGTAAAACCCAAAATCATAGTATCATTTTTTTCCACCTCAAGCTCAAAGTTCAGAAGTAGTTTTCAAGTAGAGACAAAGATACTTATGTTCTTTTCTTTTATCAGCACAGTCAATTTGGCTGTGTCTGCTAATTCCATCAGCTTTTGTAACCATTCGTCCATGGTAGGAATTAAAGCATCTTTCCACTTTTGTGCATAGAGCAAAATGCGGAATTAACCTGAGTGGCCTGCCTTGCTTTGGGTTTGGAGACAAAAGGGTGCTTGGAAGAGCAATTGTATTCACCTGGCATCTGTTCCTAGTTGTGTCTGTGTTCCACGCACTTACACCATTGTCTTCTGAAGCTGCAGCACAATTGGTTTAAGAAGTTAACAGTTACATGCCCATCTCTGCGTGCTCTTTTTGGCTAGTCCAAAGCATTACACAGCCCTGGTTTATGTATAGAATGTGTAATCCCTAACATGTAGTGTTGGCCACTGGTTTTTAAAAGATGAAGTAAATCCATTGAAAATTGATTCATCGGCTAATACTTGTTGCATTAAATCAAATGCTCCATGGTCAAAAGCAGTGTTCCTCTGCTAGATGACAGAGTAAGTCTCATTGTGGAGACAGCATGTTGAATTATCTTAATTTTTCGCCTGTCAACGTTGCTTTTTTAAAAAGTGCTAATACAGACTGGTACTCTCTGCTCATTGTATATTCTTATAAACTCAGACTCCTGGTTCTGTTTGAGAAAGTTAGAACAGGTGTTACCTTGACCTAAGGTCATTCATTATGAAAACCTGGTAGAATTGTATCCATCTATGATTTATGCTGGTAGAAGACAGGAAGGCCTGGAGGAATATTGTCCATGGGGTCACGATGGGTCGGAAATGACTTCGCAGCTAACAACAAACAACAACATGATTTATGCTGGACAGCACATGTTCCATTTATTTATTTTCAGGATTCATAGCAAAAGTCTCCTGACTTACGCTTTTGGAACCTATGTTAAAACAATGGTGAAATTTGCAAGGTTGATTAATTTAAAAAAAAAATCCTAGAAAATTTTGAAGAAGGACTATAGACAAAATGTTAAACTCCACACCTAGTCTCTTCAGAATGCTGAAAGGCTAAACATTGTCTGGAATACAAACTTTGCAAAGTCTTTTGATTCCAAATCTAACTGTGGTAAGAGAGCCTTTGATTTTAAATAGAGTACAGAATATAGTTGAAAAACAATTTGTCAGAATCTGATTTTGATTAGAAATGCCTGTTTCACCAAAGAGTGCTTTTATTCCACAGCAAATGGAAGCCTGATGCCCTTAGAACTTGAGGACACCACAAAACTAATCTGAATTTCCATTTCAGTCTGAACAGCATGTTTGTAGATAAATTTTTGGTGCAATTAGGTTAGGAATGATGCAACTGTCCTGGTCTTCATTCTCAGTGGTTTTCTTTACCATTGATCATAATATCCTTCTGGATTGGCTCTGGGGGATGCAAAAGGGGGCACAGTCCTGTTATAATTCACTTCCTTTCTGCAGGGTTCATCCCAGTAATGAAGATCCCTGCACTCTGAGGTTCCTCAGGGCTCAGGGCTCTCATTTCTCCTGTTTAATATCTACATGAAACTGCTGTCATGGTTCCGATAGATGAGACTAGTAAAAGCAGAACTCCAAGGCAAGAGGTTTCCTTAAAAAACATATTTACTGGCTACAAAGTATCAGCACAGTCAAAAGTGAAACCAAGTCTGGAGTTCCCTCTCAAACCTTAGAATGTTACAAAGTTGAACTTCCCACCCAAACATTATGTAATTGTCTATGTTCTCCAATAGAATACTTTGTTGGACTTTCTAATGAAAGTCAGGCAGTAATGACCTTCGTTCCCACAGGACAATTTATTGTTTGGTCTAACCTTAAAACCACTCATCCCTACTCCCAGTACTGTGGCAACCGTAAACGAAGCAAAAATGGCTTCAGCCAAAATCATTGCAGTGTTGACAACTGCTGGGTGTCATCTGATTGACAACACAAGGTTGACAACACAAGGCATCATCAATATGTCAGTGATGCCAAGTTGTGTGTCTCAACCTCAGGCTGGTCAAGTAGTAGTGTTAGGGTATAGTGCCTGAAAACTATTGAAGTCTGGATGGGATAGAACAACTTTAAGCTCAACCATAGCACGACTGAATGGTCCTGGTTTCAGGGACCATTCATTTCCTGGGACCTTGCATTTACCCAGAGAGAACCATTGTGTAATTTGGAGCCGGGGGTGGGGGAGCTGCTCTTAGACTCACAGCTCCTTTTTAAAGAACAAGTGGTAGCTATGACTAGAAGGGACTTTAATTCAAGATTCATTTTATTACCAGTTGCTCATAATCCTGGATTTTTTTGGGGGGGGTGTTCTCACAGTTACTCTGTGTTTTAATTACATCAATATCTTAGTCACATGACATTTGGTATACTGTAGTTGACTCTAACTGATGCTGTCCTTAAACACTACTCAGAAGCTACAAAATGCAGTACTGAAAATAGTTATGGGTACATTTCATTATGAATCTTCTTTGGTTATCACTGGGCTTGTAGGTATAGTTTAAGGCACTGGTGGTCATCTTTAAAACCTTTCATGACCTGACTATTAGTGGATCCATCCTATTTTTTTCTGCTCATTTTGTAACATCCATTTGACATGCTCCAAGTCCTGTCAGGAGGACCCAGGAGGTAATGTCTTCCCATTTCCCACAATCAGTTGGTGGTGGCATGTGAACCCAACAATAATGGTGTAGTAGAATTTTTTTCTCCTTCCTGGAGCCCTGGGTTTTTATTGCTTTTAAAAACTTGTTCTTATCTATACGTTGTCCAGAGTCATTGGCGAGTAGCTGACCAAACAAATAAATAGTATTTAGAACTATAGTTTTTGTTACAACTTAGATTATGGCTTGTGCAACACTTCCTATTCAGTCTTGTTTTTATTAGTTAAGTAGGTAGGTTAATTAAATTTATATTCCGCCCTTTCCCCAGGTCTCAGATAGTGTACACAGCATTCCCTCCTCCAGTTTTTCCCACAGGTACAGTACTATTAAGTCAGTTCAGCTGGATTGTGAGAGAATGACTAATCCAGTAAGCTTCTCGAGAGGGGGATGGGCTTTACCCTAGACTAACAGCATGGCCATTACTTTGTCCAAAGACAGAATGAGAGCAGAAATGACTATGTAGCATTCGGCAATTGCCCTGCATATTTTCAGCTTTTCTTTCTTTTATCTGATAAAATTTATGAGTCTAATTTTAGATCCTGCAACTTGTTCCTTTCTTCTATTTGTAAACTTTTCCTACTGTGCCTTATATTAAATTAATCTTGTAGCTAAATGTAATGCTGCAGTATTGTTAATCAAGCCCAAAGATTATGGCTAGAGGAATTAATGATGAAAATGTGTTTGTGTGTGTCTATATATATATATATATATATATATATATATATATATATATATATATATATATATATATATATATATATATATATATATGGATCTTTGGTTATTCGGGTTTTTCCCCGCGTAGAACTAAAGGTGTAGGGGCGACATTTCGACGGAATCCCATCCGTCATCATCAGGCTAGTGGCTTCTGCTTCCTTCTTCTGGGAGAAGCATGTGGCTGTTTGTTCCTCTTTTTTAAACTGCCAGAGGGGGTGTGTTCTGTGGGTGGAGGTGTGCTCTGATTGGGTGGGGGAGTAAGTGTGTTCTGATTGGGTGGGAGTGTGTTTTGAATGGTAGGTGTGTTCTGATTGGGTGGGGGTGTGTTTTGAGTGGATGGGCTGGTCTCAGCTGCCAGCCTTAGACCTGAGCTTGGGAGTTGTGCTCCTTTTGTTCGGCTTCGTGTTTGTGGTGGTGCCATGTTTTTATAGTGGGTGTCAGTTTGCTTATTGTGTGGTTTGGAGAGGTTTAAAGTGGCTGATGTTGCAGCTGTAGTTAGGTTTCTGTTTTGTGGTTGTGCCTCGTTATCATTGTGGGTTCGGATTTGCTTTTTGAATGGTTGTGTGGTGGTGATGTCATGTGGTGTTATCATGACTTTGGGTCTATCTTTCTTGGTGGTTGGGACTCGTCTGTCAATCAAGGCGGGTTTCCAAATGGTTGGTAGGCGAGAGGTATCATCTCGTTTGTTTATGCTGTGGGGGCGTTTTTCTATCTCAATGGCTTCTCTGATTATTCTGTTGTTAAAATGTTCAATTTTGGCGATAGTTTTGGTTTTTTTAAAATCAATTTCATGTCCCGTGGCTTTAAAGTGTTGGAACAGGGATGAAGTTTGTTCTCCTTTTCTGAGTGAGTTTTTGTGCTCTTCAATGCGTGCACTTATTCTTCTGTTGGTCTGTCCGATGTATGTGGTGGGGCAGGTGGTGCATGGGATTTCGTATACTCCTTGGTTTTCTAAGCCAATTATGTCCTTGGGGTTTCTTAGGATGGTGGATATTTTTCTGTCTGTGTAGAATGCTGTTTTGATGTTGTGTATACACACACACACACACACACACACACACACACACACACTTATAAATATACATAGTTGGAAAATCCAAAATTCTTTCAACCAAAGTAGGTGCAGCATAAATCATTTCTTTAAAAAATGTAACCTGGATTTATATTTTTTCTATAAAACATTGGCTTTATTTATAAAAATGGGGATGAATTTGATTCCCCCCCCCCAGAAGAGACCTATATAATGCCTTTTCTTTCCAATGAACCTGGGCAAATAACTTAATTTAGAAGGTGGAAAACAATAAATACAGTGTAGTTTTTGAATTTTGCTATTTAATTGTTTTCATTCAGTTCATAGGTTTAGCAATCTAGTAATACTCTATAAAAAGAATGTATCCTGAGCTCTCCAAATATAGCAAAAATCTTATTAAGAAACTCCACAAGTTCTACGTTATGACAAAAATTTGCAGATTGAAGAAAAGCATGCCATATTTAGTATTCGCTGACATTTAAGATTATGAAATCAATTAATAAAAGAAAGTTCCTAAATCATTAATTAGTCTTGCAGCACATTTAAGACTCACAAATGATTAGATAAGTGATTTACACCAGGGTTTCCCAACTCCCGGTCTGTGGCATGTCAGCAACTGGTCTACACAAACAAGCAAACCCCATCTGTGGGATGCAGGCAACACACAAACCATGCAGTGTTCGGTCTGTGGAAAAACCTTTCTCCATGGAACCAGTCCCTGGTGCCCAAAAGGTTGGGGACCTCTGATTTACAGCCACAATTGTTAAATCTATGTTCTATGGAACTTCAAAGTTTCCCAAGCAACTCGAAGGCATACAGTATATTGGAGTATATTCTCGGGTGCTGGGAATTTAATTATTACTGTTAGGTTATGGTGAGTGCCAAGAAGAATGCAATGCCAGAAAAGTCTGTTCTAGTTTGGCAGGCCAGAAGGAAAGGAAGAGAGCTAGTGGGAGTAGTGAGCCTCTTTAATGGTTATGATGAATTGATGGTGTTTACCTGCTGAATGTGATTATATTTTGTGTGTAACTGACTTTTTCACCATGCGTCTGGTTGTATTTACAATTTTTATTTACATTTTCTACTGTTTTTGCTATTGTTTTTAATTGTTGTGAACTGCCCAGAGTTACACATGTGAGATGGGCGGCTGTACAAATTGAATGAATGAATAAATAAATAAATGAATAATAAATAAAAAGAGGCTTGGTGGAGTTTTTCTTGCATGTTGTGCCAAATCTAAGACACTGTTTCACTGATAAAATGTGCCATCCTATTCAAGCTCATATATTCCACGAAGATTGACAATCAATGGATTAATTGCAAGGAAAACTAACACTATTATTAACACCTGTTTTATTTCAATATTCCTTTTATTCAGACTCCTTTAAAAATAATAAATAGTGATACATGGTCAGTGATGTTCTGTGGTCTTGAAACCACTGACTTATATAACATACAATTTAGTACTGGCCTCAGCAGGATCAAATTAGCTGTAGTTTGTAACTTGTGTTCCAATTTTAAATTCACTGTCTGTTCAGCCTTGCAGCTTCTCCTATATATACCCTCAGATATGTTCTGGAGTGGTCTCTAAATCTTGAGATTCAATTTTGCAGAAGATTGCAAAACAACAACAACAACAATAATAATAATAATTACCCCACAGTTGGATTAATGCGTGTTTGGAAAACTTTGGAATCAGCAAAAACATCTGTACATTTTTGAAAGCAAATATGCAAAAACGGAAAACAGTTCTAACAGCAAATGGAGAGAACATTGGTGAAATCAACATCAGACGAGGAATCTTCCAAGGGGACTCACTTTCACCACTACTGTTCAACATCACATGAATTCCATTGACAATAATATTACAAAACACAAAACTGGGATACCACATCTCAAGCCGGCATGGCAAGATAAACCATCTACTATACATGGAAGACTTAAAACTAGGCATATTGGAAGCAGATAACATCTTGAATGGAAAAGTCAAAGAGTCAACACAAAAGGAAAACATCAGGAGAGTCCACAAAATACTAAAATCAAAGCTGAATGTTGGACATATAATTAAAGCTATTAATACATGGGCAGTCCCAGTGATATGCTACCCAGCTGGAATTATCAACTGGACTTTGGCTGAATTGGAACACCTAGACCGGAAAACGTGTGAACTTTTGAATATGCACCATGCTCTACATCCACAAAGTGACATTGACAGGTTGTATCTTCCAAGAAGAATAGGGGGCAGAGGGCTACTGCAAATCCACCAAACTGTAGAAGAAGAAAAACAAAGTTTGAATGTCTATGTAAATCAAAGTACAGAAAAATTGCTGCAGGCAGTGAAAACAGAGAGCATTATAAAAATAACAGAAAATAGGCAGAATATAAGGAAAAATGGCTGGATGACAGATTAAATAGATGGAAAACCAAAGCTTTGCATGGACAGCATTTGAAAAATATTGAAGGAATATGTGATAACAACTTGACATGGGCATGGCTTAAGATTGGAACCATCAAGGCGCTTCCGGTGGCTCCGTGGCGCCAGAGACAGCCTTCCCGGGCTGCCCGCAGCTCAGCTGTGTGATTTTTCGCCCGAAACAGCGCCGATCAGCTGTTCGGGCGAATTTGAAGCCCCCTCCTCGGGAGAAGAGGAGGGGGTGAGCCCCCAGGTGGGGGTTGAGTTCTCCGGGGCCGCCTGAGCTTGGAGCTTGGGCGGCTGAAGGATTGAACTCCCCCGTAGCCTGGGCTGCTCCCAGCTGGCTAGCGTCTCTGCTCCGGATTTTATGGAGCAGAGCCAGGCGTCTGCGACCATCCCTGCTTGAAGGAGAGACTATGAAAGGAAAAGAGCAGGCAGAGCAGTACAAGAGGGAAAGATGAAGAGATGAAGAAGATTATTTTATTTTACTCTCAAGCTTGTTGGACTTTGCTTAAAACTTAAAGTGAAAGTGCGTCACAATTGTAAGTAAAAGATGGCGGCTAAACCTCCCCCTAGAACTTTTCGGAGTGCTGGAAATTCTCCGGTGCAACAACAATCATTACTGCAGGCGTTGCATTCTCCTGATGTATTGACTTCGAAGGATCTTGAAAGACATACCCAGTTAATTCTGGAGTCAATGGGTGCTAAATTTGCACAGATGGAGGAGAAATTGGAGAAATTGGAGCAGAGAATGGAAGAAAGGATGGAACAGAAACTTAGAGAGATGAAGGCAGACATTTTGTCCTCAGTGCATAAAGTTGCTAAATGTGTGGAGGTGCTGGATGACCAAGTGCAAGACTTGACTCAAAAGAATGCTATATTAGAAGCAAAAGTTTTGGAAATTGAAGATTTAAAAGACAAAATGGATAGTGAACAGAGTCTGGCCCAATTTTACCAGATGCAGTTTGCTGTGAGAATTAGAGGCCTAAAAGAGAATATTAAGGAAGATTTAAAGCAGCTGGTTTCTGAGGCTTTTGAGGGGGTATTGAATCATCCAGCATCTGAAATAAAACAAGGTATGGACAAAGTGTTTCGTGTGAATTCGTGGATTGCTAAACAGAGAAAGTTGCCTAGAGATGTGGTGGTTTATTTTGTAAAAAGGGAAGTTAGAGATGAAGTTATACAAGCTGCCTATGATACCAAAGTTGTGATTGCTGGTCAAGAAGTTTTGGTTCTAAAAGAAATTCCTCCAAAGATTTTAAAGAGAAGGAAGGATTTTATTTTTCTTGTGCAAGAGCTCAAGCAAAGGGATATAAGGTTCACATGGGAGATCCCAGCTGGGCTGAGCTTCATGTATGATGGCAAAAGGTACTGTTTGGGTAATGTGAAGCAAGCGCATGACTTTTACAACAATGTTTTAAATGTAACCCCATCAACACTTCTGGAAGCTGCAGAGGGATCTGGAGAAGGAGAACATCAAGAGGATGAAGATGGACTGATAGACGAGAAGGGTACAGGAGGAGTTCAAGCTGCAACTCTTTTGGATGATATTAGAGAACAGAGGGTGACGCGTGCTGCCTTAAAACGCTCAAAAAAGACAAAAAAATAAGACCAGCAGAAATCTATGGAACTTCCACAATATACTTATAGACAAGTGGTAGTTGTGTTTTTAAAAGTTTTGGGATGATATGTATGGTAACAGAATCTTTAATTTGGAATTAATGGACAATTTATTACAGAGGAAGAGGAAGAAAGTTTTGTGGGTTAATGCGGGTTAATTTGTGTAAGAACTATCTATTATAGTCTATTTTGGCTAGAGAGGTTAATAGGGATAGGTGTTTGTGATGTGTAAATGAGAATATGTTTAGGTAATAGGGAAATGTGGAAGAACATAGATGGGAATGATGCTAGTTTTCTTTTATTTTAGTTTTTTATATATATTTAGTATTGTTAAGGATTGGTTTACTTTATATAAGCTAGAGAGTGATGGATTTTAGAGTTTATAATTGTTAGTATATGATTGTTTATGATTGCTTTTTAGATATATACCTTGTATTTTGCTCTGGGAAGTCGGGGGGGGGAGGGGGGGAGGAGGGGAAGTAGAGGGGGGGAGGCAGGGGAGGGAGGAGGGAGAGGGGGAGGGGGGGAGATAGGGGGGAGGTAGGGAGGGGAGGAGGGAGGGGGAAGGGGGGTTTCTTAAAGGAAAATTGTATTTTTTAAAACTTTTCAATAAAAAAAAAAAAAAAAGATTGGAACCATCAAGAAAGAAATGGAAGGCTTAATACTGGCTGCTCAAGAACAAGCACTACAAAATAATGCCAAGAAAGCAAAGATACAAAAATCTACTGACAATCCAAGTTGCCAACTTTGCGACGACAAAGTTGAAACTGTTTCACATTTAATATGTGAGTGCAGCAAAATCGCGCAAACTGACTACAGAGCTAGACATGACTGAGTTGCTAAACTAATCCACTGGGCATTGTGTAAAAAATACGACTTGCCTGTGTCCGAAAAGTCGTGGGAACATAGGGTGGAAAAAGTTGTTGAGAATGAGAGGGTGAAGATCTTGTGGGACTTCCGAATACAGACAGATCGCCATTTGGAACACAACACGCCAGATATCGCAGTCATAGAGAACCGAAGTGTACAGTTGATTGATATTGCTGTACCAGGAGATACCAGAGTCGAAAAAAAAGAACTGAACAAAATTATGAAATACCGCAACCTGGCCATCAAAACTGCGTGATTATGGATGAAACGTGTACCAGTAATACCCATTGTCATTGGGGCACTGGGAACTATGTTCAAGAAATTGCAGCTTCCTGCAGTAACTCCAGCAAAGCTACAAAAAACTGCGCTACTTACATTTTAAGGAGATACCTGGTTGATACCTAGGATGCTGGCAGCAACCCGTGTCAACCATTAGTGCCAGTCACTTTGAGTGTTCAGTTGACTGAGTTTCATGTTTTATGAATAAAAGTTTTATAATAATAATAATAATAACGAATTTATTCTACTAAACAATACCAACCTGTCGCAGTCTGATGTAGCTGACATTCCTGTATGGTTCTTATTTCTTTTCAGCTCATAGCTAAATGTTACTGGATCCATTGGAAGGCAGCTCTTGAGATTCTTTATTATTTTGTGGTTGAGATAGTTTCTCCATTTGTACATCTGCACTTAAAGGTAATGGAGATGTTCATTTCTGTTCCTGAAATGTTCAGTGCATAACATTTTACAGTGCATATGAAAAAATAATTAACTTCCAGTTGTCCAGCTGATGTATGCTATTTCATTGTTTATTTTTTAATTAGAGTTTTTAAAATCCTGCTGCTATTATTTTAAAATAACTCAAGGCAGCAAACAAACATAACATTCTTTCCTCCTCCCATTTTCCCCACAGTAACAACCCTGTGAGATGAGCTGGGCTAAGAGAGAGTGGCTGGCACCAAGGCACTTTCATCCCTAAGGTGCAACCAGAACTTACAGACTCCTGGTGTCTAGAACAGCATCTTAACTACCACACCAAACTGCTTATTGAAGTGGAGAATATATCACTCCACTGTAATATGCTGTCGTTTGAAATATTCCTTTCTTTCTCTGCTTTTGGCACTCATTTCATTTCATTTTATTACCTGCCATAGTCACACCATCTTTACCCTTCTATAAGTCACTTTCCTTGGCAAGGTTTTTAAGTGATTTTATCCCAATCAGCAATTATCACCCAGAGGCTATCATTATCGAAACAGATTATGGGTATTTTTTTAAGCTTTATCTACTATTCACATACTGTGAAGGTGTAGGTTGGTTTACAGTGACATTCTCCAACTTGATGCCACCCTAATATTCAGTATAGCAGCTCCTAAAATTCTCAGGCAGCTCTTAGCTGTGAACATGGTAATTTGGCAAGAGTAGACCAGCAAAACTGAGCTACGGTGTTTTTGCAAAGCTTCTTCACAGAAACAGGGAAAGGAACAAATGACCCAACGTGCATCTTGACATCACAGTGCAAATCCCATGACTTAATGTACTTGTGTCAATTAAGTACAAAAAGGTGATCTTTGTATTGAAACTTTATGAGTCATGTGACATGTTCTCATCAGTGTTGTTAGGTTGTGAAAATAAGCAAATAAGAATTCCACAAAAATCTTATTTTTACATAATGTGTCCTTTCTCCGTCATGTTGAGTTATACAGTAATACTGTTCCAAAGTAAAACCTGTATTTCTGTTAATTTTAAAAAACCCAAGTAACTTGAAAAAGAAATGGCCTTTGCCCTGCATATAATGTCTGTCTGAAAAGCATGCTTTCAGAATTGATTGCAAAAACAAGTGAATATCAGAGTAGCCAAGCTTTGTAGAAGAGATAATTAACAACCCCTTTCCTGACCCCATCACCTTCCAGTTGGATAGGATGTGAATTCCAATCCTGATAGTTTTGCAAACACTATAGTAAAAAGGTAAAGGTTCCCCCGCACATGCGTGCTAGTCGTTTCCGACTCTAGGGGCCGGTGCTCATCTCCATTTCAAAGCCGAAGAGCCAGCGCTTGTCTGAGGACGTCTCCGTGGTCATGTACAGGGGTGTAAAACTGCTGGCCTGCGGATGAGACGTGTCACAAGGAAACCGCGCCCACCCCATTGCCGGCAATGGGGGAAAAGTTCCGATACGTCCTGTGACATCACATGATGTTGCGAGTTTGACATGTCTGCTATAGTAGATCAGTGTTTTATGCATCCCCCCTCCCCAATTTGATGAATTTGTACAGTTGTGAAGTAGGTCATGTTTATTGACGTAAATGTCCTATGGTTCATTGTTAAACGTTGCAGTAACTGTAATGTATAGTTTCCTTGCCCTTTTAATGTAAGGAGAAAATACTATTCCAGAGGTTAGAATACTAGCTCAGCCAGTCTTTAATTATGGCAATATGTTAAGTAGCATTTAACTCCAGTTTTGAGGATTGATAGGCAGTGAGTACCTAGTTTGTTGCTGCAATAGCTTCTGGCTGCTGCTTAGGAGGTAGTGTTACCTCCTAAGCAATGTTTGGATCAAACATTGGACAAAAGGGTCTCTTAGCAACTACACAAAAGCAGTTCTCTGCTGTAGGCAGCAATGAATATTATGGCTGGCCTTAAAATAAGATAGCTATGTGGAACAGTATGTTGCAGGAAGCAATATATGCCACATTTATCACAGGCTGTGGTTGGACGTTATGCCAAACAGTTTGGTGTACACTGTAAAACAGTTTGGTGTACACCATGACTTATTAGCATTGGTGTTAAATGGAAATATGGAACTCTACCTTATTTTTCTACTAACAAGCCACAATTCTTTTTCCCCTTAATCTCTGCTTATTAGGAGAGAACTATGCCAGAGTTACTGGTGTACACACAAAGATTAAGTATACACAAAGATGCTGTCAAGATATTATGGCTATTGGCAAAGCCTAACCATAATGATTCATGAATAAATTAGGGTTGTTGTTGTTTTTTACTGTTGTGGCTTACCATAATACCTGAATATGACAATTTGTTTTTTGCCCAATGCTACTATTTTCTTCCTTGAGATTCAAATTCCATTTGTTAATAGATTATTTTCATAGAAATCACTCAATGAGAAATCAGAATAGATTGGTTTTGTATATCTTCCTGTAATAGGGCATTGCCACTATTAGTAAAAACATGTTTTTGGTGCTTTCTGAGCTTTTGTTATTTGTTTGTAAACATTTCAGAGGTTTGTCACACTCATTCACATTGATGATGCTAGCTAGTTGTGTAGTAAAACATCTGCAAGCAAACAGCCAAGCTCAGAGAGCATCTAGCTCAACCCTGAGCTACAGATATACCGTAACTTGAATACCATTGGGCAACTGCAGAATAAAAAATAGAAGGTTTATTTGGGTGGAAAAAAACTTAGAGGGAGAATAGAAAACACACATACAAGCACAATATATAGAGCTCAAAGTTAATAAAGTATTTTTGAAACAAATATATTTTGCAAGATAAGATAAGTTTCAGATATTTTGAATGCTGAAATAAATTATACTGCACAATGGATTATAACACAAGAAATGTCATTCCATAACGAATGTTAGTATTTAATCTGTCAAAAGGTATTTAGAAATGTATAAATATTACATAATTTAAAAAGGGAAGAAGATTATCAACTTTCATTTATATGGAAGTTAGTTATTGGTTAAAATTTTTTACAAAATATAGATGAATCACAGAAAGACCCCTATCTGTTTCTAAATATTACCGTAAATCCCAAATACTCATATGTTGTCTATGCTGACTCTGGTGAAAATAGTATAAAGTTAGAGCTAACAAATACAGACCGCAAGAATCCAAACAACTAACCAGTGGATGGTAGCAGATTTATTAATTGATTTATTGTTTTTCTTAGCTACTGATTTGTAGTCTCCTGATTTTTTCAGCCCAATTAAACATAATTCTATAAAAGTTATTTTCACAACTGTCTTAAGTGACATGTAGAACTTGCAAAAATAAAGCAAGACCTGCTCACTCTGAATGAGAAAGTGTATTGGTACTTTGCTGACCAAAGATAGATTTCATTTTCCAAAGAAAAGCTCATCTTCTGAGAGAGATTCAGAGCACTGCAATATTAGATATGCAAATTACTGAGATTCAAGGTGCTGGTGATGACCTATAAAGCCCTAAATGGCATGGGCCCAGATTATTTTCAGGAGTAGCTTTTTTCGGGAGAAGCTTTTGCTTCCCATCGTCCTGTGCGCTCCCACAGAGAGGGCCTCCTCAGGGTGCCGTCGGTCAGGGAATGTTGACTGGCGGCCCCCAGGGGGAGAGCATTCTCTGTGGGCGCGCCTGCCCTCTGGAACCAGCTTCCTGTTGAGCTCCGGATGGCTCCCGACTTTCGCTCTTTTCGCCGTGACCTGAAGACTTGGCTATTTGAACTTGCCGGCCTAGACTGAGGGACTGGGGTTTTAGATTTTAAATTTTAAATTTTAGAACGTGTTTTATTGTTTAGGGCTACTTGGTTTAATTTATTTTAATTTTTGTATATTGTGTTGTATATTGTGTTTTAATTGCCCTGTACACCGCCCCGAGTCCTTCGGGAGTGGGGCGGTATATAAATCCAAATAATAAATAAATAAATACATACATACATACATACTTCTCAGTCTGACTGGAATAACAGTGATCAAAATAGCAAACAGCTGTCAATTAAAAAAAAGACAAGCTTCTAGATTTCTACATGCAAACAGCAAGGGGCAAAAGTTTGATTACCTTACCTTGCTTTTATACAGGTCCCTGTTTTGAACACGTAGATAACTTTTCTGTTAATAGATGTTATTAACTAAAGTTCTTGGATGTTTATTTCATGGAACTGGAACTATAGTCCAGTTACACTGCAAGGAAATACAGGTAGTCCTTGATTTATGACCACAATTAAGCCCAAAATTTATGTTGCTAAGTGAGACATTTGTTAAGTCAGTTTTGCCCCATTTTAAAAACTTTCTTGCCAGAATTGTTAAGTGAATCCTTGTAGTGGTTAAATTAGTAACATGGTTGTTCAGTGCCTTCCCCATTGACTTTGCTTGTCAAAAGGTGGCAAAAAGTGATCACATGACCTTGGAACACTGCAGCCGTCATAAATATGAGTCAGTTGCCAAGCATCTGAATTTCGATCACATAATTATGGAGATACTGAAGTGGTCATAAGTGTGAAAAATGGACATAAGTTACTTTTTCAATGCCGTTGCAACTTTCACTAAATGAGCTGTTTTAAGTCCAGGATTACCGTAGTTAAAAATAACAGCAATTGTAGGTCAAAGCAACATCATGCTTGCAAGCAGGGACATTCAGTGTGAACAAAGGGTCAACAAAGTCAAGAGGGCAATTGAGACACATGATTGCAGTCCTATTTCCTTTTATATTCATCATAAAATGCATGTAAAAAGGACAAGATTTCATTCTTGTGGTCCTGGACTTTAACTTTACAGACAACCTCAGTGGATGTCAATGCTTGCAATTATGGCTTAATATTTCTTTCTCTCTCTCTCTCTCTCTCTCTCTCTCTCTCTCTCTCTCTCTCTCTCTCTCTCTCTCTCTCTCTCTCTTGTGTGTGTGTGTGTGTGTGTGAACCTCATGGTTTGTTTTTAAAGATGAGTTTTAAAATAACTAGCCCAAATCTGCTTTTCAGCAATTAGTGTTTTTCTTATAAGTTGTCTTGAGTCAACAGTTGTGGAATTGGCCTTTAATCACCATTTTCCCTTGATTATTAAGTTACTTCCTTAAATATGGTACCTTAGATTAAATAGTAGGAATCTGGGTCTAATAGGAGAAAGGAAGGATTGTTTGTAATGGAGAGAAGGCATTAAGGCCATAAAGAGAGACTGAAAGAACAGATGCAAAGGTCATTTAAAACTGGAATGTCACTTTGAAAGCAGTAAGGAGACCAAAGTGCTTGTTCGGCTTTTTAAATATTCTGGTATTTGTGTGATTGCAGCTTCTGTGTGATTGCAGCTTCGACATTTAGATTGCAAGCAACACTTAAGGGCTCAAGTGAATTATAATTTCAATATGTCTCTTTCTACGGTAGTTAGTGCTTCAGTAATAGTTTCAAAACTTGTCATGTTATTTAGTGAAAAATGTACTGCGGTTCTTAGAGAACAATGACAGTAATCCCTACATTTTAATTATATATCATGATTTTATTTATTATTCAAAATATTCATGTCATAGCATGGTAGGCACTCTATTTTGAAAGGTGCATCAACTTGTTATGGGTTTCTAAGTTATGAAGTCTTTTTTTTGGACTTCCGGTCAGGAAGTCCATGGTTATTAATGGTGAGAGTGATAGGCATCCAATGGATGATATCATGTGCATTGTGACATCATTGGGTAATTAATAGAAATTACATAATTTGTATGAGAAGGTCATGACACTTTAGATCAGATATGTCAAACCCGCGACATCATGTAACATCGTGCGACGTCACGGAGCTTTTTCTCCATTGCTGGCAATAGGGTGGGTGCGGGCTGGGAGTTTGACAACCCTTCTTTAGATGTTTCTTGCCTCTCCCCCCCACACACACATGTGGGTGGGTGTTCATTTCAACTATTTAGGCAACTAAATCATGGTATTGTATACAGTGTTAGAATTAGGAGCAGTGACATGAAATCTGAAACTGTTAACCTAGAGTGGATTCCTTCTGCTCTCTGTAAATGTCTATCAGAGACATGTCTAGCAGCCCATGAAGTTCAGTAAAGGAACAGATTTATGAGAAAATCTTACTTCAGTTTAAGGAAATCTGCTGAATACAAATGTAATCTCAACCAAGGGTTTTTTGGGCAAAGTTGTTGGGAAACCTCTAGTTTAAATCAATCACTGCTATTTTGTAAGGAAAAGCCTGTGGGGATGGGAAACATGTTCTGAGATGTGGTATTATAAATATAACACATTAAATGCACAAATCATTTCATTGATGGCTATGAGTTCTCCTACCAGATGCAGGACCTTGGCAAGCTATCACAGGAGATAAGATCAAAGTTAGTGTTTTATGTTTTGATAGAATTATCTACTGACCCTCCCTTGAGCAATACCAACCTAAAGGATATTGGATTAATGTGGAAAAAGAAAATGGGAATTGACTAGGTCCTTATGGGCCAAAGCAGCTTTAAAAGGAACTGAAGGATTTCTCCTGCAGTGTTAGATACTCTACTGACTTTAGCAATGTCAGAGAGCTGTGATGTGGCTGATCTTACAAAATGGGAGGAAAGTTGATGCCAACATTTTGCTAAGATTTCTCTGATCTCCTAAGATGAATTACTGGATGCATTTTTGCTGCTGAAAGTTCCATGTTTCCAGCCTGTAAGTGTTTGCTCTCTTCATTAGTTCCTTCACTGTTACATACCAGTCATAATAAACACATTGTAGCAGAATACTTTTCTTCTGAGGTTAGAACAGTTAAGATTTTGTCAACTTGACTGTGGCATACATCTGCCAATGCTTTCTATCTAGAACATTGTAAGAGGGAAGACTTACTTTTTAAAAGAGCTACCGAAAGAATGGATTGGCAGTGATCTCAGTATAACTTGTGGGGCCTCAAGGAGACACTTACTTTGCACTTAATTCCTGTTGGACTTAGATAGATGGAGTGAAATATTAGTGACCCTTTATACAATTGCAAAACCTCTGCCTTGAATACCCAACTGAGATAAACAATGGCTTCAAAGCAATAATGTTCCAAGCCAGTAAAATACAGTGAAAATTAGATGAAAGTAATTGCAGGACTTGTGAGACCTGTAGTTGCCATAGTGAAGGGTAGCTCCTTTGTATATAGCTATAGAGTTTGGCCAAGTTCTATAGATGTCTTGGGTCTCATTTCAAATGGATGAGCTTGGAACTCATGGATGAAGAAAGGAAAAAAGGCTGACACTGTACAAAGCAATCTTATCAGATTCTGTTTCATTCCAATATTTTTTTTCTGGTAGTTGTAAATGTATGCCAATAGTATTTTTCCCTTCAGTATCATTAGATGCTGAGTTCAGGCATGTTTCAGAATTCAGGATTAAAGTTCAGGCCCATCCCCATGGATTGGAATGGGAGCAGAGGATTAAAGCTGCCCCATCTCCTTCTGTGTTACAGATATAAAAAAGCAGTCATTGGGTCCCATGAAGCATATTCTCTATTAACAGGTTTCTCTGCTACCTTTGATACTCAGGTAGGCTTTATGAGATCCTATGTCTTCTGTTTTTATATATGCTTCAACAGTGGCTGAGAAATGCTAGTGATGTTTAACCATTTAGAAATAGGATTCACTATTGAATTTCTATAAATACTGTAATGAACTGCGTAATTTCATGTGCAGAACTACCAATGAATAATATAAATAATGCTCATAGACCTAATTTATAGTGTTTTATTTTTGATTGTAAGCCACCCAGAGTTTGGTTTAAGAATTAATTTACCTTTGGAAAAATTAATCTGGGGATGAGGGAGAGTTGGATGCTTTGTGGTAGGCAAAGAACACTGTTGCTTGGAAACATACAGGAGCATACATTATATAATAAATAAATCTTTTTGAATCCAGGAATCCAACCTCCTCAATTTCATGTGGAAAGGGAAATCTTCAATTGTTTTAGAACTGCCATTTTCAGAATTCCCAATTAATATGGAAGGATTTCTGTGAACTTCATTCCTAGCACATCTAGCACCAGATTCAGTAAAGTTTATGGCAGACCATTTGCAGGAGATATTCAAGTGCTGCAGTTTAAACCACCAGTTTGTCTCCTTTTAAGATAAAGCAAGGTTCTGTGTTACCTCCAACCTCTGCCTAACCCATCCAACAGTATCTTAAGGCAATAGTCACCCTCTGAGGACACATTTGGTGTGCTGGTGGGGGCTTTTAATATAAGTTGAAGTTGGGAGCTTTTCCCCTGCAGACATGCCACTGATACATTAGTCCAGTGGTGGCAAACCTATAGCAGACGTGCCAGATATAGCACGCAGAGCCCTCTCTGTGGGCACGCACACCGTCGCCCCAGCTCCGTCTCCCCCCATGGCCCCCACCTCAGCATCAGCCCTACCCCCCGGAGGAGTCACCCCCGGGTGTGGCCCACACAGAACAGCACAGCCAAGGATATGGCAGCCGGGCAGTAGGGACAAGTCTGCCTTTGCACTCTGTCGCACACAGATACTGCTGCGGGGCGCAGGCAGAAGGCATAGCTGCCATGGTGCTGCTGGGCTGTCTGGGCGATCTGCAGTGGGCCGTGGAAGCGGTGGGTGACCCAGCGGGCGGGGCGGGTTTGGGGCACTCGGTCTCTAAAACGGTGTTTGCCATCACTGCATTAGTCTAAGACTGTATGGATACTGCTAGCCCCCATGGCTTCCACACAATGTTAATCAAGTGGATAGATGAAAGTCTGAAACAGGAGCTTGTTTGGTCATTAAGGAAACGAATGGGAAGATTATACAGAAACATGTGAACTGTCCTGTACCTGCCACTGTCTCCCTAATGGGCTTTTCACACTTCCTTAAATCTGTTGCTGGGTTTGATGGTCTTATTAGCGCCTAGACTTATATACTGCTTCATAGTGCTCTTGTAGCACTCTTTTAAGAGGTTTACAGAGTCAGCATATTGCCCCCAACAAGCTGGCTCCTCATTTTACTGACCTTGGAGGGATGGAAGGCTGAGTCAACCTTGAGCCGGTCAGGATCGAGCACCTGGCAGTAGGCAGAGTTAGCCTGCAATACTGCATTCTAATCATTGCACAACCACCGCTAAATAAACCTGTCTTTTGAACTCCATTGCCTGGAAGCCTAACATGCTAAAACCTTTTCCTGCAAAGGTGCAGAGACAGGTTTATTTAAAAATTTTATTTATTTATTTAGAATTGTTTTTTTTAAAAAGAGCCACAAATGGCTGTTCAATAAAGGAAATCCATATGTTTCAAAATAAAAATTGTGAATCAAGAAAACTGAATAGGCATTCTGGATATAACTGGATGTTGGGTTAAATTTTAGCTTAGTCAAGGAGTAATGAATGATGACCCCAAGCAAAACAATCTGTTTTTTTCTGTGCTCTCAAGTGATGAAATTCACCAACGTGGAAAACAGAAAAAAGCAATCCTTCTATTAAGATTGCTAAGCACATTGATTTGTGCTTTAAATTGTAAGCCGCCCTGAGTCTTCGGAGAAGGGCGGGATATAAATGGGATTTAAAAAAAAAAGATACTGTTGGATGGGTTAGATTGGCCAAGAGTGACTACTCTAAAGTTACTCTGTTTCATGTCTCAATCCAAGAGTTGTTATTTTTTCTGGAAAAATCCTCAGTATTTCCAAGATTCTCAGGAAATACAGATGATTATATATGCCTTGTCACCTTTCTTTGTCAATGATGTTTTTAAAGGATGTAAGTTTGGCATCTTTCAGCGAGTTTTCCTGATTTGCACATACACAGATAACTTCACTTCCATAGTAACATGGCAACACGTACTGGTTTCCTACTCTTCCTAGTTCAAATAGTTATGATTTAGAGCTGTTGAAACAAAAATTAAAAGCTATTGAGAGCTTGATGTTTTAAGCCAGATTAAAATTGGATTCGGACAGTGAAAAGGAGATTTGCAGACAGTATTTCAGCCAGGCAGAATTTCTTACCCATTGATAAAATTTCAATTTCTTTTTTGAAAGAAATGTGTATGTGTATGTATATGTGCATGTGTGTGTGTGTTTAAATTTATATGGCAGCCTAGACCGGCTCAGTCATCCTCTAGAACAGACATGTCAAACACAAGGCCCGGGGGCCAGATCAGGCCCGCAAAGTGGTTTCATGTGGCCCGCAAAGTCATCTTGGAAACAGTGAGGGAACAGCCCCCACTGCCTTGGCCCTGGCCCAGAGACCCTCCTCCTGCCAGAGACCCTCAGATCTGTCCCACTCCTGCCCAGGCCCCCATAAGCAACCTTGATGCGAACGATGTAGAGCTGGCCATGCCCACCCAGTAGGCCACGCCCACCCTGGCCATACCCACCCGGCCCCTTGAGGGCAACCACAATGCTGATGCGGCCCTCAATGAAATTGAGTTTGACACCCCTGCTCTAGAATGATATGTGGATTTCCTGAATGTCTTTGCTGTGGTTAATTCTGGATGCTGAGATCTTCCCATGTCGGTTGTGAAATGGTTCTCTATGGCAAAAGGAAGGGGAAAGAAGAAGGTGTGAATGAAATTTATTAGCTTCAGCAATCAACTTCTTTGAAAGTGATAGCTTTTCCATTTCTTCATATGACCCACAAGAGGCCTAAAAAGAAACATACGGAATGGCAGTACTGAATAGAAAAGTGTGTCTTGCTCTTTAGATGCTATTTATTCGGGCTTTTGTCAAGCAATCACTCTTCCTCATTTTCACCATTTTATGGTGGTTCAGGGATCGTTGTCTTCAATTTGTAAGCATCCTGTGTTTTCCCATCACTTCTGGATGACAAGATAAAATTGTTGCACAGAGTTTTATGAATTGGCAGCCCCAGGAACTATCATTCTAGAAATACATTGAACATAGATGGACTGCTGGTTGACCCCACAGATAGGAAAAACTTTCTAGTGGGATTAAATTGGCAGAGACAGGACTGCCTGACTGATGACAACGTGTTATAAATGAGAAGCTAAGCTTAATGTAGTGGCTTGCTGCAATAAATTTCATAATATTGCCTGTGGCCAGTTGAATGGTCATTTAATGGCAATTTGCCATTTCATTTTAAAAACTGTTAAGTGCTCTTTCCAGTTGGTCATGCATCATTTGGCTGATATAAAAGAAGCTTTTACAATTGGCATGGTTCTTGTATTTGTAGCAAGAACAGTTTTATGTGTGAGAGAGAGAGAGGAGAGAGAGAGAGAACACACTTTTGTTATAGTTTTATGTGATAAAGGTTAGCATCTGCAGCAGGAATTAATAGTGTGAAGTCCATAAGTGAAATTATGTTCAACGTGGCTTTTCAGTCCACCCTGTTCTAAACTGGTTGAATGATGAGTAAATAAGACATTTATGTATCATATTTAGTATAAAATGATTTATGCATTGTGATAACCTTAATTTAAATCATGCATTAAAATCTGAAATGAATATGACCTATCAAAAGAAAATGTTCACTCAAGTTTCAGTAACCATGAAAACATTGTTTTGTTTGTAGTCAGTTGTGCACTTCGCTGAAATAAGGTGGACAACAATTTATTTATTCATACATGTATGTTCTGTAGGTGTAAAACCATCTTTAAAATATTTAAAGTATTTCATGGTTTAAAACATGGAAGATACGTTGTTTTTGATTAATACTGCCCCTGAGATATCTAGGAACTGGCTGTTCTGTACCAGCCTGCTACTGGTCCTGCAGAAAAGGCAGGGACAACCCCTTTACAAACGGCAAGAGGCTGGAATTACGCCTGGCAAATTTATTCACATAAAACAGAGCAAGACAAGACACCAACCATAAAACACGAGCTAAGAAGCAGGAACAATCCAAGCAGTTGCCTTCAGCAAACCAGCCCTCCCACACATTCCCCTTAAATACAGTTCAGGGTGTGGCCTCTCTGTGCCTCCTTCCGAGGTGCCCCATTGCCTTCCTCTGTTTACTCCTGACTGACTGCCTCCTGCGTCGGGCGTCCTTGTACAGGGCCAGCTGTGGGTCACCTTCATCCATGCTGTCAGGCTCACACAGCTGGGTCTGCATTGTGACCAGATGAGAGGGGCCTTGCTGGGGGCTCTCATCAAGCTGTCCAATCCCCTCAGCAAGCTCTTCAACACCCCCCTCCTCCTCCTCTGAGTCGTCCGACCCAACTGCCAAACCCACAGGCTGACCCTGAATCACAACACTGGCCAACTTGCCGTAGCCAACTCACTATCAACTCGCCATGGTCAACTCACTGTGGCCAACATGCCATGAGACAACTCACTGCAGGACAATTCAACAATTTTATTTAATTATTTAATTTTTTTTTAATTCTACCATTTCTTTGATATTGTGTAACTTTTTTCCTGCAGCAAGTTGTCCCGTGGTGAGTTGGGTGTGGTGAATTGTCCTGTGGCGAGTTGGTTGTGGTGAGTTGGCCATGCCAAGCTGACTGTGGAGAATTGGCTGTGGTGAATTGTCCTAGAGGGCCCTCAGTCTGAAAATGTTAATGGACACAGAAAATACGGGATAGAAATTTCACAAAAATAGACATATTCTGGAAGTGACACATCAAAGCAATTTTAGACTGGTCCCCAATAGAAATTATAGGGCAGCAACACTTTGCCCAAATTAGCAGTTATAGGAAAAATAGTGGTTCCCTAAGGTGATGTAAAAGTAAAAAAAAAAACTCTTTTTTTCAATTGTATCTCCTCTTAGAAGTGTCATAAACCTGTAAACTCAGAAAACAATGATTGAAAACTCAAATAAAAGCATTTGCTAAAGAACTACACGTGGGAGCTAAACAAATTACCTAGCTGCACTCCATATATTACATTTGACAGCCACTAATGAAGGATTTAGTTGATAATGTGCAAAGATTGGACTGGAGGCCTGAGAGCTTTATGGTTTGTTTGTTTGTTTGTTTGTTTTTAAAGTTTAAAACAGCAGATCCATGTATTTTTTTTTAGGTCAGTCATCAAGAAAGTTGGTGGGGGGAAACTAACTACCTGCAGGCTGACTTTTCTTATTCAACAATTGATTTGAGTTTAATCTACTGACAAACCTAATTCGGGATTTACAATGATTAGCAAAGGTTTTTGACTCCTACCTGTGAACATTAGCAACAGTAGCACAATTCTCCTTGTCTGCCTCCCCAGATTATGCTGCTGAGATGAAAAAATGTTTGGAGGATAGCCAAGAGTACTAAAGTCTATTCAGTTTGCATAGTTACAACGAATAGCAATCAGTATTTTAGATTTCTTTGGCTCTGCCAGCCTACTCAAGCACATGGCTCTGGATGGTGGATCTTTGTAGTCTAGTAAAAAAAAAAAGAAAGAAAGTACCATTCCCGCAAAACTGAGATTTACCTGGCATTGGAGGCTTTCTTGGATTTGGCAACCTTATCTTAAAATAACCCTGGTATAATTCTGGGGGAATGAGTGGATTCTGTGATTGAGGTGGAAACTGTAAAGGCAGGAATCCTTATGTGAGAATAAAAAAAGCTTGCTCCAATCACTGGGGACCCATTCAGAGAAAATGGTGAATGAACTCTAGAGTCATTCTTTGCAAGGACTTTGCCAGACATGCAAAATTAGCTTCCCCCCACCCCCCCTCCAGCTTGTATTATTATCTCCTGGGCTTTTGTACACTAAGGAAATAGAACATGAAGAACTAATAAATCCGATTAAACTCTGACATTAATTCAGTAAATCACATAGCAGCAGTGTTTTTGCAATACTATGGATTTTTTTCGGTGACCTTACAAATTCTCTTCGGAGAAGAATTAAACCCTTTTCTTCTCATTTTATCTCTTTCCAGACATTTACAGCATGGTGTAACTCTCACCTCCGGAAGGCTGGCACCCAGATTGAGAACATAGAAGAAGATTTCCGAGATGGCCTGAAGCTCATGCTACTCCTGGAAGTTATATCAGGCGAGACCATTGTTTTGCAATAGTTAATGGGCTGGAGTGGAGAAACCTGTGCTTCAAGCTTTCCCTGTGGTACAAACGAAGAGCCAAGATAGCCATTGTTTGAATCAGTGTGTCCCATGTGCACACAGTTCACGTTGTGAAATTTATGGAGAAAAGGAACTCCAGAGAGGCAAATAAATGGGAATCTATTCATATCCAGTATTTATTACCAAATAATAATAATAAGAATAAGAATAATAAGAATAATAAGAATAAGAATAATAAGAATAAGTTGGAAGGGACCTTGGAGGTCATCTAGTCCAACCCCCTGCTAAGGCAGGAAACCCTATACCATTTCAGACAAATGGCTGTCCAGTCTCTTCTTAAAAACTTCCAGTGTTGGAGCATTCACAGCTTCTGGAGGCAGGTTGTTCCACTGATTAATTGTTCTAACGGTCAGAAAATTTCTCCTTAGTTCTAGGTTGCTTCTCTCCTTGCCTCATCAGCATCTCTCTGTTGTCAGGACATGAAGCATCCAAATACAAACTGGTGCCTTCTAGAGTGGTCAAGCCAGCCTGGGATATTGAGAACCACAATCCAGAATATCTGAACAGTGTCAGCTGGGGAAGGGTGTTTCAGCATTACTTATCCAGTCACAATGTACTTTCTCAGGGTTGGAAACCAAGTCAGTCAAAGCAATAGTGTCGCTTCACTTCCATATGTTTTCGTTGGGACACCTTTCCCACTTAATCTTCATTGTGCTGTCCTCCATAGCTACCTATACAGGTAGTCTTCGACTTACGACCACAATTGACCCCAGGATTTCTGTTGTTAAGTGATTTTTGTCCCATTTTACAGTCTTTCTTGCCACAGTTGTTAAGTGAATCATTGCGGTTGTTAAATTAGTAACACAGTTTGTTAGGTGAATCTGGCTTCCCCATTGACTTTGCTTGTCAGAAGTTTGCAAAAGGAGATCACATGACAGCAGGACCCTGCAACCATCATAAATAAGAAACAGTTGCCATGCATCCAAATTTTGATCACGGGACCGTGGGGCTGCTGCAACAGTCGTTAAGTGTGAAAAGCGGTCACAAGTCACTTTTTTCTGTGTCGTCGTAACTTCAAACAGTCGCTAAACGAAAGGTTGTAAGTTGAGGATTACCTGTATAGAACTTTGATTGCTCTTCTACAACCAAAGGCCTTGAAGAAAGCCACAAGTGGTCCTCCTTCCTCTGCAGAATTTAAAAGCAAAATGTGGAATGGTACATGTCCTGTGGCTTTCTTTGAAGTCTTCCAGAACCAGCTGAAATTGTCTCTGGCGTTATTTATTCCTGACTTGTTTATCTTGCTAGTGAAGTGCTCGCTCATGCAACGGGAAGGAGAGGAAAGCTAAGAGGAAGCAGTTTACAGACAGCGATAGGCAGAGGGCAAATAACCAACCCTTGGTGTTTTTATTTACAGAATTCTGCCATGGAATATATTTTCTTGATGTTGCATTCTCCTCTCTGTCTTCATCTCTTTGCCCTTATTGTGTTTCGTTTTGAATGTTGCCTTTCTCTGCAGTGCCTTCCAGGTTTTCTTTAGGACTCTGGCTTGAACAATTCTTTGCCTTTGACTATCCAGGAATTCTGGAAACTATAGTACCAACAAATCTAGGGGTTCACCGGTCAAGGAGAAAAGCTGATTATACATACTGTGCACAGCCAAAATCTTTCAAAACATTTTTTGCTGCGATTTAACATGGTGGTTTGCCCCATTATATGGCCTCTTAAAATCTCAATGATTCCCATTCCTCCCCCTCCCCCCCGTAGAAGCCCTTTTAAACATGTACAGTTGGCATGGGCTCTTGAAAGTGTAGGAGAAGCCCTGACTTTGTTGTGGCATCGTCTGGTAAAGATTACTGTGACTGCCAAAGGAGAGTCAGTTCGTTCTTGTCTGAAGGAAAGGCGGCTATTCTCCTGCTTCTTTGAACTTCAGGTTCAGTTGCTTTTGGCAACAGTTCAAAGTAAACACAGTTACAACGGCTGGACATGCCGTATTTTGGAAAGAAAGGACACATAACTGAAGAAAAGCAAGGGATTGTAGACTGAATCCTTTGCAAGAAACGAGATGCCATTTATCTCCCTCCAATTTTTTTTTTAACTATAAGGTTTATTGTTGCTGCTGTGTATGAATGATCTCTTGACATAAGATAGCCTTTGGGGAATGTCAAAGTAGAACATTGGAAATGTACAATAAAAATAATTAGAAGTAGCCCAAAAGGGGGAAAAATGATGTGATTCAAGCCCACCAGGTCCCAGAGGTTCTGCTTCAGATAAGGCTGTTTGCTCCTTTTTTGCCTGCCACTAGACCTAAAATCTCATGTTTGAAATTTTTTTTGCCCACCTCAGATGTAATTCATTGATCTGATATCTTTGGGATTACGGTGCGGATATATAAATTTGCAGAAGTAACTGTTAGCCACCAATTGATAGCCCTAACTCATTTGAGGGGGAAACGGTACAGTACAAGTCGGCTGCAATAAGCAGAGTAATCAGTTGGTATGTGGGAGGCAAAAAAAAAAATCCTTTTTGATGAGCAAAAAGAAACTAGAACTCTGATAAGCTGTGGTTTAGTAGAACAAAACCCAGAATGCTTTAGTTGTTCTGGGTTTCACATAAAACAAAATCCAGAAGTGACTAGGACAAGCTTGCCCTACCCTCCTCTGTGGTTCCCAGTACAGCAACCTTCAGCGTTTCCCAACCTTAGGAACTTGAAGATGCGTGGACTTCAACTCCCAGAATTCCCCAGCCAGCTATGCTGGCTGGGGAATTCTGGGAGTTGAAGTCCACGCATCTTCAAGTTCCTAAGGTTGGGAAACGCTGGCATACTTTACCAGCCTGCCCACTGCTCTTATTTTCCAGAGCCCTCCCTTCCTCATTTCTGCTCTGCCACCCCTGATATTGTTGCAGCACAGCACGTTTCCTGGGTCAGCCTGTCCCCAGATCTTCCCATGTTTCTCCTTAGCCATTAATGTCCTTGGCTGCTTCCCCCTCCTCCCTGACCCCAACTCCAAACCATTTGTGTCTGGATAAAAACAGCTTCATGTTGTTCTCTGCATGGGCCAAAACTCCTGAAGCGTGTATGTTTCCATTCAGGCATAGACCACCCATAGTCAGCTATTCCATGCACCAAACATTTTGCACATCTTTAGAAAAATAATAATAATCCCAATGAAAACTGCCATGACAACTTAGTTCTGCTTTTATTTACTTCTGTACATACTTCCAATTCCCCACTATGAAGATAATTGAGCACATTTGTTTAGGCACTTTATTCTGTCTGGGCTAAACCCTTAGAAACAATATCCACACTGAATGTCATACTGTACAGGGGGGGAAAGCATTATTGCTTTTAGGACCTATGTATTGAAATACATATTAGGGAAAATCATGAGGTCAGTCCTTCTGAAAATACCACTTTGGAATAAGAGGCAATTGTATACTTAAATATTCCCTATATAAAGTGTTCTCCCTTTTATTTTTATTCGTTTTGTAATTTACTTCATTTACATAGTTATAGGGACGCGGTGGCTCAGTGGGTTAGGACGCTGAGCTTGTTGATCAGAAGATCGGCAGTTTGGCGGGTTGAATCCCGAGTGCCGCATAGCAGAGTGAGCGCCTGTTACTTGTCCCAGCTTCTGCCAACCTAGCAGTTCGAAAGCACGTAAAAATGCAAGTAGAAAAATAGGGACCACTACAGTGGGAAGGTAACAGCGTTCCGTGCGCCTTTGGTGTCTAGTCATGCCGGCCACATGACCACGGAGACGTCCTTGGACAAGCGCTGGCTCTTCGGCTTTGAAATGGAGATGAGCACCGGCCCCTAGAGTTGAAAACGACTAGCACGCATGTGCAGGGGAACCTTTACCTTTACATAGTTATAAACCTTACACTATACATTATATTGCTTTGCTACAGTATTGATTATATTGATTAATAGAATACTGAGTAAACATCATCACTGTAATATTTAGATAATTTAGACCATTTAGGATTCAAAACAAGAAAGAAATATCAATATTAATTATGATTTCAAATGTTAATAAGCATAAAATTATTTGGCTTTTTCATCCAGAATTGAATACAATATTAAGAAAACACTGCATGCTGTATCAAAATATTTGTTGTACAATAAAGGTTTTGATCTCAACTTACTATTAAGATCTCCACTGTTGGAAAAGGAAAAGAGAAAAAATAAACAAAGCAAATTTGAAAACAGATTAATGTCATTCCTGCTTGTGACCATGGTATGATTATTTTAGTTTATTGCTCCCCAAAGGGCTGCTTAGTATGTGTATAACTTGTCACTTGAGGGAAATAGTCAAATACATGATCCCCCTATATGAGTAAGTGGTACTATCAGGTATTTATAAAATTATGACTGTAGACAAATCCTAATGGATCAGGAGAGAAGCAGCTGTTTTCTTTGTGTGGTATATGAATTCTTGGTAGAGGTGAAATGAAGGATTTCATTTAAAAAAAATAATAATCATGTCTTCTTTTCTCAACCTGACTAGGTGAACGTTTGGCTAAACCGGAAAGAGGCAAAATGCGAGTACACAAAATCTCAAATGTGAACAAAGCTCTGGATTTTATTGCTAGCAAAGGAGTCAAGCTGGTCTCCATTGGAGCTGAAGGTAAGCAGCGTGCACTTCAAGCAGAAACTGGACAGTAGCAATAATGAACCTGCTTTTATTTGATACATATTTAATATTAGATACATTGCTAGAAAGTAATGTATTTGCTTAACGCATTCTTTGCATCGGTCGTCACACAAAAAGAAACTATAGCCCAACATACCAAAAACCCACTGCAAAAGAGCCTTGGTGGAGCAGTGGGCTAATGCCTCCTTAAGTAACACCAGCTGCCTGCAATTAGTGCAGGTTCGCATCCCACCAGGCTCAAGGTTGACTCAGCCTTCCATCCTTCCGAGGTAGGTAAAATGAGGACCCAGATTGTTGGGGGCAATTAAGCTGACTTTGTAATAATGCCGCTTGGGGGTGTGTGTGTGTGAAAGCCCTAATAAGCAGGTATATACATAGAATGAAGGCTACTGCTAAGTTTGTAAGCCGCCCTGAGTCTTCGGAGAAGGGCGGGATATAAATGGAATTAAAATTAAAAAAATAAAATAAATAAATAAATAAAAGACAAACTAGAAACAAAAATTAAAATAAGCAAGAAAATGGTAAGAGGACACCTGTCTGACCTTGACGAATATAAATCACTGGACCCGACAGATTATATCCCAGAGTTATGAAAGAGCTGGCAGATGCTATCTCAGAACCGTTGCACCATATCTTTCATAAATCCTGGAGCACCGGGGAAGTACCTGAGGATTGGAGAAGGGCTGATGTGGTTCCCATTTTCAAGAAAAAAAGGTGGACCCAGGAAACTACAGACCAATCAGTCTAATATCAATACCTGGGAAGATCCTAGAAATCAAAAAACAGATCTGCAAATAACTAGAAGCAAACAAAGCTATAACTATTAGCCAGCACAGGTTTGTTAAAAACAGATCATGCCAAACCAATCTACATCCACATGGAGAGAAGTAAGCAGTGGGATACCACAAGATTCTGTCTTAGGCCTAGTAGTCTTCAATATCTTTATAAATGACTTAGATGAGGAAATTGAAAGGGAACTCACAAAATTTGCTTCATCACTGGAGATTTTTAAGAAGAGGCTAGACAGTCACTTGTCTGAGATGGTATATAGGTTCTTCTGCTTGAGCAGTGGACTGACTAGAAGACCTCCAAGGTCCCTTCCAGCTTCTATTCTATTCTATTCTATTCTATTCTATTCTATTCTATTCTATTCTATTCTATTCTATTCCTATTCCTATTCCTATTCCTATTCCTTTCTATGACTTCACTCAATTAAGGAGTCTTAGAATAGCTGGAAGCAGTTTTTGGCTTCTATCCATCCATTCATTCACTGGTTACATTCATTTGTATCCTGCCCAGTCACCAAGAACCAGGTATATGGATATATGCTCTCTGTGTTCCTTCTAATGGATTATTATCCTGTCTCATTATCTTCGATTTGGGGGAAGGAAGACAAAAGAAAGAGTCCTATGCCTTTGTTCATCTTAGGGGAAAAATTGCTCATAGATTCTCTAATCCAAGAACATGATGAGCCAAATTGTTTTCTTAAACATCACAAACCTTCCCCCAAAATACTAGAGTGAAACAATGTTATGCATGATTTAAGATCTCGGAGTCCTAGTGGACAATAACTTAAATATGAGCCAGCAGTGTGCTGCAGCTGCCAAAAAAGCCAACACAGTGCTAGGCTGCATTAACAGAGGGATAGAATCAAGATCACGTGAAGTACTAATACCACTTTACAATGCCTTAGTAAGGCCACACCTGGAATACTACATCCAGTTTTGGTTACCACGATGTAAAAAAGATGTCGAGACTCTAGAAAGAGTACAGAGAAGAGCAACAAAGATGATTGGGGGACTGGAGGCTAAAACATATAGGGAACGGTTGCTGGAATTGGGAATGTGTAGTTTAATGAAGAGAAGGGTGAGGGGTGACATGATAGCAGTGTTCCAATATCTCAGGGGCCGCCACAAAGAAGAGGGAGCCAAGCTATTCTCCAAGACACCTGAAAGCAGGACAAGAAGCAACGGATGGAAACTAGTCAAGGAGAGAAGCAACCTAGAACTAAGGAGAAACTTCCTGACAGTTAGAACAATTAATCGGTGCAGCAACTTGCCTCCAGAAGTGGTGAATGCTCCAACACTGGAAGTTTTTAAGAAGAGACTGGCCAGCCATTTGTCTGAAATGGTATAGGGTTTCCTGCCTTAGCAGGGGGTTGGACTAGATGACCTCCAAGGTCCCTTCCAACTTATTCTTCTTCTTCTTCTTCTTCTTCTTCTTCTTCTTCTTCTTCTTCTTCTTCTTCTTCTTCTTCTTCTTCTTATTATTATTATTATTATTATTATTATTATTATTATTATTACAGCTTGTTATGCAATATTATGCATGATTACAACTTGATATATCTGAGTAAGTGGAAGGAAAGGAGCAGTCTCTGAAAATGCACAATGTGCAATAGAATAGACAGCATTTCAAAGTTAAAGATCCCTGATATCACTTGACTACAAGTGATATCATCACTAATCATTTCCCAATCATCATCTTGGCTCCAGAATGTCCAAGGAGCTATATCGGAAGTTTGGAAAAACAAGAGAAGACACTGGAATTCTATATTGATACTAGATTGGCAATGCTAACATTTCTTCTTCTTGTTGTTGTTAGCTGCGAAGTCGTGTCCGACCCATCACGACCCCATGGACAATGTTCCTCCAGGCCTTCCTGTCCTCTACCATCTTCTGGAGTCCATTTAAGCTCACGCCTACTGCTTCAGTGACTCCATCCAGCCACCTCATTCTCTGTCATCCCCTTCTTCTCTTGCCCTCAACCTTTCCCAGCATTAGGCTCTTCTCCAGTGAGTCCTTCCTTCTCATTAGGTGGCCAAAGTATTTGAGTTTCAACTTCAGGATCTGGCCTTCTAAAGAGCAGTCAGGGTTGATCTCCTCTAGGACTGACCGGTTTGATCACCTTGCAGTCCAAGGGACTCGCAGGAGTCTTCTCCAGCACCAGAGTTCAAAGGCCTCAATTCTTTGGTGCTCAGCCTTTCTTATGGTCCACCTTTCACTGCCATACATCGCAACTGGGAAGGCCATAGCCTTGACTATAAGCACTTTTGTTGACAGGGTGATGTCTCTGCTTTTTAGTGTGCTGTCTAGATTTGCCATGGCTTTCCTCCCAAGGAGCAAGCGTCTTTTAATTTCTTGGCTACAGTCCCCATCTTCAGTGATATTGGAGCCTAGGAAAATAAAATCTGTCACTACCTCCATTTCTTCCCCATCTTTTTGCCAGGAATTGAGAGGGCCGGATGCCATGATCTTGGTTTTCTTAATGTTAAGTTTCAACCCAACTTTTGCACTCTCCTTCTTCACCTGCAACAAGAGGCTCTTTAGTTCTTCTTCACTTTCTGCCATTAGAGTGGTATCATCTGCATATCTTAGGTTGTTGATGTTTCTCCCAGCAATCTTAATTCCAACTTTTGATTCATCTAGCCCTGCCTTTCTCATGATGTGCTCTGCATATAAATTAAATAGGCAGGGCGACAGTATACAGCCTTGCCGGACTCCTTTCCCAATTTTGAACCAATCAGTGGTTCTGTGTCCAGTTCTCACTGTTGCTTCTTGGCCCACATATAGGTTTCTCAAGAGACAAATAAGATGGTCTGGTACTCCCATCTCTTTAAGAACTTGCCACAGTTTGTTGTGATCCACACAATCAAAGGCTTTAGCATAGTCAATGAAGCAGAAGTAGATGTTTTTCTGGAACTCCCTAGCTTTCTCCATGATCCAGCGTATGTTGGCAATTTGATCTCTAGTTCCTCTGCCTCTTCGAAATCCTGCCTGTGCTTCTGGTAGTTCTCGATCCACATACTGCTGGAGTCTAGCTTGTAGGATTTTAAGCATAACTTTACTAGCATGTGAAATGAGTGCAATGGTGCGATAGCTTGAACATTCTTTGGCGCTGCCTTTCTTTGGAATTGGAATGTAAACTGATCTTTTCCAATCCTGTGGCCACTGTTGAGTTTTCCAAATTTGCTGGCAAATTGAGTGTAGCACTTTTACTGCATCGTCTTTTAAGATTTTGAATAGCTCAGCTGGAATACTGTCACCTCTACTAGCTTTGTTGTTGCTCAGTTTTTCTAAGGCCCACTTCGCTTCACATTCTAGGATGTCTGACTCGAGGTCAGTGACCACCTCATCATGGTTATCAGGGACGTTAAGCTCATTCTTGTATAGTTCTTCTGTGTAATTTTGCCACCTCTTCTTAATCTCTTCTGCCTCTGTAAGGCCCCTGCCATTATCATGCCCATTTTTGCATGAAATGTTCCCTTCATCTCTCCAATTTTCTTGAAGAGATGTCTGGTCCTCCCTATTCTATTGTTTTTTTCCTATTTCTTTGCATTTTTCATTTAAGAAGGCATTCTTATCTCTTCTAGCTATTCTCTGGAATTCTGCATTCAATTGGGCGTATCTTTCTTTTTCTCCCTTGCCTTTTTCTTTTAAATTCCCATTTATATCCCGCCCTTCTCCGAAGACTCAGGGCGGCTTACAATCTAAGCACAAAACAATGTGCTTAGCAATAGCCTTCATTCTATGTATATGCCTGCTTATTAAGGCTTTTGCCCCCCCCCAAGCGGCATTATTAAAAAGTCAGCTTATTGCCCCCAACAATCTGGGTCCTCATTTTACCTACCTCGGAAGGATGGAAGGCTGAGTCAACCTTGAGCCTGGTGGGATGCGAACCTGCACTAATTGCAGGCAGCTGGTGTTACTTAAGGAGGCATTAGCCCACTGCTCCACCAAGGCTCTTTTGCTTCCCTCCTTTCCTCAGCTATTTGCAAAGCTTCCTCAGACAGCCATTTTGCTTTCTTGCATTTCTTTTTCTTTGGGATGGTTTTAGTTGCTACCTCTTGTACAGTGTTGCGAAACTCTGTCCATAGTTCTTCAGGCACTCTGTCTATCAGATCTAATTCCTTAAATTTATTTGTCACCTCTACTGTATATTCAATCGGGATATGATTTACTTCATACCTGAGTGGTGCTTTTCCCTACTTTCTTCAGTTTAAGCCTAAACTTTGCAACAAGAAGCTCATGGTCTGAGCCACAGTCAGCTCCTGGTCTTGTTTTTACTGACTGTATAGAGCTTCTCCATCTTTGGCTGCAGAGCACATAGTCAATCTGATTTCTGTGTTGACCGTCTGGTGATGTCCATGTGTAGAGCCGTCTCTTGGGTTGTTGGAAAAGAGTGTTTGCTATGACCATCGTATTCTCTTGACAAAATTCTGTCAGCCTGTGCCCTGCTTCATTTTGTACTCCAAGGCCAACCTTGCCTGTTATTCCGGTTATCTTTTGGCTTCCTACTTTAGCATTCCAATCCCCCATGATGATAAGGACATCATTTTTTGGTGTTAGTTCTATAAGGTGCTGTAGGCCTTCATAGAACTGGTCAATTTCATCCTCTTCAACACCGGTGATTGGGGCATAGACTTGGACTACTGTGATATTGAATGGTTTGCCTTGGATTCGAACTGAGATCATTCTGTCATTTTGAGGATTGTATCCCAGTATTGCTTTTCCTACTCTTTTATTGACTATGAAGGCTACTCCATTTCTTCTGAGGGATTCTTGCCCGCAGTAGTATACCTGATGGTCATCTGAATTAAATTCACCCATTCCTGACAATTTTAGTTCGCTGATTCCTAAGATGTCGATGTTCAGTCTTGTCATCTCTTGTTTGACAATGTCCAGCTTTCCTTGATTCATGGATCTTACATTCCAGGTTCCTATGGAAAAACAAATCTTTACAGCATCGGACTTTCCTTTTACCACCAGATACATCCACAGCTGAGTGTTCTTTCGGCTTTGGCCCAGTCGCTTCATTCTTTTTGGCGCTACTGGACCGAGATGCCCTACGCACAGTCATCATGCGCTTGTGACCTCCCGGTTGGACTACTGCAACGCTCTCTACATGGGGCTGCCCTTGAGGACCACTCGGAGGCTTCAGTTGGTGCAGAATGCAGCCGCACGAGTTGTGATGGGGGTTTCCTGATACTCCTATGTAACACCTCTGCTCCGTGAGCTGCATTGGCTTCCGGTTGCCCTCCGGGTGAGATTCAAGGTGCTGGTGATGACCTATAAAGCCCTAACTGGCTTGGGTCCGGGATATTTGAGGGAACACCTGCTGCCGGCATCAAGCTCCCTTCGTCCTGTGCGCTCCCACAGGGAGGGCCTTCTCAGGGTACCGCCGGCAAAAGATTGCCGGCGGGTAACACCCAGGGGGAGGGCCTTCTCTGTGGGTGCGCCTGCCCTTTGGAACCAGCTGCCCGTAGAGCTCAGGACTGCCCCTGACCTTCGTTCATTCCGCCGGGACCTGAAGACCTGGCTCTTTGAGCTTTCTGGCCAGGACTGAGAATTTTAATTGTAATTTTATTTTAATTGGGTTTTAATTGGAGTTTAATAGGGGTTTTATTTTATTCAAGGACTAAATTTAATTATTTTAACTGTTCTTAACTTTTGTAATTTGTATTGTTATTGTAAATTCCTTGTGAACCGCCCTGAGTCCTATGGGAGAAGGGCGGTATATAAGTCCAATAAACATAAACAAACTAGCCCTCTGCTCTTCCCCAGTAGCATATTGGACACCTTCCGACCTGAGGGGCTCATCTTCCAGCATCATATCGTTCTGCCTTTTGATACTGTCCATAGGGTTCTCATGGCAAAGATACTGGAGTGGGTTGCCATTTCCTTCTCCAGTGGATCACGTTTTGTCAGAACTCTCTGCTATGACCTGTCCGTCTTGGGTGGCCCTGCACAGCATAGCTCATAGCTTCATTGAATTACGCAAGCCCCTTCGCCACAACAAGCAGTAATCCATGAAGGGGTAACATTTCTTACTGTGGCGTAAAATGGAAACTGTAAGGAAGAGACACTGACATTTGGGACAATTTTTAAAAATTGTATTTATACAAGGGAAATCATAAATAGTGAAATTATTGTTTTTATTGGCTAAATTAAAGGCACCTTTATATAGTTTACAGTACTGTTCATATTCTGCAAATTCTGCAGGTTCAAGAAAGCATTCCCTTTAGTTGCTTATACTTAGTAATGGAGCTTTTTAATCCAAAGTAAATTCTTATCAATGGCACAAAAATAGTCCACATTTTGTAATAAAATAAACTGCAACATAGAGTGTAAACACATTTTCATTCTCTTTTGATGCATTTCCATCATATTTCCTGTTTACATATGAAATAACTTCATAAATCCTCTTTGAAATACTGATGCAAAAAAAAAAAATATCCCGTGATCCTCCTATGTAAAAACAAGGAGATATCAGAGTTAAAACAGGGCTATACATATTAATGCCTTTTGGAGTCCTTTTAAAGAACCCAGTTTTATTATGAACATTCAGTGGCTATTTTCCTTTTGAAACAACTGAGCACCAAAGGGGATGGAAATTGTACCTTTATTTGTATATTCTGTTCACAAAGACTTATTGTAGTAAAACCAATTATATGGAAATATACTCACTAGAGCAGAACACTTGGTTTCTTCTTTCCAGCTGTTCCTGTTCTTCAAACAACAGTCTGTATCTTTTCACAGGCCGAATGCAGATCTATCTGAACATTTTTCCTTGTTGAGTGTGCTGTGAACAGCACTCTGAGATCGTGAGAAAGGAGAGTGACAACTGTTCTCGAATTCACACCTGAGATATTTTTGCTTGACTTTTTAAGGATCCTTCGCACAAGTTTTCACTATTACTTCTTGGAGAATTAATATCATCATCCTTAGTCTTTAGTCCGTACTTCATGTCTCTGTCAACTCCTTTTTCTTTTAATGGAGAAGCTTCATAAAGCGTGAAAGATGCAGAACAGAATCTCAATTCTCCATTGGTATGAACCTCCCAAAAGGGCCCCATTGATTTTGGAGGAAAGGGGGTGGTGGTCCATCAGCTGTACTAAAGGTTGTTTACTACCCACATCTCTTCTATTCCCTACCCCGAAGACCTTTAAGAACTATTAGCCTTTTCTTTGTTATATCAGAATTCTGGAATTTCAAGATAAAACAGATTCTCTCCATGCTTAACCCCTGCAACAGAATGAGTGTTTTGCATATGAACATATCTTCGCATTTGATATACAGATATATTCCTGACACCAGGGTGACAACATTGGTTTTGTGGCGGAGAACAAGACATACAAGATAGTTACCAACTTTAGCAAATAAAATCCAAACTGTTGCTCCCTAGCAACAGTTCTTTTATTCATGAATCTGTCTTAAAGATTTCTTTGTCACTTAGCACATTTTTATTGTTGCAAAATTGTGGAATATTGAAATGAGGTGATAGAATCTGACAGGATCACATTTTGGATGCAAGTTGTTAACCCTCACTGTTTCCTTCAGAATTTGTTTTTAATTATTTCCGCTGCTGCTGCTACTGCCCAGTCATAGATAATACAGAGAACTAAACTAACATTTGAATGAAGACTTCTATTGGCATAATTGTTAATCAGTCCTGCTGTCCATTATGAATTTGCTGCCTTACTTCTCTTGGAATGCTTTTGGACTGTTGGTTGACTTTGTTTGTCACACACTAAAGCCAGATGTTTAGACTGGATTTGGCATTCTTATCTACTTATTGAGTCATTCCCAAGGACGTAGGATAGGCAGCTGTTGATATTTGATAGTGTTAAATGTTAAACAAGGTATAGTTGCAAGATGTAAGCTGTTCCAATAAAGCTGCCTTTTGCAACTGACTGATGATGGATGAATTTGTCAATGCTGACAGTGTTCAGATTGTGCTCTAATTGTTTGGGATTACACCCAAGGGAACCTATTACTATTGATACTACCTTTGCTTTCTTTTGTTATTGTTGTTATGGTTCATTGCATAGTCTGCCAGATGTTCAGACTGGATTTGGCATTTTTGTCTACCTATTGAATCCTTTCCAGCGACCTGGGATAGGCAGATGTGGATATTTGGTGGTATTGTTATGGTTTGTCACACAGCAAGATGTTCAGACTGGACTTTCTGAAATTTACATCTCACCATATTTTTATGGGAGAGATACTCTTTGTCTGACTCCTCGAATGTGATCTGTCTAGTATGGTTGAACCTCTGGCATAGCTCTCATCTTCCTCAGAGCATGCAAGGCCCACAACCACATCAAGGTAGTGCCTCACTGGGAGTATTATTAGTATCAGTATCATCATCATTATCATCATCATCATTATTATTCCTGAATTAGGAGCTTTATGCATCTGCTGTTAACAGTGACATGATTCATTGAGTGACTCCTTCAGCTGATCTAGGCAATTATTTTGAACATCTCAAAACAATAGTGTCTGTCTGCTAGGCAGGTGGACACCTTAACGCTCTTTAATATAGCATAAGGTGTTATTTGGATTGGGGTGGACTTGATAGACCTTTTTCATGTAAGAAAGTAATCAAGTTTGAATTAATTAAAAGAATTAACACCTCTCTCAATTAAACTGAAAAGTTTTGTTTCTTATCACATTACACAGTTTGATGCAAAAATATCTGTTATATCCCAAACTGTATATTGAATGACTACATAAATAAATTCAGTGACTTTATCACCTGCATTTCATTTCTTCACTCTTACTCTCTCTGTTCTACCATCCATAGCAACAGTGGGTTTCTATATATTCCTTTCTCAGGGCAATACTCCATGAATCTCATTAATGATCCAGGAAATCTTACGCAATAATACATAGATGAGTCTTTAAGAAACCACAAGATTCTATTGTTTTGCTGTAAAGAAGGATATACCTGCTTCTCTATGGAGTTCTAGGTGGAGCAGAAATGTTAATGGAAGTGCCAGTATTTTATTGTTAATTTTCAGCTGTAGTGTCACAACTATTAGAGGAACTGACTAGCTGATATCCTGGGGGAAAACCAAGATATGATGGGAATCTCTGAGCATTAGATTGGCCAGAAAGACAATCTAATTTCTTTCTCTTGACTACCCTCAAGATTCTTCTACCAGTTAATAGAAACTAAACTTCCTTTTAAATGGTGATGTGGACACTGGCATTGTGTAACGCCAGTAAACAACCAGCCTATTTCTAAATAATGCAAATTGTGAAAGGGGGCTAATGGTACCAAACCAAATCATATTTTTATTTTTATTTTTATTTTATTTAAAGAGTTTTACAAAAACAAGATTTTACAATATATCCCCAAATCCCCCCCACCCCAAACCCGCCCACTTCCCCCCCACTTCCCAGAGCTAAATACAGGATTATAGTTATAATAATCATATTCTAAATAAAAATTATACATAATATACAATTAACCAAATTCATAATGTGCTTTAACTCCCCTTTAACATAAATACATACAAAGTACCAACACTAAGATCAATAACAATATCCCTCTAAAATCTACTCATAAGCTAAATGGAACTTTTTAGTCCCATATTTATTCTGAATATAATCTATCCATCTCCTCCAAACTGAAATATATCTTTCCTGTGAATGATCTTTCAAGTAAGCAGAAATCTTAGACATTTCTGCAAGATTCGAAACTTTAAACACCCATTCTTCTATAGTAGGCAAACTATCCTTCTTCCAATATTGTCCCACCAGTAACCGTGCTGCTGTTATCATATTCAACATCAAATTGGTTTCTTTAACATCACAATCTACAACAATACCCAATAAAAACAATTGTGGAGAAAACTTTATCTTTCTCTTAAAAATCTTTTGAATGTTTCACCAAATTTTAATCCAAAAAGCTTTTATATTTCTACAAGTCCACCACATATGAAAATAGGTGGCTTCTAAACTACCACACCTCCAACATTTAGACTGTAAGTTAGGATACATGTTAGACAACTTCTTGGGATCCAGATGCCATCTATAAAACATTTTATAAAAATTTTCTCTTAAGTTTTGAGCCTGAGTAAATTTAACATTTCTGACCAAAATTATCTCCCAAGTATCCAGCGAAATTGGTTCCTGGATATTTTGTGCCCACTTTATCATACAGTCTTTAACCAGTTCCGTTTCCAAATCCAATTCAATTAAAGCATTATATATCCTCTTTATATGTGCACAATTTAAGTCTCTAATTTGTTTTACTAAATTTTGCTCTATAATTGTGATGCCAACCTTTTGATCTAACTTCCACCTAGCTTTCAATTGGGTATATTGAAACCAAGAGTAACTTATATTTTTTAAACATTGAATGAGCCCAACTGCTGTTTCTGGTTTTAAAAAAACAAGTTCTCATGCCAACACTCTGAAAGCAGGATGTACTAAAACTTAAACTGTAAAGTGTCTTGAGCAGTCAAACAGGAAGGCATCATATGCATCAGTCAAATAAATAAATGGAAAGATATTAAAAAGAAAACCAGACAGCTCAAATTAGACCAGAGAAGCAATATGCATTCAGAGGAGTTTGATATTTTTCTCCTCGGCGGATGATTTCTGATCTTCACCGTAAGTCCAGAGAGTATTTATGTACCCTCTGCCCCTCTTCTTATCATAGGTTTCAGGGGGGTGTCTAGTTCTGTTGTTGGATTAATAGTTTTTTTTTAAGAACATGCTTATTTATTTCTGGTTGTTCAACTGTTACATTTCTTTTTTACAGAGATTGTTGATGGGAATGCAAAAATGACCCTTGGCATGATTTGGACCATCATCCTTCGTTTTGCCATTCAGGATATCTCAGTAGAAGGTAAATCCTAACAGGTTCTTATCTCTTTCAATGATAGTTATGATGGGGAAGAGTTTGTATGTTATGATTTGCCTCAAGGGAAAGAACATGAAACCTAGACTCTGAATGAAGGATACTTGCACGTCAGTGAGAAGTTAGTGTTTCTGCTTGATTAATTGCACAGAGCTACTTGAAAGTTGCTGATTCTATTTACAAAATGCAGAGTTAAGGAATTCCAAGTTTGCATTCCCTGACTTTGGCATAAGAGTGGTGGACGTAGGCTGACAGCTTTCATGATATTGTAGACCCAGGCTTCTCTTTATTGTTAGGGAACCTGCCTAGGCATTAAGATCTGCAGGGGAGGCAAAGTTCTTTTTCAAAGAACTTTTCTGCCTGTCCACACTTTGGAATTCGCTTCCTTAGGAGTCTCGGTTAGTTTAGCTTTCTGAAAGAGCTTCAAGAGGCACCTCTTCGGTTTGGCCTTTTTATTCATTTATTATTATTTCACACTCGGTTCATCTTTGTAACTATTAGGCTAGGTTAATAATTTTGAACTGATTTGCTTTATATGCGGCAGCATATTGACAGTATTAATAAAAAGAGGGGAGGATCTGATCTCAGGGCTGAGTCTGCATAGCTCTTAGATGTGAGAGCACTAAATATTAATTAGAGGGCTGGGAAGTTGAAAACAGCTCTAGAAAAAAACAGTAACAAGTTAATTCCACATTATTGTCCAGAAAACTACATGAGCACGTTCACATAGTCACTGAGTATTTACTTTTGACAGAAAGGAAATTTGACTTTATCTCTCTGTATTATTTTACTCAACTGAGTGCTTTTAGAAAAAGTTGAAAGAATAGCATTCCAGATTTATAATCTTATTTTTGAATAAAGTTTAAAGAAACTTCAAAGAAAGAGCATTTCAAATGAATACTGTGCTATGGAAATGCAGCATCAACAGCGGTTGCCTCAGCTGCTACTTTCTTTTTCATTTTCGGGTGCCAACTGCCAAAAACATCATAAACTCTCAGTGAAGGAAAGGGGTATGGGAAAAATACCAGTGACTGTATTTTAAATTCTTTAAACAAGGCTGGTGTACCTTAAATATTTAATACTGAAAGCTATATTTGGTTAAGGCATCAGGCTAGAAACCAGGCTTAGGCATGGAAGCCAGCTCAGCTGGGTGGTTTTGAACCAGTTACTCATTCTCTTCCCAAGCTACCTCACAGGGTGGTTGTTTTGAAAATAGGAGTAGGAAGGAATATTGGACATGTTTGCCACCTTGGGTTGTCTATAAAAAAATAATGAAGGATGGATGTAAATAGAAATAAATAAACACGAACCTTTATTTTAAAAAATTAAATGCTGCAATCTCTTAGTCACTAAAATAATATAACGCACATAATCAAATTGATCGTTAGGACTCTTCTAAAGCTTGTACCTCATTATCATAACTTTTAGGTTGAGTAAATTCTTATTTTTTTATTGCTAAGTTTAGTTTGTATTTTATTATTAGGGTCATTATTATTAATTAAAATTTGCCATGGCCGTCTAATGCAGAAGACTCAGGGCTGCTTACTTTTACTTTACTTCTACTATTTTACTCTGGGCTTTCAATATAAAACTGGTTCTTGGGAGATTCAGAAGTGCATTTGGAAGGTGCCATCCAGGTTCTCCTCAGTGACTTTAAAGGTCAGAATGGTTAAGGAAAACTTGGAACTAATGCTTTTACCTTTTGTTCTGTAGAGACATCTGCGAAAGAAGGGCTTTTGCTGTGGTGCCAGAGGAAAACTGCCCCTTACAAAAACGTGAACATCCAGAACTTCCATATTAGGTAAAGAGCATTAAGAGCAGTTCCCTGAAAATATTACTTTTCTAATATGTCACATATCCCAATCGCACAGCCAGTGCCTGTCCCAAGTTGGAGAAAAATCTCATTTAAAAGATTTGGATGCTGCATAATGCTCAGCTCAGCTGTCCTCAAACCTTATGCTAAGAACATTCACAATTAACATCACTACTTAGATGGAGGAGGATGGAGTGTTTGTGCTTTGAACCTACCTGCCAGTTCAGGATTTGAGGGCCAGAATTGGCTAAAGGTTTCTTACTTTGTTACCATGGCATCAGACACATCTTCAGGACTGGGATTTCTGTCAAACAATGTGGCATTGATGCAACATAATTTTTTCCCCTTTTTACATGTGTGTGACAATAACCCTACGAAATAGTTGGACCAAGTATCACAACAATACAATGCTGCTTTCATAATTTGTTTTTCGCTGACCCATATGCAATTCCCCCTGGTAATGTTAAAATGCTGAAGCTTTTTTTTAAAAAACTTGTATCCAGCCAAAACAAGATAAAGATAGGACCGGTTCAGACTATATTCCCACTTTGCTAAACTAAAGGTTGCCAAGATAAAAATGAATGCTGGGCTCATCTTTCTTTCCTCATCATTTCATCTGTTGTTAACCTAAACAACAGTTCTTTGTTATACTTGAAACATGAAGGCAGTGTCGCTTCATGTTGGTTTATTCAACATGCAAATGGAAAACTAATGTTATGCTGTGGTTTAGCAAACTATGGAGAGATGATGAAAATAACTTTTATAGGATTTAACTATGTACAATGACATGTAAAATGGCTTTTGCATTACTTACAAAGTAATTCATGCAGACTAATGGGTTGAGGAACCAAGGAAGAGAATGTAGTGCTACTGCTATTTTTCCCCCCTCCTTGCCCTACCGAGGCTTCACTCAGATAACACATTCATTTTAAAAAACACATTTCTCTAGCAGACTTGTTTCTACCTATGTTTCTGTATACTTCAGCACTGAAAAGTTTAAGCGATAAAGCTAGGCCTGAGTTGATCATTAACTTTGGTTGATTACAGCAGTCCAGGCAATGGAGACAAGATGGAAGCAATGCATCATGTTCTAATGACAATGTTTGTGTATTTACGTTCTCTACTGCTCTCTTCCTTCTGAGCCACTGAAATACAGTTAATAAAAACAACTGTCAAAAATCAATAAAGAAGAAGAATGAAAAGGAATATTATACCGTGAAGCCCAGCAAGAGATGCTGATATCCTTATTCTTTCCCTCTCACCTCAGTTCTGTTAAAGAAACTATATTTCATTCATTTGAAGAAAATAGCTCTTGTCGTGTGTCATACTGTATTCCTTTTTATATCTAACTGGAATTGATTATATGACAAACTGGAATCATTATTTGCCAAAATCTGACAATAGAAAGGGCAAACAACAATTTAACATTATTTTACTGGATATATCCATTAGTGATTGATAAAACAATATACCTTCTTTATTTTTACCAGGTCCTTCTAAATATGAAACTGGTTGACTTTTCAAAAATGCTTATGAATAGAAATTTTGATTAAATCCAAATACAATTAATCTCTAGATGGCCGACTTGTTTTTTTCCCATGTGTTGGCCCCACAGTTTGAATTGTCCCTGATTGTTGGTTGTGCTGACTCAGATGAAAAGAATTGTAAGTTAATAGCATTTGTAATTTTGGAAGATGCCATCCAAATCAACTATATTTTCTCTGCCCAATTGTATGCACAGGGAACACTGTTGATTTAGACTTTCTTCAGTTTGCTTTCTTGAAGAATATAACTAATTCTGTTTTGTCTCTTTTATAGTTGGAAGGATGGTCTTGGTTTTTGTGCGTTGATTCACCGACATCGTCCAGAACTTATCGACTATGGAAAACTAAGAAAGGTACTGTGTTATGTTTTGAGATGTCTCAGGTTCATAGATCCCAAAAGAATAAAACCTTTGGATAATATTACCTAAGATGAAATAGATTCTCTGAAAGCTCAGATATATTGATTTGAGGCAGTCTTTTTTGACCTGGTATTCTCCAAATGTGTTGGATTGACTCCCAGAGCACATGTGGAAGGCAGCAGTTTGGAAAAGGAAGTAGTTATATGCTGATGAAGATCTAGATTAACAGCAGATTGGCAGTTCCTTGGCCTTCAGAATTCTAACTCAGGTTAATTCAAATGCTTGTTTTGATTTGCAAAAGTTAGAAGGATAGCAATTGGTGACATTTCAATAATGTTTAACATGCATTTGTACAAATGTGTATTTAGTGTATTTAAACCTCCTAATACAGTTAAATGGACTTTTCAGGAGGAAAACATGGCTGCTAAAGCTGAATATCTATTACATCTGATTTGGTTCAATTCACAGATTATACATAATTACACCAAAGATGTAAATTCAGTCAACTGTTGAAATTATTGTTGATATAATTGGATTTATCCATGATTTCGGGAAGGTGTCTGAAGGGAAAATATGTCCACTTAACTGAGGTCTGATAAATCACTGTGATTATAATGCTTGTTAAATAGTGGCCAGCTCCAATTTAAATCCTATTGCCCATTCTGACTATACATTTTGATACCCATTTATCAGTAAGTTCGAAAAATGCTTTTCCTCAACTGTTACTAAGTTAAAAGAAATGGAGATATTTCAGATAACAGGTTATATATGTTAGAAAAGAATAAAATAGTATATTGGAAAATCAAGTTAATCTAATCTATCTTTGCTTAACCTTTATAAAAGGAGGAACAATTTAAACAAAAATGCAGTGATTGTATGTTTGCTCCAAATGTTATCTATAATATAATTAGTAGTTAACTAAAATGGATGCTTCAGCAGCTTTTTAAAAGGTTCTTTTTGTTCCTTGAACATTGTTATATTGAGTTCCCCAAATTAAGGGCAAAAGGATTTCATTTTCCTCTTTTAGAAGAAATGTCTTAATTGTCAGCTCCTAGAATGTTCTTCTTCATAGAAGGGTGTTTATGAATCTACCTATGCAAATCGTGCAAAGTCCTCCTGTTTCCCCCCTCTTTCTTTAAATGTGAAAATAGCAGAGTTAATGGCAAGACGATGTCATCTGTTTCTTGCAGTTTACATAGCCTGAATTGAGATCTATGTATGCCTATTTATTTGTACGTGACAGTCAAGATTAGCATAAAATAAAAAGAAAAACCCATGTTAATCCATACTATAGGCAAAACCAAACATCAAAAGTATACATTTTTGTCAAGTATCAAAATAAGAAATGGTTATGACCACACCAGATTCCAACCTTCACTCAACAATATGCCCTCTCCCTGTGCTAAGTGAAATAAATAGACCTTAATTGTTTTCCTGAAACCTACAAGAGTAGGAACAGTGTGAGTCTCCATTGGAAGGGAATTCCACAAGCAATGGGGGTATCAGTCAAAATGCCTATTCCCGAAGTTAAATCAAATGATAATCTTGAATGTGCAGGACTTGAAGAGAGTTGACTTTATTTGACTATTAGATGATTATGTGAGAAAGCAGGGCCACCGAAAACCATCCTCATCCATCAGAGAGGTTACAAGAAAGTTAAAAGCATAGCAATCCTCTCTATATACGACAGTAATACAAATTACTATTAAAATACTCAAAAAGCTAAATAAAAAAATGTGCCTGTAGGTTATTTATAAACTGGAGAAAATAAAAAGTAGACTTTCCTGAAGAAATATGCTAGATAAGACCATTGTCCTTTAGTTAAATTTGTTTTCTCTGTTTTCTTTGAGCTAGCTGATCTAGCTTTTCAATGAAATATACTATGCAACTGATGGTTATTGAAGTATTTTCTTGTATTATGTGTTTACTGCTAATAAAACCATTCTTTTTCTTAGGATGATCCTCTTACAAATCTGAATACAGCTTTTGATGTGGCTGAAAGATACCTAGATATTCCAAAGATGTTGGATGCAGAAGGTATAGTAAAATCCGATTTTGTTTCCCTTCTCTTCCTCCCACTCCGCCCAAAGATTCCTCAAAATGCCTTCATGTATTTACTAGAACTTTTGGGTTCTTACAGATCATTCCTTCCTTATCACATATTTAGACACATTTAGACCAGACCAAGCTCTGATATATCTACAGCAACCACAATCTTAAAATATTGGTCTAATTTTTGGATCCTGCACAATAACTAATGCCATTTGATTAATAGGATAACAGAGAAAACATCTGTGTGTATCAGTAGGAGCAGCACAGATTTGGGACTTTCTAACGTCCTTCATGATTTTGTTCCAGTCATGAGATCCAGTCATGGTCATTAGCTCCATGTAGTAGCAAAATAATGTCAGCTGGGCTAGGACAAATAATAGTAAAGTGGAGTTAGCGCTTTCTTTCACTCGTCCCTAGTGTGCTTTTTGAGCCTCAGTAATAGCTGCACACCTTTCTTTGGCTAACTCAGTGTTCCACCTTGGGCAAACAAGTTGAATTCTCAACAAACAGTGATATGATAGCAATCTACAATACATAAAGAGAAAATAGAACAAAGGACTAGTCATCCTTCATTGACTTTTGCCTTTTTAAATAGTTTATCTTGACATTTTATTTCTTAGGCCACTGTCCTTTAAATGGTTCAGTATAACCTTCTGTTCTTGGATATCTGCTCTAGAATACTGACGTTAAATATTCATTTTTGCTGTGTTGTCCCTTCCTGTATTTTAGAAATCAACACTGGCAACTAAATTCTAGTTTTATCATTGCCTTTGTTTTTCAGGCCCTTTACACTGCCTTTTTTTTTAACCTTAAAGTTTGGGAGAACATTTTATTGTTTGCCTAGGCTCTCTCTAGTTGTTTCTTTCTATCTAGGTCATGAATTTTGAGAACTGTTTCTAGAGTGGATCTTAGCTATATACAGAAGCTTAGGACATACTCTGCAGGATGTGACTGCCAGCCTGTCCACTGTTTAATTTGCTTAATCCGTCTCTAATTTGGTATTCTTAAGATATCTCAGAACTACATCTCCCAGAATTCTCCAGTTATCAGGTCATTGGCTGAGGGGTTCGGGGAGTTGTAGATCAAAATACTAGGAGGCACCACTTTGGGGACAATCAAAATTAAACAATTATTTAATGTTCAACTTTATGCCCTGCAAGTAGTTTTAGTTGAGATTCCCAAGACTCCATGCTCTTATACAGAGAGCCTCTGGACTTGCTATCTCAAGGTAAAAAGAAATTCTTTATCCAATAAAACTCTTAGAAAAAAAAATGAGTGGTTAGACTCACATCAAACTTTTTTTCCTTGTTGTGCTCTAGAGATTACCTTTCATTCCTTGTCTTCCCCTTCAAAGCAGCAAGGAGATACTGTGAAAAACATTAACATTTGCCTGAAAAATGATCAGCACCTACTCCTATAATCCGTTTGATCTAGTGGTTAAAACACCAGGCTAGAAATCAGGAGACTGTGAGTTCAAGTCCCATCTTAGCCATGAAAGCCAGCTGGGTGATTTTGAGCCAGTCACTCTCTGTCCGCCCAACTCATTTCACAGGATTGTTGCGGGGAAAATAGGAGGAGGAAGATATGGTAGATATGTTCACCAACTTAAGTTATTTGTAAAAATCATAAAAGTGGGACACAAGTAAATACAATAGTGATAAATAGTAATAACTCCTTATCAAATGCTCGGAACACTCAGGCCAACAGCAGATAAAAATACTTCACAAGTTTTGGGTGGAGAGACAATAGCAGTTTCATTTAGATAAGATTAGATAACCTTTATTGTCGTTTTTTTACTGTGGGCACACTGGCACACATAAATGAAATTCTGTTGCCTGCTCTCAAAAAGTGTACACATACATAATACACCTATAAACATGCTATATACAACATATGTATATACCGACACCCTTACATATACAGTAAATGCATGTAAATATTAATCACTGTCCATCTTGAATATATAGCAGAAAGAGGAAGCTTGAGAGTTCTCAAGGTTAATCCTGTATGGGACAAAACTGTGACTGAATCTGGATGTCATACAGTAATCATCTAGAGCAGACATGTCAAACACAAGGCCCGGGGGCCAGATCCGGCCCGTGAAGTGGTTTCATGTGGCCCGCGAAGCCATCCTGGAAACAGTGAGGGAACGGCCCCCACTGCCTTGGCCCTGGCCCAGAGACCCTCCTTCTGCCAGAGACCCTCAGATCTGTCCCACTCCCGCCCAGGCCCCCTTAGGCACCCTTGATGCGAATGATGTAGAGCTGGCCACGCCCACCCAAGTAGGCCATACGCACTCTAGCCACGCCCACCCAGTAGGCCACGCCCACCCTGGCCATACCCCCCTGGCCCCCTGAGGGCAACCGCAATGCTGATGCGGCCCTCAATGAAATTGAGTTTGACACCCCTGATCTAGAGGTTATACGCTCCATCTTTTTGCTGACCTAATAGACACTCATCCTTTTGGAAGTGCTAATCTGCACATTTTTCAAAACGCTTTTTTTTAAAGCAGGGGAAAAGAAGCAGGGATAACTGCCCTTCAACATAGGAGAACCTTCTCCTCAGTACACCCAAAGAAGCTTTTGTTAAAAACGTGCTGGGGCTAAAAAGTAATTCCACTCTTCACTTGGTCCCCCCTCATAACCTCACTTTTCTCACTTCCCCTAAGTTAAGATGCTCTTTAACTTCAGGTTTTCTTTGACAGACATTGTTGGAACAGCCCGTCCCGACGAGAAGGCCATCATGACCTATGTTTCTAGCTTCTACCACGCCTTCTCAGGAGCCCAGAAGGTATCACAGGATTCCAAGCTCCTTCCACACAGTGCACCTGATCCTCTTGCTAATGTTCAAGCCTCGTTCTTGCTCTCTCTTTTCTCTATCTCTGTTTTTCTCTCTCTTTCTCTTTCCTATCCAGCTACGGGCATCTTTGTTATTATTATTTGAGAGCAGTGTTGTCTTAGTGGTACTCCAAGTGTATAGCAATTTGGGAGTGCACATTAATCAAATACAGTTCTACAGTCAGTGATGCAATGCCAAGCCATTCTCCATATAGGTCTTGAAAGCACTAGGAACTCTCCCTTGACCAACTCAGTGCAACCATTTCTCCTGAGGTGAGCTTCAGGAACACTTAACTTTGACCAGGAAAATAAATAAATGGGCTTCTGCAAAAATGTTTTTTTTTATCCACGATGCCTCAGCAAATACAGCTTTGTGAATGAAATACTGTAGAAGTTGACAAATAGCCATCATGTCACTTTGTGCAGAATTGTTTTGCTGACGTCAGAAGACCTTACCCTTTCAAAAGAAATTGTAACAGGGTAGTTCTACTTGTTTTGTAAAACTGCACAGTCTTCCAAAGCCTGAATTTCCTAGATAATTGTGTGTGCATTCTTCTCTTTTAATCCCCTGAAATGTTGCTCATTCCCCAAGTAAGAACTTGACACTGAAGATTATAATTTAATGAATCAATTGTTCCTCGTTGTCTCATAGTTTGTTCTGGATCAAAGGGGTTGTGCAGTACTACTCACATTCGCTTAGAAGTAAATTTGACTGAATTCAGTAAGAACTAATCCTGAATAACTGCAATGAACTGCAGTATAAATAAGAAACTGCTGTTTCATGTCAGGTGCACGGATGATTTAGTATCAAGATTCAGGCTGACAGATGCTCCCCATCATTTAGAAGGCACAGATGTGTACTGGCTATAAGAGCATGAAAACAGAAATTTGGAAAATTAATTGTACAATTCCAAGCAAAGATGTAGCATGAAAGTGGATTAGATAAGCTTGCCTTTCTCAGTTTGAACTTGCAAACTACTTCAAAAGTTATTAAAAACCCACATGAAATTCAACTCAGGGAGCAATAGGTAGAAGAGTCACCAAATTCCCCTTAAAGGTTTGGGAAATATTTGCAAAATAATTCTGGATTAAATGGGCTTGAGCTTTACAAAATATGTATGTTCTTAAACATACATGTATATTCCAAATCTTATAGGAATTCCAACAGTTTCATCAACCTGGTGACTGTCAAACCTGTTGAACTGTTTTGAACTCAACTTTAAAATAGGTCTCACTTTTGATTTGAGAGATATATGTCTTCTAAAGCAGAAGCAAATTTAAAACATTTGTTATTGTATTTCAAACCTTCCAAATGATTAAATACTTTCAGTATGAAATACATTTCCAGAATTCCCCTATGATATCACTGATCTTGTAATTGTGTTCAGTCTTACCATTTCTTGGATAGCAATCCAATATCCAATCTGATTATGTGGCATAGTTGATTTATGATATTTCTATATTGGGCAAGGGATTGATCTACAGCTTTTTTGCTGCACATTTCTCTCCCCCCCCCACCCTTCTGCAGTTACAAACATGAGATTTCTGGAGATTGGGTGAATTTCATAAGATGACATTAAGGGCTGATCTCTCTGACCAGAAGAATCACACAGTGCATGTAGTCCATTTCCACGAGTGGTTGGCAATAACCACTCTTTAAGGATAACCACCTTGGCAACAACTCTCTCTTTAAAGAAAGTTAACATGTTGGAGAAAAAGCAAGACTTCTTTGGTTTGATATAGTAAGGCTTAGTAAGAGAGTAGTTCTGTTTATCAGGAATATTCATGATAGCCATGCAACTCTGAAGATACACTGTTTTAGAAGGGAGTGCGGGCAATATTTCCCAAGATATAGTTTGGCTCTAATTTGCCAAACGGTTTATTCACTCAAAAGAGGGCTATAGCTATCAAGGTATTTCATGAACGCCTTAAGTTTAATAAACAAATAACTCATCCAAAGAAATTATAATCTTGTTTTACTTTGATAGATCTACTTTATACCAGGAGTTGGTTTCCTAGAAATTTAATTTTGTGGGCTGAATATACTGACTGTGGAGGTGTGTAAAAAACAAAAACAAAATGAAGTTCAGTAGTGTCATGTAAAACTGACAGGTGGTGATAACAGGTTCCTGGAGTCCACAAAGCCAATTCTGCCAGTCACATTCTGATTCAAATTCCCAGCACTCCGCATGGAAATCTGTTTGGCCTGTCCTGCAATGCATGATGGGAAGTTTTCCCCCTCTCTTATCACCCATGACTGTTTTATTTTATTCTGTGTGCTGCTTCTTACTTTATCCTTTCAACCTCTTCTCCTTCTTTGCACAGATATTATAGGCACGCTAAGGCCGGATGAGAAGGCCATTATGACCTATGTTTCATGTTACTACCACGCCTTCTCAGGTGCGCAGAAGGTGAGCCTTTACTCCTAACCACTCCCTCCTCCTTCTCCTATTACCTGCCCATCAAATTTAGAGAAAAATATTATAAACACTGTCATTTTGAGCTCTAAAATTATCATTCTTAATATCTTGGGGATTAAAAAAAAGACCATTAACTTTGCTGAGCCCTCTGTTTCTTTCTTGCAACATAGAAGATCTCTGCTTTTTCCTGGACATAGTTTCCTGTCTACAGCTTCTAGGCTGTATTAACACTAATCCAAATTAAGGAAACTTTACAAAGTTCATGTCTTCTCCAACTGGGAAGTTTCCTCTAAGTCTCACTTTTCCCTGCAAGGTTTAGAATCCCTTGCAGCCTCTTAAACCTGATTGTTCTTCAAGACTGATATAGCCAGTGCTTTTTTTGTAAAAGAAAAAGGTGCCGGAACTCACACATGTCATACAACCCGCCTTGCCTACCCTACAAGGTGCCATCCAAAAAAGGTGCCGGAACTCCGTTCTGAGCGTTCTATGAGAAAAAAAGCCCTGGATATAGCGCTAGTCTACTATTTACAGTAGTGAAACTGTTGGGGGTGTTTAAAAAGGCCAGTTTACAGGTGTTTTAGTAGTGTGGCTATAACTACCATTGCATTAGACAGTTGAGCCCCTGATGCAAGTAGAGCTCAGCCACAGTTCTTCTTTTTAGATGTTTTGCAAGTGCAACAACACAGACTTCAGTGTGGAGTGAAATGCCCAATTAAACATGTACAGAGGAGTCCTTTTTAAACTTCCAATGTTTTTTTCTTCTAAAACATGGTTTCATCTCAAACTGAATCTTTGTCCCGGTTCTTGTGGAGGATAAATTAGAAATATCCCTTAAATGGAAGGAACCATGACTCGTTTTTCCTGAGAGAGGGGCAGAACGAACAGACAAACTTTGGCAGAAAAATGTTAAAAGGAGCAAGGATGAGCAGAGCCGTCATTCTGAGTTTGCCCTCCCAGGTTATTGTTTTGGTATCTATATTGAAAAAAACTGTAAATGAATGCCATGGTTTATGATTTGTTTCCTGTAGTGAAAAAAAAAGCCAGCCGTTCCAAACGTTTTATTCCTGTTTTTTGTTCAATAAGCAAGAGGATTCCATTGCTATTGGCTATACATACGAATAGTAGAGCTATAGATTCCAGCTTATTTACAATTGTAGACATAAACTTGCTCTTTAGAATATATGTAATCATAAAAAAGCAAAATCCCCTCTCTCCTGTTGATAGTGCTTTAATATCAATGTGATCAGAACATGCCTATTATGGATCCCCCCAAAACAACTTTTTTTTAAAAGAAGAGAAATGTGTCCAGTTTGCCAGATCCACCCTCAGCAAAAGACTTCTCAGGAGTCATTCTGAAAGTCCTCCACATTAGATATTCTTCCAGGGTGAGGAGAAAACTCTAAGGCCACCTTAATACTTAAATGCAGTTTTAAGTCCTGTCCTATTTTGCTTTCCCAAACCTGGAACTCACCTTTTATGTGCTGGAAACCCTTCATTGGAGTGAAGAATTTACACTCCAACACACTTGGAGGGCAACTAGTTTGAGTACAGCTGTATTAATATCTAGTCCTAAGGCTAGATTGAATTACTCCACTTTCTGCATACTCCTCCTTTTTCTTGCTTATCCTTGCTTCCACCCCTTTGTCTTCTTCTGCCACTCACTGGTGTTCCCGGCATTATTTTTTACTCTGTGTCGTTTGTGATGTTTTCTTATCCTTTCAGCTTTTTGTTTTGTTTTTAAATCCTCTATAAACATCTCGCCATTGTTTTTTTTCCATGCCATACTAGCTAGCTGCTCTTCCCTTGACTTTTTTGTACTCGGGCACAGCCTGTATTTGCTTTCTACTGATTGTGTGCAGTTTGTAGAAATACAACAGCTTATGTGTGTCATTCAGAATTGGCATTAATGCATTTATCCATACCTGAGTATAAGCTACCAAGGGGAAAGCAGCCTTTAGTCCGTGTACTTATAGCTTCGTATTGGATCCTTGTGCTCACTTGAGGACAGTTGTTGTGAGGCTTAATCTTACTCACTGTACAAGGCAATCTTAGAAACTTCACCCTAACTTTCTATTATGTAATCTTCTTATAATAACAATTAGCACGCACATTTTTATTTTTTTTCCAAATTAATTAACAAGCCTATATGGTTTTGAGGTTTGCATTAAAATAAAATATGATAAACTAAGTTGAAAGTACAGAGCCAGTTCATGGGTAGGTGATCAGTTGCATTAGTTTCTGATTGAGTTGTTTCTAGTAGTAGCTCATTGTCACCTTGGAATTGATGGAATCGGGCAAAAAGTGATTATTTAGAGCAGCGTTTCCCAACCTTAGGAACTTGAAGATGCGTGGACTTCAACACCCAGAATTCCCCAGCCAGCTATGCTGGCTGGGGAATTCTGGGAGTTGAAGTCCACGCATCTTCAAGTTCCTAAGGTTGGGAAACGCTGATTTAGAGAATATACTTTGCAGAAGGATGTTACTGATAGATCTTCTTAATTTGTGCAGATATGTGTGTGTTTTAAAAGAACACATTTCACTCATTCTCCTTTTAATATGAAAAAAGTTTAGTTTGAGAGAAAATGGGATATAAATCTTCAGATTTTCAAACACCTGTGTTACCAGTTTACTTATCTTCAACTTTTCTAAAGCTGTTTCAGTGTTTAAGAGACAACATGGATTATAAATACAACATGCTTAGAATGGTGCAGAAAACTTTGCTTAGTTCTGCTTGAGACTGATGGAAAATCCTCTTCTGTAAATACCGTACTCTGAAATGTAACAAAAGGCAGAGTATACATCAACATATACAGAGTTGGTTTTTAAACTTACCATATTTACAATTAAAGAGTTTTGTTTGAATACATAGATTCAGTTTCATTTCTTTGGAAAGTGGCAATTTGATAGAAGTTTTTCAGCAGGTTTCAATATGTTAGCTGAAACCCTTGTCAGTATATAAATAGAAATCTATACTTTTTACTACTCATTTTAAATAACAATTCGGTATTTCATTTCTTTAAGTCATAGGTGAGCACAACTGTTAAAATAATGTTTCCATCCGCCAATGATTAGATCCTATGTTTAGCTGCAGTTAACATTGTTATCCATCTTGTTAGAAAGCTTTCCTCAGTCAGAAGGTATTTCTCATGGAACAAACAACTGGTGAAAAGTTTATTAAAATTAATTGATTGATATCAGCCTCCCCCAATCTGATAGCCATGAGAGGAATTGGACAAAACCATGAGTTGGATGGGGACAGTGGAAGTTGAAGTCTAACAAGTTAACTATGTTCACATAACATTTATTTATTTATTTATTTATTATTTTAATTCCATTTATATCCCGCCCTTCTCCGAAGACTCAGGGCAGCTTACAAGCTTAGCAGTAGCCTTCATTCTATGTATATACCTGCTTATTAGGGCTTTCGCCCTACCCCCCAAGCAGTATTATTACAAAGTCAGCTTAATTGCCCCCAACAATCTGGGTCCTCATTTTACCTACCTCGGAAGGATGGAAGGCTGAGTCAACCTTGAGCCTGGTGGGACACGAACCTGCACTAATTGCAGGCAGCTGGTGTTACATGATGAGTCTGGCCCAAATCATAAGTAACTGTCTTACCTGGAATTGGTTATCAGTCAAAACAGAATTATTGGCTGACTTAGTTATATCAGAAACCAGTCACTTTGGGTAGAATTCTCTACACCTTTGTGTAGTGGATAGACTTGTGTTCCCTGTTTTAACATTTCACAAAAATTGTGGTTACTGACAAACTCATGCTTCCTGTTTTGTTTCACAGAAAGCCCCAGACCAAGTAAATGATGTAAAAGTGGGAGTGGGGATGGAAAGCCTTAAGTTTCACATCCCCACCATCTACCTGCAAGAAAGTGGTAAAATGAAGAAATACACAGTCACTCTAACTTCTCCCTTTTGTGTCTTAGGACTGGAAGTGAGGATTCAAGTTTGCTTTCTTTCAGAATCTCAAATAATGCAAAGATCCTTGGTTTAGTTGAAGGCTTAGCCCACTGGTTAACATTAGGTACACAAGAGGCACAATCAGGATGAATCTGACTCAGAAATGGCCTGGCTATAGGGTGTGCATGACATCTTGGGTCTTTCATTGGCTTTGGAATGGGATAACTCGCTGTGGTTGACTCGCCTTGGCTGACTCGCATGGCTCCCTCATCAGGGGACAGTTCAATACAGGATAATTCAAGAGGAGGATAAAAGGGACTCCACGCTCTGGCTCACCCCAGCCTCAAGTACTTCTGACTTGAGAAGGTTCAAACCTAAAGCAAAACAAGGCCCACTGCAATTCACTTGTCCCTCTCTTGAGTTATCCTTGGCGAGTTGACTGTGGCAAGACGGCTGGGGTGAGTTGGCCAGGACGAGTTGGCCTAGACCGCATTGGCTTGGTTAAGGGTCTCTCAAACTATGACCATTTTAGAGGGGATTGGGGTGGGGAGGCTGGCCTCAAGGATTTGGTTCCTCTGAAGCTTTTTCTTCTCTTAGCCAGCAGGGCTAATTCACAGTGAGTGTGTAGTGTTTGGGTGCAGGCCTAGGAGCACAAGGTTATCTTTTCAGGCTCCACCCTCATTCTTGAGTAGGTGATTTACTGTGATGTCACTCCATTTCTCATTCAGATTTCTCATTACTGCTACCAGCTCTGAAGGGGAGGTCACATGATCAACTTTCTTCTTCTTTCATTCTGTTATACTGAGTCACAGGTACAGGGTCCCTGCCTGTCATGATAAGTGTGTGTGTGTGTGTGTGTGTGTGTGTGTGTGTGTGTGTGTAGGATTGCTTTTCCTTCATTTGATTTGTATGTGTGTATGGGGATGGGGGGTGTTATCTGAGTGTTTCTCTAAATATACACTTGCTATGGTCAGTTTGCTTCTTTTCCTCCCCAACTGCTTCTAACTTTCATAACTCTAAGTGCATGAGCATTTTTAATTGCTAAATTGGTACTTATACCATGTTTTTAATACTTTACTTTGTGGATTTCTGGAAATGAAGCCTTTTAACTCAGCTTTAGTATTTTTTACATTTCCTAAACAGATGGATGTAATAACATTGACTTTCACTTATGGATTAACTTAGGAGCAAACTGCATTCTGCAGTAACCATGTTTATTCTGTATTTTCTTGATGTGATAATGAAGCAAAGAGGTGAGCAAAACTTGTAAAATCTGCAGCTCTCAGAGGCACTGCAATCTGGCATCTTTCAGAGATTCTGTGGATGAGTCTTTGTCCAAGCTATTCTCATTCTTAGCTCATTAATTAAAATAATTAAAAAACTGGACAATGATCCAGAAAAATGGTGCATTCTAATGAGTGAAATTTTAGGACAAACGTAGCTTGGAAGAAAACTTTTTACCGCCAAAATACAGTAAAAAAAATACAGTTGAAAAAAACCCTTCAAAATAATTGGATCCTTAATAGAGAAAACAATCAGTTCACATAAAGTCCATAGATCAGTATTTTTCACTCTGTATTATACATATACAGTACAATATATTTTATGATCAGTTAATGTGAAGAAGTGAATTTTATAACACAGAAAGCTAATTTCTATCTTCCTGAACCAGTGCCTCAAGAATATAGCTACTTACAGCTGGAATTTTAACCTCCTGCTTAATTAAAATGGTTAAAAGTATTTGCATGAGCCAAAGCACAGTGTTCTGTAAACAGCTGAGAATTTAATTACTGTATGTTATGTGACATAACTAAAACTTATTTAATAACAACAACAATAATAATAATCTGTTCATAACAATGTGAAGTCACAGCTGCCAATTCTTTAGCTAGTGATGGCCTTCATACACATCAAGATCTTCCCAAGAACCTAGGATGTCACAATGCATCAGTGTAGTATATGTGAAGATCAAAGTAGTATGGCCTTTTACAATTGACAGCTATTATTATTATTATTGACTGACTAAAAAGCTTAAAATCATAAAAGTTTCAGTGTTCAGAAAACAGTACTGTACTGCACTTTAATTAGAAGATGCAGATCACATATGCAAAATAATAAAGCAATGATGACCTATAAAGCCCTAAATGGCATGGGCCCGGATTATCTAAGGGAGCACCTGCTGCCAGCGTCAATTTCCCATCGTCCTGTGCACTCCCACAGGGAGGGCCTCCTCAGGGTACCACCGGTCAAGGATTGCCAACGAGTGATCCTCAGGGGGAGGGCGTTCTCTGTGGGTGCGCCTGCCCTATGGAATCAACTGCCAACGGAACTCCGGACTGCCCCCGACCTTCGTTCATTTCGCCGGGACCTAAAAACCTGGCTCTTTGAGCTATCTGGTCTGGACTGAGGGGTTTAATGTTTTTAAATTGTGATTTTAATTTTGCGGCTAGACTTAATTTAATTTAATTTTAATTTTATATTGTATTGTTTGTAAATTTTGCCTTGTAAACCGCCCTGAGTCCTTTGGGAGTAGGGCGGTATATAAACCGAATAAATAAATAAATAAATAAATAAATAAATAAATAAATAAATAAATAAAATTAAAGGATATAATCTAATGAATAAAGACTGCAGAATATAGTTTTTTAGGGTAACATTTTTATTAGGGCTCTTTTAAACCCAGGGCACACCCACTTCCTAGAGAAAAAGCAAGACAATTTTTTGCTGTTTTGTTGATCTTTTCTGATATCAAATACTTTGCACCAACTTGGTTGTCAGGATCAGAGGAGATTTAAAATAACTGACTATACTTTGTACAGAGTATGGTATGGATGCTACCTCTTTAATTTGGGGTGATATAGCTATTTATTTTAAGATAGATATTTGTTCATTTTGAGTACTATTATTTATTATTTTTTTCTTTGCCTCTTCCCTAATTTTTTTTTTAAAGCAAAAGCTTAGTTCTCTGCCATTGGTAGCCCACTATAATAATCTAAAGAAGTTTTGGGACACTTTGGAACAAAACTTGGACTTTTGTCATTTATTTTGGCCATTGTGATAAGATACAGAAGTTGAAACATGCTAGAGATTTGGGGTCACTGTTTGCTTAGCAACCAGTAAAACCCACAAGAATGACAAGACAGTTACAAAACAGTTGCTCTCGTTTTTAAAATAAAATTATTGTCAAGTGAAATTTTGGAAATAATTCAGTTGAAATAATATTGCGGCATAGATAGCTCCTGACCATCGGCATTTTGCTGGGTGTAAAAAAGGACAAGTGATGTCACATGTTATGAGAGCATCATTTGCATCATTTGCCTGATGACCATATGACTCACGTGGCATCATTATATGGTTTGCGCCAAATGCCGATCCTCATAATAATTGTTTTTAACTGGGGTCTGAATTCAGAGCTTATTGCTTTTCTTCCTCTTCCTTCCATTGGTTACTTCAGGCCCTTTTATCTTTGATTATTTGGTTTTAAAGGATGGGGGAAAAACACACTGCTTCAGGTTGGACAAGTTCACATTCAAATTGAAATTCTCAAAATGTGCCTCTTGCCCTAATCTCCCAGCAGCAGTGGTACTAAAGAATTCTTGAAATATTAAAAAAAATGGGACAAGTAACATTCTTTTAGAAATGGATTGGACTTTCTCTTATACTGAAATAGGAAGAAACATGGAACATCTTTGTTAATGATAGCATTTTTTCCCCCTCTTGTTCTCTTTCTCTCTTGTTAACAGGCTGAAACAGCAGCCAATCGTATCTGCAAAGTGCTGGCTGTGAATCAAGAGAATGAACATCTAATGGAAGACTATGAGAAGTTGGCCAGTGATGTAGGTAGCCTTGCTTTCCATTTCTTTGGTATAGCCAGGAGAGTTCTTTTAGAACAGTTTAATTTACTGGAGTGGAGCAGCAAACGTGCGAGGAAGGAAGAAACGGAGGAGCATTGTTATTTACAGCATGCTATTTTTATTATTAAGGGACGCGGTGGCTCAGTGGGTTAGGATGCTGAGCTTGTCGATCAGAAGGTCAGCAGTTTGGCTGGTTGAATCCCGAGTGCCACGTAACAGAGTGAGCGCCTGTTACTCATCCCAGCTTCTGCTAACCTAGCAGTTCGAAAGCACGTAAAAATGCAAGTAGAAAAATAGGGACCACTACGGTGGGAAGGTAACAGCGTTCCGTGCGCCTTTGGCATCTAGTCATGCCGGCCACATGACCACGGAGACGTCCTCGGACAAGCGCTGGCTCTTCGGCTTTGAAACGGAGATGAGCACCGGCCCCTAGAGTCAGAAACGACTAGCACGCATGTGCGGGGGAACCTTTACCTTTACCTATTTTTATTATTTAGTAGCTTTATATGGCCGCCTATTCCAGCTCTGGGCAGCGAACAATATTTTAAAAAGCTAAAGACATATAGAGTAAACATAAAACATCCAACAAGCAGGAAAAATCGTAAAAACACTAGTCCAACATTCAACATAATCAGAAGATGGGCTCTGTAAACCCAGGGTCCCAGGCTTCAGAACAGAGCCAAGTCTTCAAGGTCTTTGAGCAGGGCAACAGCAGCAGGACCAAACTTATCTCCAAAGGGATGATATTCTAGAATGCAGAGCCCATGAAAGAAAAAGCTCTCCTCTCAGCCCTATCAGCCAACACACCGTTGGGATCTGAAGCATGCTCCTCTTTACGGTCCAGATGGGACAGGTAGAGACAGCTGGAGAGCCCCTGTCCCAGGGAAGTCAGTATAGAATATAACAATCAAAATCTTTGTGAACAATTGCAATGGGGGTATGCCACTGCCATGGCTCTTGGGATGGTTCCTGGAACTGTGGCTTCATAGAAAATTTCCTCAGTATTTTATCCAAGTGGATTTTAAATCTATAAGGGGTACTGATAGCAGCAGTTCATACTACTAAAATATCTGAGTTCTCTAGTAATCTAAAAACAGTATGCATAGAACCAAGGTTAAGTAAAAAGGTAAAGGTTCCCCCGCACATGAGTGCTAGTCGTTTCCAACTCTAGGGGCCGGTGCTCATCTCCGTTTCAAAGCCGAAGAGCCAGCGCTTGTCCAAGGACGTCTCTGTGGTCATGTGGCCGGCATGACTAGACGCCAAAGGCGCACGGAACGCTGTTACCTTCCCACCGTAGTGGTCCCTATTTTTCTACTTGCATTTTTACGTGCTTTCAAACTGCTAGGTTAATTGATAAATATAATAACAGATCGTTCAGATTCAATCTGGAAGATAAACAGATGCACATTATGACCCAGAGTCAGCTTTGTGAGGTAAAGTAGACAGAAAAAAAACGGGCAGATGAGCTATTTCTGCTTTATTGTAGGATTACATTAACAGAATTCCCATCCTCTTTATAGCCCAAGAAGCTAGCGAGGGTCTCTTCTGAACCTCTTGCCTTGCCCACATTGCTTCAGGCTGTCTTTGACCATTCCCTTGGCTGCATTTCTTTGCCTTGTCTCCCAAGGTCATTCTCACATACCATTACATTCAGAGAATCTTTGGTCTTCTAAATGTTTCAGCAGTTATCTTTAATCAAGACAGTTCCACATGACCTGAAGAACTGCTGCCTCTCCGCTCATGCTGTAAATATACAAGTCATCTCTTCAGATAGGTCCCCACCTAATATTAAGCCTGCCTCCCAAAACCAGTCTCAGAGATGAATGAACAAATATGTCATGTGGCTGTAAAGACAAAAGGGAAAAAGGCTCCCTCGAGCTGAATTTAATGTCTCTCCATGTGATTTGCCTGGCAGTGGTAAAGAAGAGGTTTGTTGTGGCCTTCTTCCAGAATATTTTTAAGACTTCCCAATCTAGCCAGAGTCTTGACATTTCCCAATAACCTTCCATCCAAATAACTAGTCAGGTTCACTCAACTTAATTTGGGGGAACCGGCCAAGCTTGGCTGCGTGCTGCTACCTGCTAGGGAAGAAAATGCAAAATTTCCCAACAGAAATCAAAGCCAAATTTAGTACTAGCTATGATTTTAGTTTCCAGCAATTCTGACTTTTCCTTTCTTGGTATTTTCAGCTTTTGGAATGGATCCGACGCACCATACCATGGTTGGAGAATCGAACGCCTGAGAACACCATGCAAGCCATGCAGCAGAAACTGGAAGATTTCCGAGATTACCGCCGCCTTCACAAGCCTCCCAAAGTCCAAGAGAAGTGCCAGCTGGAAATCAACTTCAACACATTGCAAACTAAGCTGAGGCTTAGCAACAGGCCAGCCTTCATGCCTTCAGAAGGGAAAATGGTTTCAGTGAGTGTGTTAGATTAATGAGTTCATACACAATAACTTGGCAAAATGGGTTTCCTACTGTTACTGCTGCTTTCATGGGCCAGTGGAACTCAGTTTCCTACAAGTCAATGTATATTGGTTGCTATGGGCCTTATTACAACTTATAGTAGCCACAGATTATAAATTGCCAAGTGGTACTATTCTAACAGATTGTCCTTTCTAGCTATTTAGAAAACACACACACACACACACCCAGCTTCCCATGAATTAGCTTGAGCAGTAGAATGAGCTTCCATGGTCAATAAGGGACTTGAATCTGAATCTCTTTGTCCTATATCATGTTATACCATGGTGGCTGTTTTAGAACAGAAATCTCATAGCACCAAAGAATTATATATTAGAGAAGGCAGATGGCATCTTCCTAGATCAGGGGCATCCAACTTTAAAACCTGTGGATTCCAACTCCCAGAATTCCCCAGCCAGCATCCACATCTTAAAAATTGCCAAGGTTGGACACCCCTCCTCTAGATGATGACAGGAAGTGACCTCTTTTTAGACAAACTTAGATAAAGAGGAAACACTAAGAATCACTGGAGGGGATTATATTATCAAAATCTCTGAGCAAATTCTTCACCATCATATCAGTCCCAGGAGAGAAGTGAAAATACATTGCTCTGCAGGAGAATTTTAGGCCGTAGCAACTCAAAACATTTGCTAGGGAATCTCTCCAAATAATCTTGTTATCTGGCCCAGTTCTTTCTGATTACAGTAGTTAACTACCTTTAGCTCTGATCTTGTATTGTCTCAGATCTCCTAGCCAGAGCTTCATTATTTGCCTGCCGATCTATCTGCCAGTTATTGCCACCCATTCATAGTGTGATTGTAGAGACTCTCCAAACTTAATTCTCATAGTGTTGAGAAATATTTCAATTATTCTGAATCCATCTGCCTTTTCTTGATAGTGTTATATTTCTGCTGTGGTTACTGCAGGATATAAATAATGCCTGGGGTGGCCTGGAGCAGGCTGAGAAAGGCTATGAAGAGTGGCTGTTGAATGACATACGACGATTAGAACGACTGGAACATCTGGCACAGAAGTTCCGGCAAAAAGCTTCCATTCATGAATCCTGGACAGACGGTAACACAACATCTAAAAATGTCCTATTAGTATTAGAGATTTGTGTAGTCTAGACAAGATAGAAATGGGGAATGATAAAAACTATCCAGTTAGTAGGAACAAAACTTTGAGTGCTTTAACTTGCAGGAGTAATGCATATGCATTAGAAGGATAGAATAAAATTGTTTATCTACGTAAATGTCAGTATATTAATATATTATAGATACTTCACTAGAAGAACAGGGAAAAGCTTTCTACTAATAGAACTTTTAGGGTGACTCCAGATCCCAGTTCTTAAACAACCTTCCCACTCCAGCCAAAAAAAGCCCATTATTTGAGTTCTGTACATCTGCTTCGAAGGACCTGTGTTAGTTCATTATCCTATAATTTCAGTTGTTCATTTAGTCAAAGCATTTTTGAGAAGAAAACATTCTCTGTGCTTAATATACATTCAACAGTGACAAAGTTGTCCAATATTTATCTTCCCAGATCAAGTCAGGACATCCTGTAGTGAGTATCCTCTTCCCATTGGCTCCCAGAGGCAGGGCTAAAATATTTTAATCTTGCTTGGTGTGGGAAAGGGGGAGAGCGTCCAGGACCCCCTTAATTGAGTCACCATCCTTGAGCCAAGTGTTATTTTCAGCCTTCACTGGCTTATTATTGCTCCAGAGAGCCTGCAAAACACATTCAAACCACCACTAAGGGCAGGGAAGCGCTTGATTTGACCAGATAGCTCCATCAAGAAATTTGCCTCCTGGAGATTCTATAATTTTTAAACATCAGATATTCCCCACAGGAAAAGCCATGTAATCATTAATTGGGCCATGCCGCCTAGTCATCACCCATCCCACTGGAGTGTGGAGGGTATGGAACAATAAGAAGGGACAACTTGTGACTTTCTAGCCAGTTGTCAAGAGCAGGCCTCTCACTAGCCTGCAGCACCAGATGGTAGCTCCATAGATTCATTCCCATGGACAACCCCCAATGGATTCCCCTCCTCTTCCAGAACTTAAGGATGTAATAACCCCAGAATCAGCCTTTTGAGGCAGGCTAAGCCAAGAAATAGGAATTCCAGAAATGCTACTTTATTGTTACAGGATTTATTAACAGAGTCTTGAAACCTTGTCCAAGATTCTTTCCATCTAGTCTTATACCAAAGAAAATCAAGGCTGGAGTTCTTTTGAATTTCTTTCTTATGCTTTCCTGTGTCTCTGGACAAGGTAATATCTTTTCTAAGTCCTTCTTCAACAGCCCACTCCTTCTTTCTCCCCTTAATACACTCTTATACCTTCCCCAACCTGAAATTCCTTTACACCCAATGAAGTTGAAGAGCTCCCTCAAGTGGTGGCTCCCATCTGACTGAAAGACAAAAATGACAAGTACAAAAAATGGAAAGAGGGACACATAACTAAGGCTGATTATCAGCAGACAGCCAGAACATGCAAAGATGAAGTCAGGAAAGCAAAGGCTCAGAATGAACAAAGACTTACAACAGAAATCAAGGATAATTAAAAAAAAGTTTCTTTAAACATATTAATAACAAGGAAAAAAGTCAAGGAAACTGTAGGTCCACTAAAGAGAGAAGATGGCAAGGAAGTAACAGGCAATAGGGAGAAAGCAGAGCTGCTTAACTCATTCTTTGCATCAGTCTTCACACAAAAAGAAATTATAACCCAAAATACAAAAAAACAACCCTAATACAAAAGACAAACTAGAAACAAAAATTAAAATAAGCAAGAAAATAATAAGAGAGCTCCTATCCAACCCTGATGAATATAAATCACCTGGACCCGACAGATTACATCCCAGAGTTCTGAAGGAGTTGGCAGATGTTATATCAGAACCATTGCACCATATCTTTCATAAATCCTGGAGCACCGGGGAAGTACCTGAGGATTGGAAAAGGGCTGATGTTACCATCTTCAAGAAAGGGGGGGGGAACCAGACCCAGGAAACTACAGACCAGTCAGCCTAAGATCAACACCTGGGAAGATCCTAGAAAAGATAATCAAAAAACAGATCTGTGAACAACTAGAAACAAACAAAGTTATAACTGGTAGCCAGCACGGGTTTGTTAAAAACAGATCATGCCAAACCAATCTTATTTCATTCTTGGATAAAGTGACTAAATTAGAAGACCAGCAAAATGCTGTGGACATAGTATACGTAGATTTCAGTAAGGCATTTGACAAAGTAGACCACAATCTACTGCTTGGTAAGCTAGAAAAAGGTGGAATAATAGACATCACCACCAGATGGATTTGTAGCTAGCTGACAAGCTGTACTCAACGAGTAGTCCTCAATGGTACTACATCCACATGGAGAGAATTAAGCAGTGGGGTACCAGTTAGGCTCAATACTCTTCAGTATCTTCATCAATGACTTAGATGAAGGGGAACTAATCAAATGTGCAGATGACACTAAACTGGCAGGAATAGCCAACACCCCAGAAGACAAACTCAGGATCCAAAAAGATCTTGACAAACTTGAACAATGGGCCCTATCCAACAAAATGAATGTTAATGTGGAGAAAAGCAAAGTTTTACATTTAGGCAGGAAAAATCAAAGGTACAAGTACAGATTAGGTTAGACCTGGCTCAAAAACAGTAACTGTGAGAGGGACGTTGGAATCCTAGTGGACGATCACTTTACTATGAGTCAGTAGTGTGCAGCAGCCGCCAAAAAAGCTAATACAATCCTGGGTTGTATAAACAGAGGCATAGAATCAAGATTACAAAAAGTATTAGTACCGCTTTATAAAACCCTAGTATGACCACACCTGGAATACAGCAACCAATTTTGGTCACCATACTACAAAAAAGATGTTGAGACTTTGGAAAAAGTTCAGAGAAGAGCAACTAAGATGATCAGGGGCCTGGAGACTAAAACATATGAAGATGGGCTGCAGGACTTGGGTTTGGCTAGTCTAAAGAAAAGAAGAAATGGGGTGACATGATAGCAGTATTCCAGTATTTGAGGGGCTGCCACAAAGACGAGCGGGTTAAATTATTCTCCAAAGCACCAGATGGCCGGGCAAGAAACAATAGTTGGAAACTGATCAAAGAGAGGAGCAACCTGGAATTAAGGAGAAATTTCCTGACGGTGAGGACAATTAACCAGTGGAACAGCTTGCCTTTAGAAATCGTGGGCACTCCATACTACAGGTTTTAAAGAAGAGACCAGACAGTCACTTGTCTGAGATGGTATAGGTTGTCCTCCTTGAACAGAGGGCTGCACTAGAAGACCTCCAAGGTCCCTCACAGCTCTGTTCTATCTTACAGGAGAATCTTTACAGCCTTCTCACCAGATCCAACTCTCGCAGATGTCAGGCTGATGACCATGCTTAGTAGCCTGGGGAGTCTAGCAAAAGCAACAGCAAAGACCAAAATAAGCTTTCTGGAGCTGCATACAATACCTTCAACAAATTCCATATCAGGCAATGGGGAATCAGCATTTTAATTCAGCTAATGAAGGAAATAACTGAGCTCTATCCTGACTGAAGAAAATATACCATGGTTTATGGCAGAGTATGAATAAGGAATCCATGACATATCTGCATACTGGCTCAGTTGCAAAAACTGGTGAATGAAGTCTTGATCTCAGGGTGTTCAAGCAATTTGCTTTTTTATGTTTGGTTGACCACCAGTGCATCTTTGGTCAACTTCAACCAATTACAGGCTGGAAAGCTTCATTTCATGTTTTCCAGCCAGAGAAAAAAGGCCACAAATGTTTTTAATTGGCACCAAAGATCTACCACAGACTTTCTGCAACTCCTACTAATTGCTAATGCTCTCATTATTGCAATTATATGTGAGGAGAATGACAGGATCAGCTTCTGTTTCAAATAGCAAAGAGTTAGAGCTTGAGCTTGGGAGAAAGCTAAGCTTCCCAACTTAAAAAGGGTCAAGTAGCAAGATTAGCACAAATGCTCAGGAAGAAGGGCATTAATTCTCCTGGCCCCATGCCCCACAAGTGGAACTTTGTCTTATTACTCCTGGAATGGATATTGTGGATATCTTCCACTCTAGATTATCAAGAGTACAGTAGATCTCCTCTTGTTCGTATTTAAAACCTAGCTGCAAGTAACAGGGAAGAAATTCTCCATTTATTTATAGCTCAGTCGGTTTTAGTGATACATGCTAATCGGTTTGCAACCAAGCATACTGGAAATGTGCTAATTGCCTGTGCTTTTTTGCTGCTGTAGGACATTTGGTCTGCAAAGCTTTATTGACCCTGGTCTCCAGGTAGTTCAGAACTTGCATCAAATTAACACTTACCTTGGTGATCTTTGAAACTCTTACTGGATTACACCTATAAGACTTCCACGTGATCTTCCTCTTACTTCTTTAAGTCAGTTCTTACATTTCAGTCAAAGTTTCCTTTGGTGGAAATTGTGGCCAGTTTCACCGCGACAGCCCAAAAAAGAGAAATACACCTGAGGAAATACACCTGAGAAAGGTAAGCATAAAGTGTGATATATGACATTTGTACAACTGACGGTCCCTGCACATCTTCCCTCTACTTTGCCATGGCTGATAAAGTGGAAGCCCTGTCCCTGTGAAAGAAAATTGACATTCATGGTATGATTTAATGTACTATTTTCATACCGCAAAGTCAAGATGTCTTAGAATGGGACATATTTGGAGGCAGGGTATTATATCCAAAGCACCCCAAGTCCTTGCTAGGTGTCATTTAATAATAATAATAATAATAATAATATAAAGTTGGAAGGGACCTTCCAACTTTATATTATTATTATTATTATTATTATTATTATTATTATTATTATTATTATTATTATTAAATGACACCTAGCAAGGACTTGGGGTGCTTTGGATATAATACCCTGCCTCCAAATATGTCCCATTATAAGACATCTTGACTTTGCGGTATGAAAATAGTACATTAAATCATACCATGAATGTCAATTTTCTTTCACAGGGACAGGGCTTCCACTTTATCAGCCATGGCAAAGTAGAGGGAAGATGTGCAGGGACCGTCAGTTGTACAAATGTCATATATCACACTTTATGCTTACCTTTCTCAGGTGTATTTCCTTTTATGTCTCTTTTTTTGGGCTGTCGTGGTGAAACTGGAAAATTGGCTATCCTCTCCCACACTCAGCAACATTGAAAGATTTTTAGCATTCCAGTCCCACCTCTGGAATAAATGGAAGGAAGATAACCTCCAATAGGATAGCTTATGTCAGTGCCAGAAAATGGGGAGGGCTGAAAAATGATTGAACTTAAAGGGGATCAGACATAACAAAATAAACATGGTGGCTTTGAGTCAGTATTTCACAGAACAAACCTTATTTCTTACTAATATGATTAGCTGCTATAAAGGAACTTCTATTAGAAGATACTTCTTGTATAAATTGATCACTTTTAGGCCCTTTATTCATTCACCTTTGTTGTCCACCTCTTGATAGGCAAAGAAGCCATGTTGCAACAGAAGGATTATGAAACTGCCACCCTCTCAGAGATCAAGGCTCTGCTGAAGAAACACGAGGCATTTGAAAGTGACCTTGCTGCTCACCAGGACCGTGTAGAACAGATTGCTGCTATTGCACAAGAACTTAAGTATGACTTCCACATGCACGCTGTTTACTTTTTGCTGGTTGATGCTCTTCTTCTCAAATTCAATTCTGCTCCTTTTTAAAATCAGAAGTTTAGAGAAACACACACTTGAGCTCCAAAAAAAGAACTGTTGGGGTGAGAGAGGGAACTATGCACTAACAAACCATGGGAGACACATGGCTGGTGTGCATAGATTACATATTTCATCATTCATTTGTGAGACTTAATTTTGTCTGCAAGCTGAAATAAGGATATCCAAGCCCATAAATCAGCCCTCCTCAATCTAGTACTGTCATTCCAAGCATTCCCAACCAGCGTGGAAATAATAGTAATTATCTCTTGGGCATCAGGTTAACAAAGACAACTATCAAGAGGAGATTAATAATTTGCTTTGACCTGAGCTTAAATTAGATGGATATTTTTTATGATTTTGCAAACATTTACGTTGCTTCCAGTCTACCTTACATCCTAAGGATGTAATTAAGCAGGTATGGCTCATCTTAGCCTTTTGAGCTCAGCTAAGGCAGTAGAGGTATCTTCTCAGTGGGCAAGAGATAATTTAAGTTCAGGTACAATAGAATTAAATTTTAATTGGGTGTAGACAAGGCTGGTAACTACATCGCTCTTACTAGTACTTGGATTTTCATACAACCGATGACTAAGAAATTCAAGGCAGATAGAAAAAAAAATGGTGTGATTGGTGCTACATAATTATGGGGGATAAAAACTATGAAAACATGTCAGAAGAAATCTTTATGTGTAAAAGTATTCTGGACAAAGTGGTCAGAATGGATAGCAGGATTGGATCTTTGTGTGTCATCAGTTATTTACATTGTTTCATAAAATATTTTGTATCAATCTTCTACCAATGAGTTGGATAAAAGGTTTTTCTTTTCTCTCTTATTTTAAATTCTTATTTTTGTTAGTGAGCTGGATTATTATGATTCACCAAGTGTCAATGCCAGATGCCAGAAAATATGTGACCAGTGGGATAACCTTGGAGCTCTAACCCAAAAACGAAGAGAGGCATTGGAGGTAAAAGATGTTTACGCATTCTAGGCCTGCAATGTATTTTTTCCTAGTTTTTCTGAGTGTTCCTCTCTTAAACTTTGGGAGCATGCAAGTAAAAATTGACTTAATAATCCTCTGTGGTAGTTGCTAGGGGAAACTATCCAAGGTTTGGTACTTGGGCTCCCCTGATACTGCTGAGCTGTGAATATCATTTTCAGCAGCCCTAACCAATGGTGAAGATAGAGAAAATGGTATTGCAGTAATTCCGAAGAATCTCAAGCCATGATTCCCCAAATGTGGAAGGTAGTTTAAAAGTGGTTCTTTTAAAAGACTTTAGAAATCAAAGTTCTACCCATGTAACATTGGAAGATGTTTAATTGGATTCATAATAAGAACTTAATAGTAATTATCTGAAGGGCATCAGGTTAACAAAGACAACTGCCAAGTGGAGATTAAAAATTTGCTTTGACTTGAGCTCAAATTAGATGGATATCTAATTCTAATTTATTTGATTTCACTTTCTCAGATTTATATTTATATAATATTTATAATCTCAAGTCAGGAGATTCCATGTCATTTAAGTGTCAAGCAAATACAGTTTCTATTTTCCATGATCTTTATTTGGCACTTAGCTATTTCATTATTTATTGATTCTGTTTATTTCATGGAGAGTTTTATAATTATTTTGTGTTCAGGTTGTGGTAATTTCTGTTAAATGGTGATAGAGAAATTTAGAAGGAAGGAATGAAGAATGTGTACATTGCTGAGATCAGATTTTAAAGCTTATCAGACATTTGATACTATATGCAGAACTAATTTATTACATACACCCACACACACAACATAAGAATCTATGAAGTTTACTGTGAATTCCCCCATTTTTATCCTCAGAGTACCACTCCAGACCATTGCTTATTCTTTACATAAATTCAAATTTAATGTATCTGTATGTCTAGCTGGTTTGTGGACTGAGTAAGAGAGGAACATAATTTTGAAAATATCCTTCTTTAGAATAAAAGAAAAAAGATAAGCAAGAAAAATACCCCATTGATATAGTTATTAGGGGTGTGTGGTAAAATGTTCCAACCTTATCAAGATTGTTCAAAATTGGAACAATTCTGAGATGGATAGAGCAGGGCTGAACCACTTCTGGTAAGGTCAGAACATTTTGCATCTCACCATCTAGGTCGTTCATGGTTCAAAATAATATAATACTTACATTTTTATCTTATCGTGCATTATTTTTCTGTGGACTCACTACAGAGAACAGAAAAACTGCTGGAGACGATTGATCAGCTATATCTAGAGTACGCCAAACGAGCTGCACCTTTCAATAATTGGATGGAGGGGGCTATGGAGGACCTTCAGGACACCTTTATTGTCCATACAATTGAGGAGATTCAGGTATGTATGTTTGAAATACTACCTTTTCAGTCTCTGATTATGGTAGGTTCATTACATTAGCTGATTCTAACACTGTCTGCCAACAAGAAATAGCTTCTCTTCTCCCACAGAGACAGGCAAGTGACAGCAGCTATCCCTAAATGAATAAGCATTGGTGTCCATACCAGTCCATCTGTACCAGTCCATACCAGATATACAACTGGAAGCAAATGCAGAATATGAAGGAAAAAGAAGAGTTTCCCAGTCTCTTGCCCATGCCCCAGATCTACTTTTTGATATTTGTAGGGGTGGACAGGGGAGGCGGTGGCTCAGTGGGTTAGGACACTGAGCTTGTCGATCAGAAGGTCAGCAGTTTGGCAGGTCGAATCCCGAGTGCCGCGTAGCAGAGTGAACGCCTGTTACTCGTCCCAGCTTCTGCCAACCTAGCAGTTTGAAAGCACGTAAAAATGCAAGTAGAAAAATAGGGACCACTACGGTGGGAAGGTAACAGCGTTCCGTGTGCCTTTGGCGTCTAGTCATGCTGGCCACATGACCACGGAGACGTCCTTGGACAAGCGCTGGCTCTTCGGCTTTGAAACGGAGATGAGCACTGGCCCCTAGAGTCGGAAACGACTAGCATGCATGTGCGGGGGAACCTTTACCTTTACCTTTAGGGGTGGACAATCAGCCTAAATCAGTTTTTCTGATGATACCCCATGTGCCACTAAAGTAAGATGTCATGTTTCAGTAAAACTAGGGAGACAATTATACATGATAACCATTCTTCTTTTCCATGGGTCATTGTTAAGAGTATCATGTCAGAAGAGTGGGTATTAAGATTAAGTCATAATATGTATGTGCCAAATATGTTTTTCTTTTAATGCAGGGGTCCCCAACCTATGACCCACAGCCCAGTACTGGGCTGCAGCCTGTTGGCCACTGGGCCCCGGGAATAGCCGGTGAGCCCCACCCCACTTGTATTAGCACCTCTAAGCAGGCACTAGCAGCCCCATTTGCGCATCATGGGGACGCTAGCACCGCCGTGAGCGTCATGCAGATGCCAGCAGCCTGTTTGCACATGTGCACGGATGCCAGCATACGTGCCATGGGCGTGCGTGCGGCCCAGATGCACGTGGGCAGCAGTGCGCGTGCCAAGGGTGCATGCATACTAGCCCCAGCTTTGGGCGTGCACCCATTTGTGCATGTGTGCCGCGCACATGCACATTTCCCTGCTGCTCCCTTTCCTTCTGGGCCACCAAGCCAGAAAGGTTGGGGAACTCTGTTTTAATGCATACAAGTAAAATTCTTAAACCCAGATCTAATGCTCAAAGGAGAGATGAGCTATTTCATTTGAAAACATTAGTCTGGATATCTAAAACTGTCAATAGTTGGTAAGCCATGGGACATGTCTATTTTGGATGTCCCTGAACTTGATAGAATCAAAATGCAAGTTTGGCTGTAGTCTGTCATGGATTTTTGTTGAATGAATATGTGAATAAGGTAGCCTTAGTCAAAAATGCAGAGGTATGCTTTTATGTTTAAAAAAGAAAAAAAAATTATTCCTGCATCAGCAAGAATTAGCTGTAATCTTAAATTTATCCCTTAAACGATATAAAACTTTAGCTTCCAAGGTTGTTAAAGAGAAGGTATGTGTTTAGCAAACTTGTCTTATAATGTTTCTGGCATATCCTTAAGCAGCTATACTATAGGAAATTGTATTTGCACCAATTAAATTTTCTCTTTCCAAATTGTTTTTAAAAATTCTAATCTCTGTAAAAGAATGATGCCATGTGCTTCTCTGTTGATCTGTTATATATAGATTTTTCTGCGCTGTGCAAGGGTTTATAATCTTATATTTAAGAAAGTGTGTCATTTATCATGATTATGTAATTTTGTTTTGTCAGGGACTGACCACAGCCCATGAACAGTTTAAAGCTACCTTGCCAGATGCTGACAAAGAGCGACAAGCTATCCTAGGCATCCACAATGAAGTGTCAAAAATTGTCCAGACCTACCATGTCAACATGGCAGGAAACAATCCCTACACCACTATCAGCCCACAGGAAATCAATGGCAAATGGGACCATGTGAGTTGCTTTCAAGATTAAGCTGTTTGTCTCTCTGGGCATTCTGGCACTTTTTAGTGGTTCATTGCTTGCATCTTCTTTGTGGAGTAAATCTTCCTGAGTTCAGTGGGATTTTATACTGCATAAGTATATATTAGATCTGCAACTTCTGTGTAAATTCTCTCAGGTGCCCAATATTTTGTGCAACTTTTCTGTTGCACATCTCTTGTTTTATAGGAAAGAAATCTTTGATGTTGATTTTGGGGTGACTTGCTCCCTCCTGAATCAGGAGGCGAGGGAGGAGCCCCTGCAGGGTCGTGCCGAGGAGTTTAGTCAATATCTGGTGGATAAAATCGCTCAGATTCAGGCCAGCTTGGACTCCGACTGGGCAGAGTCTGACGATGGGGAATTGAGCGGTCTTGGGAACATTACTTGGGAAGAATTTGATCCTGTGACTCCGGAAGAAGTGGACAGGATCATGGGGAGGCTGAGTTCCACCACGTGTTTATTGGACCCATGCCCCTCCTGGCTGGTTTATGCAGCCCAGGAGGGGACATGAGGCTGGCTCCAGGCGGTAATAACTGCTTCTTTGAGAGAGGGTAGCTTCCCTGCCACCTTGAAGGAGGTGGTGGTGAGGCCCCTCCTCAAGAAGCCTGCCCTGGACCCAGCCATTTTGAACAACTATTGTCCGGTCTCCAACCTTCGCTTTTTAGCGAAGGTTGTTGAGAGTGTGGTGGCACATCAGCTTCCTCTGTTCCTGGAGGAAGCGGATTATCTGGACCCCTACCAATCGGGCTTTAGGCCCGGATACAGCACGGAGACGGCATTGGTCGCACTGGTGAATGATCTCTGGCGGGCTCGGGACAGGGGTTGCTCCTCTGTCTTAGTCCTATTAGACCTCTCAGCGGCTTTTGATACCATCAACCATGGTATCCTACTGTGGCGCCTCAGGGGGTTGGGAGTGGGTGGCACTGTTTTACAGTGGTTCTCCTCCTACCTCCTGAGTCGTTCGCAGTCAGTGTTGGCAGGGGGGCAGAGGTCGGCTTCGAGGCCTCTCGTTTGTGGAGTCCCTCAGGGGTCAGTCCTCTCGCCCCTTCTGTTCAACATCTATATGAAGCCGCTAGGTGAGATCATTCGTGGTTTTGGGGTGGGGTATCATCAGTACGCTGATGATACCCAGCTTTTTATTTCCACCCCAGATCAACCCGGTGATGCCCTCGGCGTGATGTCCCGTTGCCTGGAGGCAGTGAGGGTCTGGATGGGGAGGAACAGGCTTCATCTAAATCCCGACAAGACCGAGTGGCTGTGCATACCGGCATCTCGGGTTGTCCACTCTATTCCATCTTTATCTATAGGGGGTGAGGTGTTACCCCCCCATAGATAGGGCTCGCAACCTGGGTGTCCTTCTTGACTCACAGCTCAGTTTAGAAGATCATATAGGAGCTGTGACCAGGGGGGCTTTTGCCCAGGTTCTCCTGGTGCGCCAGTTGCGGCCCTATTTGGACCGAGATGCCCTACGCACAGTCACTCATACACTCGTGACCTCTCAGATAGACTCCTGCAACGCTCTCTACATGGGGCTGCCCTTGAATACCACTCGGAGGCTCCAGCTGGTGCAGAATGCGGCCGCGCGAGTTGTGATGGGGGGTCTCCCGATACTCCCATGTAACACCTCTGCTCCGCGAGCTACATTGGCTTCCAGTTGTCTTCCGGGTGAGATTCAAGGTGCTGGTGATGACCTATAAAGCCCTAAATGGCATGGGCCCGGATTATTTACGGGAGTACTTTTTGCTGGCGTTAACTTCCCATCATCCTGTGCGCTCCCACAGAGAGGGCCTCCTCAGGGTGCCGTCGGTCAGGGAATGTCGACTGGCGGCCCCCAGGGGGAGAGCATTCTCTGTGGGCGCGCCTGCCCTCTGGAATCAGCTCCCTGTTGAGCTCTGGATGGCTCCTGACCTTCGCTCTTTTCGCCGCGACCTGAAGACTTGGCTATTTGAACTTGCTGGCCTGGACTGAGGGTTTGGGATTTTAGATTTTAAATTTTAAATTTTAGAACGTGTTTTATTGTTTAGGACTACTTGGTTTAATTTATTTTAATTTTTGTATATTATGTGTTGTATATAGTGTTTTAATTGCCCTGTACACCGCCCCGAGTCCTTTGGGAGAAGGACGATATATAAATTCAAATAATAATTAAATAAATAAAAGCTAATTCTGAATTATGTCTTACTCTTGACCTGTCAAAGGATAGGTATTTACTGAGAGGCATGATGGATTAAACCAGCCTTTCTCTATCTGTTGCCCTACAAGTATTAATAATGCAGATACCAGAATTCTTAGCTAGCATGGCCAAAACCTGGGAGATTTCAGTAGAAGTGGTCTGAATATTTTTGATAGGTACTAGATTGTGGAAAGGTAGTTGTAGCTATTAGCGTTATTGCAGATAAAAAATGATTTATTTGGAATTTATATAGTTTGTACTGGCTGATCTTGTACTGGAATTTATATATAGTTTGTACTGGCTGATCTCCTAATGTGTTTAGTGCGTGCCCCATCTGTGGAGATTGTATTATCTGTGGGTGTGAGTTCAGTTAAACCGAAGACCCTATGGTAATAATGGTTTTATTTTCAGTCAATGTAGCAAATATTGCTTCACCTATTTCAGAATCCTTTTTGTTTGTTCACGTTTGACAATACTGAGCAAAAGATTCTGTATTTTTATATTTTTGCTAAAGGTGAGACAGCTTGTACCCAGGAGAGATCAGGCCCTGATGGAAGAACATGCACGCCAACAGCATAATGAGAAACTCCGCAAGCAATTTGGGGCTCAGGCCAATGTCATTGGGCCCTGGATCCAAACCAAGATGGAGGTAAAACCTGGATGTTTAATTGGATGCTTTTCTGCTGAAGAACTTACTCTATTGAAACATAATCCAAAAAGAGAAAGAAAGATCTAAGCTGCTTCCATAGTTGATTTGGGGACATTTTGAGCCCTGCACACTAGCTACACTCTTTGGGGATTAATGCCCTTACTTCATAAGGCGCCATTGATCTGGGGGAGGTTTTCGGCTGCTGATCTTCAGCTGCTACTGCATAAAAAATGCTGAAAGAAGGTATTGTAGAGGTGGGGCTTCCAGTTAATATGGTGAGATGAGAAGCTGAGCCTTGCAATAGCTCCTCTATTAAAAATAAGTTAAATATTCTACTTCTGGCCAAATTTATGTCACAGTTAAGTCTGTTTGAAAAGCTACTTTACAAAAATGTTTAAGGGACTTGACTTATCATAACATTATCACTGCACGGAAAATGCCATATTGTAGCAATTCTTCTGGTGCTGATGGTTTCCCATGGTGGCAACTGTTGCCTCATCCTCATCCTGGCTTCTTTAGTCTTCTTCTGAAGACAGGGGTCACCCAGCACTTGGCTGTCATCCCCTGTCCTCTTGCAAATAAAGGTGATCTTTGCCTACACCACAAAATGTGATGAGGCAACAAAGCGTACGGTTGGGAACAATTCTTGCAGGACAACACACTTTCAGGCTTCATAAATATTGATTTCATATTTGTTTGCTTACAGTAAAAGCTCATAGATTATATTAGCTACTTTATTGCAGGCACCAAAAAGTCATTTACACACAAAAGCGTTCCTGAATATATATGGTTTATATATACACTCTAGTTCTTTACTTCACAGTCTTTTGAATCAACAGAAATTCGGCTGTTCTCTTCCAAGCCTTGACATCAGTCGATTATGTTTTCGACTTCACCAGCTTCTAGCCTTATAAACTATCCTTGGAAAGTTTGGAGGGACAAAATGCCAGCTCTTCCATTTGCTTATTTTTAACCCAGGGTCTCTATTGTCATGAAATGTTTAAGCATGCGCTAGTAGGAGGGATACTTAATAACTATGAAATTATGAGATAGACATGCCATTTTTGCATTTTGTATAGAGATGCAGCTTACTGACTCTGCACTTGATTAGATATAGTGTGCAATCTAATACTCCTTTCAGCTTATCTATAGAAGAGCACTGTCCCAGCACCGTAAGCAATTTTAGTATGGAAATTCCTCTGGTGAGTAGCTATCTAGTGCTTTCCCTTCCTCTGAAGTAAAAAAGCATATCGTTATATAGAGGTATTTAATGGCCAATGCCAAAAATTCTTATTGCTTATAGATAAAATTGTGGCATTTTTTAAAAAAATCCAAAAAAATTGGACCCTGCTTATTCTGACACTATAAGATAGGCACACATCACAGAGTGTAGAATGATCCTTTGCCTTGTACAGTCCCTCCATGTTTCATTTGCTTAGATAGAAGAAGCACACTTTTTTCAGATAAACATGAGAAACGTCCCATTTATTCTTGACTCTTACATGGGATCAAGAATTGAGGAGAAAAACTGTAAACCTGAATCCCGCTCTCATTTGTACCATTCTCATGGAATTGGAATAGCATCTGAATGGGCCTTTATGATCAATTGGTTTCATATAATCAGCAATAAATTCATTATGCCACCGCCATTATGAACTAGGCAAGCCAAAATAATTTCAGCAGAATACTGAGGCCACATCTGTTTGTCCACAGAGCATTGGTATTCAGAATGATCTCTTCAGAAATCTTTTTGGGGGAATTTGACCAAGGATTGTGGACAAATGAACACGAGACACATGTTGGGGCCACATTGAGCTTTTGTATTTTAAGTATATTTTTTCAGATTTGATCCTTTTTAATTAGCTTTTGATTAACTTTATAATGGCTCACAATTGGATGCATCTCTACATTGACTGCAAACCATCTTGTGTGCTTTGCCTTTTATTGCATTTTGCAATAATTTCATTGCCTCTATTGCATTTTTATCTGAAAAGGAAGCTACTGCCAATTATGAATTAAGGATTTAAAACAGGTTTCCTCCGTATGGTACCCTTCAGATGCATTGGACTTCCTTTTCTCATCTTGCAGCCAAAGGTCTATTACTTGGAGAGGATGGGAAATGCAGTTCAATATACTTGTGTCAAGTTAGACAGCAGTTTCAGTGATTAGTGTCTGAGATAAGAAGTGCACTATATTTTTCTGTAGTGAAATAAGTATGAAGATGTCCTTCAGTGGTAGGGGAAGCCCCAAGGTAGATATTCTCCATCCACACCAGAGAAGACATAAGATCTAGTGTTCTGTTGTGTTTACCTTTCCTCTAAAAAGCTTGCAAGTCAATTGAATTCTTTTGAGACCACAAGGCCTGTGGTTAAAGCATTTTAGTTCATTTAGGGAACAGTTGGAGCAAATGCCTTTCATGTTGGAACTTGTTACTTACCTCCCTGTTTCCTTTGGGCTGCTACAGGAGATTGGCCGCATCTCCATAGAGATGCATGGGACTCTGGAGGACCAGCTGAATCACCTGCGGCAGTACGAGAAGAGCATCGTGAACTATAAACCAAAGATTGATCAGCTGGAAGGAGATCACCAGTTGATTCAGGAGGCTCTGATTTTTGATAATAAGCACACCAACTACACTATGGAGGTAAAGACTAGAGTATTGTATAAGCTTGCAAGGAAAGGATCTTTGAAGAGAATGAATGTTTGTATTACACACTCCTGCTGTGTGTAAAAGAATTCCTTGCCAAAGGATGGCAGAGCAATATCATTGGTTGACACTGACATTATGTATAAATATAAATAAATGCAATGCAATATTTGCTGTACTGTAAGCAAAGGCATGTTAGGGAGACCTCGAAAGTCCAAAGTTTCTACTTGGATCTCCTTAGTTTAAGATAAACATAGGAATGTGGTGCAGTTGGCAGCTGCTGTTCTCATACAATGAAGGTTGCACAGCACTTAGAGATTATTTTAGGAAGAGGAATCCTAGAGTTTAGAGCAAGGGTGCACTTTTTTCGGAGCATAGTGTGGTTGTTGAAACAAATGGCTACCGCGGAAGTCTTATCCATTCACAAAATAGCAATCATTGTAAGTGTGGCCAATTACAAAGCACCCATTTGTCACTTCATCCTTTACCGAATTGATGAGTTTGTTTCCCTCTACATTCTGTAACCCTGCAGGATGCTCACTCAATCTCCAATTTACCACAAAATTATTTGGGGGGGGGGAGGTAAAGTGGGCACATTTTCAAACAAAGCAGCCTTTGCTTACCCTTTTGATTTTCTGAAGATACTTAAGTTTCCTGTATGAAATATAAGGAAGTTCTAGTGGTTTAGTTTGGAGTCTGCCAGCTTCCTTTCTAATTTTGTCTAAAAGTAAGTAATATTTGAAACATTTCAAAACGAGTGTAGAACAGAAAGCATGGCAGGCCCCCAAGGCTTGTTCGTCTCCATGACCACCATGTTGGAGATCCCAGGGGTAAAGCAAAAGCCCTCAGAGAATTAAAAAAAGGCTTTGCCATCACTGTGTCTGGCAGTAATTACAATATGCCAGCTGTTGTTTCCAAGACTGTCTCAGGTACCAGTCATCTGCGTTAGAGAAACAGGATTTTTTTTTTTCATTGTCAGAGTACCGTTGCATCAACTTCTCTAAAAAGGACACAGGGAGCAAAGATTTAATCCTCTTTATCTATATATACAGAAATAGAAAATAGAAATGGAGCCAATGGAAAGATGTTTTGTGTGTGTATGTGCAATTAATAAAAAAGATGGTTTGTGTATGGCCCAATTCCAAATCGGCATGTTCTGTAAAGCAAAGAGTTACATGCTCACATTTAATAGAACGAATAACCTGCCCATAAAATCTAGAAATACCTTTATCCCTAAGGTGTGTTTCTTTTTTTAGGTTATTGACATTGGTGTTGTTTCTTAGCCACATATGTAGACCTTCTCCAGGAAGTCTATCCTCAACTAGGCCCTTTGGTACTCTCAGTGGCGCACTCATCTTCACTGTAACTCAGTTCTCTTCTTCTCTTTCCTTCTGTTTTTCTACCATTATGGGTTTCTGAAGGAAGCTGGGTCTTCATATAAAGTAGCACCTTTTCCTATTAACACATTTTATTAAATGGCATATGTTTTTGTTTACAATAGTTTATGCCTTTTTATAAAATTTGTTAGTCAGAAAAGGTGCTACCAAACTCTTGATATTTTGCTAACAGAGTTTTCTCCTATAGGGTTTTCACATAATATCACTACCTAACGAACATTTGTTTCAAGGTTTCCTTGACTTCATTTGATGCCTTCTTAGGCATCAAATACTGCCCCTCAGCCTAAAATGTCTGGAAATAAGATATCTTTGTTTGTTTTTTCCTTCCAGCACATCAGAGTGGGTTGGGAGCAGCTTCTCACAACAACTGCTAGAACTATCAATGAAGTGGAGAACCAGATTTTGACTCGGGACGCCAAAGGAATTAGCCAGGAACAGATGAATGAATTCCGTGCCTCCTTCAATCACTTTGACAGGGTAAGAAGGGAAAAATATAGCAATACTTGTAAGCACTCAGAGGGAGTCTCCTGGGGCTGAATGAAAATTGAAACCCCAAATCCTAGTGTCAGTCCAAATATTATTTTGAAATCCTTTGTGAAACCCTTAAAACCAGCATCTTTCAAAGGAAAGGTTAATAGAAACAGTTGAACGACATAGTTCATTCATTCTCAATTTTTGGCTCAATATTTCTTCTCAGATGAAAATTTAAAGGCCCAGATTCATTGGGTGAGACTAGTTCTTAGTAGCTAATGATTACAGAGTTGTTTTATTATTTATCAACAATGTATTTATATGTAATTCCATAGCTAGGTTTATATACGTAATTTCAATATTTTACATTTAAACAGCATTATTCCCCATTCATAAGCCTTTTTGAGAGATTTAAGCCAAATCTCAGAAAAGACAAAGCATATATACCACTAAAATCAGAGCAAATTGGTTTTGCTATGGGCAAGCAGTTGTGTCTTCCTTTCAGAAACAGTCTCTGTTCTTGGCTGTATCTCCTCTGTTTCACATTTGCTTTTACCTCAGGAGGGTTTTTAGAACTTTTTCTCAAAAAGATCACGGGCAACTTTCATAATATAACTCACCCCACAACTTAAGACACTGGATCTAGGTTACATGCCTTATTCATTATGACCACAAGGCACTTAGTCTGGCTTCCCATGTAGTTACAAGACCAGAAGTCAGATCATGATCTAACAGTATGCAGTAAAACTCGACTCTGTTTAATTCTTTGCCTTAGCTGCAATTCAGTAGATTTTATATGTCCTGTGGGATTTCTTGATTTCCATTTTAATACTGTGATGGTTCACGTGATGCAACAAATCAGCACTCTAGCATTACCATTTCCAGTGTTGTTTTTTTGTAAGAAAAAAGGTGCCGGAACTCACATCCTGTTAATCTTTTATTTAAAAATTATATATTCAGTTCTTAGCAGGAACGGTGGTTGAGAAGTAATTAGTAATTTTTTTCATTTTTAAATTTGGGGGGTCACACTTTTACACTAAAAATTAAAAAAAGATTTTCACTTCTCACCAATGATTTTTTAAAATAAAGAAATTACCTTTCGCACGTACTCAATCACTGTACACACACCCACACGTCAGTTGTGTAACAAAACATAATGGTCACCGCTCGCAGTAAACACTCAGTGCATGACTACACGACCAATCACAAGCCGAGCAGTGCCACAAGCCATGCAGCGCCATCGCAACCAGCACGAATGAAGTACACATGCATCGGACTCAACACACAAGCAGCCTTCATGCACCATTTTAATGATTTTGCCGCCGACCTGCTATGCTCGACAGGGTGATTCAAGTCCACATGGATCAAACATCAAATTTTCAAGTTACTTTTAAAACTTAGAAAATCTGTCGAAAAAAGGTGCCAGAACTCCATTCCAGTACGTTCTATGACAAAAAAAGCACTGACCATATCTATTGACTTCTCCTATGATTGTGTGTGGCTAAGATACTACAGACTGCTCAATCTGTAGTTTGTTTAGCATTTGCTATGAACCATAAATTCTGGGTTGTTTCTGTAGAATTTTTTTCTGGCTTCTTCCTTTCATTTGATTTGTTTTAAGATGAACAAGTAGGAACCATTGGTTCAGACAACAGGGTGAAAAATCTGCATCCATTCACAGGAAAATCCAGTGCCATGCCACGTGAACCATTTTTTAAATAGCTATATGTATGTATTTCTAAATCAAAGATGAACATTGAAAATATCAAACAGAATTCTAATGCAGATTTAGGCTTTTTGATTAAAAAATTACTGCACCTGGTTAAAATGTAGTTACTTGTAAAAGAATATCCTTTCTGATATTACTACAACTTCTTAGGACCTATAATTTACTTCAGAAGATTTTATTCTTATTTTGAGAGCACGATTTTGAATTCATTGTCTTTGTGTGCTTGGCTGTTGGGGAAATATGGCAATTCTAAAGTTATATAATCAATGATGAGGGGTGATATGATGGGCAGAGCCACTTTCGACGCTTGGTATTTATTAGCAGTGGTTGTTATGCGCACACTTGGCTAGTCAGGTCACATTTTATGAATAATATTTTTTTAATGCATTGGCACAATGAAATGGTAACACGGTATCTAACCTGTGCACTTTTTATTCTCCCTCCCTCTGTCTTTTTCTGCATGCTGTTCTTCTTCCACGTATCTTCCTTCATTCACTGCATGGTGCACTTCTGTTTTTTCTGCCCCACACCTCCTTTCTGTTTCTTGGTTTTACATCACCATCGATGCATGTCCTGCTATCTGATACACTGCATAACCAGGACCACTCCGGCACTCTTGGCCCTGAAGAATTTAAAGCCTGCCTCATCAGCTTGGGTTACGATATTGGAAACGATGCGCAGGTACTGAATGCTAGTGGGAAACATCTCCAGATCTTGAAAAATGAAGAAATAACCATTTTTTCCTCCTCTTTTTTTTTGGTTTTGTTTTAATCCATCTCCTGTCAACGCTCTTATATTTTGTTGCACATATTTCCATGTATTACTTTCTGGTTTTTCCCCACAACTCCACTGTGCTATTTCTTTTTATGCATTTTCAAACTTGCGTGTTAAACTTTCTATTTGTCTAATTCCCTAAAATCTTGCTGTCTTGTCTTCGCTTTTTCATTTTTTCCATTTCTTTTATATCCCTGTAACTATTTCTCTGTTTGTCTACATTTAAATTTCCATTTCATCTTTATGAAAAATGTCCAAATCTTATTTTCTCATTTAATTTTAATGTTCATTACATCCAATGCTTCATCTTCCATTCCTTCTTAATGCATATCCATTGCTTATAACATCTTCTATGAGTTCATCTCTTCTTGGACTTTTCTCCCCATTTCTGTTTCTTCCTCCCCCCCCTTTTTTTTTTCTTCTTCTGTTTTTAAATTACTCTTTGTAGAAGAAGACTGGCATGATGGATGCTGAAGATTTCCACACCTTCCTTATCTCCATTGGTTACAATATGGTAATGTAGCATCAACAACACTTCTTTTCTTATTGGTATATTTGGCCCTTAAAAAGGAAGTGGGCATACATCAAAAAATTAAGGTAAAAATTCATCAGTCCGTGATTTTCAAACAGAAAATTATTTGAAATCTTATTGTGCTGAAAGAGAATTAATTACGGAAAGAATTGTCTAAATGCGAGCTATGTTTTTCAAAAGAAACAGAATGTTGCCTGATGTTAGTTCCTTTGGGAATCTTATGAATAAAAGAAGCAATATAGTAAAGACTGAATCAAAATTATATAAGGTCTATTCTCATGGGTTGTTTTCCTAAAATAATTAGTTTCATTACTAGCCCATCATGCAAGTGCATAACATTTCCTTTCAAGACCACACTTCTGCTGAAGGAGTAATTTTATGTTTCCAGACTGAAATTTCTAATAGTGTTAATTCCTTTAAACATTGGGAATGTAGAGATATTCTGTCACTGCTCTTGAAGACATCTAGTTGTGCATTTAACATGTACTCAATCCAAGAATCACGTTAGTAGAAAATATTAAAATGACAACAGCGTGTCCAGAATCTCTGAAGTCCACTAATCTCTGAAGTCCAGTAATCAGAGCAGTGACACCCACATGCCATTGGCATTCAGAAGGAGCCAGCACACATTTCTGCACCACCATATGTATGGTGTGTAATGTAGCACCTGTAATCCAGTGACAATTCCAGCAATGACCGCATGTGGGCAGTTCAGCTTCTATTTAGATCATAGCGGCAGTGTTTCCATACTAATGGAATTTGCCCCCAATCCTGCAATTCCTCAGCCAAGACATTTTTGGCACATTTTGTGTTGTCAGCGTCCTACAATTCAGTAGTTGTATGTTCCACCAGCAGCAGCTGACTGCTCCAACATTTCCAATGCACACATAGAGAGAGGTAAGCCATGGTGATCAAATTAAAGTTAGCTGTGATTTTTGGACGGCTTTCTGATCTCATTCCATTTGCAGCTAATCATGGTATGACTGTGAAGATCAGCCAGATGTCTCAGTAGAAATGATAAAATACATTACTTGTGAATGAACTTATCTTGATTTTTGGATTTCAGTGACTGCTACAGGCTGACTTTATAGGTAGCGACTCAGAAGTTATTTTATCAAATTGGTTGGTTTCTAGTCCTTCTAAACCTTGATACAACCAGTTGTCACCTGTATTGGGCTAATCCTCATAATTTTCAATGAATTAAATTAAACAATATGTTAGTATCAGGTTATAAAACTGGATATGAACTGATTTACAATGTGCATATAGGTATACTTTAGCAACAGTAAAATATTACACGTTATCACTTATAAGTAAAAGCATCTAGTTGTTTCACCGATGGCATTGCGGAGGAAAAATGATCTTTAAAACAAAGATTTGAAAAGTCCATAGATAGAAATCTCAGTAGCCCTTAATTTGGAAAATATGCCTGATTTGTATGATAGGGGTAAAAAAAAAGTGGAGGCAGAGTTGAAAAGGAACCTCTAGTCTAGGAAGAGTAGAAAAAGAAAAGTTATAAGAAGGAGGGATACAAATGCAGAGTGCTGAAAAACTGGACACAGGCAAAAGATGAAGGGAGCAGAACTTGTCAGAGCTTTCTTTTTGCTGAAGTCACAGCATCTTCTAGGGAGAAATTTCAGATTGAATGGGATTTGTATATTCCTGTTGGGAAGCAGAACAGAGGGGAAAAGACAGAATCTGACCTTTCCTTTCCTGCAGCCATGTGAGTCTCTAACCCTAATCCTTCCCCCTTTTCCCTTTATGTTAGTTTGTATTTTATTGTTGGGGGGGGGAGTTGAAATTTAATGAAGTTATATTTTAAAAAAGGGGGGAAAGATAAACTTCAAACATGTTGGGTTTGGGTCCCTTGCATCTTCAAAATGCATTCAGATCCATTCTACTTTTGGCTGAGCGTAGTGCTCTTTGCGTTAGTTGCTCTTCAATCTGGTTAAAACCCATGCTGATTGGAGATGATGGGCATTTTGGACCCATGCATTTAAAGGATAGGAAAATTATCTTAGGGAATAGTGTTATAAGTGCAAAAAAATTTCTATTCAATTATTTCCTGCTGCTTTTGGATTAAATTGTTGCTGAATTTTATTTCCTGGCCCAGGGTGAGGCAGAATTTGCTCGAATCATGAGCATTGTGGATCCCAATCGCATTGGAGTAGTGACATTCCAGGCCTTCATTGACTTCATGTCCCGAGAAACGGCAGATACTGATACAGCTGACCAAGTTATGGCCTCTTTCAAGATCCTGGCTGGAGATAAAGTGAGTTCAGGTTGAGTGAAAAGAATGCTGACTTGTAGCAAAATTTAAGCTTGATTTCAGGCTCCTAAAATATAAATACAAAAGAAAGATTCCAGTGGCCACTATCCTACAGTGAACAAATAATGTGGTTTTTATTGAACTACCTGAGCATCTGGAACTTTCCTTCAATTCACCAATATTTTATTTTTGTTTGAAGCAATGGAAAAAATAGTGGAATTGAAAGTTTAATAACGGATTGAATGCCTTACACATTCTCTTAAATATGTTTATTGAATTCATATCGCTACAATAAGTAAAAACAACTCTGTATACATGTGCACACGCAGGCATTCAAGCCAGTATTTTGCCTGATCCCTCTCTAGATACATGCTCTAGCTATTCTGCTGTTATGATGGGATGGAGAGAGGCAATCCATGTCTTTGGCATTTATGACAAGGATTCAAAGGCCAAGTGGGAATAGATGTCTCAAGTTTTTAGTTGTCAGTTATTTTTGTGCTATAGACTTGTGCTGGTAATTTTCAACTTAGGGCCACAACTTGAACCAGAAATTTGGTCACTAAGCAAAATTAAAATTGTGACCAGACACAATTTTACAACTATTTTTATTGTGGTCATTAAGTGAATCATGGTTGTTAAGCAAATTACATGGTGTCAGACACAAATAAACAGATTCATACATGAAGAGCTATTTTATTGCTCATGTCTATTTCACAGGAATCTTTCAGACTGGTAATCTGCACCTGGGTCACACTTGATCAGGTCCAATGGCATTCAGGGAATGGGGGAATCAGACCATACCATCTTATGCCTATGTAATGACTCCAGATTAATTCCCCACTTGACTCTTCTCCATAGCTTGGCCAGTCTCTCTGTCTGTCTCTCTTTCTCTGTCTCTCTCTCCCCCCCTCCCTCCATCTCTGACATATGTTCATTAAGCAAATCCAACTTCTCCTGTTGACTTTATTTATTGGAAGCCATCTGGAGAAGTCACAAACTTTGATCACATGCCACAAAACTCTGCAACCATCATAAATGTGAACTGGTTGCAATCATGTGTCCGCAGGGATAGTGCAACAGTCAAAACTTTGATGACGGGTTATAAGTTACTTTTCCTGAAGCTGTCATAAACTTCAAAACTTTGTTAAATGAATGGTCAAAAGTCAAGGACTACCTATGGAAGAAGGCCTGTGAGAACCTGCTTTAGGTTCTGGCAAGTCTACCTGTCTTTCCTAGCACATTTCCCAAATTCTGTAGCAAACTTTGGGGAATCAATTGAAGTATTCTTCAGCGATTCCAGTAGGATAATGAATTATTTAAATGGGGTTTCTTCTAACAAGGGACTGAATTTCAAATCAGAAAGTGCCTGCTTTGAATTTAACATCTGTCATAAATTTTTAGGTACTTTTTGGGAGATCTGTTTTGTTCTACTTCAGCTGCTCTGTTTACAAGACCTAGTTGACATCATTGGGTTTCATGGACCCTCTGCCTAGTCAGTCTGTCTGTCTGTCTGACTCTCTCTCTCTCTCTCTCTCTCACACACACACACACACACACACACACACACACACACAGAGAGAGAGAGAGAGAGAGAGAGAGAGAGCGAGAGAGCTTACATTTAAAAAAAGTAAGAATTTTTAAAAAGACAGATCCTAAGCCTCCATAAGGCAAAACCTGGTATCTTTCATTTAAGTTTCACCCAGCCCTCTTATTTGCATTTTAAAAACAGCAAATTAACCTACACCGTCAACTGCAGTTTTCTGTAATCCAATTAAAGAGAAAAGGATTTGGACTGAACTGTTTACCAAACGGTGACTGCTTGATGGCAGTAAGCTAAAGCCTTTGATAAGCTAAAATGGAAAATGTGCATCTGTGTATTCTCTTCCAGAACTATATCACTGTGGATGAATTACGGCGGGAACTGCCTCCAGATCAAGCTGAATATTGCATTGCTAGAATGGCACCTTACACTGGGCTGGATTCTGTACCTGGTGCCCTGGACTACATGTCTTTCTCGACAGCTCTCTATGGCGAAAGTGACCTTTAATTAACACCTCTCTATCCACCACAGCACCTGACCCTGTTCCATCCAGGGCCACTTTTCATTCTGTCTGCAAACAGGCTCTGAGCTACCTTCTTGGTCCCCCCCCTTTCTTGCTTCCACATCAAAGAACAGCTTTCCTTTGGGATGGGTGAGGAAGGTCTTGGAATGACATAGGCAATCGCAGCCTTGAAAAAGGGCAGTTTCCAAAATTTGAAGGGGGAGGCGGGATGAGGTTACATTTAAGCAAACTTATTTTATTATAGAAAAAGTATTTTTCTTCAAGGTTGAACCATAAATAGAAAAATGTTTAAAGTATTACACCAAATACGGCTGGTGAGGACGTTCCCCTTCCCCCTTTTTCTCTTTTGTTCCAACATGGGAAATGGAGGTCAGTGTTGTATTCCATTCTTATCCCTGAAGCCTGGCACGCTTCTTCTATCCTGAGTCAACTTTCTCACCTGTCTCTTATTTCTTTATCATATTGTTTTACAGAGGGGGAAATGCGCAAGTGCATGTATTGCTGGTTCACTCATTTCATGAAAATATTTTACAATAAAACTTTTTGAGATTGCTGTGTTTTTTTAGGGAAAAATAATGTACACAGCTCATGTTTTCATATTTAATTAAAATTACAATCTGCCTACCCGTGTATTGTTGCTGAAACTTGTCTGGTCTCCAAATATGGCGCTTGAGAGTTGGCATCTTTGATATTGCTAGTCACAGACCATATTAAAAAAAATCTTGTAATAACAAATCTAGACCTCATTATTTTGTCTGTTTCACTTACTTAACTCTGTTTAGCTACATTTTAAATACACATTTGATAATGTGGGATGGGGCTGGTACAATATTCAAATATCTTTTTTAAAAACAGCAAGACACCAAAATGTAACCCTCTTTCTCCTTTGAATGTGTTGATGTTTATATCACTAGTGTTATCAGGTCTACGCTGAAAAGCTAAACAGCTTGCATAGTGTGTGGCTGAGAAACTCCTAGGGAATATCAGGGCAGTATGCTAGACAGGAGGCCAAAGAAATACCCTGTAAAACAGCTGCTACACTTCCATGTTGTCGCCAAGAGAACTATATGGAGATATCATTGAAACCATCATGAGACAGGAGAAAGAGAAAGGGAGAAATATAAGAGTTGGTGGAACACAGGAGTAAAGGTGCTGGCTGGGTGTAGTTCTCTTTTTAGACCCATAAGCGGCTGGGTGATTTTGGATCAGGGACTTTCAGCTCTTGATTGGGAAGTCAAAATAACTTTTACCAACTACACTGGATCAGTGTGATGGATTACGGTCCCTAATTTTCACAGGACTTTATCCTGCAGTGGATTAATTTAAAATAATAATAGTAACTTTTATTAACATAAAAGCATATTAGCATAAAAATAGAAAAGTATACTATTGAGACAATATCTTAACTTACTCAGAGTGTGTTTATGTGTATATTCAAGAGTAGACATGTACTATTCAATAAAACCAATTCCTTAGTAAGTGCATAGTACAGGGTTAACTGTTAACTGTTTCCTATCAAATGCCTTGATAAGTTACCCCAGTATCTTTAATTCTTGTCATTCAATGACAAATACCTTAATCTCCCATACTCTATTTGATTCTACATTTGATTCTGAATAAAAAAGTACAATGCATAAAAGTTAGATTTTAGAAAATATATTATCAACATGCATCTCTACTAAATAAATAAATATAGTATTTGTGAGGAAGAAGTGTTTTTCTCCTTTACTAGATTTTTCCCCAGGAGTATTTGGGTCTGTGTAGGTGATATGGATTCTTGTTAGAGTGCTGTAATTTAATTGTTCCAAAAATATGATTCCTGCTTAAGCAGTAATCTACAAATCCATAGGGGGCACCTGTTTTTTTTCCCCTTGGCTTTATCCAAATAACACAATGCCTGATTATAAGAATCCTGCTTCTGAATACACTCAACTGTTTTATCTTTACTGTGATAACATCCTTTATTATGTATTATGTCATTGCAATATATATTGCTTGTTCTTGAGGCAATAATAGATTTAAGTTAATTATCTGGTAGACGCTCAGGAAAATATTTTTGAGAAAATCTAGGAGAAGGGAACATATTAACAATCCAAGATACTTTGCTTTGATACCAACTTCAGATATTTTATTTCTTCCATTAGGTAACTATTTATTATGCCTTATATGATCTAAAGGTGTTTTATTTAAAATAAAAGTTGAATGCAGCCTAGTTCAATTACAAACTTCCACAAAAGCTCATTGTAGTTATATCAAGCAGTTTTCTTTCATAATTTCATGAGGCTTACTTTCAAACACAGTTGAGTTGCAGGTAGCTAAACAAACAGGCAAATATGTTATACATGCAAATCGTGTGAAGTTAATCATTTAGTAGTATTCTACTGGAGTTCCTGCCAAACCCCATGTTTCATATAATCGAGAAGAATAGCATTTTCCGGATACTGCTAAACTGCAACAATAAGCAACCCCAACCAGCATTGCCAATTACTAAAGATAAGATAACCTTTATTGTCATTTTTTTTACTGCGGGCACAACGGTACACATCAAAAATAAAATTTAGTTGCCCGCTCTCAAAGTGAAATATACATGACACACACCTAACCATACTATATACAACATATGTATAGACTCACACCCCTACATTACATAACAAATATTAAATACTGTCCATCTTGAATATATAACGGAAGGAGGAAGCTTGAGAGTTCACAAGGTTAATGCTGTATGGAATGAAACTGGCTGAATCTGTATGTTCTGCTACAGATACCACGAAGCTGCCTCCCAGAAGGTAACAAGGAAAACAGGTCATGAAGAGGATGTGTAGTGTCCCAGATAATCTTACGGACCCTGCTCAAGCAATGCTTCTGTGCTATGTCCTGGATGGAGGGGAAGGAACTGCCAATGATCTTTTCAGCCATCCTCACCACTCTGCACCGCCTTCTTGTCAGAAGCAGTGATGCTTCCAAACCAGACTGTGATGCTGTATGATGGGATGCTCGCAATCATCTCCCTGTAGAAAGTAGTCAGGACAGGGGAAGGAAGATGTGCTTTTCTCATGCGATGCAGAAAATGCAGGCACTGCTGTGCCCGCTTCACCAGTTTCTCACTGTTGAGCAACCAAGCCACCCTACTCGTTAGCTGCACACCCAGGAATTTGATGCTGGTAACCATCTCCACAGGTGAATCATTAATGCACAGAGAAGTGTGGCTGTGTCTGCGTTTTCTGAAATCGACAATGATCTCTGTTTTTTCTGTTATTTAAAACTAGGCTGTTTTCCTTACACCATTTCACCAATATACTGAAATAACATATAGTTGAGCAGTATTTGGAGGGCCACCTGTTGCTTATTCCTGCCATACAGTCTAATCTGTTGAGGGGAGAGGTATTGGATGCCAAATATTTGAGGAATAAGTGAGCATATTTGTGTATTTAAAATTATCCGCCTTCTATCACTTCTGAGCACTCAGTAACAACACAAAATGGCATTAAAATTTCAAAAATTGAAATAATTTAATTTAATAATAACATTTATAAAATAGGGATGGAGGATTATTCCAAACAAATGGTTGGCCAACCTTTGAAAACTTGAAACGGAGCACGTGGGACTGCTGAAGGTAGGCAGGAAGAAGGTGGAAGGAAACAAAAAACACTGGAAGTTTTTAAGAAGAGACTGGACAGCCATTTGCCCAAAATGGTATAGGGTTTCCTGCCTGAGCAGGGGGTTGGACTAGATGACCTCCAAGATCCCTTCCAACATTATTATTATTATTATTATTATTATTATTATTATTATTATTATTATTATTATTATTAATCAGTGCTTTTTTCTTAAAAAAAGGTGCTGGAACTCTCATCTTGTTAATCTGGCATGGGCGTGGCCTACTGTGTGGGCGTGGCCAGCTCAACATCACTTGTGTCAGGGGCACTTGTTCGGAGCTGGGCAGGACTGGGGCAAATCTGAGGGTCTCCGGCAGAGGGGAGATGGGACCGGGGCAAACGCTGGGTCATGGTCCATTGGAGGAACCTCACTGATATTAAAGTGGGTGGGGGAAGACATGATATTAAAGCAGGTGGGGGAAGACATGATATTAAAGGGGGTGGGGGAAGACAGTGTGTGAGAGAGACAGAGAGATTCCCTTTTTGTAAGTTTGCTTACTTTGCAATGCTTTCCTTTCCCCACAGTTTTGCTTCCCTGCTGGCTCAATCTCTCTTTCTCTCTGCCGCCCAGATCTACAGCTGCAGAGCAATTTCGCTCCCCCCCCCACAGCCGATCTGGGCAGCAGAAGCATTTTTGAAGCCTCTGGAGCTCGCATTGATGGCCGTGGGGCGATTTGGTGATGCTCCAGCGGCCCGATCCGGGCTTCGGAGGCCTGCAAAATGCTTCTGCTGCCCAAATCAGCCATGTGTGTGTGTGGGAAAGCAAAATTGTTCTGCAGCCCTAGATCTGGGCAGCAGAGGCATTTTGCAGGCCTCCGACGCCCAGATTGGGCTGCTGGAGCATCATAAAATCACCTCATGGCCATGGATGTGAGCTCCAGAAGTTTCGAAAATGCTTCTGCTGCTCAGACCAGCGGGGGGGGGGGGGAAGTGAAATCACTCTGCAGCCCTAGAACGCGCGAGTTTGGAGTTTGGGAAAGTGAGCAGGGCCTTAACATAAAAGGCTGGTTCTGCTTTCAAAAATAGAGAAAGGAGGGAAGATTATTGGGCTCCTTGCCTCATTCCCGCTTGAAGCCATCCTTAACAACAAGGAAAAATCTAATCTATCCAACGCTACCCAACATTTCAAATATGTGTCCGCTGAGAGGATAGCTATTTTTAAGACGCCAGTCCTGCACATCTACTGTATATCTAGGAATAAATCTCATTATACTCATGAGGCTGTGAAACACAGAAAGGAAACACACACACACACACACACACACACAAAGAGAGAGAGAGAGCTTCCAATCTTGTGAGCAATTCCAACAGCTAAACTAGCCTGAGAGAAATTCCAAATCTCCTCACCTTCCCAAACTCCAAACTCGCATGTCCTACTTCCCTCGCTTGCCTTCTGCAACTCCAAGCTCACGTGTCCTACACTCGTCTTCCAAGTTCGGAGTTCGGAGAAGGCAAGCGAGGGAAGTAGGCTGTGAAACACAGAATGCGCACGCACGCGTGCGTGCACACACACACACACCAGCTGCTGAATGAACCTTGGTCTTCCTCTGCAGAGACATCTTCAGCACCTTGTCGAGGCCATGGGGGTTTGTCATGCTGCAAGTTTGCTCTCTGCTCAGCGCCTGCTAAGGGCTGGCCGATAGCAGAGGGAGCGGTAGCCTTGCCATGTGCTCCTCACCGGCCTGCTCCCATGCAAACTCTTGCTGACAGTGCCGAACCGGCAGTCGCCATCAGATGCCCGCCTTCCCAAACTCCAAATTCCCGTGTCCTACTTTTCTCGCTTGCCTTCTCCAACTCCAAACTTGCGTGTCCTAGTTTGGAGTTTTGGAAGATGAGCGAGGAAAGTAGGACGCACGAGTTTGGAGGGAGTAGCATAGCTTGTGAAAAAGCGTGTGTGTGTGTGTGTAAAAAAAGCCCTGATTATTATTATTATTTATTATTATTTCCTCCTCATTTTGAACATGGATCTCCCTCTGTGAAGCTTCCACCCATTGGTTCTGGTCCTATCCTTGGGTGCTATGGAGAATGAAGTTACGCTTTCACTGTGACAGCCCTTTAACTATCAGGATATACAGTAGTTGTCTCCCTTTTGCCTTTGCTTAAGGCTAAACACACTCGGTTCCTTTAACCATTCTTCTTAGGATTAACCTTTTCATCTTTGATCCTTTACATTCTTTTCAGTGCTGAACATCCTCTTTATATTATGGTGACCCAAATTGACACAGTATTCCAGGTGCAATCTGACCAGCACAGTGTGGAAGTAGATTTCCCCTGATCTTGACATTATACAAGCCTTGGTGGAGCAGTGGGCTAATGCCTCCTTAAGTAACACCAGCTGCCTGCAATTAGTGCAGGTTCGCATCCCACCAGGCTCAAGGTTGACTCAGCCTTCCATCCTTCCCAGGTAGGTAAAATGAGGACCCAGATTGTTGGGGGCAATTAAGCTGACTTTGTAATAATGCCGCTTGGGGTGTGTGTGTGAAAGCCCTAACAAGCAGGCATATACATAGAATGAAGGCTACTGCTAACGCTTGTAAGCCGCCCTGAGTCTTCGGAGAAGGGCGGGATATAAATGTAATAAAAATAAATAAAAAATGAAAATAAATACTCCTGTTGCTGCAGCCCAGGGTTGCACAGACTCAACAGCTGCAATGCACTGCTGGCTCATACTTTAATCTGTGGTCTACCAGGACACCCAGATCCTTTTCACAAGTACTATCACCTATCTTATGCTTGCATCTCTGATTTTTTTTTCTAATTACAAAATGTTACATTTCTCACTATTGAACCATATATTCTTGGATCTTCAATGTTATATATCTAGTATAAACACACACACACACACACACACACACACACTAAATAAACAGCTTGTAGGTTTTCCAGGGATACTCCAGTAATCTCTTTGGTCCCATCAATTCAAATTATCCATTGATTTTCCATCCTAGTTCCCTCAACTTTGCCTAAAATAATTATTTTTTCTCATCCATAATCTGGTCATAACCACGTTCTCAAAGTAATAAGTTTCAGCTTCCTTGCTCTTCACCCCTATGGAACAATCTTACTTTATTTGGTTAGGATTGGGTAACTGGTTGTTCTTAAAGCTCATTGGCTTCTCAATAAACATTTCCAAAACTACAATTTGAAGGCATCATAATTCTCTCACTCTTTCTTGGTCTTCAGCATGCAACTCTTCTGATCTTTGTTGTCCTTAAATGTCCTTATCCTTTAAAGCAGGGGTCTCCTAACTTGGCAATTTTAAGACTTGTGGACCTCAACATGGCTGACTGAGGAATTCTGAGAGCTGAAGTCCACAAGTCTTAAAAGTTGCCAACTTTGGAGACCCCTTCTTTAAGGTCTTGTCTTTCTAGAAACTGGGCTGATAAAACATTCCAGCCAGAATCTTACGTTCTTCTCAGACCTGTTTTACTCTGTTTGGCTTCTGTTTTAATCAGTATGGAGTTTCCTATGGTTATAAGCTGAATATGAGACTTGACTACAAGAATCCACATGATGTGCTGACATTTTCCATACAATGAAGTTCTAAGTGCATTTGTGCTCTTGCCAAGTATTTGCTGGTCCAACGAATAAAAATGTTGAGACAAAAAATTATATGTTTGTTTGTTTAAGGAAAAGGTTCTTTTAACAGTTGTAACAGTTATGAAGGTTGCGTCAGTACAGCAAACCTATAATAGAAATAAAAGAGCTCTGCTGTATCAGCTATTGGCCTATCTAGACCAACTTTCAGAAATGGGTCAGTTGGATTTATTTGGGAAGCTCTGAAGCTTCAGCTTTCCAATAGCCAGTATTTAAGGATGCTAATGCTGCCTTAGTACACAAGTGGGTCATGAAGAGAACCTTCCCAAATATCAATTAAATCACATTCAGCTTGACTCAAAGATGATATTTCATCATTTGTTAGACTCTAGTAAATTCTGATGGTATCAATTCTTACCAATATTCTTTTCATAGATAGTTGACATTTGTGGAACCACTAGCATTTTAGAAAAAAAATACCAATTTTACTATAGCTATATTTGAAATGCTTACTTGAACCAGCAGAGCAAAAACCTTCAAATCAATGCCATATTGCATAAATCCTATTGCTGTAGGACTATTTGTTTTAGACTGCAGAAAGTAATCAGTGATAACAGAAAAATAGAAAACAACCTCCAACCATTCTTTTTTTACAGGGCAGAGCTGGTGGTCCCCAGATATGGAAGTATCACTACATTTGTGGATGTTTATTGTGTTTATTAATACATAAGTATTCATTTTTTCTTCCAGACTTAACGTATATCTTAAATACAAAACTTCAAGTACTGATTATTCTTATACATTCAGCTTTTTCTTCAAATTGCCATAACTACTGAGAGCAACCACGCAAATTTGAAGTGAATAAATCCAATTAGATGTTGACAATAATCTTTATTTTTGTCCAAAAGACAAATATCATCACCTCTGTTCCTAAAATCAGTTAGGGCACCTTGTTGTTGTTAGCTGCGAAGTCGCGTCCGACCCATCGCGACCCTATGGACAACATTCCTCCAGGCCTTCCTGTCCTCTACCATCTTCTGGAGTCCATTTAAGCTCACGCCTACTGCTTCAGTGACTCCATCCAGCCACCTCATTCTCTGTCGTCCCCTTCTTCTATTGCCCTCGATCTTTCCCAGCATTAGGCTCTTCTCCAGTGAGTCCTTCCTTCTCATTAGGTGGCCAAAGTATTTGAGTTTTAGCTTCAGGATCTGGCCTTCTAAAGAGCAGTCAGGGTTGATCTCCTCTAGGACTGACCGGTTTCATCGCCTTGCAGTCCAAGGGACTCGCAGGAGTCTTCTCCAGCACCATAGTTCAAAGGGCACCTAGCCCCAAACTAAAGAAATCTATCTAAACTAGGCAGGCAGTTTTTTCCACCTAATTTTTAGTATTGCATTTTTTGAATTAGAGAAACCAAGGATTCAGCCATACACGTGTATATATTTATTTTTGTATACTGCTGGTGCCAGTCACACAAAGTTGTACAACTGAACTAAGGATAAAGCAACAATCCCCTATAATCAGAAGAAAAGGTTTCTGTCTTCAAGCTTTAGCGCGTCTCCCAAGAAAATAGCATTGTAGAGATTGCCTCTTTCTGCAGGACAAGAATGAAAACTTTTTTTTCCCTATTGCCTGAAAGCGCTTAATCGTAGGATTTAGACTGCTTACCAAATACAAATAGGAGTGAATAATTAATCTGGAATAAAAGCAACGTTTGTGCAATTTCCTTTCAAGGTTCGAAAACTGCTTGTTCGCATCATTTCGAACAGTGTTTCTACTAGCTAGCCGGGAAATTCTGGGAACCGAAGTCCATATAACTTTGCTAAGATTGAGAAGCTCTTAAATTTAAGAACAAGATAACCGTTCGCTCTTCTAATAACAACATTTCCCACCCTCCCTTTCTTCCGTACACAGACACTCCCCCTTTCTCCACGCGGCCCTATGAGGTCACTTCCGCCTGTAACTCCCACAGAGGAAAGCCTCCCCCTCCCCAACCCGGGTTTACCCGAGCACCGAACGGTTCACGCGCTGAAGTCTGGGAATCGCAGTCCGCAAGCGGGTTGGCGCTAAAGGGCCTGGCGCAGGCGCAGTCGCCTTGCTTGCGGCTTCGCCGAAGGGAAGTAGCGCCGCCATTTTCTCTGGCGGACTGAAAGCGAACGTTGCGGTTCCGCACGGGGTTGAAACGGGAGTTTCCTCGAAGGCTGCCATTGCTGTGAGCGTCGGTCTCGCTTTCAGGCGATAGAGCGGAGACGAAGGCGGAGGCGGAAGCGAAGGTGAGTCGGCCGAAACTTCGGCGGTGACGACTGCCCGCCTTAATGGCTCCGTAGCGGCAGGTGGAATTGAGGCGGAAGCTCAGCCTAGCCTGGGCCGTTCCCTTAGCAGTTGTTCAGCCTGGTCTTAGCTTCCTCCTGCCCCCCCCCCCAACCAGCCGCCTCTCCTCTTCCTCTTCCTCTCCGTCACTGTTGCCGTTAAGTTTCTCCTTTCGCTCTCCCCCCTCCCCCCCTTTCCTTTCTTGAGCTTCCTCGTTGCTTCCCTCCCAAGTTCTGCACCCCAGACGATCTCCTGACTCTTAAAACTGAACAGGTTACGTCCAGTTCCGTTGAACAGGAGGAACTCTCGAGAAGAGGGCGAAAGCAGAGGTGATTTTCCTCTGTATAAGTCAGGGGTCGGCAACCTCGGCTCTTTTATGACTCGTGGACTTCAACTCCCAGAATTCCTGAGCCAGCTATGCTGGCTCAGGAATTCTGGGAGTTGAAGTCCACGAGTCATAAAAGAGCCGAGGTTGCCGACCCCGGGTATACGTAAATGCATTTTTTAAAAAAATAAAAATAAAATAAAACTTTTATCGCTGCTTTTCTACCGTCTTGAGAGCTACCTCTGAAAGAGACGTGGGGTTTTTTTTTAAATTTATTTTTTTTTTAGTGACTTCTGGTCTGTCGGAATTGGGCGTCGGGAGTGTGTTTTTCTTAAACGGGCTAGAATGATTTGGGAACTTCCCTGTTTATTTGGGAGGCGCTTAACCAAGCATAGAGATAGATAGGGATCCAAGGGTTATATGAACCTCCCATGTTAGTACGTAGCAATTGGGGTAGAATAATAGAAAGGCGGAATGATCGATTTAATTAGGGTTGTGGGTTCATCAGGTGCATTTTGGGACAACATTGCATCCAGGTTCCAGGAAAAAAATAATCCAGGAGAATTCCCAAAAGAACAATCGGTGGAACAACCTGCCTCCAGAAGCTGTGAATGCTCCAAGACTGGAAGTTTTTAAGAAGAGATTGAACAACCATTTGTCTGAAATGGTATAGGGCAGGGGTAGGCAACCTCAGATGCTATGCTGGCTCAAGAATTCTGGGAGTTGAAGTCCACGAGTCATAAAAGAGCCGAGGTTGCCGACCCCGGGTATAAGTAAATGCATTTTTTTTTAAATAAAATAAAACTTTTTTATCGCTGCTTTTCTACCGTCTTGAGAGCTACCTCTGAAAGAGACGTGGGGTTTTTTTTAAAATTTATTTTTTTTAGTGACTTCTGGTCTGTCGGAATTGGGCGTCGGGAGTGTGTTTTTCTTAAACGGGCTAGAATGATTTGGGAACTTCCCTGTTTATTTGGGAGGCGCTTAACCAAGCATAGAGATAGATAGGGATCCAAGGGTTATATGAACCTCCCATGTTAGTACGTAGCAATTGGGGTAGAATAATAGAAAGGCGGAATGATCGATTTAATTAGGGTTGTGGGTTCATCAGGTGCATTTTGGGACAACATTGCATCCAGGTCCCAGGAAAAAAAATAATCCAGGAGAATTCCCAAAAGAACAATCGGTGGAACAACCTGCCTCCAGAAGCTGTGAATGCTCCAAGACTGGAAGTTTTTAAGAAGAGATTGAACAACCATTTGTCTGAAATGGTATAGGGCTTCCTGCCTGAGCAGGAGGTTGGACTAGAAAGCCTCCAAGGTCCCTTCCAAGGCTATTATTCTGTTAATTCTCATATGAGGGGAAAAGAAAGAAAATAGAATTTGAAAAAAAAAGCTTTAAAATATAGCCCCCTGTTTTAAGACTTCTGAGCTTGGATTTATTTAAGCAGCAGTTTTAACTAGAATTCCTGAACTTTATTTTTTGCAGCTTGGAACAGAATGAGTGGCTGTCGTGTCTTTGTTGGACGTTTAAGTCCCCATGCTCGGGAACGAGATGTAGAGAAATTTTTCAAAGGATATGGCCGTATACGTGAGATTAATCTCAAAAATGGCTTTGGTTTTGTGGTAAGTATATCTACTCAGACATATTTTCTGTATTAAGCATCTACTGGAGCAATATTATGTTGTAGTACATAGGGTGATGTACTATATCTATCTATATCTATCTATCTATCTATCTATATCCATATCTATATATACTGCTGGCACGGGCCGGATGCGTTATGCGGAAGCTGCACCACCCCATTGCTGGCAATGGCAAAACTGTCCTGATACATTGTGCGACGTCATGTGACGTCGCGAGTTATACGTGTCTGCCTTAGAGAGTAGTCTGTGCTGTAACTTGCTCATATAAGTGTCTTATTGTACCCTCAACTTTTTAATTCAAGAATATAGGAACAATCAGCCTGAAAACAATACCCTACTCAAAGAATTACCAAGGAGAACACCACCACCCCACCGACACTGGCAGGGCAAGCTAATGTATATAAATGGGGAGCAACCTGACATAGATGTTACTAATTGGGTAATTTAATGTCTGCAAACAAATAACCAAACTCAGAGAGCACCAAGGACTCCAAAGTTCAACCCTGAGCTATAGATAATCTCTTGTGTTACAACTATTTTTTCACTCCAGGACCTCTAAACATGCCTCTATTAAACCTTTTTTAAGAAATGAGAAAGGGTAGACATTAGTGCTGCACTGTTTTTCTAGGAAAATATTAACTAGAAGTAGGAGAGTCTCCATAATTGTATTTCCTGCACAGTTTTGCTTCATAATATTGCTGTTAAAAATTGGAGATAAGCTGGAAAGAAACCAACCCACTTCTTCATTCTCTCAAAAGAATAAAGAATACTGTACTGATAGAAATGCATACCTGTCCCACTTTTAACTGGAGAAAAAAATTGTTAGCAATGTTTTAACAAGCAAATTCTAAGTTATATGGACTTGTCTTTTCTATTCTGCTGCTAGAGACAGAAACAGATAACCAACCTGCTTCATTGTAGGTAACAATATATTTGACACTTTCTCTCTTGCTGCATATTATTGCAGCTGATGAGAGAACAGAAAGTCAGTGTTTAATGTTGGAAATGTCATATAATTTCTCTCATCCCTGAAAGGTGAAGAAAATGGGCAAATTGAGCAGTTTATTGTTCTTCCAAGCAATATTGTCCCTTTACATTTAGTCTTCCATGTTTATGGAGGCTGCAAGTATCTTTAAATGTACAACTTGGGTCTTTATATAAATGGTTATTAAAAGCTATATATTGCATAAAATGTTGATTAAAAGTTATGAAATTCTATTAATGCCTTTTATTTGGGTATTTGAAAATTATTTAAATACTATCAACACGGTTTACAGGATTTAGAAGAACTTATTTAATTTCCAATCTTGATAAAATCCTTGCATATGCTGGATATACATATAAATAACATATCTTTTGTTTTAGTTATTTGTTTATAATGAATAGTTTTTTTTTAAAAAAAGAAATCACTGTAGCAGTCTTCTCAGTCCTGGTGGAAACCAGATGTGTGGGACTGCATGTTCCATCATCTGTCACTCCTGCAGATGTAGTCATATAAATGTGTAAGCACAGTCTTTATGAAGGATGAGCCATTATATTTATGTTTTTCTGAACTACATCTTATGCAGGTAGCCCTTACTTAGTGACCACAATTGGCACCATCAACTTGATTGCTAAGCAGAAAATCATGTAATCATGACAGATTTACAATCTCAGTTCTCCTTTGGTCGCTAAGTGAAAAATTGTGTGACCACGACTTATGATTTTACTTCCTCCTTCTCTGTTAACTTTGCTTTTTGCAAGCCAGTTGCAATGCACATGTATATGGGACATGTTAAGATTGATTGCAAAGTTTTTTTAAAAAAAAAATCTCACTAAATGAGGGAGTCAGTAAGCAAGGACTACCATTTATACCAATAGGGAGAAATGCTGAGAATTGAGAGCATAATATCTGAGTTTTCCATATCTGATACAATGCAATTGATAAAAATTATCTCAGGAATTAAAATCAGGCTTAGGAAAACATTCACATTTTAAATTATAGCTCCCAGAATGACCACAGCAATAGCTGATAGAATTTTTAATGGCAAAAATATTTTACTTTTTTCATTTCATTGTTTTGCTTTCCTAGGAATTTGAGGATCACAGAGATGCAGATGATGCGGTTTATGAATTGAATGGCAAAGAGCTGTGTAATGAAAGGTATTTAATCTCAAGTCATATGACAATTCAATTTGTGACTTTTTAAATTTCATTCTAATGTACTTTGTGGGGCTATTATGATAAAATGAAAGGGGACAAAACTATGTCTGCCAATTCATATTAAAAAATCCAAAATGTGCAGTCAAGCAGTATGCTTATTAGGACCAATTAAATTTGCACAGAAATTATGGAGTAATATTTGAGAATTAAAAGATATTTTTAAAAATGATTGGGGAGAAAGGAGGGGGTAAAAGCAGTCTGAAGTGATTTTGAAGCACAAAGTCTTAAATCAGGATTAATGAAAGAGAAAAGTGTCATAGGCAGGATTTCAGATTATATTTGAGACAAACACAGTGTATTGGTAACAAAAATTAATAAACACCATTTTCTGAAGCAGCTGTAAAACATTATTGGTCTATATCAGAGATATGTGACTTCTCTGATACAGATAACTTCTTCAAGTCTTAGAGGTACCCCCTAGAACTCCTTAACCACAAATGGGATTCACTTGTACAGAAGCTTGTTAAATTAAGAAATATCAGGAATGTCTTTTACTGAATCATCTTTATTCTTTAGCACAGACAGTAGATAATCTTTCTCCCAAGTCCTCTATGTATACCTTGATGGAGGAGTTAGTGGAGAGTAATATGCTGTTTACTAAATAAATGCTGTAGAAATGAATGCACATCATTTAGTCATCTTAGATATCTTTTTACTTTTCAGTTATAAATGTCTGAAGAACTTAATTTAGGCAGTGAGAGATTTTCTTGATTGTAATTGTATGAGTTACCAAGTTTTTGCTTTTGTTCTTAAGTATCCAAAATTATCACCATTATATTTGACTGTTTAATATGTTCTTTTCTACTAGAAAAAGACTGAAATACTAAATTTACTTGTTTTTAATAGGGTCACAATTGAACATGCCAGAGCCCGAAGAGGGGGTAGGGGCAGATACCCACAACGGTTCAATTATTACCAGTCTTATGGGGGTGGATCTAGGTAAGAAGGAAATTCCGTTTACTGCATTGTTACAAGTGGTTTTAAAATATCTCAGTCCTTAGCTTCAGGGTTGTAATATAGTTGATATTTCTAGATACATTTTAAGATACTTCTCCATTAAGACAATAAAATCATCTTTTTTATTTTTGTAATTCCATGCTAATGTAATTGCAAACAATTTTGGTGTAAGCACTTAATTGAAGATGCTAGGTTTCAAATAATTTGAACACTGAGAAGAGACATATCTAATTAATGCTTGTAAGTGTTTACAGATTGCATATAATTGGTTCTACCAATTATTCACAGCTTCTACTCGGTCTCAAAAGGAGAAATGTAGTTTCGTAAAGTTTAAATTTCAATCTGTAAAGCTTGTTCTCATATGAGCATTGAATAGAATGCTATTGTACACTGTGTGGCCTTAATTTTGACTTTGGGATAGCTGAACTATAGTTGAAAAATATAGCTGTAAAAGGTAGCAGTATCCTAGGGCTATCACACCTTACAGCAAAACTGAAATTTGAGATCTTAAGTAATGTTTGTTTTGACATGTATAAGAGCTATTGAAGAATGTATATTTGTGATACACATTTGATAGTATCTTTAAAAATAACTCTAATGTTTCTTAGATTCTCTGGTTTGAACTGTTATTGGAAGTAGCTAGTACATATTCAGACCCTTGTATTGATGGTTATATAAAATATAACATTTGTATTGCATCACATTCTGAGGCAAATTTCTTGCCATCCACAAGTACAAAACATTGAGAATTTGTACTTTTGCATATTGAAATGTCCTGTTCAGCTTCTCTTTTTTTTAATGCAGTGAAATTGCTGCAGTAGGAATGATCCAAGGTCCAGGCTAAAAATGAACTTTTAAAGTAGGATATGTGACTGATTTTCATGGGTATCTGGCATGGTAGTAAACGTTCATGACAGATAGTGCCAGACAAGAAGAGACTACTATTCCCAATGCCTCAGCCTGCCAGTTGGGGGATTCTGAGACTTCTGTTTAAATGCTCTGAAGATCTGGATATTCTGAAAAAGGGGGCATTTAGAGGTATGCAAATTAAATTGTGTGCAACTAAATTGCCTCTTCTCTGATTCTTCAAAAAAAATGTTGATTGTTGCATTTGCTGTGATATGACAAAGTGATCACTTTGAAGATAGACTGAATAAACAAATGTGGAGGCTTCAATTATTCATGCACGGCTCTTATAACGCCTTGGGGTTTGATGGCAACAAGCCGACTCTTGTAGTAGCACAGCTGTTGTAATGTCAATGAACTCAGTAGTTCCTGAGCTTACTGCAGCTTATTGAAAAGCACATATAACCCACAACCTTATCCTTTCAGGGCTGATTTGCTCGTATTCATTATTAGTGCCAAAGGTATAAATTCCTTGGAAATTGTTTTACTAGGTGACATATTTCAATATGAAAGTTTTCAGTATTAAAATGTTGTACAGGTAGTCCTTGGAACTACAATGGAATCGAGAATTTTGACTGCAAGCCCTTGCAGTCATAAATTGAGGCACCAATATGACCAGACTTGATTTTATGACAGTTGTAATGAATGTAGATTGAATCATGTGGTTCTAAGTAAATAATGTGATCATTAAGTACATCCAATCTTCTGAATATGCTTTTTTGGTTGGGCTGGAAACCAGCAAAAAGTTGCTAACCGCAGTCATGTAAGCGTGGGACACTGCAACCAGTTGTCAATGTGAGCCAGTTGCCAATTATCACATGACTGGGAGGTTGGCAGTCATAAGTCCTTCTATTTGCTTTCATAATGTAAACTAGTAACAACACTCTGCTATTGTCATTATTTAAATCCAGAGTAGCTATGTTTCTTAGAAAAGAAAGTTTTTGTAGAGATAAAATCTGACAAAAGTAGAAAGTATTTAAATTTTCTGCTGGAAATATAGTAAAGAGTAACGGGAAATGTTTTCCATTTGTAGTCAGTATGGTCCACCTCTTCGTACTGAACACAGACTTATAGTTGAAAATCTTTCTTCACGTGTCAGCTGGCAGGTGAGTTGGACCTTACTTTAAATAACATTTATGTTTTTTTAAAAATGGTGTGTTTTGGTTTCCTAAAAGAGGCAACATAAAGCATTAGCACTTTTTTTTAAGTGAGAGGCTTAAAGTTCTTTCATTTGCATTACCAACAGGCAAACAGTGCTTATATTTTTAAAACTGCTGATTAGTGTTTCTTGAACAAATGAAATCTTCACCTAGTAAGATTGTTAGAAAAAAAGCTCTCAACACTTAAAACATCCAATGTATTAAATAAAAGGCTGGTCTCGTTGAGCGATAAAGCTGCAAATTGCTTCCAATTTTATATCTGGCTTCAATAGAATGAACAGAATTATTCACATGTTTAAAAGTATTGTGTTATGTTCTAATGCAGGATGTTTCGTGCATTATGTTATCTGTATTCTGAAAGGGACTTGTGGCTTACAGTGAGTAGCTAACATGATTTTAAATATCCAATTTGTGCATGTATTTGGGCATAAGTATTGTCAGTGAAACATACCGGGGTTGTTTTTGGATAGTCATTTGGAAGAGAAAGTTTAAACCGCAGGTTTGTTTTTCTCTAACATGTCCTTGAGTTGGTGTATTTCTTCTACTAATGGGATTGTTCTGGCCGTTAACAACCCGTTTGGAATTACTCAAAACTTTTTTTTTAAACAAACCCTATGCCCCCCTCAACAGGTTTGTATACAATTATATGATGTCACCATTCATTCTCCCATTCAATTTTGGGGAAAAAAATAGCATTTGAGTTACTAAGCCATTCTTCTCCAACCTTCTATTTCTGTATGTGCTTCTTATAGCATAAATTCTGTTGTCAGTGTATAAAAAAGTATATATTTCCAATTTTTTTTAAAAATAGAACTGCTGATTAAGCTAGATTGAAATAATGGATGTTAAGAGGACACAAGTAGGAAAACTTATTAAATTGTAAATCTATATTATATTTTAATACCAATAGCGCATAGAGTTATATATCACTTCATAGTGCTTTACAGTCCCCTCTGAACGGTTTACAAACTCAGCATATTGCCCCCAACAATCTGGGTCCTCATTTTACCGACCTCAGAAGGATGGAAGGCTGTCAACCTTGAGCCAGTCAGGATCAAACTGCTGGCTGTGGACAGAATTTGCCTGCAGTACTGCATTCTAACCAGTGCACCACCACAGCTCTTTAACCAATTCTGTTTAGGTTTTATCCATAATTTTTCTATAATTCTGTGTGTAGAACTATATTATGCATAAACTAATACAATTCTAATACATTTTTGACATCATGATACCATTATATGGCCATCATTTTTATTGAATTTCATTTTTATGTCCTTTTTGCATAAGTGTACAGAAATGATTGAAAGAGACAACAATCACATTTCTACACTGCCAGTCTCACTTAAGTGACTGACTGGGTAGTTTACAGTAAAAAGTCTGCCTTGAAACATTTTGAGTGCTACTATTTTTTTACTCTATAAATTTCAATATCTATTCTTTAAATAGGATTCTCCACCATTTAAAGGAAGAAAGAACAAATAAGAAAAGATTGGAAATAAAATAAACTTAGTTAACAGACTAATGGGGGAAAAGAGGTATCTATTAAAATAAAAAAAATATTAAATCCATTGGGATTTTATATATATAAAATCAGAAGCATATGGCTGACTGATGAGAACAATTAAGTTTGAAATGATCATATCGGTCTCCCTTTATTCTTAGCAAGCCAAAAAAAAAATTACACACAATTCCAATGGATTATGATTTTTATATGATTTTGTGCATGGAATATATAACATCAACATTCATCTGAAATCTAGTAAACCAACATCTGTTACATCAAGATTTATTATAATTGCACAAGTATGAACTGGAGAGCTGTCAAGAGATTTTAGCAATTTAATATATTGCACAATAATTTTAGGTCAGGATAGAGACAGGTCATATCTGGAGAAGAACAGATGTCTTGATTGAGTAGCATAACATGTACTTGCTCTAATATGAGAAATTCACATGGAAGAAATCAGGAAGTTTGGACCTTTGATTATCTTGGGGGGGCCAAACTTAACTTTAATACATTTTATTTATTTTATTTTATTAGGTTTATATACCGCCCCTCTCCAAGGACTCGGGGCGGTGTACAGGGCAATTAAAACGCCAACAACACGCAAGGTATAATGGTACTATAGCTGCCCACAACAAAAAACATTTTGTTTAATAGGTGTTGCTCTGACCTTCCAGGTTTGCAGTACCATCTCTAAAATCTTATGACATGAATATGAAACTTGTCTTACATAGATATTGCATATAGCCCTCTTTCAGGGAAAAGTGAGTAAAGTTGTTTGAAAAAAGTTATCTTGTATCTTTTATGAGTGTTACAGCAAGAACATCATCTGCAACCCCTGCCAAAATGATTCACAGGCTAACAGACCTAATGCAGAAGGAAATAAAATCTATGAAGAGAAAAATGGCTTAGTGTGTTCTTTTTATAAAAACCCAGGTGGAAAGAACTTTGATAAGGAGGCTTCCAATGGCAATATTATTTTAAAAATAGAAGAATGCTGCTTAATCACACCTACTTAGCCCAGCATTTGATTTCCGGTGGCCTAGTGGTTAAGATGCTGGGCTTGTCGATTAGAAGGTTGGCAATTTGAGACCCAACTAGCACATAATAGGGTGAGCTCCTATTCCTGCCCCACCTCCTGCCCACCTCACAGTTTGAAAGCATGCAAATGTGAGCAGAAAAATAGGTATCACTTTGGTGGGAAGGTAAAAGTGTTCCATTGCCTCAGCGTATCGTATTGCTGACCACATAACCATGGAAATGTCTTTGGACAAGCCTGCTCCCTTGGCTAAAAGCCAGAGATGAGCACCGCCCCCTAGAAGACACAACTGGACAGGGGAAATCTTTACTTTCACTACTTAGCATGTTGTCTTTTTGACATTTTAGCCAGAGAAAAATTGTTTCACAATTCATTTTCTGAAATGTATGCATGTTTTGTTTGCTATTCCTGGCATGACGGTTTCTAAATGCCTTTCTGTGTATTTTTATAGTGAAAGCTAATGTGACAGTTTTCACTGGGCAACATCAACACTGTATACTTCTGCTGAAATGCATGCAAAAACCACGACAATCATTTTGTCAGTTTTAAGTGTATGCCATCCTCCCCATTTGTGAATGATCCTCGCCTTATAGCAAATTATAGACGGGATCCATGTGGTTCTTCTTTCTAAACAACTTTTTAAAAGTTCCTTGCTTTTAAACTATAAAGTGATTTTCTGTTCAAATCTATTTTGCTTCCATGATACAGACAGCTAATTGTTTTGAAGGAAGGTAGTAAAAGTTTTGATTTAGATGAGATTATCAATTGTATAAGAAACACTAAGTTACTGCAGATATTATTTACTTGATGTCAGTTAGTGCTTAAGAGTTTATACTGTGCTTGAAAGAAAGTAGACGGTTTAACCTAGTGCATGTTATGTCTGCCTTCTACTGGCAGGATGAAAACACATTTATCATAATGCATCCATCCCCGTTTCTTAATTAGCTTGTTTGCCTAGCTTAATTTCCTTTGAACAAAGGAGACACTGAATAGTAACCACCTACCTTTCTATTTTCCTAATTAAACATAATGGAATAATAGTATGATATTGTCATAGGATATACTTTGTAAGATCTCAGGAATTATAATTGGATAAGGAAAATCCTAGGGTAAATCTAACATAAGCTAAGTTTCATAGTCCTTTAAAATCACTTTTCCTCCTGTTTAATTTGAGTGGGAGGGGTGCTTAATTGTTCACATAATGTGACTAGCAAGGGACACAAAGCCAATATTTGAATCTTGCTAACAGAAGTCAGCAATCATGACTGAGGCAAGATTTTACTTAAGTTCAGAAATTCAGTAAAATATCTTGAATTTAGCTAGCATTTAATGGATTCCAACCTTTAAGTGACAGCCTGATATAGTGTTTAAAGGAGTTAGTTTCCCACTGACATAAGTCTTTAAAATCCAGATACTATTGTTAAGGGTATATATACTATGTATGCTCTGATATAACTTATTTTCCTCCCCTTTAAAAATTCTCTATCAATCTAGGATAAGTAAAATAAAAATACTTTTTAAATAAAAATATTAATATAAAGTTATTTCAGTTTTCCTTCTAATTTCTAAAAAAGAATAATTGAATGTATTGTGACAGTGACATATGGAGAACTAATTTAACATTAAGCTTAATTAACTTTCACACCAGGTAATCAAATTGGAAATATGATATAATCAGATTTATAGATAAATAGGTGCCTGTCTAATTTTACAGTTAATGAATTAAAAAGTGTGCAAGGGTTGTTTAAATACACCTTTTACTGTGATATAATCATTTGAATTGCTATTCCCATCATACTGCATTATGTGTTATAAGCTTTATACTGAGAGGATCCACTCAAGTGTATGCTAATTACTCCCATCTTGATTTCTAAGTTCTTCTATTGTTTAAATATTTAAAAAATCACAACTATGGAGAATTTTGACTGTGGAGTATTCAGTATACTATAATTGAATCCTGCTTTGAAGGAATGTCTGCTCTTCAAATTTGTTTTGTGTTAGGATGAAGGCTCAGGTGTTTGAACTGTTTGACTCACATGCTAGTTTGTAAAATTGAGCAGAACTTTATTAAACACTATATAACTTGAGGTATCCTGTAATCTAGTTCAGCTTTAGGCTTTTTGTTTGTATATTTTTTTTCACAAATATACTCTAACCAAGTTCATTTTGAACCTCTTTTAACAGCCTTGCTTTGGGTTAGCCCTCGTTTCTCTTGTGTGGAGGAGAAAGAACCCACGAGGTTGGGGTTCCTAGTGGCTGAATTTCTAGGGCTTGGCCTGTTCTGAGTTTTCCCTTTGGTGCCCATGACACAGCTATCATGGCGATGTAGATCCTGGTTGGCTCACAGCTCGATTGGCTAGCACAGGTCAACCTCAGGTTCTAGAGCCACTTCCGGAGACTTTCCAATGCTTTCAGGGTCTTTGGTACCTCCCCTTGAAGTACATTGCTATGCTCCATTCCTCTGCCCCTCCCATGTAAGGGAGTTCCTCTTGAGCTGCTAGGCAATTATTGGACAAGCGACTGTTTGCTTAAGGTACCTGCTTATATCATCTGACCGCTTGTGGTATGTTATGGTAAGTAGCCTCTGGCTATAAAATGTCAGCTATTATTGGGACATTTTGTAAAAGTTAAGAAATAATGCATAAACGACTTTAAAAACGTCTTTAACACTTAGTTAGATAACATTGCAAAATAAACACCGTCTCAATTACATTAAATGCAAGTCTCTGTTAAAATAACACTAAGGTTGTGGCACGGACTGACAAAAGCCATAAAAATTTTAATGCTATCTTTTGACAGGTTGTGACAGAATCTTAGCATTAACTTAATAAAGAATGGGACATAGAATGTTTCTAGGCAAACCTTGACTATACAAGTGAACTGAGATTACAGATGATCAAATGCTTGCATTTAATAACACCATGCATATATTAGTTAAAATACATGTTATAATACTTTAGGTGTTATATAAGGTATGTCTTAACTGTACAAATTAGTTTAATTTTTCTCATAGTTATAGCATATGACATTTGGCTATAGTTTGTAAACTATTAAGTCCTGTTTAACAATGCATCTTGAATCTTACGCTCATTTCTTAACCTGCACTATAACTCTTACTGCAGGATTTGAAAGACTTCATGAGGAAAGCTGGGGAAGTTACTTTTGTGGATGCTCACAGAAACAATCCAAATGAAGGGTAAGTTGAACTTTCACATCTACTGAGTCTGGGAGGGCTTTAAACACCAGACTTTCCACCATAATACTGTTTAACAGACAGTTTTGTTCCAGAATATAACTGAAAATGCTGCTATTAAAATTAGATTGCAGAATCAGTACAGAATTATTCCATTCATATTTGCATCCTACCTATTGGGATGATGGAATTATTCTGAATGTTATTAACTAGAAACTAAAAATCTGTTACCTGTTTTTAATCATACGTAGAATCAGTAGGAAAAAAATTAAGGGAGACAACTCCTTTTCATCTCTGTTTAAATTTTTTTTCCTACACAATCATTTGCTAGAAACAGTAAATTTCCACGGAGAAGTTCTAAAGAACATACAGTGAAGGAAAAATTATTTGATCCCTTGTTGATTTTGTATGTTTGCCCACTGACAAATGATCAGTCTATAATTTTAATGGTAGGTTTATTTTAACAGTGAGAGACAGAATAATAACAAAAAAAATCCAGAAAAATGCATTTCAAAAAAGTTATAAATTGACTTGCATTTTAATTAGTGAAATAAGTATTTTATCCCCTATCAATCAGCAAGATTTCTGGCTCCCAGGTGTCTTTTATACAGGAAACAAGCTGAGATTAGGAGCACTTTTTTACAGGGAGTGCTCCTAATCTCAGCTTGTTACCTATATAAAAGACACCTGTCCATAGAAGCATTCCAAACTCCACCATGGCCAAGACCAAAGAGCTGTCCAAGGATGTCAGGGACAAGATTGTAGATCTACACAAGGTGGAATAGGCTACAAAGACTATCGCCAAGCAGCTTGGTGAGAAGATGACAACAGTTGGTGCGATTATTTGCAAATGGAAGAAACACAAAATAACCATCAATCTCCCTTGGTCTTGGGGCTCAATGCAAGATATCACTTGTGGAGTTTAAATGATTGTGAGAACAGTGATAAATCTTGGATCTTGTCAATGATCTCAAGGCACCTGGGACCGTGGTCACCAAGAAAACAATTGGTAACATACCATGAAGGACTGAAATCATGCAGTACCCGCAAAGTCACCCTGCTCAAGAAAGCACATGTATATGCCCGTCTGAAGTTTGCCAATGAACATATGAATGATTCACAGAACTGGGTGAAATTGTTGTGGTCAGATGAGACCACAATCAACCTCTTTGGCATCAACTTGCTGTGTTTGGAGCAGGAGGAGGAATGCTGCCTATGACCCCAAGAACACCATCCCCACTGTCAAACATGGAGGTGGAAACATTGTGCTTTGGGCGTGTTTTTCTGCTAAGGGGACAGGACAACTTCACTGCATCAAAAGGACGATGGACGGGGCCATGTGCCATCAAATCTTGGGTGAGAACCTCCTTCCCTCAGCCAGGACATTGAAAATGGGTCGTGGATGGGTATTCCAGTGTGGCAGTGACCCAAAACACACAGCCAAGGCAACAAAGGAGTGGCTCAAGAAGAAGGCCTAGCCAGTCTCCAGACCTTAATCCTGTGGAGGGAGCTGAAGGTTCGAGCTGCCAAACGTCAGCCTCAAGCCTTAATGACTTGGAGAGGATCTGCAAAGAGGAGTGGGACAAATCCCTCTTGAGATGTGTGCAAACCTGGTGGCCAGTTACAAGAAATGTCTTGCCTCTGTGATTGCCAACAAGGGTTTTGCCACCAAGTACTAAGTCATGTCTTGCAAAGGGGTCAAATACCTATTTCACTCATTAAAATGCAATTTATAACTTTTTTGAAATGCATTTTTTGTTGCTATTCTGTCTCTCACTGTTAAAACCTACCATTAAAATTATAGACTGATCATTTTTTTGTCAGTGGGCAAACTTACAAAATCAGCAGGGGAATCAAATAATTTTTTCCCTCACTGTACAAAGAAAATATTTCACAGGTTTATTTTGTACTGAAATTCAAATAACTTTAGACTTAAGTTGTTCTGTACCAGCCTGCTACCGGCCCTGCAGAAAAGGCAGGGACAACCCCTTTACAAACGGCAAGAAGCTGGAATTAAGCCTGCCAAATTTAGTAAGATAAAACAGAGCAAAACAAGACACCAACCATGAAACAGGAGCTATGAAACAGGAACTAATCAAGCGGTTGCCTTCAGCAAACCAGCCCTCCCACGCATTCCCCTTTTATACAGTTCAGGGCGTGGCTTCTCTCTGCCTCCTTCCGAGGTGCCCCATTGCCTTCCTCTGTTTACTCCTGATTGACTGCCTCCTGCGTCGGGCGTCCTTGAACAGGGCCAGCTGTGGGTCATCTTCATCCACGCTGTCAGGCTCACAGCTGTGTCTCCGTGGTGACCAGGTGGGAGGGGCCTGGCTGAGGGCTCTCATCAGCAAGATCTTCAACCCCCTCAGCAAGCTCTTCAACACCCCCCTCCTCCTCTGAGTCATTCGACCCAACTGCCGAACCCACAGGCTGACCCTGAATCACAACATAAGTATTGGGAGTTACTTGCTTATAAGTTTTGGGAGAAACTAAGATAACCAGTAATGTATTTTTAATGTAATATACTTTTGTCACCACTAATAATTTCTACTGTAATTTTGCTATTGAATCAACAGAGTGGTAGAGTTTGCATCATCCAGTGACATGAAGAGTGCAATGGATAAATTGGATGGCAGTGAGTTGAATGGACGTAGAATTAAACTAATTGAAGATCGCAAAAGGCGCAGGTATTTTGTTAGATTAAAAAATTACGAACGGCAGTAAAATTATAATTTGTAATAGTTACATGGTCAGGGAATGTTGCAGAAGAAGCATTGTATTCCCAGATTTTTCTATCGGAGCATAAATTTTCTGCATTTTTCATTGGATACTAATAGATTTTGTACTTATCCTCTAGAGGCTCCATTTCATGGCTCAGGCAGCATCTTTTGTGCATTGTTGGCTAAGACAAGTATGGCAGAACATACAGGAAAGAGTAATGTGAGACATAAATAGTTAATATATTGTTCAGAAATTTAGGAAAAGGAATAACTCATAAAACACAAATGAAAGCAACTAACTTTAGCGCTGCTCCAATCATTTTTGAGCCACCCAGAGTAGATTAAAAGATTTGTATGGCTGCCCATTTTAAATATATCCACTATGCCCAGGTTTAAGGGAAGGAAACCTTTCCTTTCCCTCTTAAATTGTGGAATAAGTGAGAATCAATAAAAACTAATAGCACCTTTCTACTTGATTTTTTTTTACTGAGTTAGGGTTGCATTTGGGCTTAAATGAATGGATTTATGGAATTTGCAGAACAAAGCGTTATTTTTATTTTAAATGTTGTGGTGGATGTATTATGCTCTAATCTGAAATTGAAATCCAAATGTGTAATTCTTGGGAAATAGATTAGGAGAGACAAATTAGTTAACATCGAAACCATGACGCTTGGTGCTTTAAGAAACAGTAAGTCCAGCAAAGTTGAATGAGGAATCAAAAGAGAAACTGTAAAGAAAGTTCTTTAAAGACTAAGATTTTCAGACTTCTTGATAAAGACGTGCAAAATTGCATACGAACACATTTGGTGAATATGAAGACCAGTAATAAGACTATTATGCAGAGTGAAAACTAATTGCTGAATATTTATTAGGAGCCGATCTCGTTCTCGAAGTTATTCAAGGTCTCGCAGCAAGTCAAGATCTGCCAGATCCTCTAAGTCAACCAGCAAGTCTCGTTCCAGAAGCCGCACCCCTGAGAAAAGGAGCTCTCGAAGCCGTACGCCCGAAAGAAAAGGCTCTGAAAAAAACCACTCTGGCACGCAGAATTCCTCTCCGTCTCCTCCGCCAAAGAAGAGGTCTCGCTCTAGGTCAAGTTCTGCTGAAAGCTGCACTTAAGATATTTGGAGAAACGTATAGATGTTTAATTTCAAAATCAAATTTTCTACAAGCTTAAATAAGTTGTGGATGTTCTCAAATGAGCACAGACATCTGAAGTGTGCACGTAGGTAGGTAAAATTGTAAAAAGTAAAAAAACAAAAACAAAAACCCCCGATAAATTGGCAAATTATAATTACTCAAATGTACTATGCACTGTGTTGAGGCCTTGCTGAATAAAGTAGGACACATTGGGAGTGTTTTCTTCATTGATGTATTCAATGAATTTAAGACCTAGACTGTGGTGTTGCTTTTCAGAATCCTTTGTGCTTTGCACATAATCATTTTGTACTTAGCAACCAGTAAACCACCAAGTTGACTACCAATGTGAAGTTTGAAGGTGGACCTAGCAGCTCTGTTTAACAGTGCACAGAAAAGTATGTTGATCCTGAATGATTAGTTGCTTATACTACACTAATATTTATGTATCAAAATAGCAAATCTCAGAAATGTTTAATGTTACCAGGTTAACTTGCAATACATTTTGGAATGCTAGTTTAAATTGGTTGAGAAGCGTGTTTCCACTTTGAATTTGCTCTGGACTGGTAATGATTTTTTCATAATTAGAAATTAGAAATTAGAAAAGAATCTTCAATATATTTAATCCATTTTATGAGAATGCTGTCATTTTGTACAGGATGCCCTTAAAAATTTGAAGACATGCCCCTCTTACTGAAGCTCCCAAGTTTTTATTTTAATAGCATACAAAGAGTATTGTTCTATATGGCTTCCAGTACAAAAGACTTAATTGTTAGAGGTACATGAGATATCGGAAGCAGTAAATTGTCAAATATAATGGAAGATAATATTCAGTTGTCAAGGTAAGTAAAAGCTTAATGTATTGTGATTTTATGAATGCTAAATTGTGAAATGGCATTTTTCTTAGTTCTACAAAATATGATTTAGTTTTTGTTAATAGCTAGTACTTTGCTAATACTTAGCTTTGAGATCAACTAAATTATCTGGCTTCCATGTAGTTAAAATGAGGGAATCCATTTGGAATATTTGTAAGCAATCTTAAAAATGTTTAAATGTACCAATGTGCTATATAGTATATAAAATAAATCTGCCCTATATCTCCCGTGCTTTCTGCAGCTTTGGCGGTCTTTGTGTTGCTCATTTAAGCTACATTGGTAAACTTTTCTTTGTTAACAACAGTTTTTGTTTCCAATAAAATTGATAAACAAATCCTGATTTGTCAGTCATTGTTCAAACATGGATACAAGACAGGGATAGGGACTGAGAGATTTATTATGCAAATTTAATTTAAATGTAATGTAAATGAAGCACTTGGACAATTGTAGTTATTCTGCATCTTCAGGTCTACAGTGAATTTTTTTTAACCTTTTTTTAGAAGAGATATTTCCAAAGCCACCATCAAATCACAGGTTTTATTTATCAAATCTACAGATTACTCATCTCACTCACAGAACAATCATATACTTATACCCAGTTGTATTCATGGTGGTTTACAATAGTCCTCCTTAAGTAAAACTATTCTGGCCCAGCTGTATTATATTCATTTTCAAATGTGACCAACATTCTGCAGCCATTTTCCTCTGGTGTTATGCGTTCTTCTCTTTCCCATAAGTTCTTCCAACTCTATTCAGTCTGCTGTTACTGTGTTATTGTATTGCAGTTGGGAGTACATCTTGGATGGTACTTTGCAGGGCAGATATTTATCTTCTTGCTTCTGCTTCTGCTTAGCCTGTGTTGTGAGCCTTTATTTAGCAGTCTCCAGGGCTTCAAATGGAATCAGGCCTTTATTTTTCAGTAATTCCACTAGCTGACTAACCTCTCTCAGAGTTGTCTTGATCTTAGTCTCTAACTACATTTTCCAGGGATGGGGTATGTATGTTTTTTTTCTTGATCATGAAGCCAAGCATCTCCTTACAACGGCTGTGATGTATACCACTTCACTGGTTTGCGTTATGGTGATAGTAATTGTTAGGGATAGAGGTGTGGTGTAGTATTGCAAGTTAATTCTGCCAGCTGCCATCTGATCCTGATAGTCTCACAGTTGACTCAGCCTTCCATCCTTCCAAGGTCAGTAAAATGACCCAGATTGTTGGGCTGACTCCAAAAACCCACTTAGAGAGGGCTGTGAAGCATTATGAAGTGGTATGTAAGACTTAAGTGCTATTGCTGAGAGGGCTCTGGTGGCACTTTCTAGCATGGTACTACTACACTGAGCCTTGGTAACCAGTCTCAAATGACTCATATCAGCTGCTTTGCTCTGCAATGGAGGGGGTAGCAGTGATGCTCCAAGTTCCAAGTTTTGGCTGCATATCCACTTATTCTTCCTGTCTGGGATATAATGTGTGATTGTTCTATCTCACGTGAGAGATGCTTCTTCTTTACTATGTTGAAGCATTGATTGATTAGCTGTTTCTCTTCTGTCCATCCATAGTTCCCTCAGATGTTTCATATCTCTTCTCTCATTAGGTCTACTGTTGTAATAGTATTCCATCAATTCCAGGTTCTCTTGTCCAGATTTTCCTGGTTCCCCAACCTCTGATGCAGATGTTAATTTAGGTGGCATCAGAGCTGGCGTGACTTTCCTAGTTCATGTCACTGTCATATCTGAGGTAGGGAGATGAAGCCCCAAGATATCTCTATTGGTAAGGTAGGTACCAGCTGGGATTTGAACTTCAGGGTCCCACGTCAAAGGCAGCATTGTAAACACTACATACCCAAATGTAAATATGCATGACTTCATGAAAAATGAAGTATATATATATAACTTCATGCATGTATATGATGGGTGGGTGGATCTCCAATGTATCACTTGACATTTCCATAGAACTGCATGCACCATTCCCCCAGTTTAAAGACCACCTTCTGAAACTCTTCAGTCACTTGGTTTCTACCAGTCTAGGTTCTGAAAAATGGGCAAGCTCATTGATTACTATTCATTTATAAAAAAATAATATAAAATCTGCCACTCTAGCCATAGGTTCCTGAGGGACTCTTCTAAATTCCCTGTTGAATAAGCTGTTTATTCTTATACTTTTTTGTTTACTATTTTGGCTTTCCCTCAGCAAGATTTTTCTCTTTTTTTTAGGCTTAGTTACACTTTTATTTTGATCAGACCATTTTTACTAATGTGCCTGATTCAGAAGCTGACTAGTTTAGTTCTCCCCACATCCCTCTGAAAAATCACAAGGAGAAAATCCATGAACAGTCATGAGGATCTGGCTTTGGATATATATACCGTATTTTTCCATGTATAAGATGCTATTTTTTTTTCTTGCAAACACCCTATTCAAAAATCAGGTGCACCTTACACACGGAAAAATAATGGTAACCTCCGCAGCCCAGGGCATGCCAGTGTGGGTTGTCATGCCACCTGATGCAGGTGGCAAGCCCCACTAGGCTTGCCAATAATGGGAGGGGGGAGGGGACAAGATCGTTGGCCAGCTGAACTTCCAGATTTGCTGGCTCAAATCCGTGCGGAGAAACTCGCCTTCCAGAGTGTCTTATACAAAGGTGCGTCTTATAGACGGAAAAATACAGTACTTGTGGATGACTGCAGAGAAAATTTTCTTGTGCTTCATTGTCATTGCTTTGTGTTCACGTGGGAAATGGAGAATATGATAAAATTGCAGAAGAGGGTCTGTATCAGTAGACTGATCAAAACCTTAAAAGGCAAACATGATCCCCTCGCCTGCTTCCTTTCTTGGGCTTGAATTAGTTTTTCTAGACTCTGCTAGCTATTATTTTGTTCTTTTTGATTCTTAGGAAAAGCAGCAAAGGTTCTGCTTGGTAGTATTCCCCACAACGTACAACTGTCACTTTAACCTTTTTTGCTCTGCATGGTTCCTCTTGCTGGCCAATAGTCAGAATCTCCTATTACCTTCTTCCTATATTACCTGCCTTGAGAAACACTGTGTAGAAAAGGTATCTTCATCTACCACCAGCTGGTTTTGCCTTGCAAAACTAAACTCAGATCTGTTGTAAATTCTTTTTCAGTTGGAGACTTTTTATCACTTCTCACTTATAAGCCTGTTCAATCACTAGACATGTCACTGCATCTCTTTCTTACCTGGCCTACTGGTAGTGAAATGAGTCTGTTTTTTAAGAGACAAGAGAGAACTTCCTCCCTCCCTCCTACATATAGAGATAGGCATTGTTTAACAACTACTTGCTGAGCAACCAAGCTTCTGACGGCATTGAACAAACGGTACAAGTAGCCTTCGTATTTATGTCAGCATCCCCACAGTCACTTGACCACCCTCCCAGGCACACAGCACGTGGCTCGCACTTGCAACATTGCAGCAGCGTTCCACGGTTGGACGATTGTCAATTTTTCTGCTTCTTTGCTGGCTTCTTGCAAGCAAGGTGGACATGGAAGCCAGCAGGAGGTCTCACCCTCATTTAACAATCCAGTGATTCACTTAATGATGGGAAGCAGAAGTGCTGGAATTTCTGTTGGTCAGGGGTGTGGACACAAGATACCATACTTTAAAACTGCATCACTTAGCGACAGAAATTCTGGTCCCAATTACATTAAGTGAGGGTTACTTACCTAGTTTAAAGCAGAAGGTAGGCCTTTTTGCCTTTATGCGTTTCTTAATAAACAGCATTTATTTCAAACATAACAAATTTGTCTTAGCATTCATTACCAGCTGAGCTAAAAAAACCTATGATTTCTTTTTTATTTTAGAAAATGGGAAGTTCTGCTATTAAATTATTCACTATTCTTTCAGCACTCTACTTATATTAAGTAGTATATCCTCTAACAAGGTTTGCTGATGAATTATACCCCTCTAGCGTCTTCTACACATGGTAAGAATACCCTCCCTTGACTGAAGGCTCCAGATGTATGTATTAGACTATAGATCCCATCATTTTTAGTTATGGTTGACGGGGCACTATAAATACTTTGAAATATACCAGGGAGAAAGAATAAATGTATACAATTCCTGTTCATATAAACTTGTCTGTCCTGGCTTTTCCAAGAGTATAACCTGTTTAATTTAATTCTTTAGACACAAGCCCTACTGCCCTGCTTACATACACAAATACAACTCAAAAGTCAACACACAAATGTGGTGCTATATATTTATGAAAATATATTTATAAACAATTATTCCTGAAGACATTAAAGATTTTAATATCTCTGGATATTTTTCAGTAAAATTAACATCTCCCAAAGGAAAATAACATTTCCTGTCCTTAATAAAATGTCCAAGAAATTCTTAGTAATTACTATATTTTTTTCTTAAACCAAAATTAGAATAGGGATGTGTTAAATTTCTCAGGAAAAACCCTGACTGCTGTCTTCTTTGCAAATACATTGGCTTGTTGATAACAGCTTCTGCCTCTCCTTGTTTATTAGATGGAAATAATTTTTGACCAATTGTGATGCATCACAACAATCCCCTAAGTTACAATACCTTTAATGTAAGGTTGAGTGTAGGCTATCTTGGACATCCCAGCACATCTTCAGCTGTGATCATATATTGTCCAAAGCAATAAGGGATTCTTTAGGTTTCCGTTTAGTATGTTATGTAAACCCATCTAATTATGGTTTATTCACTAAATGCTATCTTAGTGCATCATGGAGAATTAGGACTTTCATTTTTTTTAGTGTGATGCTACTGCAAGCTTCATAATGTCTCTGCACAGAATTTAACATTTTGAATAATGTACATCCACACAGTGTCTTACTGTTGATCACATAGGTTCCAAATGCGTCTTTCCCCAATAAAATGAAGATTTCAGTAATCCCTTTCTGCATAAAAATAATTTAGGAACTTTTATTATAGGTCATGATTGTTTTCTCGAGTTAAGGATTAATCCTAGCATATGCTTGATAAAATATTTTCAACCAGTTTCAGGTAATTGCAATCTTTTAGTACTATTTCACTGGTCTATATAATACGATTCCTTTCAAAGAGCTTCAAAATTGTCTAGTATTCAAGCTTCAATAGACATTTAATCTTTAATCTTTAAACCAGCTAGCTTTTCCAAATTGCTGTTCTCCCTGTATGTTAAACATGCTAGTTTCTCATTTTCATTGTTTTTCCCACTGTAGGGTTTTTGTGTGGCCTTTTGAATGCCACCAGAGGACGCCCTTGCTCTTTCGTGCACAGCAAGTATTTCAACACAACAGGCACAAGCATATCCAATAAAAGTGTTTTTATTTTTCTACTTGTTATTTAATGTTCATGCCAACACACCCATTACTGTCTAGAATAGAAGCTGTGTAAACTTAGCTTCTATATAAACACAGAAGCTAAGCCAACGCTATTTTGCTTTTCTGTTGCAGACTCACATAATACTCTACAAGGTTTTCCTCCTCTCCCCACTTCCTATTGTACAGTGCACTTTTCCAGGAATTAAAGGAAAAAAGAGTTGTCGTAAAAATCATCCGTTCTCTCCAACAGTTTTTGGATGAGCAGGTTTTGTTTGCACAAATGTTGCTTTGAAGTCACTCAACTGGTTATAGGAAGGGATCCATGTTTTCAAAAATATGTACCTCTGAAATATATTCTCCTTGCAGGCACACGGATCGTGCTTCATATACTCAGCAGCTATGCCCATTTTCACTTCACAAGCACGTATAAGCTTCATAAAGATGGTAGAATAAATCACAGAATTTTCTCCTTTTTGGTCCCCAGGACCTCCCTCTCCTTCTAAACCACCTATCCAGGCATCCCTTGAAAGAAGCTGTGATGTGTCTTCTCCTATCTTTGCACACATAAACACACACACATGCCACACAATCAGTGGCAACCTCATAGCATTCAATCTTATCTGGAAAATGTTTTTCACAAGGGAACTGAAAACGTCTTTGAAGACGTTTCGCTTCTCATCCAAGAGGCTTCTTGAGAGAAGCAAAACGTCATCAAAAAAAAACCAAGAAGTCCAGTTGCCTTGTGAAAAAGCATCTTTGGGATGGATAACTATGACCTGGGTGACTGAGAATCTCCATAGACATTCAATCTTATCCTTGCTCTTCACTGTCTTACACCCTGTCCCCAGCCCCCCCCTCCTCACCTTTCTATCCTCTCCAATTTGTCTTCTGCAACATTATTGAAGCAAAAGCTCATTTTGAAATAGCAGTGAAGGTGCCATGAAATTGAGAGGTTAAGCTTACCTTGTTTCTACCACTGGCTTGATAGAAGTATATTCTGTGCAGGAAAATTAAAAAAGATAGTTTAACCACTAGATGGGACTCACACTGCAACTAAAGATTGATACTGCTGCAACTGCAAACATTTTTTTAACTTAAAAATAGAACAGGTTGTAAAGTTCAGTAGTTCACCTATAAGCAGCCACAATTAATGAGAAATAGATCGAGTAGCCTTTTCAGCTTTATGTTTTTGGGGAAAAATACTTTTTACTTTTAAAAAGAACAAAAAGGCTGAATAGCGATTCTAATGCAAAACCTAAGTCAAACAGATATAGAAGTAGAAAATCAGGGGTCCTCGATGCTCTCTGAGCTTGCTTGTTTTCTTGCAGACGTTTCATTACCCTAACTAGGTAACATCATCAGTGCTAGTAAGGAGTGCAGTTTGCTGTCTGTTTATATTCTGGTGTCTTGCCTGTCTGGGTGGGTAGGGGCAGTCTTAGGAATTCTTTTGTTGGGCTGTGTACTAGTGGCTCTGTGGCAGTTGATTGTTGGACTGAAGGTGACCTTAGAGTTAATCTATGCTGATCTGAGTGCTGATTACTAGTGGAGGAAGTGCTGGAGTCTTTTTCTCTTTTGAGCTGGTTTGATTGTCTCTTTTGCATAATCTATAGATGTTGTTAATGTATATGTTCCTATTGATGGCTGATTTATCAGAGTGCCAGGCTTCTAGAAATTCCCTGGCATTTTTGGATTTAGCCTGGTCTAGGATTATCACATTTTTCCCAATTGAAATTATGGCTAAATCTGTCTATATGTTGTGAAATTAAAGAATTTTTGCCATGCCTTTTGACTGCCAGTTGGTGTTCATGGATGCTTTTTGCCAGTCTTCTGCCTGCTTGTCCTACATAGTGATTATTGCAGTTCTTACATTGTATATTGTAGATCAGGGGTCCCCCAATCCCTGGTCCATGGACCGGCACTGGGCCACGGCATGCCAGAAACTGGTCCACACAAACAAGCAAAGCCCCATCCGTGGGATGCAGGCAGAACATGAAACCACGCCCCCTCCAGTGCTCAGAAAAACCTCTTTCCACGGAACCAGTCCCTAGTGCTCAAAAGGTTGGGGACCTCTGTTGTAGATGACTCCCCCTTTTTTTCTGGGATTGCTGGGTCTTTGGGTTTACTTAGGATGTTTTGAAGAGCTTTAGTTGGCTACGTTGATTCCATGTGGTTGTAAATAGTCTATTTGCAGTTTCTGAGATATTCTTGATGTATGGCAGTGTTAATTCTTTTTAGGGTTTGTGTTGGTTGTGCTAAATTGGGTTGAGTGGTCAGGGACTTTTTGATGAAGCTGCGTGGGCATCCATTTTGTTGGAACATTTCCTTTTTCTACTGTTCTGGGTGCAGTAAGTTTTGGCTTATTTACACAGCTTCTCTTGTGGGAGGTTAGGTTGTTGCTTTGGTAGTAGAGCACCTGGTTAGTATGGCTGGTTCTTCTGTACACTTGTGTATCTAGTTTGCCATTGTGGTCTCTGCTGACCAGGATGTCTAGGAAGGGAAGCAAGTTGTTTTCTTCTTCTCTAGTAAACTGGATTCCTTTAAAAATGTTATTGATGGTTCTGTGGGTGTTCTCTAATTGGTCCTTTTTTCATTATGGTGAAGATGTCATCTATATATCTGATCCATATTTTCAACTGTATTTGTGGAAAATGTATGCTCGTATTCTATGCAATGGTTTCTCTAGATAAATCTGATGTCATTTCCACTAAGTAAGAAATCTGTTAAGATGGCGGCACCTGGATCGGCTGCAGCTGCATTGGCTCTCAAAAGTGAAAAGTTTTTGGAGGGATATGAGGGATATAGGCCACATGAAGGTTTTAATGTGTTTGAGCAACGTAGTGGGACTAAGCTAACATACGACCAACAAGCTTTGCTGGTACGGCGAGCTTTTAGCTGTTTCGGAACTGTTGGTGAGACCATTAAAAATCCTTTGTGCTGTTTGAAATTGTTCTGCCGGCACCAAGATCTGACTGCTGGCACAGCGACAGATTCTATGGCAAATCAGGGCGGTTTCTGAAGGTGGCAGAGGAGAGGTCCCGGGGCTTATGGAGCAAAGGAACTGGATAAGGCTGTCAGCAGGCCCAGAGGAAGGAAGAGAGGCTTTTGGAGGAGTTGGAGGTGGCGGCAGCGTGCTCCAGGTGTGAAAAGGAGTGAGGCCCCTTTAAGGAAAAGGTGGAAGAGACAGGATCAGAAAAGGGGAAGGAGTCATGCAGGAATACAAGCTAATTTGAGGGCTAATCCACATGAAGCTCTGTTTCCATCTGTCCTGTTTGCCATTGTTCGCTCCCTAGAGACTAAAATGAACATTCTAAAACTTGAGCTGGCCACGAACAAGGACTGTATATTGGCAGTGGTGACCCTTTGAGAGCTGTATGCAACGAAATTTCATTTTGATGTATGCCGATTGGGGTACATTCAAAGTGACAATAAAGTTATTAAGTAGAGCTGTGAGCACTTAGTACCCTGTGAGTATCCAAAATGGGGAGGAGGGGCAGCATAAATGCTAATGTGGTGTATTTTGCTGAATTATGAATGTTCCCTAAACTGTCATTTTTAGTTTTTGGAATTAAGTGGGAAGCAAAGCAAGGACTTCGTACAATGAAGAAAAAAGTCCATGACAATCAATATTTGCCACAGTTCCTAAGTTCGTCATCATTACATCTAAAATATATACCAATGGAAATAACAATAGCACTTATATACTGCTTCACAATGCTTCACAGCCCCCTCTAAGCGGTTTACAGAGTCAGCCTACTGCCCCCAACAATCTGGGTCCTCATTTTACCGACCTCGGAAGGATGGAAGGCTGAGTCAACCTAATCAAACAAAATTATTACCTCATTTCTTTGACATCTGCTTTGACTAGTTACGGACATCTTAATATAAAATCCTGACCACTAAAATCTTCGCTTTTTGGCGAAGGTTGTTGAGAGTGTGGTGGCGCATCAGCTTCCTCTGTTCCTGGAGGAAACTGATTATCTGGACCCGTACCAATCGGGTTTCAGGCCCGGACACAGCACGGAGACGGCATTGGTCGCGCTGGTGAATGATCTCTGGCGGGCTCGGGACAGGGGTTGTTCCTCTGTCCTAGTCCTATTAGATCTCTCAGTGGCTTTTGATACCATCGACCATGGTATCCTACTGCGGCGTCTCGGGGTTGGGAGTGGGAGGCACCGTTTTACGGTGGTTCTCCTCCTATCTCCTGGGCCGCTCACAGTCGGTGTTGACGGGAGGGCAGAGATCCACCCCGAGGCCTCTTGTTTGTGGAGTTCCTCAGGGGTCGGTTCTCTCGCCCCTCCTGTTCAACATCTACATGAAGCCGCTGGGTGAGATCATTCGTGGTTTCGGGGTAGGGTATCATCAGTACACTGATGTTACCCAACTTTTTCTTTCCACCCCAAAACAACCCAGCGATGCCCTTGCCGTGATGTCCCGTTTCCTGGAGGTGGTCCAGGTCTGGATGGGGAGAAACAGGCTTCGTCTCAATCCTGCCAAGACTGAGTGGCTGTGCATATCGGCATATCGGGTTAACCAGACCATTCCACCTTTAACGATGGGGGGTGAGGTATTACCCCCCGTTGATAGGGCTCGCAACTTGGGTGTCCTCCTTGACTCCCGGCTCAATTTTGAAGACCATATAGGAGCCGTGACCAGGGGGGCTTTTGCCCAGGTTCGCCTGGTGCGCCAGTTGCGACCCTATCTGGACCGAGATGCCCTACGCACAGTCACTCATGCGCTCGTGACCTCCCGTTTAGACTACTGCAATGCTCTCTACATGGGGCTGCCCTTGAGGACCACTCAGAGGCTTCAGCTGGTGCAGAATGCGGCCACGCGAGTTGTGAGGGGGGTTTCCCGATACTCCCATGTAACACCTCTACTCCGCGAGCTGCATTGGCTTCCGGTTGCCCTCCAGGTGAGATTCAAGGTGCTGGTGATGACCTATAAAGCCCTAAATGGCTTGGGTCCGGGATATCTGAGGGAACACCTGCTGCCAGCATCAAGTTCCCTTCGTCCAGTGCGCTCCCACAGGGAGCGTCTTCTCAGGGTGCCGCCGGTAAAAGATTGCCGGCGGGTAACACCCAGGGGGAGGGCCTTCTCAGTGGGTGCGCCTGCCCTCTTGAACCAGCTGCCCGTGGAGCTTAGGACTGCCCCCGACCTCCGTTCATTCCGCCGGGACCTGAAGACCTGGCTCTTTGAGCTCTCTGGCCCAGGCTGAGAATTTTAATTTTAATTAGGTTTTTTTTTACTTTTTCAGGGACTGTTGTAATTATTTTTACGGTAATTGTTTTTTAACTTTTGTATTTCTTGTTTTAAATACCCTGTAAACCGCCCTGAGTCCTTCGGGAAAGGGCGGTATATAAATCCAATTAAATAAATAAATAAATAAATATGTTGTATACAGATTTTTATTTTTGGAATTATGTAAATAACTGTGATTAGTGTCAATCTTCAGCCATAACAATACCACAATGCTAAATAATTATATGGTCCACTCAGATACTAACCCAGATCTGGGTGTTTTACAGCCCTTGGGTCACATCGGGCCCTGTGACTGTCCCTGTCCAGCTCACAGTGGCAATGGGGGGGAAGGGGAGGCAGCAGTAGTGCAGGGAAGCAGTGGCGGCCGCCCTCCAGAACAGTCCCATTTTCTCATGTGGCTCCTTGAGAAGATTAAGTGCCCACCCGTGCTAACCCATTAAGCAAAAAGGAAATTCAGTTCTAATTTAAGTTCTAAAACTTAAAGTATGATATCAATACCTTTTCAATTCCAATCAAATATGTTATTTTTTAAAAAAAAATTAAGTTCATTTGATTTTAAAAATTCCTACTCTTTGGAAAGCCTACTGCACAACCTGCTCAGGTACAAAATTCACGGAGTGACTTCTGCTCAATCAACATCTCTCATTTGAACACCTCAGGGTTGTTGGAAAAACTAAAATGAATGCGAAGAATGAAAACATGAGTTCTTGATGGAAGGTTATTATGCAAACATCACAATTAAAACACAAGACACAAATAACTGCATAGAACCGCATTACTTTTTGCAACTTGCAAATCAGAGGAAGTCACTGAAACAGCTTGAACACTCATATAGATGCCAAGTTTTAGACAAGTAGCAGCTTCTGAATGTCTTTAGGGACAGCCCCACATATAAAACATAATAATGTAGAGCGCAGACAAATAATGGCACAGACTTCACATTTGCTACATTATGACTTACAATATTTAACAATGCTAGAAACAACTTTCTCCCGGGCAGGCAAAGCTGAGGGCAGTTCCAAGATGCAAAGTTCACCTTTTTAGAGAAGAAAAAACCACTGTCTTTAGAATGTATCCAGAGAACTTCAACTTCCATATTCTCCTCCTGCTTTTGCTTTGAAAGTTCTCAGCCGTTTTCCATCTTGTGCATCTAAAATAAACATTTCAGAGAAGAAAATGACAACACACTGGGATTTTAAAAAAAAAGAAGACCTATGCAGTGGTTCAGATTTTTTCTCCAGTTAAAATAGTGAACAATGATGACAACAGTAGGTTAAGAGGGCAGGATAATATTTGTCATTTTAAAAGTGACGTATTATTTATCATTCTTTTTCATGATTTTTTTTTAAAAATGGAAAAGCCAAAGAAAGAAGCAGAACCAGATCTGCCACTCACCATCTACTTACTGGCTATATGTGTATAGCATACTAACCATCATGTGGTTTGACTCCTTTTGACTTATCGTGTTGTGTACATTCAGTCATTTGAGGTTTGTTGAATTAACTATAGTTAAACTATGACTCAACTTCTGCATTCAAATATTTGAATGCTGATCCTAAAGTGGTTTCTTTTGGCTTTCTGTAGTGTGTGAAGAGAGAGAAACTATGGTTTACAGCTATACTGGATGGCTTCACAGACTTCCTAAGCTAAACACATACTAATATAGTCATGTTTCTTTCTTTTAATTGAAGGAGTGAGATACAAATGTGAGGAGCCAGCTACTGTCCAACCATCAGTTGATCATAAGAAGAAACCACCATTTTTTAAAAAAATATTTGACAGACGATTCTTATTTCTATAGAAATTACTGGGGCAAAAAATAGGAGGCAACATTTTACTTTCAAGGACTTTTGGCCATTCCCCAAAATATTCAATTGAAAATTAAACCAGAAGTCATCATAAGCAAATGCACGTATCAGCAGGAGGCACAGTATTTATGGAAGAGAGAAGAAACATTGATGAACTGTTATCATTTTAATGTTTCATAAGGATCCATCTCATTTTTAATTTAATATTTTAAAAATAAGCTGGTTCCGGGCACAACCTTTTTTTCTAGCATGTGGGTAAAAGTAAATATTTGTAGGGGATAAACTAATAAATTCTATGCTGCATGATGTAATAGCAAAGGAAGGTGAATGAACTGATATCTTGTTGATGAAATGCTTTTTGTTTGTTCATATTAAACCAGTCAATCTTACTGTCCCAGCAAAGTTAAGTGAAGAGAATGCAGTTAGTAATTAACCCTACTTGAATCATCTTACCCCCAAACTACCAATTTATTTAAATCCCCAAAACCTCTACAAATATCTTAGTTTCCTATTTGTAAATAAAGTGCTTAACAACTCATTGTGGGGTGGGAGAAGGATAATTGTACATAAGACCTCAGGTCATAAATGGACATTGAGTCAGTAATGTAGGCAGAGGAAAAGTCCAGCAGTTAACCTAAGGAACATACTTTTTATGTTCAGGACAAACTCTTATAAAACTGAAAGAATGGCAGATTCCCACCCATCCCCAACTTTCCACAAGTGGAGATAAATACCAAAAAAAACCCCCATCCTTTGAAATGGCTCACAGAGAGTTCACTAAGAAGGCACTGTACAACTGCTGTTATTTTTTAATCTTGATCCGATTGGCCATTTTTGTCCATTATGAAAGTTTTGCTTCTGTGACAATCCCCATCAAACAGTGCAATAGCCCCCCCCCCCAAAGCATCAGATAAACTGACCCTACGCTGAATGGACTGAATAGATGGAATTCAGCTGTAGTCATTTCCCCCCCCAGCCTCTCCCATGTAATCTTATTTATACAATATCACAGCTGGCAATAAACTACTAGACTGAGCCTTTATGATTCCACCAAGGGTTTTTAAGAACAGATGTTTAATTGTTACAAGGTTTATGAATTGCTGATTAGACCCAGGGCATTAGAGATGAAGGATTTTTCTTCACCAGGCATACAGCTGTTTTTCAGTTATCCCTTTCATTCTATGAAATTGTGGAGGAAGGAAGGAAGGAAGGAAGGAAGGAAGGAAGGAAGGAAGGAAGGAAGGAAGGAAGGAAGGAAGGAAGGAAGGAAGGGAGTTATCTATCCTTATTCCCAGAGGTGGACCAGATTTTTGCCAATCATTCTATCTGCAATAAATTGTAAGCATGTCCTGAAATCCCAACGCTTGCCAGAAATTCCTCATCTTTACCTCTGTATTCTTAAAAGAAAAAAATGTTCTCAGAAAGCATGAGGAAGAGCAAGGAGGAGCCTGCTTTTTTAACATCTAGGCAGGTGGTTGAGAGGACCTCTTTTCAACCATCTTCTCTGCAAAAGGACCCTAAACCTGTAGCTTGTTTTGCAGGGACTAACTGTATTTATCTGAAATTTTGATCCTGTGAATGTTCTTCCCTTTATTTTTCCAGTTTCCTTTTCCCCAAAAGACGACTTTTAATACCATGGTGTTTAAAGGTTTGCGAATCCTTTTGAATTTTCAATCTTTCTGCATGAATAAGACTTAGCTTATGATTTGTTCTTCACACAGATAAAGAGAACCAAGTAAACAAATGAATAAAAAAACATCCTTCTTTTATTTATTTATTGAGGAACATGATCCAAAGCTGCATATTTATATAGCAAAAGTATCTGAACATTTGCTTTTAATAATTGGTTGCACTCCATTCCCAGCCTCTGAGCAACAATAACTGCAACTAAACATTTCCAGTAATTGATTATCAGTCCTGCACATCGCCTTGGAGGAATTTGAGCTCATTCTTTCTTATAGAACAGCTACAAATCAGGGATGTTATGGGTTTGTATGAGCTGCCCACTTCATGCCCTTCCACCTTTCTATAGAACGAAGGTCGGAAGTTTGGTTTGGCCATTCCAGAACAATAACTTTCTCTACTTTAAGAATTCTTTGTTGACTTGCTGCACACCCACTTTCTCTTTAGCTTCAGTTCACAGACACAATTCATAGCTCCATAAATGGCAGATTATGGCATTTATAGTTCCAGCAGTGATGGCAAGCCATCCTGGTCAAGGCAGAAAAACAAGCCCAAATCATGATACTGCCATCATCGTGTTTCATAGATGGAATAAGGATTTCATGCTAGAATGCAGTGTTTGTCTTTCATTTTCGTCTTTGGCTTTTTATTCAAGCCAGAAAGTTCAATTTGGTCTCATCCATCCACAGAACATTCTTCCAATAGCCTTCTGGCTTATCCACATGGTCTTTTGCAAACTGTAGACCAGGCATGTCCAACCCATGACCAATAGGTTGCCTACAGCCCTGGGCAGCTACTGTAGTAATACAGCCCCACAAGATTATAAACTTTTAACATTATGTGATTTATACACATTATTATATATTATATATTTTATATGCGGCCCAAGACATCTCTTCTTCACTCAGTGTGGCCCAGGTAAGCCGAAAGGTTGGACACCTATGCTGTAGATGGCCAGCATTATTACTTCTGGAGAGTAATAGATTCCTCCTTGACCTGACTCTAATTTCCCCTTCTAATGAACTGATAATCCTAGAGATTCACACACTTTCGCCATAGATAAATATGTAACTTTCATTCATTTCCCTCAATAAATAAACAACTATAGGTAGTCCTCAACTTACAACAGTTCATTTGGTTCACAGTTACAATGGTGCTGAAAAAAGTGACTTATGACCATTTTTCATAGTTACAACCTTTTTAGCACCCCCATGGTCACAAGATCAAAAGTCAGATGCTTGGCAACTGGTTCATATTTATGACGGTTGCAGTGTCCTAGTGTCAGGTGATCCCCTTTTGTGACCTTGTGACAAGAAAAGGCAATGAGGAAGCCAGATTCGCTTAACAACTGGGTTACTAACTTATCAACTGCAGTGATTCACTTAACAACCGAGGCAAGAAAAATTGGTAAAATGGGACAAAACTCACTTAACAAATGTCTCACTAAACAACAGAAATTTGGGGCTCAATTGTGGTTATAAGTCGAGGAGTAACTCTACAATGTTTTGACCCATTTCTTTAATTGGATTCTCTTTATTTGATTTTAGGACTTGTGTGAAGAACTGATCACATTTTAGATCATATTTACGCAGAAATAATAATCACATAGGGTTCACAAACTTTTAAATGTCACCGTATTTAGACATTTGGCTTCATTGGATTAATGACTGGCGAAATAATTGTTTAATGGGGTTCCATTTGGTGAGGAGGTCTGCCCATAAAGTTTTCAATGGCTCTCCCTCCCAATTTCTAACAATTAGTTGCTGGTGGTGGCCTCTGTTTTGAAGAGCTTAATGAGAAATTCCAAATTGGAAAAGGTGTTAAACCAGTTTCCCCAAGAGAGCTTGAACCTGAAACGAGATTCACACAAGATGTTTATGCGTATGTGTCTGTCTTTCTATACATATGTATGTGTGTATGTGTGAGTGGCACTGCTGTCAGTTTTACTGAGTGTTGTTAGCCATAAAGAAAATGGGGAAAGGAGCTATTGTCACCTGCTTTCCAGTGGGGCCAGACATAACTGAGAAGAGAGGCAAGAACTGCGTAGAAAAGATTAGCACGCCTTCCCTTTGCATCTAGTACTGCAGAATGGTATCAACTAATTATCCAGGGCTGTGGCAAAAATAACCTATTTTTTACAGTTAGCACTTCTTTCCTCTCCTTTCCTACTGCCAGAACTACCACATAGTATCCACTGTGTGTTCACATATGCTGTTCAATGCTGTTTTATATATGTAAGATAAAAAAAAACCTCTAACCATATTGCTGGGAAGCTTATCTTCCTAACTTTTGTTCTGCCCATAACTGCCTACCATCCTTTCTGCCTCACCCCATTTGCAAAAAAGGCAAGCATGAATATTCCAACAGATGCAATTGCTTTTCTTTTTTTCTTGTTTATATAACTCCAAAACTCAAGAAGAGAAGTACATTAGTAATTTGAATGCTTTCCCCCTGACTTAAGCGTATGAAATGCTTTAGCAAAGTTTATACAGAAAGTTTGTTGCTTGCAACTTTCGTCAGAGCTCTGGAACTCTAAAGGGCTACTTCAGCCTTCTTGTGAGTTTGTCATGTCATTTTCAGTTTGAACATTTATTTTCTTTTATAACCAAGATATCCCGGAAATCCCCCAGCATACTGCAATTCCAGAACAAGAGACAAAGAGAGAGAGACACACACATACACTCAAGTGTGCATATCACTACAATACTAGCACATGCCATATGAGAGAGACTTAATAAAGGAGAAGAACCTCAGCCCCTTCTAACTGTGCCCCAAACATACCAAAACAAAATGAAACTTTGCATGGAAGTCTTCTTAGCCACAAAAATCTGCAGGTTTGGGGTTTGGGTTTTTTTTTTAACCTAAACGGTGCAGAAGCAGTGTATGCCTTTGATTCTTTAAATTTTAAAACTCCAGAGGATGTCTTGAAGAGAAACTCTTGGTCTCTTTCTGCCAAGGCTGACTAGTTGCAACACAATTCTTGCCACACCTTAATCATATACTATGAGCCATATCTTGAACCTAAATCTGTCTGGCTTTATCATACATGTGTATCCCACATTTTTCAATAATTTTCACTATGTCTTACTCAGTGCAACTTTTCTTCTTGATTTTTGAGACGTTCTTCTCACATTCAGGTTCATTGTTGAAGTCTTTAGTAAAGCCCTGTATCATTTGAAGTAACATCTGTGTTTTTCCTCCCGAAACATTGTGGAGGAAGCAATACGGTATCCTATATAACAACAACAACAACAACAACAACAACAACAACAACAATAATAATAATAATAATAATAATAATAATAATAATAATAATAATAATAATAATAATAATATTAAGAATACACAAACTAAAGAGAGATGCTAAGAAAAGGGCAAAATGGATCAGATCTAGATAGCATTCCTGCCCAGATTAAACCAAGTAAAAAGTGGGAATGAACAGCTTCAGTGAAGAAAAAGTTAAAGAGAGAAATGTGGTATCGGGAGTGTTGGATATATTTCATTAGAGCCTTGCATGTGATGAGTAAGGAAAAAAAGATTTGCAATATTTGAGGAGCCAGTTGGACTTTGTCAACAGAGTTGCATCACTTATGTACAATCAAGACATGTTGTCATATGTATAAATGCAGACTTTCAGAGGGAAGAGTGGGAGGAGCTTATTTAATAACAAAAGGCTCTACGCACCATCATAATCATTGCTAATCAGTTTTGAGCCTGATTCTAGAATAGACTTGGGCATTTTATGGCCTGCGAGCCACATCCAGCACTTTGACTGTCCCTGTCTGGCCCACAGCGGGGGTGGTGGTAGTGGCAGCCCTCCACAACCATCCCAGTTTCTCATGTGGCCCCTTGGGAAAATTAATTGCTGACCTCTACCCTATTCACATATGTAAACATGCATGTAAAAATTTCAGGACAGATAATAATGGCCTTGAATAGTGGCAGGAAAGGCTTGATACCCTTGGATTAATAAAGATACCTACATATTTCTGCCCATATAGGGGGAAAAAATCTGAGTCTCTTTATCAATGCTCTTTTCTAGCCTCAACAGTTCAGAAAAACATCCTCTGCAAACACTAATTTTAAAATAGGTTTTTTTAAGTTAATGCAAAGAAGACTCAGACGAACAAGGTTTTGTCATTGTTAGAAAACAGGAAAATGTGAAACTTTCCATAGATTATTTTTACTTTTGCTTCTGTACTGCATGCTTTAACTTAGAGTCCATTAAGACTAGGATAGGATGTACGTTAGAAAATAAAAAAATATTCCAGAAACATTATGGCAACATTCAAAGCTAGTGAGGAAGACACAATATTCCTTATTGCATAAACACTCACTGTTCAGAGAATCCATCCATTTATGTTGTCATACTTGCATCCAGCTTGCAAAGAATTTATAGCTATACACATTTCATTTTGTAGCTTCTGTTTTACAATTCTGACAACCAAACACCTGTAAATATAAATATAATATGTTTATAAATATAAATATAAATTTTATTTATTTATTTATTTATTTAATTTGTATACTGCCCTTCTCCCGAAGGACTCAGGGCGGTGAACAGGGCAATAAATACTAAAATACAAAAATACAAAAATTAAGAACAGATTAAACCATAATGCCCAAATACAATAAATAAATTACATAAAAACAGTAATAAAACCCAAACCCATCAGACCAGGACGGCTTGTTCAAACAAATAGGTTTTTAGATCACGTCGGAAGGAGCGAAGGTCGGGAGCCATCCGGAGCTCAACCGGTAAACAGTCCCACAGATCAGGCGCACCCACAGAGAACGCCCTCCCCCTGGGGGCCATCAGTCAGCACTCTGACCGGTGGCACCCTGAGGAGGCCCTCTCTGTGGGAGCGCACTGGGCGGAGGGAAGTTGATGCCGGCCGCAGGTGCTCCCTAAGGTACTCCGGACCCATGCCATGTAGGGCTTTATAGGTCATTACCAGCACCTTGAATCTCACCCGGAAGGCAACTGGAAGCCAATGCAGCTCACAGAGCAGAGGTGTAACATGGGAGTATCGGGAGACACCCAACACGACTCTCGCGGCTGCATTCTGCACCAGTTGGAGCCTCCGAGTGGTCCTCAAGGGCAGCCCCATGTAGAGAGCGTTGCAGTAGTCTAACCGAGAGGTCACGAGTGCATGAGTGACTGTATGCAAGGCATCCCGGTCTAGATAGGGCCGCAACTGGCGCACCAGGTAAACCTGGGCGAAGGCCCCCCTAGTCACAGTTACTATATGATCTTCTAAAGAAAGCTGTGAGTCTAGGAGGACTCCCATGTTGCGGGACCTATCTACGGGGGGTAATAACTCACCCCCCATAGTAAGAGATTGAATACTCTGTTTCCCGAGATGCCAGCACGCACAGCCACTCAGTCTTGTCAGGGTTGAGCCGAAGCCTGTTCCTCCCCATCCAGACCCGAACCGCCTCCAGGCAATGGGACATCACGTCGAGGGCATCACTGGGGTGGTTTGGGGTCGAAATAAAAAGCTGGGTATCATCAGCATACTGATGATACCCAACTCCAAAACCACAAATGATCTCACCCAGAGGCTTCATGTAGATGTTGAACAGGAGAGGCGAGAGGACCGACCCCTGAGGAACTCCGCAAACGAGAGGCCTAGGGGTCGACCTCTGTCCCCCTGCCAACACCGACTGCGAACGTCCCAGGAGGTAGGAGGAGAACCACTGAAGGACCGTGCCTCCCACTCCCAATCCCCTGAGACGCCGCAGCAGGATACCATGGTCGATGGTATCAAAAGCCGCTGAGAGGTCTAATAGGACTAGGACAGAGGAACATCCCCTGTCCCGGGCCCTCCAGAGATCATTCACCAGAGCGACCAATGCAGTCTCTGTGCTGTACCCGGGCCTGAAACCCGATTGGTATGGGTCTAGATAGTCAGTTTCCTCCAGGACCAAAGGGAGCTGATGCGCCCCATGCTCTCAACAACCTTCGCAAGAAAGCGAAGGTTGGAGACCGGACGAAAGTTGTTTAATACAGCTGGGTACAAGGCAGGCTTCTTGAGGAGAGGTCTCACCACCGCCTCCTTCAAGATGGCGTGGAAACTACCCTCACTCAAAGATGCAGATATCACTGCCTGGAGCCAGCCTCGTGTCCCCTCCCGAGCCGCATAAACCAGCCAGGAAGGACACGGGTCCAATAAACATGTGGTGGAGCTCAGCTTCCCCATAATCCTGTCCACTTCCTCCGGAGTCACAGGATCGAACTCCTCCCAGATAACATTGACAAGACCACCCATGTCCTGATCGTCAGACTCTGCCCAGTCGGAGTCCAAACCGGTCCGAATCTGAGCGATTTTGTCTGACAGATGTTGACTAAACTCCTCGGCATGACCCTGCAGGGGTTCCTCCCTCACCTCCTGATTAAGGAGGGAGCGGGTCACCCTAAACAGGGCGGCAGGGCGGTTATCTTCAGACGCGATGAGGGTAGCGAAGTAATTAGACCTCGCCATCCTCATCGCCATGAGATAAGACCTAGTAAAGGATCTTAGTCGCGATCGGTCGGATTCAAACCGGCTGGATCTCCAACAGCTCTCTAGGCCCCGTCTCTGACGCTTCATCTCCCGGAGCTCCGCAGAAAACCATGGAGCCCACTGGGATCTGCACCGGGTCAGGGGCCGCAAGGTTACAACTCGGTCAAGTGCCTCCGTGGCTGCCTTTTCCCAGGCTTCCACTAAGGCATCTGCCGAGCTGTGAGCAAAGGAGGCAGGTGGGGACCCCAGCGCTACCTGGAACCTCTCAGGGTCCATTAAGCGCCTGGGGCGGAACCATCTCATTGGTTCAACAGGCCCACGACGGGGAGTGGCAAAACGGAAGACCAGCCACAGGAGATGATGATCGGTCCATGACAGGGGCAAAACAATTGGAGAACCCCCACCAATATCATCTAATCACCGTCCAGATAGAAAAACCAAATCAAGCGTGTGGCCCCCCACATGAGTCGGTCCCTGAATTACTTGTGTCAGGTCCATGGCCATCATGGAAGCCATGAACTCCAGAGCTAACTCAGATGATCCTCCCAGTGATGGTAGATTGAAGTCACCCAAAACCATAAGTTTGGGGAACTCAATCACCAGCCCCGAGAGGATATCGAGAAGTGCAGGCAGGGCTGCTGCTGCGCGACTAGGCAAAAGGTACACCAGCAGCAAGCCCAACTGCGCCCTAGGGCCACATCTCAGGAGGAGGGAATCACACCCGGCTATTTGGACAACGGTGGCCTCCTGCGGACACAGGGTCTTCCTCATAACTGCTGCCACTCCCCCGCCCCTACCCTGAGCCCGAGGCCGGTGAAGCACCCGGAAACCTGGTGGGCAAAGATCAGCCAGAGGGATACCACCCTCTGGGCCCAACCAGGTCTCCATAATGCAAGCCAGATCCGCATTCTCACCCCCAACCAGATCCCGGATGAGAGGAGCCTTATTGACAACGGACCTGGCATTCAAGTACACCAGCTGGAGCTCAGGTGGCTGCTCATCCTCGCTCCCGGAGCCTCGGGGCGAAACCAGAGGGTCAGAGCGCCTCACCGCTTGGAGATAGTGGAGACGCACTCCCAGATGTCGATGCGGCCCTCTGTTCGTACACCTGCTGCCATTCCCTAACATCGTGGGAATAGGTAATCCCACGACCCGCTCCACAGCCCCGGAGGCAACCAACCCCAGCTCCCCCCTTACGTGATCAATCCCGGACCTGGCCTGAACAACAGTTGGTGGACTCCCCCCCATTTCCATCCAACCACGAAATCCCTCCCCCCTCCCTAACCCCACAAAAAAATTAACTAAAAAAGTAACAAGGGGCCTCTTATTAAATTTGTACCGGAGGCCCCTGTCCCTGCCCAGTACTGTAGAAACTACCTTTGAAGTAAAGGTTTTAAAGTACTCAGAAACTGCAAAAAAGAACATAATACAATGGTGGAACTGTTTAAAACTGTGTCTGAAAATGAAGTAAAATCACTTTGAATCTTTCACTCGATATAGCAAGTATTTGTTTATGGCAATTCACATACCACATACACCCATTGTCAGAATCCATTTATATCACATTTCATAATTGTATAGGTAGAACAACGTGCTATTACTGGGGATTCTGCCATCTCTCCGAGGGGGGGGGGAGAGGATGGTTACTAAAGCGATTTTCAAACAACAGGGGATGTTTTAACGGGGGAAAGGAGGGGGACAGACAGGTCTGGTTTGTATCTTCATTTACAACTGAAAAGGAAAGCAATAACCATAAAACCAAGGAGAGTTCCCTTTCCCATGGAAGGACCTGACACCTAGCAACTGACGACAGCCTGACCAAATGGATGAGGGGAGGGGCTGAAATGGGAATGGTTTATATAGGATTGAAATGTAACTTTTCTCAGATTCCGTCTTGTATTCCCACAATCGATTCCATCCTAGTAAACATTTTCCTTTTGGACTAAACTTGCATCCAAGAGTTCTTATTTCCTAAGATGTGGATTGAGGTGGGTCCTGACAGTAGACGGAATCTGCTTTAAGAGTCAACCTGGAAGGGAAAACCTTACAGGGGGACTTTGCAACAAATACAATGTCTGGCGACGAAGCAAGAGAGGAGGGAAGCCCCATGTAGGGGGAGTCTTCCCCCCAAATGGAATCCCAGAGACAATGGGAAGCTGAAGCAGCATATTCCCCCGGGGAAGAAGCGGTGGAGCAGTACGACCGAAAACCCCGGTGGTCGATGGGCGTTGGAAGGAAAAGTGAGTGGGAAAAGGCTTCGGGAGAAAAGACCCTGAGGCGTAGTAACCACCAACCGGAATGGAGGCAAGAGATGGAGAGTTCCCTGCACGCCAGCGAGGAGGAGCGGATCCTGGAAAAGGCCATTGATCTGATGAAAGCAACCCTGAGTTCACTGAGGGAGGAGAGAGCTGAAAATCGCAACCGAGGCAACGCCTGGGGACACAACTGGAAAGGTAACGGAGGGGATCCAACACCTGAAACCCCGGGGCCATCCAATGGAACAGGAATTGCTGCCTCAGCAGTACCCACCCACCCCCAGAACCACAGATGGGGACCAGGATGAGGAGCGATACCGGCCACGGCGCAGACAACGCTCCAGCCAAAGACTCCCGCCCCTGGAAGTCAAATTCAAGGGGGAGCCATCACGACTGGGATTTTTCCTAACCCAAGTCCTCAGCTACATGGAAGAGTACGGACGGGACATCCCCAGTGACAAAACACGCATCCGAATTGTGCAATCTGCCCTGGACGGGACGGCTGCAGACTGGGTGGTGAACTTGCATGACTCCAACGCCCCAGAACTCAACGACTTCAACCGATTCATGTCATCTTTGAGGCGGCGGTTCGAGGATCCTTTGGCTGACCATAAGGCCCGGGAGAGAATCAAAACGGTGAGGCAGGGCAGGCGAGCAGTGGCTGATTATACCCAAGAATTCCGAGCCATTGCCAGCAAGCTGAACTGGCCAGAAGACATCCTCCTTAGCCACTTCAAAGACGGTCTGAACTACGACCTGTATGATGCTTGCCTGCCTCGAGGAGACCCACCCCACCTCGACGACTGGTACATCCTGGCGGAGGAAGTGGAAATAGACCTACTGAAGAGACACCGCAGAGGAAAACCATGGGGCCGCCTGCCACCCGAGCAAACACGCGAGGGGGAAAAACCACCAGCCACAGCCAAAAAATCAACAAGTTGCTTCAACTGCGGGAGAGAGGGCCACCGTGCTGTAGAATGTCGTTCAAAAGCCCCCCCATGAAAACCAGAGGCATCATCCTCCAAGAAGCCGGGGAAGCCCCAAGGCAACACAAAAGAATCTTCCATGAAGGGGACAGAGGCTGTAGAGTCCACAATTCCTGCCAGGAACTGGGACTGGACTCCGGCCTGCACCGCAGGGACGGTGGACAACTCGGAAGACAGCTCAGAGGGAGAACCATTGGTAAGTGGACCCCTTCCACCCATACTTAAGACAGTGACTATATTAGCTTCCCCTATGCCTGAAGCAGCCAAAATAAAAGCTCTGATAGACTCTGGGTGCCTCCGCTGCCTTATCAGCCCAACGCTGGTGGAGAGATTGAGCATCCCAGTGAGGAGGCTAAAACAACCAATCTCCTTTAGTCAATTAGATGGGACAATAGCAGGGGGAGGACCAGCCACCCTAGCCACTTTACCAATCCACCTATCACTGGGGCCCCATGAGGAGGACATAACGTTTATAGTGGCCCCAGGCATGGAATGCCCAATGATCCTAGGACTGGAATGGCTGAAGAAATGGAACCCCGGGATAAACTGGAGGACAGCAGAACTCAATTTCCCAAAGGGGGGGCAGAAGAACTTAGACTCCAAAAGCACCCCCCCCAACCCAGAGGGAGGAGACAGCAGCAGTGGGGAAAGAGAAGGGATTACCAGAGATACCGGAGGAATACAGGGACCTGGCTGAGGTTTTCAGTGAGGAAAGAGCAGATGAGCTTCCCCCCCACCGCCCCACAGACTGCACCATAGAATTCAAACCTGGGGCAAAACTCCCAAAACCCAGGATGTATGCCATGAGCCCAAGGGAAATGGCAGAAATGGAGAGATTCATAAAGAAAAACTTAGAAAGAGGATTTATTGAGCCTGCCAAACCCAAAGTGGCCGCCCTGGTTCTGTTCAGGGAGAAGAAGGATGGGTCCTTTCGTTTGGTTGTGGACTATAGAAATTTGAACAGAATTAGTGAATGTAATCTGTACCCCCTTCCCCTAATGAAGGATATGTTATCCCACCTATCGAAAGGAAAGATTTTTACCAAACTAGACCTGAGGGAAGCATACTACCGTATTAGGATTAAGGAAGGAGACGAATGGAAGACTGCATTCAACTGCCCAATGGGGTGCTATCAATTCAAAGTATTGCCATTCGGACTGCAAGGGGCTCCCGCAGTCTTTATGCAATTAATTAATGACGTGCTGAGAGAGCACCTATATAAGGGGGTCCTGGTTTACCTCGATGACATCCTTATCTTCACAGAAACCAAAGAGGAACATATCAAACTAGTCAGAGCAGTCCTGAAGAAGTTACGAGCTGCCCACTTATATGCTAAATTATCGAAGTGTGAATTCCATCAGGAAAAAATCGACTACCTGGGATATCGCATATCTCCAGAGGGCATCGAAATGGACCCTGAGAAGGTCAGGGCAGTACTAGAGTGGGCACCCCCCCGCACACGGAAGCAATTGCAAAGTTTCCTGGGGTTTGCAAACTTCTACCACCAATTCATCCCCGCATTTGGCCAAATAGCCATGCCCCTCACAAATTTGTTGAAAACGAAGGGGGGGTCACCCGTAAAACCCAGCCAGCCTCTGAAATGGTCAATGGAATGTCAAGCAGCATTTGAGAGGCTAAAGAGACTTTTTTCTGCTGAACCTGTCCTAAAACACCCAGATCCCGACAAACCTTTTGTAATACAGGCAGATGCGAGTGATGTAGCAGTAGGAGCTGTACTATTACAAGAAAATGATGGGGGGGACATTGCAACCATGCGCATACACATCCAGAAAACTCACAGAAACAGAACAACGCTGGCCAATATGGGAAAAAGAGGCATTCTCGTTGAGGTGGGCATTACTAACATGGCACCAATTTTTAGAAGGAAATAAAATACCTTTCCAGGTCTGGACAGACCACAAAAATTTGGAAGCACTAAAAACGCCCAGGAAGCTCACTCCTAAGCAAGCCCGCTGGTCCCAACATTTTCACCGATTCAATTTCACTCTCAAACACTTACCGGGGGGAAAGAACTTCCTGGCAGATGCATTATCCTGCATGCCCCAATATAACAGCACAAGAGTTACTGACTTTAAACCACTTGTACCGGAACAACAACTGGCAGCACCAGTCACCACCAGGGCACAAGAAAAAATGAAGCCGAAGGTAGATAGCCAAACTGGAATAGAATTCAGGAAATCTTTGGAAAGTGATGAATGGTTCCAGAAAAATAAACATGTGTGCACAATTAAAGATGGACTGCCGTGGGTGGGGGAGAAGCTATATATACCTGCCACACAGAGAATCAATTTCATGCAACTGTGCCATGATACAAAATCAGCAGGACACTTTGGCTTTGTAAAAACCTTACACTTAACTAAAAGGCAATTTTGGTGGCCATCTATGAAAAAGGACATAGAAAGCTATGTGGGTAGCTGTCAAATTTGCGCGATGGCCAAAAGACTGCAAGGGAAACAGCCAGGTCTGTTACAACCGGTGGCAAACCCCTCAGCCCCATGGAAAGAAATAGCCATGGATTTTATCGTAGAATTGCCAGAAAGTAATGGAAACACCGTAGTCTGGACTGTCACAGATCTATTCTCTAAGCAAGTACATTTCATACCTTGCCAAAAAATCCCGACTGCAAAAGCATTAGCAAAACTTTTTGTACAGCATATTTACAGATTGCACGGGGTACCACAACGCATCATATCTGACAGAGGGGTGCAATTTACGTCGGCATTTTGGAAAGAATTTTTATCCCTCTTAGGAACCACCCAAGGACTGTCATCTAGTCACCATCCTCAGACAGACAGAGCTTCTGAAAGACTTAATAATATACTTGAACAATATCTGAGATGCTATATTAATTTTCAGCAGTCCGACTGGACGGACCTACTGCCTTTTGCAAGAAGTAGCATATAATAATGCAGTCCACTCAAGCACAGGTTACACTCCTTTTCAAGTAGCTACAGGCCAGAGTTTCAACCCAATACCAGAACTAACCCCAAAAGAACCGGTTATCCCTGATCTGAAGGAATGGATTGCTCAATTACAAAATACATGACCAATCGTTAGGAAAGCGTTGGAAGATGCCAGAAAAGCATACAAGACACAGGCAGACAAAAAAAGAACCGATCCCACACCGTTTAGGGTAGGAGAGATGGTATATTTATCCACAAAATACCTGAAATCACTCCAACCCTGTAAAAAACTAGGAGCAAAATATATTGGACCCTTTCCAATTAAAAGAATCATAAACCCAGTAACAGTTGAATTAGAACTACCCAAAAATCTTAGACGAATACACCCAACCTTCCACTGCAGTCTATTAAAGAGAGAACAACAATCACCACTACGAGAAAAAATCCCACCACCACCACCCCCCATCATGGTGGAAGGAGAACAACATTTTGAAGTGAAAGAAATCTTAGATTCCAGAAAACACCATGGAACGATACAATATTTAGTGGCATGGAAACACCTCCCCTCCTCAGAAAATGAGTGGGTTAACAAACTCCATGTTAAAGCACCTAAGTTGCTTAAGAGGTTTCATACAGAATATCCAAACAAACCAGGCTAACATTTATATGTTTTCTTTCCCCACAGATGGACTCATCTTTTTTCTGAAAGGAGAGCCGAATGTCAGAATCCATTTATATCACATTTCATAATTGTATAGGTAGAACAACGTGCTATTACTGGGGATTCTGCCATCTCTCCGAGGGGGGGGGGAGAGGATGGTTACTAAAGCGATTTTCAAACAACAGGGGATGTTTTAACGGGGGAAGGGAGGGGGACAGACAGGTCTGGTTTGTATCTTCATTTACAACTGAAAAGGAAAGCAATAACCATAAAACCAAGGAGAGTTCCCTTTCCCATGGAAGGACCTGACACCTAGCAACTGACGACAGCCTGACCAAATGGATGAGGGGAGGGGCTGAAATGGGAATGGTTTATATAGGATTGAAATGTAACTTTTCTCAGATTCCGTCTTGTATTCCCACAATCGATTCCATCCTAGTAAACATTTTCCTTTTGGACTAAACTTGCATCCAAGAGTTCTTATTTCCTAAGATGTGGATTGAGGTGGGTCCTGACACCCATATAAACTCATACATGCCTACATAGTGTATATGCACATCTGCTATTCTCTTCTGAAGTAATCAATGTTATGGAAATAATAATATTATGTTAAATGTAAAGCAAAGAAAGTGAAAATGTAAGATGAAGAAGAAGGAAATATATCTAAATTTATTTTATATTAAGACCATCTATTATATATCTCTGTTCCTTTCTATCCTTTTAAACCTTCTTGCTTTTATGGTGTCCATTACACCACTTTGTACATTGCGTGTATGTGTGTACACACACATACACACACACACACACACACACACAGAGTTCCTCCAGGCCTTCCTGTCCTCCACTATCTTCTGGAGTCCATTCAAGCTCACGCCTACTGCTTCAGTGGCTCCATCCAGCCACCTCATTCTCTGTCGTCCCCTTCTTCTATTGCCCTCAACCTTTCCCAGCATTAGGCTCTTCTCCAGTGAGTCCTTCCTTCTCTTTAGGTGGCCAAAGTATTTGAGTTTCAACTTCACGATCTGGCCTTCTAAAGAGCAGTCAGGGTTGATCTCCTCTAGGACTGACTGGTTTGATCGCCTTGCAATCCAAGGGACTCGCAGGTGTCTTCTCCAGCACCATAGTTCAAAGGCTTCAATTCTTTGGCGGTCAGCCTTTCTTATAGTCCAATACACACAGACACACACACACACGTTTTTGTCTTTAACTTCCTCTTAATCATGCGTCAAGGGACGCGGTGGCTCAGTGGGTTAGGACGCTGAGCTTGTCGATCAGAAGGTCGGCAGTTTGGTGGGTCTAATCCCGAGTGTCGCGTAACAGAGTGAGCGCCTGTTACTTGTCCCAGCTTCTGCCAACCTAGCGGTTCGAAAGCATGTAAAAATGCAAGTAGAAAGCATGTAAAAATGCACTTCAATAGTTTTTTTGTACTGGATGCTTATATTTTTGTTCAATTCACTTTCAATACCCATTCACTACTGACCTATTTCTACTTCATATAAGACAGTAAGCAAAAACGTAGTCTTGTACACAGCCATTTTCACTTCTGATAAATATTTATGCCTTATTATTCACCACTTATTACTCCTTACCTTGCTGGTAGCATTTGCACATTTAAAAAAATTTCCATCCATTTCTCCAGGAAAACATTCTACTAGATTACACATAGTTATCTGCCTGCTCTAATTTTTCATACACACACACACATGCACAATGCACAATACAATTTGCTATGATTCACTTTATTTTCCTTGTCAAAAACAATTACTTTGGCCTTTGACTCATTAATTTTCAGATCCAGACTTCCTCTTGCATCATACAACTAATATTTACTGAAAATTATTCACATTCTTAATCAATAACGTGACATTCTCTGCATACAAAAGTACACAAACATTTACATCCTTAATAATATCATTACAAGCATTTTCTTATACATTCATCCATAAGCTATTAGATGCCCTTCTCTTACTTTCTCCTAAATTTTATTTTATTTATTTATTTTAATTCCATTTATATCCCGCCCTTCTCCGAAGACTCAGGGCAGCTTACAAACTTAGCAGTAGCCTTCATTCTATGTATATGCCTGCTTATTAGGGCTTTCACACACACCCCAAGCGGCATTATTACAAATGTTAATCCGTTTGCTAAACTTTCCTTTTGTGTGTGTGTCTACATGTGCCTTTGAGTCAATGACTGCATGGACAAAGTGTCTGCAGTTTTTCTGGGAACATCTTTCAGAGGTGGTTTGCCATGGCCTACTCCAGGGGTCTTCAAACTTGGCAAGCTTTGCTGGCTGAGGAATTCTGGGAGTTGAAGTCCACAAGTCATAAAAGGGCCAAGTTTGAAGACCCCTGGCCTACTTCATAGAGCTGAGAGAGAATAGCCTACAGTCACCCAGTTGGTTTTGTGCCTAAGGCAGGAATCACCTCTCCCAGTTTCTAGCCTGGTGCCTTAATCATTGCACCAAACTGGCTCTCTAAATATGCCTATTTCTATTATATATTACTCTCATCACATTCAGCAATGCTATTTCACTCCATATTTGAGCAAAGCGCTCTGTTATTCTAGCCTATTATCTTTATTACATGCTTTCTCTACACCAGCAAAAGGACGTCTTTCTCACATTCATACATTCCTCAGTTGACATGCTGAAAAGTCTGGTCTGCCACCACCTGTTTTACATAAACCCATACAGCACTTCTTACATTTTGTTCATCACCACTTTTCATACTTTTTGATCATAATTCTGCCAAGCATCTGCCAGGCACGCTTAATAAAAACCCCTCCAGTGGTTTGTGATGTGCTCCTGATACTTCTTTTGCACAGGATAATAGTATCACTCATCAGGCGTAGATGCATTTTTCACACACACATTAAGCAAGTCACATAGTCATTGAGAAATAAATTCTTTCCATAATTTAACGTCTCTTCAGTTATACTATCTATTCCTGCAGGCTTGTATTTTTTTTTACATTCTTGTAGTACTCATAATTTCCTTTTCATCATGTTTTTATAGCACTTGTTTCGATTCCACTTTCTGATATCACTAACATTCATATATAACTCTCTAATGCAAATACACATAAATACATAATTTAAATATTCTCCATTAATATTTTGACACATTGCTGATGCTCAGTAAGATTCCTGAATTTTTAAGAACCTTGTATTTAGGTTCTAAGCTAATCTACTGTTTCAATTATAGTCTTCAGATCTTAATAGTAATTAAGACTTTAAAAGACTGAGCCTCAATTACAAGGTGGATCTAACATTTATGAAATGAGGACAATTAGGTTATCACTGGGATCTTGACATATTATTTGACTGTTCAATTGCACCCAGGAAGAATCATAACATCCCAATTATATATGAGACAAAAACATTAGTTGGTAGATAAATTCTTTATCCCATGTTGACCACACCTGGTCTGACTTTGCCTATTATTATACATATGGAAGTAATGATTAGATACAATAATGATTAATTATATTAAAGAAAACAATGGCTTTTAAATGCTTTATAAGGTTCAGTAGATTGTCTGTGTAAGTTCAAATATTTTCAGAGAGCATGGAAAAACGTCTACAACTTTAGAGTTACTAGAAGCAAGTGAACAAAATATTGGATATCGCCAAAGAAACTTTAAATTAATCCAACTAATTATCAGATTTGTCTTTCTGTAGTGTTCTGTTGAATTGGTAACTACATTTTCCTCATTTATGTTTCACTAGGGTCGTTTTGCTAGTGGTCTACTCACTGGCTCTTTTGATCTTTGTTGCGGTTTGTCAGCTCCACTTTCGCAGAGCCATCTTCAGTTTGCCATACCACCTCCAGAAGTTACTCTATTTCGTGCTCTTCCCCAGAACTTATTTTCAGCAAGCTGTTTTCCAATATAGATTCACTTTCATTACTACCATAATTACATTTTCCTTATCTTTTTTCATATTTAAAATGGCATTATAAATTACTGCCTTATCCTGGCCAGTGGAAAGGAAGTATGTGCCATCCATTTCTCAGAATTAGTGCTAAATAAATAGGCATAATAGAACAAAGAGCATTTAACACTATTTGTTTAGAGTTGGCATTAGCTTCTAAGTAAGAATTCAGTTAATATAGAGACAAGAAATCCCAGCACCACGTCAATTATATAACAGCTATTATTTCCCACATTTGGACATCACCCCCACTAGGACTTGTAGCATAATCCATCCATCATTACGCCAAAATGATGCTGATGAGAACAAGCTTTATGGTGCCTCAGTGATGACTAGGCAATGCTAGAAGGTATTTTTTCCCCCCCATTAAATTTCTATAGCTATCCAACTCAACCAAGTGACTCTGGGCGGCTTACAATTCTAAAATTATAAAACAATTTACAAACATTAAAACAACAATAACATCTGCAAGCTAAATGCGTTATTAGAAATATTTTGCTTCTCTTATTTAAGGTGGCAAAACTTTGAGAGAGAGAGAGACTGAACATACTTCATAAGATTGCCATGGAAAGCATCCCCTCTACAATCTTACTACAGGTAGTCTTCAATTTACGACCACAATTGAACCCAAAATTTCTGTTGCTAAGTGAGACAGTTGTTAAGTGAGTTTTGCCCAATTTTACAATCTTTGTTGCCAGAGTTGTTAAGTGAATCCCGGCAGTTGTTAAGTTAGCAACACGGTTATTAAGTGAACCTGACTTCCCCATTGACTTTACTTGTCAGAAAGTTGCAAAAAGCGATCACATGAGATAAATATGAGTCGGTTGCCCAAGTGTCTGAATTTTGATCACATGATCATGGGGATGCAGCAATGGTCATAAGTGTGAAAAACGGTCATGAGTCACTTTTTTCAGTGCTGTTGTAACTTTGAATGGTCACTAAATGAACAGTTGTAAACGGAGGATTGCCTGTATCACATTGTACTGTTATGCTAGAGCAGGGGTAGGCAACCTTGGCTCTTTTATGACTCGTGGACTTCAACTCCCAGAGTTCCTGAGAAGTCCACGAGTCATAAAAGAGCCAAGGTTGCTTACCTCTTTGCTAGAGGAAGTTGTGTGGTCTCGATAAACCTTCTCCTGTTAAGCGAGTTAATCTTAATTATGTGTCTGACATATCAACACCTAGTTCTGCATTTTATCTTCACTGAAAATAACTAACATGAAGCCCACCACGCACCATGATTTTCTTGCTTAACCATATGGAAGTAGTTTTGTATTATTACTATTGGTCTACATTTCTGGAATATTCTGAAATTTCCCTTCAAAGTATTATTCAGACTTCACTCTACTTAGGTTCTAAGTCCAGCAAAGACTAGCGAGATACTGCTTTTTACAGCACTATTAAATCAACCAAAATGACACAAAAGAGTGTGCAGGCATTTGAATTTTTCAGAATTTTTAATTAGGTAATTACGTTACGAAAAAAGAGAGAAGAGACCAAAACAGCCCAAAAATTAAGTCAGAAGTTACAATCATGAACAATGAAATTAAAGCTAATCCTGTCACAAAAATCCGTCCTTGCAATCTGTTTATAATGCAACAAGTTTGTAACTTGTTTATAGTATGACCACTAGTGGTTTCTTGAAGTTTATGTCTTAAAAGATATTTGTCTGCTTTCACTTCTAGCCTTTTACCTAAGCTATTAGTCTGCTTTCACTTCTAGCCGTTGGTGCAGCTAGCAAGATGGCTTCTTGCTGGTTGCGCCAACGGTCATTATCAAAGATGTAGTTTGGATTTCAGTATACAGTGCATGCCTGAGGTCATTACACGCCTCCTTAAGCAAACAGGGATCCACGCCAATTGATAAATCATTTACAAAGATAAGTCAAAAGTGAAGAACGAGAGATTAACCAGGTCACCGCTGTCCTGACTGAATGACGTGCTGGAAGAGCTGAACCAGCAGATCCTAGAAACCTAGCCAATAAGATCCCCCATGAGCAGATGAAAATGCATGAGAAACACAAGACAACTTTTTACCAGTCTGGATTAGCAGCTAAGCTATTCAGCACTGAACTCAGCGACCGAAGATCAGTACTTTGCTCAAACATAAAAATCTCATATGATTTTAGTCATTCATTCCAACATGAGATTTGAAAGACGGAACTTGAAAAAAACAGTCCCAGGAAGGAAACAACAGGGGGAAAATATCAATTAGTATTTTTCTTGCTTCTGTGGCATAATTTTAAACTCTTTTTCCCTTCCTTCATCAAAGCCACACCTGCTATCCTTCAACATTGACTGGAAAAACCTCTTTTAATAGGTAAAATGGGGAATATGGAAACGAACAGAACAGAAATTGTTAGGGATAGAACATAAGGGAAGAACTATTAAACATAGATCAATATTGTAAATAGTTCTGTCTGCAGTACTACAGGTAGTCCTTGACTTACAACCACAATTGACCCCAAAATTTCTGTGGCTAAGTGCAACAGTTAAGTGAGTTTTGACTCATTTTATGACCTTTCTTGTTATAGTTTTTAAGTGAATCATTGAAGTTGTTAAGTTAGTATCACAGTTGTTAAGTGACTCTAGTTTCCCCATTAACTTTGCTTGTCAGAAGTTAGCAAAAGGTGATCACATGATTCCAGGACATTGCAACCGTCATAAGTATGAGTCAGTTGCCAAGTGTCTGTATTTTGATCATGTGTCCATGGGGATGCTGCAACAATCATTAAGTGTGAAAAATGGTCATAAGTCACTTTTTTCAGTGCCGCTGTAACTTTGAATGGTGACTAAATGAACTTGTACTTGTTTACTTATGCACAAAAATCATGAAATACTGTAGGATGGCTGGATCACGTGACTGTGATTCTATGATTTAATTTCTGCTTTACACTCAATCATATTCGTTAGACCCGAGTTTCAACACCAGGAGCAATTGCTGGCATTATTACTTCAGTCAAGAATAAACTTGTGTACTGTATTATTTATATGTTGACAACACTGAGCATGGCACTTGAGTATGTCCTACACCCGAGATGGTTTATTTAAATTGCTAGTGAAACAAACGTTACATTCAAAAGAAAAAGTTCTGGATTAAAAATATTTACCAGCAAATGGCTATTTTTCCATGCAGATAATAGCGTGAGGGCACCTATCTGACATCTTAAGGAAAATATAATAACCATTCAAGGCAGACAGATATTAATTAAGAAAAAAAAAAACCAAAATTTTCTTACGTGCAATGTGAAGATTTGCAAAGACTACCAACCTCAGCTTGATGTTCCTACCACTGAAAGAATAAGTTTAGGATCTATTTTAAGCTCCAAATCCAGAAATAACCAAGTAATCTATCCTATTCTTTACACAAATTCTGTTAGTCTGGCTTCCCCTCAATATGAGCTTTTTAATTTAAAATATACTTGTCAGAATGTAGCAATCGTTGTGAGCACTTCCAGTAAATGTTGGCTATGGTGGCTTTCCGAAACAGTTGTCCATTTTGTGCAGCCAACCATAAAAAGGCCATTTCCCAGAACCAGACTGATGAGGCCTAAGGAAAGAACTTGTCAAAGAAGTGGAATACAAGGCAGATGTAACATGTGGCCTCCAAATCACTGAATCGAGAACAATTGGCCTCTCTTTCTGTTTTCTGTTTTGCAAAGCGATGAGACTAAACGCAAAGGAATTTGTTGAGAAACTGAATGCAACAGTGGAACAGGAATTAAGATGGCAGGAAAGGATCACAGCACTAAAAGTATTGTCTATTTGTCCTTATAAAGCATATAATAAAAGTTGTTTCACGGTAGGGAAATGTGCAAAGTTCAGAGTGCACCCCCTACCAATTAAAAAAAAAAACAACCCATGGAAAACATACATGCTAGGCAAAATGAACATTTCTTTTTTAAAAAAATCTACACTTCTCTTAAAGTAACACATAACACACACACCTCACTTCCCGCAATCTCCCCGGGCTGCCCTCTCTAGGTTCCTTAAGACCCCTTTATCCCCTGCCATCCAGCTTACCTGGAGTCCATCAGAATTTAGCACTAGATCTCCCTTCTCTTCAAGGAATGACTCAGAATAGTACTCTTAGCAGAACTGGGAATAAAGAAGGAGCTGGCCCTTACAGTCTCCTGGAGCAGAGTGAGGCTTTCAGAGCACAGATCCCTACTACATTAAGGAAACCAACAGACTGATCAGCTCAGCCTTGACGGGAAGTTCTGTTTTACTTGAGGATCCTTTGGAATTATTTCAAATTAAAAAACCTGCATCTTCAGTGGATTATATGTAAAAATTACATTCTCTCTCCCTGTCACATCTCTCTCTCACATACACACACACACTTATATACACACACGAACCTTTTGTTTAAATGTCTTACATTTTCATAATGTTGTACTCATTTACTTTACAAAAAAAAAGTTTTAAACCATGAAACATGGCTAAATTTCTCCTTCCTCCTCCTCCTCCTCCTCGATTTTGATCATGTTTTGCCTGATCACTTTCCTCTATCTCATCAGTAATCTTTGTGCGACTGCAGTAAATGACTTTTTACAACCAGAGCAGTCCCAGGGTGACATACCAGCTATTAGTTATTTCAGAACATCTTACATAAGCAACAGCTAATTCAATCCATTTGATAAAAGTGGGTTGTGAAAGATTTACGGGCTGTTTTCTATTTTAATTAAAAGAGAACCAAAGAAACATTTCCGTGTTATGGGATTTTGGATGGGAGATCTAAGAGAAAAGGGAGGGTTTCTTCACTGTGCCTCTTTAATTGTAATCAGATCCAACAGGTAACTTATTAAGCCCTTTGCCTTTTGCACTGCAAAGGGATAAGAGCAGGTAAAGTCCAGTAATTCTTTAACTAGGAGATGGAGCATTTCTTTAGTTGAACAACAAATAGTCTTTTGTTTCTTTGGCTCAAAGTTGCTGACCGGATTATCTGCTACACAGTCAACAATACCTCAAAGTAAAGATTGTTAATGTTGCCAAAAAGACAACAAATGCCCTTTTGTTTCCTTGGCCCAAAGTTGCTGACCCAAGTATCTGCTTCACAGCCAAGTACTACAATGGAAAGAGCATCTGCTCTGCCAAAGATAGACTTGTGATAATCTGTTTCTTCGCCCTATGTGAGAGCTTTGGGAAGATTCTTCCCTCCAGTTTTTATCTTGCATTTGTGGGAGGAAGCATTGCCATGTTCTCCTTCTCCAGATTTTGGAGCAGCTTCTTTTTAGTTGCTGTTTTAAGATTGTTTGCAGAATGCAAAAATCCTCCTGGGATATCTGGAATATTTTTGCTTTTGGCCTCCAGGAGCTATGAGGACAAAGAGATTTGGTTTGGAAAACTAGCTGCGGTCTCATCCAAATTGTAGATTAAGTTGATTGTCTTGCATGAAACTCCCCGGTTTGCATGCCAAAAAAAAAGCTGTACTGTATCTATTTGTAATCCCTGGAAGATGTTATGTCTGATGAAAGAAAAGACTGGCCAGTATATATCAACTGGATCAGATAAGTAGCTTGTTAAAACAGAATTCGTCAACCAGATGTCTTGGATTTCAACTGCCATAATTCTTCAATTGCCACCTCCCTAGATCACATTAAGGCCACTGCATTCAAAGGGCACAGATCTAGAAAGATGATTTCAGAAGAACATAAGATGCATCTAACTCCCATCAATATTTTTTAATGGGATGGGATGAACAAAATGTTTTCAGAAGATGTAAAGATCCTCAGTATTTTCGAAACCTGCTTATTACAATGTTAAATTAAAATCTAACAAAGCAAACAGTCTGAGCTTGGGTGGGAAAGCAGAAGAGTCCCCTGGGTTCATTAAGAAACCTCTTCATCGAGGCAGAACCAGTGCATTCTAATATGAGAGAACAGATTTTCACTAACTCACAGTACTTTTTCACTGCTTTTCAACTGTATCTGACTCTCATCAACTGCCTGGGAAAGTGCAGTTTTCTTGACAAGGTTTTTCAGAAGGGCTTTTGCCATTGGCTCCTTCCTAGGGTTGAGAGAAAGTGACTGGTCTGAAGTCACTCAGCTGGCTTTTGTGCCTAAGATGGGACTAGAACTCAAGGTGTCCTGATTGCTAGCCGGATGCCTTAACCGCCACTCCAACTGGCTGTTAGATCACAGTACTGTATAGCAAATTATTCAAACCACTAATCATAAAATACAAAATAGGTGAGGCAAGATCATTTGTAGATCTCAGTTCAGCTCATGAAAGAATATACAGTATACGCTTTCGGGTTATTGCATTTTTATATTCATATAGAGAGTCACTCTTAATACCAAGCTAGCAGAAATCAAACTGATTACAGGTACTGCAAAAAAAACCCTGAAGTATGCATGCACTTCATGCAGCATATTTGTTAAATATTTGAAAAGCAATAGTTTATTGATACACTGAAAGATAAATTGAAAGAAGTGTAACCTTTTGAACATTTTTCAAAGCGCAATCATTTTCCTTTGACCAAAAAGCCACTGCATGTGACAAATTTAAAGAATTTAGACATGGTATCTTAAGCCGAGGTTTCACTTCCTAAATGGAAAAGCAAAGAGGGAAGTGAATAGTTTTGAAATAAAACTCAAGTATCTAATGGGAGGAGCACAGCTGTAAGCCACATCCTGACTGGGTCATGATACTTCTAGCTGGTAAAAGTCCCTCTTAAGTTAATTACCTACCGATTTAAACCAACATTATTAGTTTTGCACATTAATAAGCAAAATCTCTTCTCCATTCTTCTGTGGTGTTTTTCTTATTCAAAGCTTGACAGTTTTGATCCAAACTTGCCACTCTAAAAATAGACCCCCTCCTGTCTATAGAAGATACTGGAGTTTTCCTGCTGAGGAATAGGGCCAGTTGATTTCCAGGGCCAGATCCCAGGCTGTTGCAAGGGTTCCCCTCACAACAGAAATCAGTGAAAGTCATCACCCCACTTTATTTCTCCAACCCTACTGGATCTCCTCTGAACTCAGCATATCCATAGCATTAAATATAAATGTTCCTCCTCACAAGGTCAGTTATAGTTTTTACAAAAATCATAAGCCACATCTGCACAAGTAGAATGCCAGAACATGCAAGACCTGTGTCCTTATTAATCCCGTCAATAGTAACAACTTCCCAAGTACATAAGATAACATAGTGGAAATATGCCTTTGGTTGATTTTACATTAAAGAAAAAAAAAGCCTGCTATCTTAGAAAAGATCATTCAGGCCATAATAAGTGTAAAATTCTGAGTTCCTGATTCTACCATTCAACTTAATTAATTTTCAAGATGAACTGCTAGTTTATATTTCTAAATTGTTTGTTGAAAACAGTACTAGATTGAACATGCAATAGCATGAATTACAAATTAATTCATGCTACAAGCTAACATTCACTTTAGCATGAACCCAAATTCCATTAGTACTATTTTTTTAGACTTTCCAGTAAGAAGAGATACCGTAGTTTTAAAGTTAACTTCTTTGGTATACTCAGTCTGAATATAGCACCTTTAATCATTTTTTTAAAAAATCCCACAAACCTCTGTATTCTAGCAGTGTCATTCTGCCAGATCTGTGAAGACAACAGCCTCTCATGAACATTTTAGTAAAGCTGCTGGAATAAGGCCTGTTAAGTCAGTATGGGAAGAGTATCATAGGGGATCCCCCACTGATGCTAACAGAATCTTTAATTTTAGCATGCAGCAGGGCAAAGGTCTAGAAGCTTTTCCTAGACATTATCAGGAACCGTTTGATAAATGTTCACCTGCCATGTAGTTATTAAAGACACCGCCGAAAAATGGTTAATTGGTTAAAGGTTAACTTGGCATTAAATCCCGATTCTGATTTTGAAAATGATAGTCTTAAGATTTCAGACTATGGTCTGACACTTGACACGAAGGTTCGAGATAGCAGAGGTTGGATCTGGGCCATAGAAACCCTACTTCCTAAATAATTTCATTTCAGTCTACTTGCCGTCTTTCACCCTAACCTAACCTATAGAGCAGACCTGGACATTTTATAGCCCACAGGCCACATCTGGTCCTTTGACTGTCTCCCTCTGGCTCGTGCCCCGACCCCACAACAGTCCCAGTTTCTCACGTGGCTCCTTGGGAAAATTAATTGCCCATCCCTGTTGTAAAGTAGTTGGAAGCCTGAAAGAAAGAGAAATCAAAAATACTGCCTTGAATTTCTAGGAAAAAGTATAAATAGTCATGTAATAAATAAGCAATTACATACATGCATCAAAAAATTGAAAAGGCCTTTAAAAAAACCAAAATGTCACTGAACCAAAGCCTAGATGTTCAACCATTGGACTACAGAAGCCCTCTTGAGTCAACTCTCTACTGTTGGAGCTTGAGGTTGTGTTTGTTTTCATCTGAGTGTGTCTCTGTGTGTGTATGCATGCACGTGCACATATACATGCAACTGTAGATGTTCCTCACTTGTACAATGATTATTAAAGCACTCAAAGTGCTTTTTCAAGAGGCAACTGGACATTCATGTTTTTCTTTGAAGATGTTTCACTTCTCATCCGAGAAGCGTCTCATCCAAGAGCTGAAGAAGCTTCTTGGATGAGAAGTGAAATGTCTTCAAAGAAAAACAAGAACATCCAGTTGCCTCTTGAAAAAGCACCTTTGGAACAACCATGAGCTGGATGACTGAGAATCTCCATAGACGATTAGTGAAGCAGATTTTATAACTGTAAAAGAAAGGGATTTATTTACACGACACAGATTATAGGGCAAGTAAAACTTAACATTTAGTTAACATCCTACCAGGAAGAAGGCCCCGAAGCTCTATGCATGTGTCCCTGGAAAGACAGAAGGAAGTGGCCTCAGATTAGCATTTTCTAATCAGGCAAAGTGAAATACAAAAAGGCAACAGACTAAAGGTAAAGGTAAAGGTTCACCCGCACATGCGTGCAAGTCGTTTCCAACTCTAGGGGCCAGTGCTCATCTCCGTTTCAAAGCTGAAGAGCCAGCGCTTGTCCGAGGACATCTCCGTGGTCATGTGGCCAGCATGACTAGACGCCAAAGGCGCACGGAACGCTGTTACCTTCCCACCGTAGTGGTCCCTATTTTTCTACTTGCATTTTTACGTGCTTTCAAACTGCTAGGTTGGCAGAAGCTGGGATGAGGCGCTCACTCTGCTACACGGCACTCGGGATTCGACCCGCTAAACTGCCGACCTTCTGATCGACAAGCTCAGCATCCTAACCCACTGACATAAAATTCTATTAACTCCCTCCTGCCTTCTTGCTGAAGAGTACTTGAGAGCCTTTGGATGCTCATCAATACTCCCTTTTCTGTTTAGTATACACAGAAATTTCAAAGGGTCCTCAGCTGAGTTTCTGCCCTTCTCAAAGGCAAATAATAAGATTTCTCATGAAAGAAACAGCAACCCTAGTTTCTAAACTACCCCTGACATGGCTGCAATACAACCCATTTTCTCCATCATACAATCTAATAACAGGACATTTTAAAGGAATTTTTAAGGATGAATGAACTTGAGACATTTCTGTCAGGACCTTCCTTCAAATCACTGTAAATCACTGTAAAAATTCTGCTTCCCAAAGGTTTGGCTGCTCTCCACTGATGGCAGTGATAGGGTTTCAAAAGAGAGAAAATCTCTATTTTACACGGAAACTCATTTGGTAGGAAATAAGTTGTGTTTGCAGATGGACATCCAGGGCCAAATTCTGCTGCAAACTACTGGTCGCTAATTAGACGGAATACTAAAAGGAAGACTCTTAAGTTAATCAATGGTTTTTCCAAGCTTTGATTGCACTCCTGTCTCTTTAAACCTTATTTAGTAACTAAGTAAGTTCAACCTATTTATCTGGAATAATCTATGAGTCACGGTTGAAAATCTTATTACTCTGCTTCAAAAGAGTTTTAATATCCAATAATCAGCTGCAAGAGAGGGAAGGGCAGTCTCTGCTCTCATTTGTTATGGTTTTAATGGTCTTGGACCTTGGTTTATCAATTGTACCTAAAGGAATCCATCAACTGCCACATAATTTACTTGATTCAGCTTTTTTAATGTTGGTTTTATCAGTCTCACCTGGTAACTTTTTTTCTAGCCATGAAAATATCCAAACAGGCTTCAGCAGATAAAGAGCATGCTTGGCTGTTTTTAATTGGCTTGTTTAGAAAATAGTAAACTCCAGCAAGAGCACTAATGCCAATCCAGATTTCTGGCATTATGTTTTCTGGCTGATAAAAAAATTGGCCTCACAAATCAACCAACCTTGCATCAAATGGAAATTACAAATACCAGGCTACTGATTGGTCCAAACACAGCATTTTTAGCATTTTCAACTTCTGCCTCAGAAAAGAAGTATAGATAGCCTTATGTTCCTGTTCTAATGAACTAAGGAGAAACTTCCTGATAGTGAGAACAATTCACCAGTGAACTGGCTTGCCTTCAGAAGTTGTGGGTGCTCCATCACTGGAGGCTTTAAAGAAGAGACTGGACAGTCACTTGTCCAGAGTGGTATAGGGTTTCCTGCTTGAGCAGCGGATTGGATAGAAGACCTCCAAGGTCCCTTCCAACTCTATTGTTCTATGTTCTGTGTTCTAACGTTTGTGCATATTATGCAGTAGTCTTTGTCACAGGTTTAACTGAACATCAATCAAATTTTGAAAGATGACGATCATCACAAATAAAGCAAGTGCAAACCTTGCTATAAATGACTAAACAACGCCATCAATGGATTAGTGTTTTGTGAGGGTGTGTTCAAAACCATTTTTGCATTGTAGTCAAGAAAATCATATGAACATTTTTATGAAGTCACAGTGAGTCAAAGTTACTCAGTGAATGCTGCGTACTTTTTTCCTGGTTAGAAATCGCAAGAGGTGCCTGACACAATATTTCCAAAGTACATGTATAAATTCAGAGTGTCCATCATTTTCCCCCGAATAAAACAATTCAGTGAAGCTCTGCTGCATTTTAGCTAGAGTTTAGATTTTAGCCAGATTTCCAAACCTAACTTTTAACAGCAAGAAAAAGAATGTCAGTGCATTGGATTTCCAATTTCAATGTTTCTTTTTACTCTTTCTCACATGTATTTCTTTCTTTCCCTTTGGAATGTTCCATTGTCACATCTTGCATGGCAAATACAATACTGCATACTGTATACACTGGCTTGCAAAAGAATGAATTCAACACCTCCTCAATAATTTTGCAAAGTCATAAAAACCTGGATCAATATATCTCGAAAACATTTGGTATCTGACATGCACGCCATCACGCTAACACCACTGTAAAATGCAAACATTGGTTTTAGCACATAACAGATGATGCTTAATAAGGACCAATGCAGAGGAGACTGTCCCCTTTCCGTATTCTACCAGGCTCTTGGCTTTCTGGCTGGAACTACAGGAAGTGCATTCTGGAAGGCAGTTCTTTGGGAAAAGCTACCTTATGTCTTTAATGTTTGATGATCAACCCTGGTGATAAACAATAGGGCAGTGCTTACAAGCACACAGTTGTTCAAACATAGCACCTGTGAAATTTTTTTTAAAGCAGCTGTGCTTCTCCCCCCCCCCCCCCTGGAATTATGTACTAGCTGTACAAAGCAATCTAGAAAAAGATGTGGCTCCTTTAAAACATTATACATGGGGGCTACATTGCACCTCTGCAGACTCCAATGCCTCTTTTTGGAATCTATTTCAACATAAAAGCCTATTAAATAACGATTGAAGAATGTTTGACTAGGTAAAATGAAAAGAAACATTTGTTTACTTATTTATCACATTTAGAATTCTGCAGTGAAACCTTAATCATTTTTAACTTGTTCAGAGGGGAAGAGAATCCTACATGTAAAACAAGTATTCCAACTGCATTATTCTTAGGCAACATGTCTAAAGTGAAGCAGATCAAGTCCCTACAGAAGCAAATAAAATAGCCTAGGAAATACAAGCTTCACGATGACCTTCTCTACTTAGTTTACAGTTATATCCTCATCATAAAGGAAAAATAACAATTCACCTTTCGCCAATGGTACAGTGCAAGCAACAGTTGGCATGTCACACTCATCAAATTTAGAAGAATTGTTAGAACAGTCCTAGGGGAGTATTCTAACAATTTTTTTTGTATGGGACAGGAAAGGACTTTCTTCCTTTCCCATTTGAATTAAGTCTATCCTTCCCATTAAATCCTGTTGCAGCTTGTAGTCTAGGAGGGATATAGAAGCACTGCAGACAGAGGGTATTACTTTGGGGCAGGGTTAGAAGTGATTCTAGCTCTTGAAAAAGGAGGTAAATCTGAGGATAAGCCATTGTAGCAGTATTGAAGCTCAGAGGTAATTTCTATCTTCTGCCCGAGACTTTCTGCACAGCACAGGGCAAAGGTGTATGTGAGCTTCAATTATTATTTGGTCTGGCCTACATACACTTGAAGAGAATATGCATAGTTGAGCAAGAGCCAGGATGCTGTTTTGGCCATGAGTATTAATGCCAGATGTATATAACCACTATTTTACTCACAGATGAAAACAAACCAAGCAAGGTTACTGTCGGACACCTTTTACTCAGAAAGGCACCCAACCCTTCTTACAATAATAGTAATTATTATTACATAGTCTCTTATTATGCTCCCAGTGCAGATAGCTTTTTCCCACACATCACTACTTCTCTCTTGTAATTCACCCACGATGATTTCCCAACTATTCAGAATTGCTCCTATATGTTCGCCTGAATGCTATAGCTACATTAATGAGTAAGAGATGCAGAGATAAAATGACACTTCCATGTCTCAATCCTTTTAATGGGTTTGGTGTCTGGGTTAGCTAACCTGGCCATGTCAGCTGGCAGTTCTGGGAGCTCCAGTCCTAATAGTGGGGCACTGGACATGACTAACCCAAACACTAATTAAATAAACATACACACACACACACACACACACACACACACACACACACATCAGAACTGTGTAGTGGTTAAGTTGAGGATAATGGTGAGCCTGGGCTATGCAAAGCATGGATTAATAATGATTAATAAAAAAACAGGAGGTATATTGTGCCTTTGAGCAAAAACTGGAGCATTCTGACTATCTTGACTTAGCAGCTGGAAAAACAGATTTGAAAATACATAGCAACACCAACTGAAATCTTGGGAGATTAAAATGGGTAAATTATGTTTATGAAAAGCTAACAAGCTAATCCCTATCCGTTCAAATTATGCAAAGGAGAAAGCAACTAAATATCACCCATTAAAACAAATGTGTTCCCTTATAACCTTTAAAATATTGTTCCAAATTATAGTACTAACCATGGGAGATGCTTATAATAAAGTTTATTAAATAATAATAAAAATCAAACCCTTGATCTCCTCATCTCCAAGCAGTTGTGCAAAAGGCTCCATGTAAATTCAGTTTCATTTAGATAGGATTTCAAAAGAGTAGCAAGAAGCATTCTAGAAATCCAGCAACACACACTCACCTGCACACCCAGAGTTTGGAAACATTTCAACACTGCTTTAAAAATCGTCTTAAATTCTTTCACTTGCCTTCTTGAAAACTGCGATAGCATTCTGACTGAAATTATAAAAGAACTATTGTTACTGGAGAACAGTTCTACTATGAAAAATGTTAGTACAAAGAAAATATCATTCTTCCAGTCCTATGCAATCATTTTAAGTTTATAAATATAAGATAACTTTATATTCAATCTCTCTTCAAAAGAACCCTAACCGTAACCCAACTGTAATCTTCAAAACTCTTGAAAGTGGTCTGCTTAAGCAAGCATTAGATTTGAATTCAAATTTCTCTGCTCTAAGGCCAAGGTAGTATCATTACATCATACTGCCAGTAAGTAGAGGATTGTTGCAAAGCTTCTACAGTTGACAGATGCAGGATCCTTCAATCTTATAAATTCTGCTTCTGCAAATTCACATTTACTTTACAGATAGGAAATTCCTTTATAACTTTTGGTATGACCTTAATTAAAGGAAAAGAAATTGCAGGGGCTTAAAGCAGCAATCCTGAAGAATATTTATTTAATTGAAAAGACTTACATAGCCACCTGTGTTATGAACCACAACCCTGGGTGTCTCACAAAACAATAAAAACATCAAGAAATCAAACAACCACTATAAAATCTCCTGGTGCTTCATTATATTGATATAATATAAGTGACATTGGCCACATTGAAATCCCCCAATCTTACTTTTCCCGCTTTCAACAAGGCTGGGGTGGGGAAGCTTTGATTCTCTAGCGGTTGCTGGGCATTAACCAGCATGGTCTAGGGCACAGGTCTGCAACCCGAGGCTCCGGAGCCACATGCGGCTCCTTCAGCCGTCTCCTGCGGCTCCCAGTCCTCTGCCATGTGCAGTCCAAAAAACAAAAAAGTGGGACTAAAAAAGTTCAACCAATTCAAATATGCAGGGTAGGTGCATATCTCGCCTTGGCTCCACTCTTCAGTCAAACCCTGTTCTGCGCATGCGTGCATGTACGCGCATGTGCACACATTTTTTGCGGCTCCCAGTTTTTCCTTTTGTGAGGGAACCGGTTCTGAGTGGCTCTTTCACTGTTTCAGGTTGCTGACCCCTGGTCTAGGGCTAGGGAAAATTAAACCATCAAAGTGCAACAGCTTCATCCTTCTTACCTATATATTTAATCTGCTGCTGATGTTGACCCTTTTGTTTACCAACCTATTTGCTGGTTGGTAGACTAATAGAGGACGCCAAGTCATTTTAAAATGGACTATAATAGTGTCCTATAGGAGGCTATTTGGTCTGGAAATGCTTTCAAATGATCTGCTTGAGTAACTGTAAATAAAGCAAATACAAAGATATTTAAGGTGTTCCCAAGACAGTCTTAAATTCTACAGTAATCAGCTGCACTTCGTTTATATTTTTATCATGCCTTTATTATTTTTATAAATAACTGAAAGCAGTGAATATATCAATACTCCTTTTCCCCACAACAACCTGTGAGGTTGGACTGAGAGTTACCAGCCCCAAGTCACCAGCTATCTCTCATGCCTCAAGCGCACTAGAACTCACAGTCTCCCAGTTTCTAGCCAGATGCCTTAACCACTAGACCAGGGGTAGGCAACCTTGGCTCTTTTATGACTCGTGGACTTCAACTCCCAGAATTCCTGAGCCAGCATAGCTGGCTCAGGAATTCTGGGAGTTGAAGTCCACGAGTCATAAAAGAGCCAAGGTTGCCTATCCCTGCACTAGACCAAACAGGCTCTAATGATAGCACCCAAAAGAAAATTTTAATAAAGACAGATAAATCCCAACCGGCATTTGTATGTTTATTCAGAAATATCTCCAATGGGCCTTATTTCCATTTAATTATGTGTAAGAGCCTTTCCTGTGTTGTGGCCAGGAATGATGGGAGATTATTTTCAACCCATTTAGCAGTCACCAGTTAGGAAAAGCTGCTGTGCAAAATTCTATAGGGTAGAAGCAAATGCAGTTGGAAACAGATTAACTGTAACTTGGTAAGATTTACTTTGACAGATGAGGCATATGCCCTAAATCTATATCTATGTTGTTGTTAGCTGCGAAGTCGTGTCCGACCCATCGCGACCCTATGGACAACATTCCTCCAGGCCTTCCTGTCCTCTACCATCTTCTGGAGTCCATTTAAGCTCAGGTCCATTTAAGCTCTATATCTATAAACAGATATAAAACCAGTGTTACTAATGGGCTTTCTTGGAATGCCCCTTTTCCTTAGTGAAAAGAAAAAATCTGTGGATGTGTGTACGACACAGGATAAAGGATAATTCTGAGCGTGCTTTGTTTCAGTTTTACATAAGGCTACTGTATCTGGATTGCAAACATCTTGATAACTACTAGATCACAGCAACATTTGCTGCCGCTATCTAATTGTCATCTGGATTTTTGCAATGTAGATTTGGTGGCCCTCTTCTTATATAAACAGACAGTCAAATCACTCAATGATGGGGTTTTAAAGTAGTGTTCTCCAAATGACTGCCTTCCATATAGAGCCTTGGTGGAGCAGTGGGCTAATGCCTCCTTAAGTAACACCAGCTGCCTGCAATTAGTGCAGGTTCGCATCCCACCAGGCTCAAGGTTGACTCAGCCTTCCATCCTTCCGAGGTAGGTAAAATGAGGACCCAGATTGTTGGGGGCAATAAGCTGACTTTGTAATAATGCCGCTTGGGGTGTGTGTGAAAGCCCTAACAAGCAGGCATATACATAGAATGAAGGCTACTGATAAGCTTGTAAGCCACCCTGAGTCTTCGGAGAAGGGTGGGATATAAATGTAATAAAAAAAATAAAATAAAATAAAATAAAAAAATATGCCTCAACTAGAATTTCCAGAATCCCATCCAATGATTTTATAGTTTAGGAATTCCAGAAATTTATACAACATATTTGGGGGACAAGAGGTACGGGTGGAGTATTTTAAGTTATAAGTGAGTAGAACGGCTCTTCTTATTACTCTTGACTGTCAGACTGTTTTTTTTTACTCCTAACATGATTCTGTAACCAGATACAATCACCACCATAGATACTACTCTTAAGGTTTTCCTTTATGCTTAATGCAGCCCTCTGAAATGCTGTTTAGAGTAGATTGCAAATTGATTTCTATTATTCTGAAAGAAATCAAATGCAATGGAACAATAACATGGCAGAGATCTTAGGCTTGCCAGCAACTGAAAACTGTTCTTTGCCACAAAATATCACCCAAACCCAACAACAAACCTTTTGGTCATAGCTGCTTCTTGGAAAGTTAAAAAAAAAATTAACAGAAGTATGGAGTTGACCTACCCTCTCATCTCCCTATATAGCTTCTTTTTCTAAAGTGACCTATTTTACAGTTGTGGATTATTGAAAACACTTATATTGGCCCATGAACTTGCAGAGGGCTTGACAAACAGAGATAAAGCTAGCTCCCTGCCCTGAAGCATTTACAGTTTGAATAAGAGCAAACAAACATAAGATAACACTTTGGGACAACAATACCAGCAGAGCTGGGTGTGGTGATTATTAGCTATGAGGAAAAGGGTGCGTTTGTGTTCTCCACATAGCAAACTACAGAGAAGGTAACTAAGAGACAAAGAAGACAGCAGAACTGTTCAAAAATACAGAAGGCACCGAAGAACAGAATGACTGGGTTCACAACATCACCTTTAACCAGGCTTGGCTTATCCACAACTGTTTACTAAGCCACAAAAAGCAAACAAACCATATTTATAGCTTAACACGATCTGTGAATCCAGTCAATTAGTGTGATCAGTTAGAGAAAGTATTGTATTTTATGTCTTGGGCATATTGATATACCAGTAGTTGGAATTTAGCAGAATTGGTTATAAAAAAAGAAACCGGTCCCTTTTCCCAAATAACTTACACTCTAAATCAGACATGTCAAACACAAGGCCCGGGGGCTGGATCCGGCCCGCGAAGTGGTTTTATGTGGCCCGCGAAGCCATCCTGCAAACAGTGAGGGAACGGCCCCCACTGCCTTGGCCCTGGCCCAGAGACCCTCCTTCTGCCAGAGACCCTCAGATCTGTCCCACTCCTGCCCAGGTCCCCATAGGCACCCTTGATGCGAACGATGTAGAGCTGGCCACGCCCACCCAGTAGGCCATACACACTCTAGCCACACCCACCCAGTAGGCCACGCCCACCCTGGCCATACCCACCCGGCCCCTTGAGGGCAACCGCAATGGTGATGCGGCCCTCAATGAAATTGAGTTTGACACCCCTGCTCTAAATGGTGGCAGTGGGAAGGCAAATGAGGAAGGAGAATAGTGACAAGGGTAGTAGGCATGGAACATAAGTAATTTACTTATCCGTGGTTATGCTAAGCATTAGAGTTGTGAGTCAGCAGACTCACAGACTCATAGAATCATCTTAAGGTTTTTAGATTCTGCATAAAAGTGTTCAATGAAGAGAACCCACCCACCTCCCTGGGTAATTGATCAAATTATTCTGTTGGGATTCTCCCCCCCCCCCCAATGTAATTTTCTTAAACTTCTGGCCAGGGTTTTACTTACTCAACTTTCTTATTGATTAGCGTAATGTAGCTAATCATCATTTCTTTTCTCCACCCTCTCTGAAAGATACCAGGAACTTCCTGGAAGGACTGTACCTGGCAGGTAATTAAATTCCCCCATTGCTACTACTTTATGCCTCTTGGAAAGATCTTTAATTTGCTACTGAGAAACATCATCAAAACTTTATCCTTGACTCTCCAATCAACATGGGGCCCCAATGGTAATATTGTTTTCATTTATAACTTTATATTACATGCTTCCTATAATATCGCTGGGTTCATTCATTTGTGTTTCCTCAACTTACCACAGTTGATTTAGTGACTGTTGAAGGTTACAATGGCACTGGAAAAAAGTGACGTATGGCCGTTTTTCACACTTATGACCATTTCAGCCTCCCTGTGGTCATATGACCAAAATTAATATACTTGGCAACTGACTCATATTTATATTTATGACGGTTGCAATGCCTTGGGGTCATGTGAACAGCTTCTGTGACCTTCTGACAAGCAAAGCCAATGGAGAAATCAGATTCACTTAACAACTGTATTACTAAGAACTGCAATGATTCATTTAACAACTGGAGCAAGAAAGATCGTAAAATGGGACAAAACTCACTTTTTTTAAAAATCCCATTTATATCCCGCCCTTCTCCAAAGACTCAGGGCGGCTTACAATCTAAGCACAAATCAATGTGCTTAGCAATAGCCTTCATTCTATGTATATGCCTGCTTATTAGGGCTTTCACACACACCCCAAGCGGCATTATTACAAAGTTAGCTTAATTGCCCCCAACAATCTGGGTCCTCATTTTACCTACCTCGGAAGGATGGAAGGCTGAGTCAACCTTGAGCCTGGTGGGATGCGAACCTGCGCTAATTGCAGGCAGCTGGTGTTACTTAAGGAGGCATTAGCCCACTGCTCCACCAAGGCTCTTAACAAATGTTTCACTTAGCAACTGAAATTTTGGGCTCAATTGTGGTCGTATGTTGAGGACTACCTGTGGTGTACTATAGAACAGCCTACTGCTGTCCCAGCAAGGGTTGAGTTACTTTAAGAGTCCTATTGAGGAACGTCTACTTCCTTGAAATACCTTTTGCAGGAATTTCCAGTTTTCCAAGACACCTATCTTTTAATGAATCTATCCAATTCTTAACTTCAAATCTTGTGGAGTTTTTTGAAAGAGCATTTAAATATTCTCTTTAATCCGTGTTTGGACTTTGTTTTAATACTATAATTTTATAGAATTCGTATCTTTATATATTTTTAAAACTTTATTTTGTACTGGTTAAAGTTGTCATCTTGTCTGGTGGCTCAGTGGTTAAAAGGCTGGGCTTGTCGGCTGGAACGCCAGTAGCCCAGGTGCAAGACTGGAGTGCCATAAAACAGGTTGAGCTCCCATCCTTGTCCCAGTTCCTGCGAACCTAGCAGTTTGAAAGCATGCAAATGCAAGTAAATAAATAGGTACAGCTCAGTGGGAAGGTAACAGCGCTCCATGATGTCATGCTGGCTACATGACCATGGAAACGACTTCAGAAAAGCATTACCTCATTGGCTTAAAGCAGGGGTAGGCAACCTTGGCACTTTTATGACTCGTGGACTTCAGCCAGCTGGCTCAGGAATTCTGGGAGTTGAAGTCCACGAGTCATAAAAGAGCCAAGGTTGCCTACCCCTGGCTTAAAGAAGCTGAGATGAGCACTGCCCCCTAAAATCGGCTACAACTAGTGGAGTAAAACCTGTGGGACACCTTTTCCTTTCACCTTTACTGCTTATAGAAAATAGGTCATTACTTCAGTACTATTATTCCAGAAATTACAATCTGTGCCTTAGCAGCAACCTCCACTGTTAAAGGTGCAATCAGAGACTTTCCTATGCATCAAATCAAGCTGCAAAATCAGACACTAAAAGGAGACTGAGGTGATCTTATTTTAAAATAATGAACAGAAAGAAGTCATAAAATGACTGGAGAGAAAAAGTGGAAGCGGGAATAAAGCCAACAAAAGTGGACAATGACATTTTCTTAAGGGCATGTTGAAATTATGACAGGGAAATAGAAAGCAGTGTGTAAGAGAAACATCAGTCTGGCCTACAGAGAGCAGTATAGGAAAAGGCAGCAGTCAAGAAAATGAAAACAAAACAAACAATGAAAACAAGATTTCTGATTAAAACTCAGAAATAGCTGTTATAATCTTAAAAGGGAATTACTGTATAAAGGTCCTGCTACCAGTGGTCTAGTTGAATTTTACATACATGCCAAATAGGAAGTAGTACTGATGGAGATTAATTACCCTGATATCTACTGAAAAATCAACTCAGCCAAGTATAGGCTTCCAGGAAATGCCTCAACTTTCTCCTTTAGAGAGTAAGGCAAGCATATGAGTATCATTTGTACTATCTTTACTTGGTATTAACTTAGCTGAGAAAGTGGACGTAGCAAGAACGTAGGAGGAAAATGATCTTGATTTTAAGGGAAATCAAATTCTTTTGATTTCAAAGGAAACTGCAGATGAATTCCAAGGAAGTTCAAAGAGCAAAGTTAAGTAAGACTCCATGGCAGAAGTAATGGAAAAGAAAGCTTCAAATGAATGGAGTTCCTAGGAAAAAAAGAGGGAGAATAATAAAAGCACAATTCCAAATGAATTGGACCTCAGTGAGAAAAAGAATGAAGGGCAAGGAAGAATCCAGTATGCAACATAAAAAAAATCAATGAAGATTTAAAAACAAAAAGAGACACAAGTAACAGAACTTTTGGATCAGGAAAGCTAAGCTCAAAATGGTAAAGGATTTTAAGACCATCCTCAAAATGTTTCTTCTGCATATATTTTATGTAAAAGGAAATGAAAAAAAGCATACCACAGAAGCACCAAAATACAGGAAAGACAAAGGCTTATTTGTCTTAATCTTCTCCAACAAAAGAATGTATGTTCCACCGGACAACTGTGAAGAGCAAAAAGAGCGGTATTGAAACCTGAGGATCATTCTCCATTGCTGAGTTGAAGTATTATGATTAATTAATCTTTGATCTGACACAAAACTATATTGGCATGTCATTTGCTATTCCCACTACTGAATCACATCCTACCTCTATTGCTTGTTTCAGTTGCACTCTACAACCTGACTGCCAAGGTAATGGAATTATAGTCAAACAGATGGTAGATAGTACCAGAACAAGAGAAGAAGTGCTATTTGAACTCCATTAAAGCTGAGGATTGCTAAGTCTATCTCAGAGCCTTGGTGGAGCAGTGGGCTAACGCCTCCTTAAGTAACACCAGCTGCCTGCAATTATTGCAGGTTCGCATCCCACCAGGCTCAAGGTTGACTCAGCCTTCCATCCTTCCGAGGTAGGTAAAATGAGGACCCAGATTGTTGGGGGCAATTAAGCTGACTTTGTAATAATGCCGCTTGGGGTGTGTGTGAAAGCCCTAATAAGCAGGCATATACATAGAATGAAGGCTACTGCTAAGCTTGTAAGCCGCCCTGAGTCTTCGGAGAAGGGCGGGATATAAATGCAATAAAAATAAAAAAAATAAAAAAATTTCTGGATTTGGGATGAGAAGACAACATTATGAGGATGTTGCTGCAAGAAGTTTGTTTCATAATTGGATGCAAGTAGAGAAAACCCTCTGAAATTGATAGAAAATAATCAGAGATTGCCTTACTGTAAATAATTTTTAACTCTCTAAGCCAGGGGTCTCCAAACTTGGCAACTTTAAGATTTCTGAACTTCCAACTCCCAGAATTCCTCAGCCAGCCTTTGGAGTTGAAGACCACAAGTCTTAAAAGTTGCCAAGTTTGGAGACCCCTACTCTAAGCCATATGAATTGCACTGTAGATTTCTGAAGAAACTATGATGGTTTGATGAAGTTATTTATTCATTCATTCATTCGTTTGTTTGTTCGTTCGTTCATTTATTCATTCCCAAAAAACTAGTGAAATGCTGGATGACTGAAGAGCCAATGTTGCCTCTATTTCAGAAAGGTAGAAAAAGAGGACCCAGGGAAGTACAGAGAAGTCTGACAGCAGATGATTCTTGTAATCTTTAAGTGATTTAGCTAGAAGCCTCTTGAAAAACACATTCAGCAAAGATTGCCCAAGAACAGCTTTTGCCAGACTAATACATTATTTTGCTTAATAACTTCCATAGTAGACTGTGGGAATGTTATGTATTCCATCTATATTCCACCTCCTAATATTATGATCAACAAGCTAGTTATATGTGGGCTGTATGACAATTAAGTAACTATATAGCTGGCTCAAAAAGTAGTAAATAATGCTTTTTAATAACGCCTCATCAAACTGGATTGACATACTGAGTAGGATGTCAAACTCCAGTCCTGGGCCATTACTTTTCAATATTAATGATGTGGACAGAATAACCTATTAAACAAAGTGGTTAGTTAATACCCTAGTATAGAAGCGCAAACACTATATTCAGCCCATCAGCAGCCTTTTTGTTGTACCACGAACTCTCCCCTTTTTTGCATTTTTAAACATGGACGAAAATCAAATCCCTTAAATCCCAGAAGATAGAAATTTAAATCAAAATGATATTTGTTAGAGAACAGGACTAAAAATAAAATAACAAAATTAAGTCAAACCGAAACAAATGCAAACAAATCAGTTACATAGGTATTTGCTAGGGAGATACCTGGTTCGGTAGAAATATGTAGGAGAGGCTGGCAGAAACAGGGGAAGGAGTCAAGTGGGGCATTGTTTTAAAGTCTCTACATAGTCACAAAAAGAACAAAGTCCAATCCCCTTTGAATGCCTATTGGCCCTTATCTAGTTTTATCCAGGTGCAAATCACTAGTCCACAAAAATTCCTGTGCGCAATAAATTAATAATTTTGAATCTTCAAGTGTGGACCTGGTTGTTTGTTCTTGAAAAAAATGTGTGAAAACAATCTTGGAATGCTGCTTGATGATATACTTAGGATGAATCAAAAGAATACAAAAGCAAATACAAAGTTAGTCTTAAGATAAGGCAAATACAAAGTTAGTCTTAAGATAAGTATAATCTTTAAATCACAGGGGTAATCACTTCAGTTTATTCTAAATTGAACAGATCGCTTCTTCAGCACTGTGGCCAGTTTGGGGCACCCTTCTTTTAAGAAGAATTCAGGCAAACTGGAACTGGTTAAGAAAGGTCATCCGAAATAATCAGAAACTCAGTCCTACAAAGAAAAAGACTGACGGAAGTAAGAATGTTTACCCATGAGAAGACTGAGTAGGCGTTATGACAGAAATAACTCCTCCTCGAAATACCTGAAAGGAAGTTAGACAGAATAAGGTCAAGATCTGTTCTCTCAAGGTTCTGACTGAATGCTATAAAAACAATTTGACAATGGAACCTGTTACTCGAGAAGCGGTTGGTTCCCCCTGACTGGAGATTTTCAGAAGGGGCCTAGACAGCCAACTGTCAGCGATATTTTATAAGCAGGGGATTGGACCTGGCCTCAAGTAGTCGCTTTCAGCTGCCTGATTCTGTGACATTTTATCTCTACTCTAGAAGTATATATTATTTTTCCATATTTACTCATGTAGAGTAAGACAATTACATTATCTGACTTTCAACAACAACACAAAAAGCAGAAAGAGCACTGTAATTATTCCCCAGTGAAACTCCAAAGTCACTGGCCAGCAGCTATTTTGGACTCTATTTCCCCTGAGGAAGTAGAGAAATGAACTGACATTTCCACCAGACCTCTTGCCACAAAAAAAATATGGAAACAAAATAAACCCTAAAGTGCTGTAGGAACACACCAGAAAGCCTTGCAACTCTGCTGGCAGCAATTCAAGATTGAAAGTTTGGCTGAAAGTGTTATAGTAGCCATGTCCCAACATTTTCTACCAAAGGCTACCCTGGTGTTTTGACTGGTATGCAAAAGATTTTGAAAGGGCCCCAAAAATGAATAAGGTCAAGACTACAATTAAATTTGAATGTACATTTAATGGAATTAGAATAGCAACATTATTATAGTTAAAGTTGTATAACACTTTGGATCTGATTTCCTGGGATGTGTTGGAGCACACGGGAGCTGTTGGCAGTATCTTAAAAACAGCATCTTTCAAGACTTAATCTGGAGTATTCAGAGAGCGCTCAGATGATTGATCTGATTATTTTATGATTATTCCCCCATTGTTTAGTAGCTTGTTTCTTTTATTATACTGAAAAATATAATTTAATTGTAACAAGAAGAGAAGTTCTGGGGACAGTTTCTACAGTAAATCTTTTAAGGACCATGTGAACGATGAGGGCCTGAATTATGAATCTTCGCTTGACAGAGAACATTCACGAACACCATACTTTATTTCCTTTCCCTGTCTTTTTCCTTCCTTCATAATGAAAGCTTTTATAATATACAGGAAATTAATTAAAGGCACAATGGTTTAGTGTAATAGTTTAATTATTTGGAACAGAGATGAAGCAATGTAAGGAATGAAATCTAATTAATATCAGGAAAAGATAAGCGATACCTTGTTATAAAGTTATTTGCTAATTGTATTAACTATCTTATAAATGGATCAATTCTTATGAAACTTAAGAAAAAATATTATGAATTTCCATAGGTATACAAAAAATAGCAGGAAATACAGCTTAGCTAACCATTGCTGCTCTCAATGAAATAAGAAATGGCATCACATTTGATAGGTGTTAAATCCATTCTTTTCAACATATATTTGTCAAGTATCTAACTAAAAGATTTAAAAATACAGATCAAGCATAAAGGTGAAAAAGTAAAGCCTTTAAAAGAAAGATGGGGAAGAATAAATTTGAAAATAGAGGGCATTATAGCAAAGCTAGATATATAGGATGTAAAATTTAAGGAAGCAGTAAAGTTAACAAAGAAAATCACGATAAAAATAAATATTATCAAAACTGATACAGGAAGGAAATAGAAGAATGGAGGGAGGGGAGCCCCATAGAAAATGAAGTTAAATAAACATGAACAGGGAACAAGAAAATGGTTTTGAAACAAGGAAACAATACAAACTGAAAGGCTTACTAGAATAGTGCTATCAACTCTTTGTATTACCACCAGGGAAAAAAAATTAACTGCCTTTTAAGAAAGTGAAGCTTGTTCTGTTGATATTTAAGATGCCTATATAATGAAATTCTTTCCACCTGTGCACCTGAAACAGAGATTCTGACACATAGTGTTTCTGAGAGGAGAAATAAAACGTTTTACCTAGAAGTCACATTCAAGCAGATATAAGGATAAGGAATTCTGCTATTTATTTATTTATTTATTTATTTATTTATATTTAAATTTACATACCGCCCTATTCCCGTAGGACTCAGGGCGGTTTGCAGGGAAAATTAAAAGTTAAAATACATCCTATACAATTAAAATAGATTAAAACTAAGATTAAATTAATCCCTGAACTTAACTAAAACCCCATTAATTAAAAATTAAAACCCCCTCAGTCTGGGCCAGACAGCTCAAAAAACCAAGTTTTCAAGTCCCTACGAAATGAGCGAAGGTCGGGGGCGGTCCTAAGCTCCGTGGGAAGCTGGTTCCAAAGGGCCGGCGCGCCCACAGAGAACGCCCTTCCCCTGGGGATAACCCACCGGCATTCCTTAACCGGCGGTACCCTAAGAAGGCCCTCCCTGTGGGAGCACACAGGACGATGGGAAGTTGATGCCGGCAGCAGGTGTTCCCTTAGATATTATGTTTAAGAAAACTGAAAATTGAAACTTGCTGAGTATTCAACTTGAAGGCTACTGAAGCAGAGTGGTTAAGTGTTGAAATTTTAAATGAGGCATCTGATCAATATGAATTTATTCAGTCTTGCACAAGTTCAATTTCAGTAATTAAAGTTAAGATTAATTAAATAATGTTGGCATAATTCTGTTATAGAATCCCAACTTCAATTAAAAAAATAATAAAAAATAACACAAATAGCTTAAAAAACTCAAATGGAAAATGGAAAGATGCCATAAAGGATTTAATTTTCTTGCCAACTGTTAGATATTAAATCATTTTAAATGTCTGTCAGGTTCCACTCCGCAAAGTCGAGAAATGTAATGCTAAGGCCGATATCCTAATGGTCAGTGACAGGATTACACAATCTCCAAATTGTATTAGAAAGCCAGTGTGGTATAGTGGTTAAAGGCTACCAGGTTAAGAACCAGGAGACCACGAGTTTTAGTCCTATCTAGAAGCCAGCTGCGAAACTTTGCGCCAGTTACTTTTTTCTCAACTCTTAAGAAGGCAGTAGCAAACCATATGTCAAGAAAACTGCATTAGCCTACTTTTTTTGCTCTGCAAATGATGACACACTTTCCCTTGGTCCAAATCCAGCTGGGGAGAATGAATATAATAGGCTGGAACTAATGATGATGGCCAAATTGTTCTCATCTGTCCTTTCTTATGAAGCATCTAAGACTTCCTAGATGGCTCTGACAAATGGTAGTTATTAATGGAAACATTAGAAACTGCAGAATGCATAAATCCATTTTCCCCCAAATGTGTGCCTTTCGGTTTCCACAATCACTATACTGTCCTTTGAATTAGCTAGTAATTATGGAGATTGAAGTACATCAGGTCAGGGAAAAATAAATTAAAAGCCTGGAGCAAACCAGCCTGCAGATCATGAAAGCCAGAAAGGCAGACACAGATCACTTCAAAAAGGTGTTACTTTTAATATGACATAAGTAAATTATTGAACAAGCAGGAAGTAGTATTATCTTCATTTAATTTGCTTAATTTGACTCCAAAGTTAATTACATATTGCATTCTTGTAGAACTAGAGAAACCATGGTTAACATAAGGACATTTTCATTCAAGTGCAAATGTTTTAACTTTTGGACTAAAAAAAATGGAAAGACAGCATTTGCGACAGTTATTTTATATATTTAATTATTTCATTTTCAATCACATTTCAATCTTACCATTTGAAGGCGACTTTTGTAGACTGCCTGTGGACTTCGAGACAGCTCCAGGTCATACCTATTGATATAATTTCAGTAATTATAATTGTATTGCTATCATAAAAAGCCCTACTCTAACTAAAACACCAGTCTTCTTCCTTGCAAGTCACCATCCAGTTGTATTCTGATCGCAGCTCTCAGAATTCATTGGCAGCTACTCCGTTCCATTACTTACATGTACGAGTGCTTCTGCCTGTAACCTCACTTGTTGGAAAGTTTGACAGACTGCGTTTGGAGACCCAGTTTGGTATCTAGTATATGATATCTGGTGGAACTGAGAAATGTTAACAGTTTCCAGACATTCTTGCGCCGGTCAGCCTAGACTACTAAAATTGTTCTTTCTCCCTGCCATCTTTCACCAACATCCCCCTTATAAGCATACATAATCTCAAGGAATAAAATTCTCTAGTCTAGCATTTGAGTTATGATTTCTCTGTATGTTGACAATGGTCCAGTACTTTGATTCAACTGCATATGTGGGAGAGGCACTTTAAGAAAAATTGAGGTACAGAGTTTTTCCAGGTCTCTGTCATTGGCTGGAAGATGACCATGGCATCAAGGTGCTTCTTTCCTTTCTGGTATCTTTGTGCCCTATTTCAGCCATACCGCCAGTGTATGTTTGTTTCCTAATTAGCTATTTCTGTCCACTCATTTCTCCAGCTGGCAAAGCATTTTAAATTTAAATTAAATTTTCCACTAAATCTTGAATTCTTTATGTTTAAAAACAAGGAAACTACATTTTAAACATCTTGCTGTATAGAAAGCCATAAGCTGTTGTTACCATTTCCCCTGGAACATATTATGCCCCTTTCTGTTTAGTTAATTGATTAATTAACCACATTTTCCCTTGTGTATTTTGCAATGACCCCTAACCTCAGTGCTTAGTTTATGATTCAACCTCTCATATAAACCGCAAAATAGGTTAATTCTATGACCCATGGTTAATTTAAACATGGATAAGAATTCCATGTAAACATGGTTTGTTCATCTGTTATTGTGGAGAAATGACTCTAGAATTGCTTGTAAAGGGCATGTCTTGGAATTATGTTCTAATCCTTCTGGGTAAAATTGTTGCTACTTAATGTTGCCAAACAATTACTGTATTTGCAAATCTTAATTTATGAAGTGTTATCCACATAATACAGAAAACTGGTTCCCAAAAGGAACATATGATGCCCTTTATTTTTTCTTTCTTTCAAAACAACACCTCTGCAGTTTCCATCCTTATCTTCTTGTAACCACTGTAACACGTTTCATGGTTTGGGTTATACAGCTTCTTGTCAGACCGTCAACTTCTTCAGTTACCAACAATGCCCTTCCAATACTGCTCTCCACAGTATTTACACAGTGAATTTAAAACCTTTATAAAGTATTATGTAAAATAAATAAGTCCTATACCTGCACTTTCCATTATCATGCAGCAAAAGCCAACAGGGCTTCATTTGGATTGTGAAGATAGAATTTTGCAAACTCTAAAATGTTGGCTCAGAGCATAAGAACTGAAAAAGATTCAGTCTGTTTTCCTGAATAATTGTTACTGATATCAATTAGGTGGCCATTTATTTGTTTCATTTACGTATATGTTCATTGCATACAAACAGTCCTAAATCTTTACATCTGGGCTTTCCCCGTTGCTCTAAGACTATGCAATTTCTCTGACCAGAGTTCTTTAGAATGTGCAAGAACACGTACAAAGAATCTGTTTTCAAACTGTTAAAGAAGGCCTTATCTTAAGAGTCTCATGTGGTTGCTTCGGAAGCTGCTTCCAGCTGCGTAATACATGTGTATTCATGCACAGCCACTCAGCTCTGCTTTTTTCTCAGCATGCAGAGAACACCCAGGGGCAGCTTCTGAAACAGCCACACGGTCCTGGAAAAAAAAAGAGGTCCCCAAGTTCTCTCTGCATGCTGGGAAAAGTGAAGCTGTACATGCACATACATGCAGAGACAGCTGAAAAGAGCTTCCAAAGCAACCAAAGAAGCCTTGGGGAAAAATGAGACCACTTTATTAATCTGAAAGAGATGATTCGTATGCATTCCTGCATGTTCCAAGCCAGTCTGTTGAAGGGCTTGCATTTATAATTTGTGAAAAATTATCACAATTTATTGCTGGATGGGTGTGAGGGAGCTGAGTCTTGTGGCTTGCCTACAGGCATTTTCTAAAAATCGTGGCATAAAGACAATTTTAAAGAACTGTTTTCAGTTGCTTAGTGCGCTATTGAAAATTTTTGCCTTTTACATTTGATAAAAGCTCCCTTAATTCCCAACTAGAGCTTCCAGCTTCTGAGAAATTGGTGAGTCCTATTACAATCAGCTGGCTTAAGAACATCATTTGTTATTAAGTCATCTAATCTGTTCTTCTTTGAGATACTTTTGTATTATTCACAGGTGTTAAGTCAACAGAATTAGAGTGCATCATTTTTTCTATAAAGATTCTTCCAAAGATGACCAGGTTGACTCAGTACCTCCTGACATATTGGTAATGTTTGACTCACAGAAATGTAGCAACGTAAGAGAAATGGGCACTTTCCAGAGATGTAGCATGCCTGAAACATGAACATTTAAAGAAGTTTAGTGAAAATATAACCAGGCTACATGCATCAGGTAAGTTCGTGTCTCCTTTGCATCATGCTGAATGTAGACATTGGCTAGTTAAATGGAAGTTGAAATCCAGAGAAGTGTTCTTTCTTCCCAAATGGCATATTCTTCTTGGGGACGTCCTTCCAGCTGCATTAATTCTGAACCTTTTTCAATTAAGTTTTGATTGAACAATGTCATTGCTAGGTGCAGGACTTCCACACACCAAACAAAACCCTAGGTTTTCATGACCAACTAACTTTTTCCCTTATGGTTTAGTTAAGTGAGTGTTCAAACGGCCCAGCACATTCCTTTGTACAAAATGCAAGACACAAATATTATCTTGGAGAAATTCCTCAGGACCATTTCTGTATTTTAAGTTAGCAGCAGGAAATATCTGCTATGTAAATTACAGAGTAGTTAAGAGGCAGGACACTTACACAAGTACCTCTTGTCCCGCAAATTCATAGGCACCTGCAGATTTGGGGACATGGAAAACAAAAAAATGAATCCCATCCCTCCTGGGCTACTCAAAAGGCAAAACCATCCAATTTTAGAACACTAATGGTTACCTAATGGTTGCTCTACTCCTACATACATCTCCACACCTTTTGCTTCTCCCTCTTACTTCCCTCCCCCCAATGGACACACATGGAAGTTTCCCATATTAGGGTAATTACAAGCCTCTGCATCAGGATGTAGCTGCAATTTGGCTATACACTTTCTTTTGCCAATCCTTTTATTATTCTTGGGAATTTTATTTTTTCCCCAATGATCAATGGATATTCAGGTTGCACAATCATTTTTACACTTTCACTCCTACAGGCAAATTCCTGGCCTGGAAAGGTCTCCCGTCTTTCAAAGCTCCCCTAGCTGTAACTATTCAGCTGTACATACTTTCTTGGGAACTCTTCAGCAATTCCACCCGTTGCTTTTGTAGTTGGGCTTCTGGAACAGACATTACCACTCATTGAAGCAGCTGATCATATTCAATGACTAGTGCCTCCATTATGAGACTTGGAAGTACTGCAGAAATATTTTTAATTTAGGAATGTTCCTCTTGTTTATTCCAGCAGGGCATACAGGTAGTCCTTGATTTACAACCACAATTGAGCCCAAAATTTATGTTGCTGAGTGAAACATTTAAGTGTATTTTGCCCCACTTTACAACCTTTGCCAGAGTTGTGAATCACTAGTAACTTAACTACTTTGTAATATGGTTATTAAGTGAACCTGGCTTGTTAGAAGTTGCAAAAGGTGATTTACAAGACCCAACAACACTACAACCATCATAAACATGAGTCAGTTGCCAAGTGTCTGAATTTTGTTTAGGTGAGCATGGGGATGCTGCAATGGTCTTGTGAAAAATGAGTCACTTTTTTCAGTGATGTTGTAACTTTGGATAGTCTCTAAATGAACTATTATAAGCTGAGGATTACTTTTATTGTAATTCCTGGAACCTCCTCTACGGAAGCTCATCCCATTGTTAACTTTAGCATTTTGTACACACAATTAAAGTTTAAATGGGTTTCTTAAAGTTAAGGTCACTGGAAATGTTTATCATTTTTGTGACATAAGATTCATAATATGGAGATTCCAATGGATTCTGGTTTTTCATCAAATATTTAGGAGAGCCAAACCCTGAGGAGAGCCAGTTTGGTGTATGATAGTGGTTTAAGAAATCAGGCTAGAAATTGGGAGACTGTGAGCTCTAGTCCTGCCTTAGGCAGAAAGCCAGCTGGGTGATCTTGGGCAAGTCACACTCTTTCAGTCCTACACAGGAAGCAATGTCTTTAACACTGTAAGCCACCCAGAGTCACCTCACGGTAAGATGGGCGGCAAATAAATTAAATATAAATAAATGGCAAGCGACTTCTGAAATCTTGCCAAGAAAACTGTAGCCCCTAGTCCAGGCTGTTGTCAAGAGTCAAAAACTGATTTGAAGGTCAACACACACACACATACACACTCCATATCCTAAAGAAATCATATTTTTACAGAGGGTAAATTACTACAAAAGGGTAAGACTTTAAACATGGCTTGTGATAAATTACCAAATCAGTTTTTAAAGACGTAATCCAAGCAGAAATTTTAGAAGACATCACCTGCACTACTGAAATATTTTCTCAAGATTTGTTACAAACGATTCAGACTAATCCCAAATAACAGAAATTAGAAGTCTTTTTTCTGAACTGGGTCCAGGCATCTCTGGAGCCAATTTAGCCTTGCAAATAACTATTCTTGTGGCTAACTACTGATGAAGCAAGTCAAACCTACTGATGTAGTCAAGCTTATTTCATATTTGTTAAAAACTGCAAGCTTTACACACAGGTCTATTCCTCCTATGCCAAAGTCATGCTTGCTCTATCCAAGTCACAGTTTGTTCCACAACTGAGATAGCTATACAGCTGTTGTTATTGTACAACCACAGTACCAACCCTTTTGTGACAACATTTACACTGGGTATTATCATGTAGATACCAATAGTGTTTACTTCTGCATGAATGCCATCAAGCTATGAACACTACTTAAATGCTCCTGTGGGGGGCTACCAAGTAGTATTAAGCAGCTGAGGAAGGGGCTTGCAGAAGTATTCATTTGTTGCCAGACTGAAACAAACAGGGAGGAAATTGGCACAAGGTCTATTTGATGACATTCCTGTCTTCATAGAACTGACATTTAACAGAATTTATGCCTTCTTGAAAGTTTGTTTTAGAAATCGGTACAGAAGAACATTCTTACACAGAAGCAAGAGTCGTTACATTCTGAGATGCATTTCTGAGAAAGCTTCCGTTTTTCTGTTAAGGTCTTCAAGAAGAAATAGTGTCTGGACTGTAAGACTCTGGATGGCTGTGAAATGGCAGTACAGTTTGGATTTTTCTGTATTTCTTCACCGCCATTTCACATCTGGATTTTTAACAACTCAGGCATAGTTCAAGGGTTGGGTGACAAGGTTTTAACCTTTCAATCAAGTTTTTGTTCTATCTAGAACATACACTTTGTTTCTCGATGCTGTAAAGCAGACATGTCAAACACAAGGCCCGGGGGCCGGATCCGGCCCGCGAAGTGGTTTCACGTGGCCCGCGAAGCCATCCTGGAAACAGTGAGGGAACGGCCCCCACTGCCTTGGCCCTGGCCCAGAGACCCTCCTTCTGCCAGAGACCCTCAGATCTGTCCCACTCCTGCCCAGGCCCCCATAGGCACCCTTGATGCGAACGATGTAGAGCTGGCCACGCCCACCCAGCAGGCCATATGCACTCTAGCCACGCCCACCCAGTAGGCCACGCCCACCCTGGCCATACCCACCCGGCCCCCTGAGGGCAACCGCAATGCTGATGCGGCCCTCAATGAAATTGAGTTTGACACCCCTGCTGTAAAGCAAAACATTTCGGCATCGCTGGTTCTGCTCATTTTCCACTGTCACCAAAGAAAGTCCAGCATCAGCTCTCTGTTAGGCAGTACATTCCCAAAGGGAGGGATCATTTCCGAGTTTCTCATTTTCTGTAAATCTTTTTATTTGAAGGGTTTCCTCAGCATAGAATTAAATTCAGTGTCCAGGTTCTCCTGCACCTGTTGAATAGTGTAAATCAGGGGTCTTCAAACTTGGCCCTTTTATGACTTGTGGACTTCAACTCCCAGAATTCCTCAGAGGAATTCTGGGAGTTGAAGTCCACAAGTCATAAAAGGGCCAAGTTTGAAGACCCCTGGTGTAAATATTCTCCAACATAACAACAAAAAACTAAGTTAAATCATGCTCTTGCCTAGCGGAAAGGAGGGGAAAAAAGGCAGTTAAATTCGCAAAGGCCAACATCCTCTTTAATTAACCAGTAAGAAGAATCCCATGTTTTGAGACACTGAAATGGGAGGGTTCCGCCCCCCCCCAACAGTCTTATACATACAATGAAACGGAAAAGGGGAACGCTGGGAGGGAGGGAAAAAAGGCAACGCCTGAGTACGTATCGAGGCAGTAGAATTAAATCAAAGCAGAGATGCAAGCCAGCCCAAGGCGGGAAGCTTTTTAGGCGATGGAAAAAGGAGATATAACCTGCGTTATGTACACACGCTTCAGACGTACCCGGGAGAGGGGGCGGGGAGAGGAAACCAAAATGGTGCGCTCTACAGCGAGCGGGAAAATGCGGCTAGCAAGTGGCCTCATTACGCAGCGATGGAAACGGCGCCGCGTTTCCTAACAGGCCGAGACCTCTTTAAGTGTTGTGCCACAATCATCTCGGGAGGTGAGGCTTCAGTTGCGAGGTCACATGGAAAGAGGAAGGAAATATTACCAGCTCCGCTTCACAGTCTACCTAGCCCTTTCTTCCACAACTTAAAAGGCTGCGGGGGAACAAATTCAGCAAATCACGTTCCGATGCATGTGTCCCTTCCCCAGTTCGAATAAGCGCCAAAACGAACAAAACTCGACTCGGTCGGGAAACCATCCGACATAATACTCAATTTAAAAAGTGGAGGAAAGGCCAGAGTTAAAATTGCAACCAGCTATTCAAATAAACATGGAAGCAGTTGTTGTTTTTTTTAAAAAAGCGCCCTTTGCAGGAACGCACGTTAGCAATGTGGCAATCTCTGTAAAAACTTCGCGGGGGGCGGGGGGAGAGGGACACAACAACTCCACAAGTCGTTTTCCAGCGGCAATTTAGACAAAAACGGTTCGCGGAATTTTCTCTAAATTTCTTTCCTCCCAAAATTTGACCTTTTTTCTTTTTTAAACATTACAACACACAAACGATTCTGGGGCCAGACCTTTTTTCCTCCGAATTAACTTCTAAGATGATTAATACAAAAATCTGGGGGCGGGAGCGGCTTCGTACCCTGGTCGGCGCGAAGAAACTCAACGCGAGTTCCTTATTTTTTTTTAAATGTTCTGATCCTATCGACATTTACGACGATCTCTCTCCATCCCTTGCTTTGACCAGAACCTATTTCAAAGTAAAGAAAAGCCTTTAGAAAGAAAAGCACGCAGCCAAGCTCCCATATTCCTGCTTTGGCTTGCTCGGAAGCAAAGCCCTGTGGGATTCAGTTAGCCTGGCTCCCTTAAAAGATGGGCGTCCAGCAACCCCCGCCTTCAAGATGATGATGATGATATTATTATTATTAATAATAATAATAATAATAATAATAATAATAATAATAATAATAATAATAATAATATAATAAAGTTGGAAGGGACCTTGGAGGTCATCTAGTCCAACCCCCTGCTCAGGCAGGAAACCCTATACCATTTCAGGCAAAAATGATGACTGCACCGTATCGATCCCGCAGTCAGGGAAAAAAAAAAAACAAATCTTCTCGGCGGCGGGGAGAGGGGGGAGGAAAAGAGGAAACTGAGAGCCCAAACTTTGCCTGAGCTCCCGCTCACAAGCCCGAAGGAACCCTCCAAACCTTCTCAAGGAAACAATTGATCCCGCCTTAAGTAGAGGAGGAGGAGGAGGAGGAGAGCCGCCGCATCGGCTGCAGCGAATAGCGTCACATGTTACATTCAAGTCCCAACAAAAGAGGCTTAACTAGCCCCTTCGTTCGTCGCCTAATTAGAGGTAACTTGTACAAACACTACTCTCTTCAAAACTTTTTTTGCCCCCCAAATTAAAAACGAGAGCTTCAAGGAAGGCCCTCCCCCCCTTCTTCCCTCCTCCCCCCACCCCTGTCCGTCTTCCCGAAGGGCTTTCGGTCGGTTTGACCCCCCCAACTGGGTGATTTTCCCCCCCTCTCCCTTCGTCGTCGGCTCCCTCCGCCTCTCTCATTTAAATGAAGTTACAACTCCTCCCACGGCGTAAAGAGCTGAAACTTTATAAATCGAGCTTTTTGGTTAAGTTCTTCTGGAAGGAACGAGAAAGGGGAATTGTTGGAGCTGGAGGGGGGCAAAAGGGAGTCCGTCCCAGGAAAACTGGAGGCTGTGCCTTACAACACCGAATCATTTTGTTTTTCTGTTCAAAAGAGTTACTCCGATATTTTTTTCTTCATTCCTCTTTTTTTTTTACTAGTTGAAGATGTCTACAGCCCTCGTGTCTCCAACAATCTTCGACTTGAGTGAAGTTTTATGCAAAGTAAGTTACCTCCCGCATTCTCTTCTCAAACTTTTTTTTTAAATAAAAGCTTTTGTTTCGTTTGCTTCGGGAGAGTAAAACAGGGTTTCTTTCGTTCAACATCTAATGCCCTCTGCCGCCCTTTTTTTTCCCCCCTCTCCTCCAAATTCAAGAGTTTGAAAGGAAAAAAAAAGTTGGAGAGAACGTGCGTTGCTTTAAAAGCAGCATAAGCTGCATTTTGGCCTTCATAAGTGCTCAAAGAGCCGAGAAGCTAACATGGGGGGGGAAAAAAGTTGCCCAAGTGAGCCCCAAATCTTAAGTTGAATTGCTGGAAAGTCTCTTATGGGGGGGGTGAGAGTGGGTGGGGAGGTGTTTTGACTTTGGGGTAGGTAGTTCTGCTTATTGTTTCGCTCGGAATTATTTCGCGGTTTCAAAAAAAAATGGGATCTCTCCTAGGATTTTTTTCAGTTTTCAATCAACTTCGCCCGTAGTTTTTTTTTTGTTTTGTTTCGTTTGTTTGTTTGTTTTGGAAAGAAGCGTGGAATGGTTTGCGCCGTTCACCCGAAAAGTTCGAAAGGGGAAAAAAAAAGCAAGTTTTCCGTTTTAAAAAAAACCTTGCACCGATAAAAACTCATGCGCGAAGCAGCCGATTTCGCTGGAAGCGTCCCTTTTTCATCCTAAATTCGGTACTCGGGGGGACTAAGGCGTGTTTCCTCTCGACCGCCCTTCCCCTCCCCTCCCCTCCCCCTCCATGTGGTGGAATGCAACAAAGCCTTTTGCAGCCCTTTGCGGTCGGGTTCTGGGATTTCTTGGGCAGTGGGGGTGGGTGGGTCGCTTTACGTCTTTTTCCTGCTTTGGAAAAGTTGCTGGGGTTTACTTACTCGGCTGCACCCCCACGTTTTGTTCGGGGGTGGGGGTGGAGAAAGATGGCTGGCGGTTGCCACGAATTTCCCGCAAGCTTGGCGCGCCCGCTGCTTCCCGCTTACGGGTCTCGGCTTGCTGGAAAGGGGAACTCGAGCCGTGCGTGATGGGCGACGGGAAGGTAGGGGGGTGGTAGGAGGAGGTTCTGGCTTCAGGCTTCGGCAAAATAGCGTTTACAGCAGGGGTCTTCAAACTTGGCCCTTTTATGACTTGTGGACTTCAACTCCCAGAATTCCTCAGCCAGCTTCGCTGGCTGAGGAATTCTGGGAGTTGAAGTCCACAAGTCATAAAAGGGCCAAGTTTGAAGACCCCTGGTTTCCAGGCTAGTCACCCCGCCCCCTCCCGCCTCCCCGGTTTCTGCCCTGCTTTACTTTGCTCCCTTTTTATTTCTGCAAGTTTGCTTTTCTTATCGCTCTGCCCACTCATGTGGCTACTACGTCTTTCTCGTTCTCCGCTAGCTTATCTTGGTTTAGCCGAAGTCGCTTTGGGTGTATGCGTTTCTTAAGTCTTGTGAAGAGTTGTCGGCGTGTGAAGGCAGTGGGAAGAAAGAGCCTGTAACTTCCTCAATTTTGAGAAACGGAATTGACAACCTGGGCTGTTTTTTTTTTTTTTCCTGCGTCCTTTGGTGTATTGCTAACCGCTTGCAAAAGTTGAGTGGTGTGGGAGTTGTTCTGCATTTGGTTTCCCTCTTTTTTTTGTTGTTAAATGTGTATGATATAGACACGGAATCAGTTTTGAAATAATAAAAGTGTTTTAGGTTGAGGGTCACGTGTAGCCCAAACTAAAAAGTTGCTCGAACTTTGAGAGGGGAAAAAAAAGATTCCTTCGCAGGGTCAGAAAACTAATTGGAAAGGAATTTTTAGAGAGATGAAGTCATGTATGAATCACGTGAAATATAATTTCTGTGCAGAAAGTGAGGTGGCACAATGATACTAATTGAGAAATTCTAACTTAACATCTTTCCCCAAGCTCATATCTTACAAAAAGCCTGCATAGACTCTCTTCACCAAGAAATACATTTGAGGGTCCTGGAAAAATAAAGTTGAAAGTGTTAGTGGAAAAGATCTGATTCTTCTTCTCTAGAGGTTTGGGAAAGAATTGTGTTGAAACGAGGTTTGGCTCTTGTGCATAAATTATTAAGGGAGCCTACAGCTTGTATTCAGAAAAGTACTATGGTATGATAGTCAGATTATGGCTGATACTTCTTCCTGTTGTATGGTGATACACTTTTATGTAGGACAAATCAAAATGTGTTTCATTGATACAATAAATATGAACCTGTGGGAAAGCTATTGAAAATCTTGAGTTGCTTGCTTACTTCATGCTTGTGATTAGTGGTGTGTGCTCCCTACAGTTTGACCTGTCTGGTACAGAAGAGAGCTTTAGTCATTTTACTGTTGGCAAATCAGTTGTGTGGCTGTGGAAAAAGGGTAGTAGAGTGGTCAGGTTTAAGAGCATAAACAAGTCAAGCTGAAAGCTGGATTGCTGACTGCTTTTTTACTTCCTCCTTCCAGAGTAACAAGATGCTGAATTACAACCCCTCTGCTGCTGGAGGGTGTCTTTTGGACAGGAAGGCGGTAGGAACTCCGGCTGGCGGGGGTTTCCCCAGGAGGCATTCTGTCACCCTGCCCAATTCTAAGTTCCATCAGACCCATCTCCTTAACGGCCTTAAGGGAGAGCCAGCCCCAGCCTTGGGGCCCAGGGAGAACCGCTTTCGAGACCGCTCCTTCTCCGAAGGTGGAGAGCGCCTGCTTCAGCAAAAGCAGCCCAGTGGGCAAGTCAACTCAAGTCGCTACAAGACGGAGCTCTGCCGCCCGTTTGAGGAGAATGGGACCTGCAAATACGGAGACAAGTGCCAGTTTGCTCACGGCATTCATGAGCTGCGAAGTTTGACCCGCCATCCCAAGTACAAGACGGAGCTCTGTCGCACTTTCCATACCATTGGCTTCTGCCCTTATGGGCCTCGCTGTCATTTCATCCACAATGCTGAGGAGCGCCGGGCTGTAGCTGGTGGCGGTCGAGAGCCTGTGATTGCTGAAAGACCCCGCCTCCAACACAGTTTCAGCTTTGCTGGCTTCCCAAGTGCTGTTGCTGCCAATGGGCTGCTGGACAGCCCCACCTCAATAACCCCTCCGCCCATCATAAGTGCTGATGACCTCCTGGTTTCTCCTACTTTGCCTGACTGTGCCAGCAATCCATTCACCTTTTCCAGCCAGGAGCTGACCAATCTCTTTGCTCCTAGTATGGGGGTGCAGGTGCCTGGGGGGGGCTCACCCACTGCTTTCCTTCTTAGACCCATGTCTGAGTCCCCAAACATGTTTGACTCTCCTCCGAGTCCACAGGGCTCTCTCTCTGACCAGGAAGGTTATCTGAGCAGCTCTAGCAGTAGCCACAGTGGCTCGGATTCGCCAATCCTGGACACCTCAAGACGTCTTCCCATCTTCAGCAGACTGTCCATCTCTGACGAATAATCTGGTATTGCCTTTTGGCCTCTTCCCACATGTATTACAATGTTAAGCTTGTAGCCCCCTTTCTCTCCTAAATCTCCCTTAGCATCTTTGGGTTTGATGTTAACTCCAAGGTTGTCCACCTGCCTAGAGTCCAGACACTGGCTGAAACCGCAAGTGCCAAATTACGAAAAAAGTGATAAACGTTTACAAGTGTAGTGCCTTTTAATATGTTCACTGTGACTATATTACCTCTCCAGCTGCAGAGGGCACCAGCAGCATCTATGGAGCTCTGCATTTCCAGATGTGCAGGAATATCTAGAACAACTCCTGTCATGAGCAGTAGTTCAGATGCAGAAACCTCTTCCCTTTCTTTGTCTTCCCTTCCTTTGCCTGTGTTCAGTAGACAGAGGGCAGGTGGACATCTGTTAACATCCAGCCCCTTCCACATTTTATAAAGGCTTGTTGCCTGAATCAACTCAGGTCAGCCAGAAGAACAGCTGAGAATGGACAGTTCACTCTAACATGCGTGGGACTTGGTAAATGGAGATTTAAGCCAGATGGACATTGAACGACTTGCTTTTGGTGCTACAGGTTCTCCGCATGTACATGTGACATCTTCACAAAAAGTGGGGAGGGGAGGGGTATCTAACGGTGTTCATTCCACACATGCAAGTTCAGTGTAAACAAAGTTCCAGTAGTCATAGCTTTAATGGTTTTGCTCTAGAGTACAATAGACCTATCCATAGAGCACTCACGCCAAGCTTTTTATTTTATTTTTTTTTCTGGGTTTTTAATTTTGTATAACTTCAGAAATTGGAGAGCAAATTTTGCTTGTCACTGCACAACAATATAAAGCTTATTTAACTTATCAAAAACGTATTTATTGCTGAAACCTATGCTTTTTTGTTAATTTTGTTCATATTTATCTGGATGATGAATTCATAGAATATATTCTTTTATGTTTAAATTATGATCTTCCATATTAATCTTAAGATTGTGAAGTCTTTCTTTTTCCCCCTCCCCCACAGTTTAATATATTATACTACAATGACATTTTTGTAACTTTACACTTTTTTGGTTATTTTATTTTTAAAAAATGAAAATTTAATTTAAAAAATGCAACAACTGTGTTCGGATTATTTATTTTAGATCGTTCCCCTTTTTGTGTCAGACTGCAAATTGAGTTTCATGTGCTTCTTTGCCTTCCTTTGCCCAACAAGGCCTCTCCCAGGTGGGGTGAAATTCTGGCCATACTGATGTCATTGGAGTATTTTGTCAGTGACTTCAGCAGAATGCGAATTTCACTGCTGGCCTCTAGAATGTATAAGCATAAGCTGTGCTGTGAGACAATGAAAAGGAAGATCTTTTGCTTCCTTTTTTTTTTGTAAGTATTTAAAGGAAAAGAAAATTACCCTTTGGTTTCAAGTGCCTGTCTGAAGACATTCCAAATGTAGTTTGTCTTTGCATTTCTGTATTCCAAGAATGGAGTGTTTCCTCTTTTAAAGGTAAACATTGCTGGCACAAAGAACACATTGAATGTAATTTTTCCCATTACTGTTCACTACATTGCTTTTTTTTCCTTTTTCCTTTATGTGAGTTTATTTAAGAAAATCTTTTGTAACGACTGTTTGCAGTTTAAATCAATAAATCCCAAGTGTTTTTTCAAGAATTGACAGTGAAACTGGTTTTACTTGCAAAGAAAAGATAAAAGGAAGTTGCTGAGAATGAGATAACTACTTTACCAAATCCTCCTAACATCAGATTTGTACACATGTTTAAGAAAGCTGATGTTCCAAACATGTATATGAAAATAAGGCAAACTAATGTTATCGTTGGTTTTTACTTCTGTTTGTAGAAAAACACTATTTTAATATAGCAAATTCTTTAATACTTTCAACACCTAAAATAATACTTAATTCAGCAGATGGGATTCCTGCTTTCAAAGCAAATTATACCATACAAAATACAGAAAGTACACTTTTAAGGGCCAGATAGTTCCTCTCGGCGATGGAAAACATTGAATGGCTTGCTTCCTAATCCAAACCTTATCTCTCATGCTTCCAGGAATTGTTGATAGTATGTCACTGTTTTTAATTTACTTTGTTCCGGAAGCAAATTCCCCAGAACTTTGAAGTCATCCTCATCTTGTACTTTGCCAAGTTGAATGACTACATACAAACTGGATGAAAAATTATCCTAAATATCTAAGGAAATCCACCCACCCCCCAATAGCCCTTCTTACTTGGGCACACATATTTCTGAGTATGGCACAGCTCTCATTCCAAAAAAAACAAAAAAACCCAGACAAGCTTCAAAACTATTAGAGAGCATTAGGCAGATGTGATATGCTTGTGCACTCAACTATTTTAGAAATGTAGAAGAGTTGCTTTTTTTTTGAGCTGTATCCTGATTTTCATTCAGGAACTCAAGGCCTATCTAAGCACTCCTTCCAGTTTCCCCCTCAATACATACAAGGTAGGTTGGGCTTAGAGTGAGCTTCCATAGCTGATAGTGGTTTTGAACTTAGGGAGTTCCCCAGTCCTCACCCAACAGTTTATATATTAAACCGACAAAAGTGCAGCCTTTAGCCTTAACACACTCTTATATATTTGAGTATGTGCTGGATAGGAATTCTGAGAGTGCTTTATACCTGGGCCCCAGGCCTCTGTTACTATGACTCCATCAGAATCCTGTTACCTTTTCAATATGCAGACAGGCAGGCAAAGAGAAGAAATCAGACATATAATAGTCATGTCTCATAAACTAATGCATTCAGTCCTGTTGTAAAAGAGGCTTAATTAGCAGAAGGAACTATGCAGCCTAGATTTTTAAAGGGCCTTATAGCAGATACTTTCTCAGATCTAAAAATGAAACAATAGTTCTGATCCGAGAAAGTATCTGCTATAATAAGGCCCTTTAAAAATCTAGGCTGAATAGTTCCTTCTGCTAATTAAGCCTCTTTTACAACAGGACTGAATGCATTTGGTCCTGCACTGCCCCCCCCCCCCATCTATTTCGCTTGCATGTGAATTTAAGGGCACTCTGGTGTAAGGAAGGGAAATAAAGGGTTGATCAAGATCTATTGGATTTGGGTTAGTTTGTACATTCCCCCAATTTACATGCTCAGATATAGGCTGATAACTGGTGGAAGAACATCAGTGCAATTCTTTGTTTCTTTATATAGACATTAACACAATAATGGGATGAAGTATCTGATACAGTATTTTCGAAATATCCATCTATTAGCAGTCCTGCAATTCAACCTTTTGCGGTCCAGATTCCACCAGGAAAGGAAAAAATCTGTTTGACACGGGCTTTGCCATAAATATTCAAAGAGCAGCTCAGAAAGAACCCCGTACTGGGGAGTTGATGTGATGATGCAGAGATGAATAGGAGGAGATGCTATGTGAATAATCTAGGACAGCTGAAGGAAGTGGAAAATCTGCAAATAGCAGATAGGTAAGGATGACCCGTAGGTCATAAATGTAGCATTGAATCATTGAGTTATGTTAAGAAGCAATGTGTGAGCTGTGACAGTGGTTGCAATATATGGCCCGACAGAAGCAGCCATCTCTCATCTGGTATTGCCCAAGGGTGTTGAAATTTCAATTTTTAGAATTTCCAAGGATCATACAAGGTGGAGGCCAATGTATTTGGTGCCTCAATCTACAAAAGATATTACTTAAGAGTTGAGAACTGATACCTAAGCAGCTAACTGACTCTCCTTTGGCTTCAGAAAGAATGCTCAAGTGGGTGGCGAACAAGCCTTTTATGAAGAAATTCCATAACAGCTTTTTCAGGGGGAGGGATATGTCTGGTAAGTAAATGGGTTTCTTACAACACGGTAATACCATTTATATGGCAAGGAGGTAAAATCAATTCTGAGTTAACTTTTTACCATGGCAAGATGCAAGTAACCATAACTTTCAGAAATACATGGCAGATGAGAAAACGTGGTTACAAATTGTAACAGGCCATAGTATGGTTTTCCAGAAAGAAATGAGTAGTACACAGCACAAATACTGGTATGTTTAGCTTGTGACAGAAGGGCGGCTTTGGAAATCTGTTACTATAAAGTAGTTTCAGCACTCAATTAATTGAGATAAAAGTTGGGTGTATACAGTAAGAAAGGTACAAAGTATATACTTGTTTATTCATTTTCTATACCACATGACTCCCAAAGCTAGAACTTAAATCAGCTTGTGTTTCAATCCCTTACTAGACGCTTCAGGCCTCAGGATGAAAAAGTAAGCTAATGCCTTTGCTTAAAACTTCTCCTTGCAAGTCATTTCTAAAGGAAATGATGAGATAACAAAAGCATGTGAACTGTTTGCAATACAGTTTCATTGTTCTCTTTTTTTTAATCTACAAGCTTGTGCTTGAGTGATAAGCATGCTTTACAAAGAACATATTTTTTCTAAATGAAGGTTGTCTTTTTGTAATTACTGCATCCAGAGTCATTGGATATGAGATGAGCAGCAAACAAAATTTCATAAATAATACTGCACCAAATTGAGTAGGAAATAATTTCTTGTTTAGCTCCTCTGGAGAAAAGCTTTTTTTTAATCCCATTTTGTAAGAATAATTTGACTACAGTATACTAATATGCAAGGATAATCTATTATCCTAGAACAGAAAAAGGCTCAGGTCTACATTCGCCTATTATCCTGTAGAGCAGACATGTCAAACATAAGGCCCGGGGGCCGGATCCGGCCCGCGAAGTGGTTTCATGTGGCCCGCGAAGCCATTCTGGAAACAGTGAGGGAACAGCCCCCACTGCCTTGGCCCTGGCCCAGAGACCCTCCTTCTGCCAGAGACCCTCAGATCTGTCCCACTCCTGCCCAGGCCCCCATAGGCACCCTTGATGCGAACGATGTAGAGCTGGCCATGCCCATCCAGTAGGCCATATGCACTCTAGCCACGCCCACCCAGTAGGCTGAGGGCAACCGCAATGCTGATGCGGCCCTCAATGAAATTGAGTTTGACACCCCTGCTGTAGAGCTTTAGTCTAAAGATGAACAGGAAGGGCACAGTCACTTCTTTGGGAATCAGTGGCATGACTTTGGCCTGCCTTGGTGTTTTATAATTTGCTGCTGCCTGTTTTTTTAAAAAATGGATATAGCCATGACATGCAAATTGAAGCTGGAATTTTCTGTTGTTGGGTTTTGTTTTGGTTTTTGTGGAAGGCTTGACCTGTTTTCTATTATTTTTGCTGTATCTTTTGGCCAAAAAACAATTGCTAAACTAATTTTGCCCTATTGCACCAGCATTTTGTATGCTTCTTTTTCAAAATGGTAGATCTTGTTTTCAGTTGGCAGTGGCACCAGTGAGAAGTTCTAAGAGGCTCAGAAACCATGTTTAGAAGTTACAGAGTACCAACCCTCTCCTAAATGAATACTGATGAAGGAAAGTAGGGCTCTTGATTTATCCTCTTTCCATTAAACTATAAAGAGGCTAGGAAGGGAAACCACTGCAGTGTTTAAATACCACTAAGGTGATTATGGAACACAATTTTGCAATAACAGAGGAAACAGGACTGCGGACCAGTTGCTTTCAGGCGAAATGTGGTTTATTACATTTCCTCATAGTTATAACAGAATTCCTATTTGCTCTCGCTGTTTTATAAGCTAGCCTGGGTTGCACTGAATTGATTGCATTGCAAATGTTTTGAATACCACTGTTCCATCTGCATATTTTCCGCCATATTTTGACACTTAAATTTTTAGGACCTGTCAGAGACTTGGAAAAAGTTTCCTTTAGGATTAAGGCTTTATAAGAATGTTGAGGCACACAAGAGCTTTTGCTCCTTTAATAGCTGCCAGAAATTAATCTTTAAAAAAATAGTTTCATTTGGTTTCCACTACCCTGGCCCTCTTGCTCAACACGCAGAAGTGAAACCTCCACTTAACTGCCTCCAGATTTTTCAACTGTCTTCAACATCTGGCTACTATCTTCAGAAGAGTTGAGGACCAGAGGATACCATCTGGCATTTCCTTACTTTGCTTAAATGCTGGGAAAATAATTGGAGCGGCTCAAGTCAAATAAAACAAACAAGGAAACCTATCAAAATCTCTAGGTATCAAGAGGATTGATTGTGGATGCTTTATGATAAACATTCTCTGGTTTGTTTTTTCCTATGCTAGGTTTAATTGTATGCGTAGTACATTGGCAGCCTCGTTCCACATTCTTCAGCAATGATGCAAGAGTAGTCACGATTACTTCGTACTGGGAACTTAAAGCTAGTCAAGTTTTTTGCTGCTGGGCTGCCTGCTTCTTCCACAAGCATGTTTTGCCCTTCAGCTACACTACCACCAGACGAACAAGACACAAATCAAAGTTTTGTTAGCATTTTTCTTCACATTCAACCCTTTGTTCTACTTCTGGAGGGCAAGGAATGGGTCTGTGCATACTGTTTCTAATTCATGTTGCACTACCTTTCTATGTGTTTCCTGGCCTTATGCAAACCTTTAGTACTGTTGAAGTCTTTGGAGAAAGACAGATGGAAACAAGCTCCCCTCAGCATTGGTTAAGGGGCCAAAAGGTACGCAATGACTCAGCAGCAGGCCTAGGAGTAGCAGTTCTGTCCATTACTCTGCTCCATCCCTCCTCCTTGACATCCGGCATCATCTCATCAACAGGAAATATTTCTTCTGAACGTTCTGGATGATTAGAATGAATAAATACTGAAGCTGATTCACAGAGTAATGCTATAAAACCTGAAACAGGGAGCATATATAGATAGAGGGAAAGGGAATAAAAGAAATACCAGCTATCAAAGCTATGTTTGCTTTAAGGAGTCCCTGTAGCAGATGGAAGTTAGTCATTTTCAGCCATGGGGGTGGGGAGTAGAAGGTTTAGTTTATTTGTATTAAGCAACATTGCTCTTATTATGCTAAAGTTTGCCTCTGAAAAACAGTTGAACTCTGCACATAGAGTTGGCAGTGCCAACCATCTGAAAGGCATTGCATTTACTTTTTATTAATGCAGTAGACTACAGCTATGTTTAGATTAGGGAACCATAAACTAAGAGCGTGAGCAATGAGGTGGAATTAAGCATTCACTGTTGGTTGCCCTACATAACTAACTCTGTCTCAAGCCCTCATCTCTCTGTAATGTGGGATAATATACTACAAACGAGCATTAAAGAGTGGATCCAAGTGTTGCTGAAATAATGTATGTGCAGCAATATATTCTAACACTAAAGTTTGTTATGGGACTCTTGTGAATCCCATCATGCCATAACATTTCCAGGACAATTAATAAGAAAGAAGCAATAATTATAAGATAATGTAAAATTAAGAAACCTTACATTTTATTTTTCCTGAAAAGTTGGGCAGTTAAAATAGTATTGCCTTAGTGCCAAAAATAGTAAGTCATCAATTAACCTTTCTGGAAAGAGAATTCAACAGCTGGCAGCTCCTGCTGAAGATCTTAAAGTATGGATAGATCAGAGGAAGATCTTATTTAAGTATTAAATATTTAATTACTTTATACTGTAATCAAGAGCCATGGTGGCACAGTGGTTAGAAAGCAGTATTGCTGGCTAACTCTGCTGACTGCTGAATGGCTGAATGGCTCAAGCTTTCCATCCTGAGGTGGGTAAAATGAAGACCCAAATTGTTGGGGGCAATATGCTGACTCTGTAAACCACGCAGAGAGGACTGTAAAGCACTACGGAGTGGTATGTAAGTCTTAAGTGCTATTGTTACTGATGGCATTTATTTTGCTGATTGACAATCTATAAAAGTGGATGGTACCCAAAGTGCCCAATGACATTATTATACTGGTGAAACCTCCTTGACACCTACCAATTTTCCTGCCTACCCAATATTTTTATAACATCGTCTTCAAATAGCTAGTACTTCCAAGTGCCAATCTCCAGCATCATTCTTTGTTCTGTAGATATTCTTAAAAAAATACGTGCAGAGTCTACTATAGTTATTGTTCGGCATTGCCATCCAAATAGCTTCTCCTTTAGAAGATTACTGTTGTTGTTCTTGATCATTTTAGGCAAGAATAATCCATGTCTGGCTTATATTTAATTCTGGGAAACATGGAAGACCCAATATTAACTATTACCTTATCTGAAACCTTCTGAACGTCCTTTTCCAAGGGCTTACAGCTAAGGATTTGTCAAATAAACTACTTTAACCAAGTCCTTGGGAAAATTCTACTTCAATCACTTTCCAGCAATAACAAAGCAATCCCTACCAGTACCAGTGCACAAATATAGCCCCTTAGTGTTGTATCATTGCACTAAATATTGACTGTTATGTTCAATTTCTGGCAATTGCATTTTTACATGTATGAAACAGCTGCCACTGACCAAGAACTTCCATACCACCTCAGACCAAATACATGCACACACACCATTTTCAGCTGAAGGAATTTCCATGTATAAGGAACTCTTTTTAAATGTTGTTGATATGCACTGAAACCCAATCAGAATAGAGCTGGAAGGGACCTTGGAGGTCTTCTAGTGCAACCCCCTGCTCAAGCAGGAGATCCTATACCCTTCCAGATAGGTGGATGTCCAGTCTTTTCTTAATCAGTGATGAAGCACCCACAACTTCTGACGGCAAGTTGTTGCACTGGTTAATTGTCCCCACTGTTAGGAAGTTTCTCCTTAGTTTTAGGTTGCTTCTCTCCTTGATTAGTTTCCATCCATTGCTTCTTGTCTTGCCTTCTGATGCTTTGGAAAATAAGTTGACCCCTTCTTCTTTGTGGCAGCCCCTCAAATACTAGAATACTGCTATCATGTAACCCCCAGTCCTTCCTTTCTCTAGACTGGACATACCCAAGTCCCACAACCGTTCTTCATATGTTGTCTCCAGGCCCTTAATCATCTTAATTTCTCTTCTTTGCACTTTTCCCAATGTCTCAGCATCTTTTTTGTAATGTGGTGACCAAAACTGGATGCAGTATTCCAGTATTCATGGATTACTGCCTTGTCGTGGCAAAGGAGCTTGCGTAATTCAGTGAAGCTATGAGCTATGCCATGCAGGGCCACCCAAGACGGACAGGTCATGGCAGAGAGTTCTGACAAAACATGATCCACTGGAGAAGGAAATGGCAACCCACTCCAGTATCTTTGCCACGAAAACCCTATGGACAGTACCAAAAGGCAAAATGATATGACGCTGGAAGATGAGCCCCTCAGGTTGGAAGGCAGAGGGCTAGTACTAGTACCGCCAGAAAGAATGAAGCAACTGGGCCAAAGCCGAAAGGACGCTCAGCTGTGGATGTATCTGGTGGTGAAAGGAAAGTCCGATGCTGTAAAGATTTTTTCTCCATAGGAACCTGGAATGTAAGATCCATGAATCAAGGAAAGCTGGACGTGGTCAAACAAGAGATGACAAGACTGAACATTGACATCTTAGGAATCAGTGAACTAAAATGGACAGGAACGGGTGAATTTAATTCAGATGACCATCAGGTATACTACTGCGGGCAAGAGTCTCTCAGAAGAAATGGAGTAGCCTTCATAGTCAATAAAAGAGTAGGAAAAGCAATACTGGGATACAATCCCCAAAATGACAGAATGATCTCAGTTCGAATCCAAGGCAAACCATTCAATATCACAGTAGTCCAAGTCTATGACCCAACCACCGGTGTTGAAGAGGATGAAATTGACCAGTTCTGTGAAGCCCTACAGCACCTGATAGAACTAACACCAAAAAATGATGTCCTTATCATCATGGGGGATTAGAATGCTAAAGTAGGAAGCCAAAAGATAACCGGAATAACAGGCAAGTTTGGCCTTGGAGTACAAAATGAAGCAGGGCACAGGCTGATAGAATTTTGTCAAGAGAATACAGTGGTCATAGCAAACACTCTTTTCCAACAACCCAAGAGACGGCTCTACACATGGACATCACCAGACGGTCAACACAGAAATCAGATTGACTATATGCTCTGCAGCCAAAGATGGAGAAGCTCTATACAGTCAGTAAAAACAAGACCAGGAGCTGACTGTGGCTCAGACCATGAGCTTCTCCTTGCAAAGTTTAGGCTTAAACTGAAGAAAGTAGGGAAAAGCACTAGGCCACTCAGGTATGAAGTAAATCATATCCCTGTTGAATATACAGTAGAGATGACAAATAGATTTAAGGAATTAGATCTGATAGACAGAGTGCCTGAAGAACTATGGACAGAGGTTCGCAACACTGTACAACAGAAAAAGAAATGCAAGAAAGAACAGAAAAAGAAATGCAAGAAAGCAAAATGGCTGTCTGAGGAAGCTTTGCAAATAGCTGAGGACAGGAGGGAAGCAAAAGGCAAGGGAGAAAAAGAAAGATACGCCCAATTGAATGCAGAATTCCAGAGAATAGCTAGAATAGATAAGAATGCCTTCTTAAATGAACAGTGCAAAGAAATAGAAGAAAATAGAATAGGGAGGACCAGAGATCTCTTCAAGAAAATTGGAGATGAAGGGAATGTTTCATGTAAAAATGGGCATGATAAAGGACCAAAATGGCAGGGACCTAACAGAGGCAGATGAGATTAAGAAAAGGTGGCAAAATTACACAGAAGAACTATGCAAGAATGAGCTTAATGTCCCTGATAACCACGATGAGGTGGTCACTGACCTCAAGCCAGACATCCTAGAATGTGAAGTGAAGTGGGCCTTAGAAAAACTGAGCAACAACAAAGCTAGTGGAGGTGACAGTATTCCAGCTGAGCTATTCAAAATCTTAAAAGACGATGCAGTAAAAGTGCTACACTCAATTTGCCAGCAAATTTGGAAAACTCAATAGTGGCCACAGGATTGAAAAAGATCAGTTTACATTCCAATTCCAAAGAAAGACAGTGCCAAAGAATGTTCAAACTATCGCACCATTGCACTCATTTCACATGCTAGTAAAGTTATGCTTAAAATCCTACAAGCTAGACTCCAGCAGTATGTGGATCGAGAACTACCAGAAGTACAGGCAGGATTTCAAAGAGGCAGAGGAACTAGAGATCAAATTGCCAGTATACACTGGATCATGGAGAAAGCTAGGGAGTTCCAGAAAAACATCTACTTCTGCTTCATTGACTATGCTAAAGCCTTTGATTGTGTGGATCACAACAAAATGTGGCAAGTTCTTAAAGAGATGGGAGTACCAGACCATCTTATTTGTCTCTTGAGAAATCTATATGCGGGTCAAGAAGCAACAGTGAGAACTGGACACGGAACCACTGATTGGTTCAAAATTGGGAAAGGAGTCCGGCAAGGCTGTATACTGTCGCCCTGCCTATTTAACTTATATGCAGAGCACATCATAAGAAAGGCAGGGCTAGATGAATCAAAAGTTGGAATTAAGATTGCCGGAAGAAATATCAACAACCTAAGATATGCAGATGATACCACTCTAATGGCAGAAAGTGAAGAAGAACTAAAGAGCCTCTTGTTGCAGGTAAAGAAGAAGAGTGCAGAAGTTGGCTTGAAACTTAACATTAAGAAAACCAAGATCATGACATCCAGCTCTCTCAATTCCTGGCAAATAGATGGGGAAGAAATGGAGGTAGTGACAGATTTTATTTTTCTGGGCTCCAAGATCACTGCAGATGGGAAATGTAGCCAAGAAATTAAAAGACACTTGCTCCTGGGAGGAAAGCAATGGCAAATCTAGACAGCACACTAAAAAGCAGACATCACCCTGTCAACAAAAGTGCGTAAGACGGTAGAGGACAGGAAGACCTGGAGGAACGTTGTCCATGGGGTCGCGATGGGTCGGACACGACTTTGCAGCTAACAACAGCAAATACAACTAAAGATTGTATTAGCTTTTTTGGCTGCTGCCGCACACTGTTGGCTCGTGTTTAAGTGATCGTCCACTAGGACTCCAAGGTCCCTCTCACAGTTTCTGTTTTTGAGCCAGATTTTGCCTAGTCTGACTTCACTCAAAAGATCTCAATAACAGGAGAAGGAAACTTCTAATGGCTAGGTTTAGCATGAGACTGGGGATCTTATAGAGCATTCAAGTCTGTCCTGGCTTAATTAGTACCATGGGTTTTCTCTCTCCCTCCAAGTATAGGTGTGAATAGAACAACACAGTTGGAGATTGTAATCTCTCCAGTCTGCTGTTGCTTACCTCATCCTTTCTTTACATATATTTGGGTTCTGCAGAGGTATACCACAGGCTTATTGCTATGCTTTGCACTTTGTAGCCTTTGCAACTACCCTTGTTTATCATCTGCCTTCTCTGTACGGTGTCACACATCTGTATCTGCCAACTGCTTCACAGTGCATGAATGTGTAATTTGCTTAGCAAGCTGCTTACTGACTTATGGTATATTCTCACTGCAAGCAATTTGTGATCAGCCTGAAAACAGACAGCATTTTCCCCTCATTTCAGATTCATATTGATTCTGCCTATCCTGAATATGGATTATCACCAAACAATAGCAGGAGCTTTCCTGAGATATTGTAATGTGAAGAAAAGAAAAGAAAAGAAATAAGAACCGTAAGAGATGAGACAAATACAGCTAGACTGGGGAATGATGTTCTACATAGGTTGGATCTACATGTGGCATCTATCTCTGCTTCAGCATCAAGGTGAGACATGCCACCACATGGTGCAAACCTTGGCTTGTTGTAGCATGCTCTGTTCCCACAGATTAACCTCACCCTCCTTTCTATAAAGCACAGAATCACAAGGCCCCCACCCATCCCCAAATGCCACACAGAACTGTATGTTCTACTGGGTGTTTTTAACCACATACTTCCTCTAACAGTTTTATTTTGTTTCTGCGCTGGAGCTGAGGCTTGATTGGTGGTAGAGGGCGTGGGGTTTGTGGCATTGACTAAATCTACCACTTCTTCATGAAGATTGCTGTTTCAGCAGTCAGACAGCTACCGTTGTTATTGGGTTTTTTCTTTAGCACAGCTGTCCCAGAACAAATCTTTCCTGTAGCTGATAAGAGGCATACCAGACAAAACCAAAGGCTCTCTAGTCCGTTGTCTTATCCTTCCCCGTGGCTAATGAGAGGAAGACTGCTGACATTCAGAAAAATATCTTACTTGGGTAATGGAAAGGGGAAAGAAAACGATTATTTAGCTTGAGGGAGAAAATAATACGTTATGCAAAGTTTATTACAGTTAATTACACCGTTACAGTTTTCCTACAACCAACTGGGTTGAGATTGTCAGATGACCTAAAATATAAGACCCATGCTGTCTATGTAATACGTTGTTAAAGTATGTGCCTCTTCCATAAATAAATGAACTGGGGATACTAATGCTAATAGTAGGTTGACTAACACATATGTCCATAAGCTCCTTAGTTACATAAACAGAACACTCAAATAGTAAACCCACTTAAATTTTAATAACACCAGCCATTTTAAGCTTTTTTTCAGTATGGCTATTATTCAGCCCCATGAAATGTGTATACTTTGCCTTTCCCATAATGAGAACCATATCTCTTGGAAGTCCATCCAGCTGAGGTACTAAAGCTGAGGCCCATAAGCTTTGAGAACCAATCATTTCATGTATCAGAACCAGGTGGTTTGGTTCTCATTTCTAAAATGGTATTATGATACCACATTTAAATCATGCTCTGGGAATTCAGTAATCCAAAAAGTATAAATTTTGCACAGGGGTTTTAAAAATGGAGAAAAGAATCAGAGGTAGGCAGCTACATAATATAATCTCTATTGATGTCAATTCTTTCAGTAAAATTAATTGGAGTTTGTTTATATTAAATCAATTTATATGGCTGCCCATCTCAAAATGGGAAGCATATAATATATTAAAAATGATAAGAAAAACAATATCAGTGAAACATAAAGCATCTACAATAGGTGCTAAGAAAAATTAACCAGCAAGACAATGACAATGCACAGGCTACCTAACCTCACAACTTTCATGCTAAGGAGCATATCGAGGTCTTCCCTATTCTGGAATTGTGCCAGAAAGTGCCTGCTTTCTAGGTCCCATTAGGTGGCACTCCTTAATTGAGGAACCCAGAAGCAAACCTCTCCTATTGGAGCTAGTGGGATGAATAGAAGCAAGCAGAGAAAAGAAATAACCTGGCCCCATGCTGTGATGAGTTTTATAAGTGACAATCAGCACTTTGAAGTATACTGGGAGTTGGTGCACTCACAGAGCAGAAGTCATATACTGAGGTGCATCCATAACTTTGCCTGTGTCACCACATACTGGATGAGTTGCAGCTTCCAGATGGTCTCTTAAGCCCAAGGTACAGCATATTGCAATAATCCACTTGGGAGGTAAAACATGAGTGACTAGGAGTAGTGCCTCCCAGGTCAGGAATGGGCACAACTGGGGCACAAAAGAAATTTCTGCAAAAGTCCTCCTGGCCACAGCTGTCACTTTTCCAATAGGAGCCATGTACCTAGGAAGATCTGTCTCACCCCGATGGGACTGGCCTGCCCCACTCATGCCAACAGAGGGGATATACTGTGGATCCCATCAGACAAGGAATTCTGCAGCTCCTGCCCTCTGGAACATCTTACCCCTTGAGAGGACACGAGGAAGGTTCCCACCCTCCTGACGTTTTGTAAGAGCCTTAAGACTTGGCTCTGCCAGATGTCTTGGGTACCCAGTGAGGGAGCTTCTTACTGGAGGTGGTTGACTAATTAAAAGTCAACCCCACCTTTGCCCAGCTCCCTTCTTTGTCATCTTGTGCCCATGATTTTGGCTGTTAATTAATGGTTTTAATCCGCTTTGTTTTTTATAATGGATGATTTTAATGTTCAATGTTTTTATGTTGTAAGCCACCCAGAGTCATTGGATATGAGCTGGGCAGCAAATAAATTTCATAAACAAATAAATACTCCCAAGGTGTGCACTGGTTGTATTTGGTAGTGCAACATTATCCAGGACAAGAGATGGAAAAATCCCTGGATCTAGGCGAGTGGGGGAGGGCTAAAATCTACAGCCAATCAGTCTTGCCAGGATTGAGCTAAAGCCTGTTTCTCCCCATCCAGACTCTCACAGCCTCTAAATGCTGAGACAGAACCTCCATGGAATCATTTGGCCTGGAGCAGACATGCAGAGCTGTTATCATCAGCACGGTTTTGGTATCACCACATACTGCTCAATGATCTTGCCCAGTGTCTTCACAGATAAATAGGAGTCAGAAGAGCATTGAGCCTGAAGGACCTCACAAAGAATGAAGAATGGGCTCCATTTCTCCACCTTTATTAACATAAACTTGAATTGGCCCTGGGAAGAGGAGAAAAAAATAGCACAAAAGCATGCCTTCCACTCCCAATCCTTGGAACTAGTCCAGGATGCCAGATTGAAAGCCACAAAGAGATCAAGGAGAGCCAGAATACACACACACACACACACACACACACACACACACACACACACTCCTGTTAGAAATCATCCACAAATGCAATCAATTCTACTTCAGTTCTGTACCCAGTCAGGTCTAAACCTCAGCTGAAAAGGGGCTCAAATAATTTCTTAATAAATAATAATTCTTTCAGAATTCTCTGAAGCTGCAGTTCAACCACTTTTTCAATAGCTTCTCTAAGAAGGGAAGATTGGAAATGAGATGAAAGATACCCCAAGTTGTCAGATCAAGAGATAACTTCTTGAGGAGGGGCTTGTCATTTTAAGCAGAGATGGGACCACTCCCTCTCTCAAGGTTGAATCCATCAGTGCCACAATTCAGCTACCTGGAGGGACATGGGTCCAACACACAAATGGCCAAACACCATTCCAAAAACCCTGTGCAATTAATCAAAGCCAGTAAGACCAAATTCATCCCAGATAAGCAGGCCTGATTGGGTCTTGGTCAGGTCCATGAGAACTGGCTCACAGCCTGGAGTCAATCTAAGCAACTTTATCCAATAGATCAGGGGTCCTCAACCCTTGAGCTGTGGACCAGCATGGCCTCCAGGAACCAGGCCATGCAAGTGAGCGAAGCCCCATTCACACACGTGCAAGATTTAATAATAATTTAATAATTTGATTTCTATACCGCCCTTCTCCAAGGCAGCAGGTCTTAACAGCAACTCTCAATTAAACTAGCTTTGTTTATGCCTGGTTTGAAATAATGGGAACATTCAGAAGTTTCAGGTTAAGCATGTAGATTAAATCCATTTTCTCATCTAGTTGCACAACCCCAAATTGCTCCTTCCTTCCTTCCTTCCTTCCTTCCTTCCTTCCTTCCTTCCTTAAGCTATTCTTTTCTATATTGTGATTAGCATCCTTACCCCCACACTATTTCTATCCAGGAAATCACTGCTTATTAAACAAAGTAAGTGGGGGATGCACAATCTTCTCCCTCACAAAGGCTTGGATGTGGCCTCCAGGGTTGTCCACCTCAGTATTGATGTTAATCCACAGGTCAGAAATAAATAATAATAATAAAAACTTTTAAGAGATGCAGAAACAAGCAAAGCACAACATCCCTTAGAAATGAGGAAGAAACAGTCAGAAACATTACATATTGTGCCTCTCCGTAAGTTCTCCTCTCACTATGCAGTAGTCAGTATAGCCTTAAAGTACAGTGTTCCCCGAAAATAAGACCCAACCAGAAAATAAGCCCTAGCATGATTTTTCAGGATGCTTGTAATACAAGCCCCATCCTCAATATAGCCCCAGTTAAGATTGTCAGTCAGACGGGCGCATTTAGTACTGTATTTTCCCAAACATAAGACCTAACCAGAAAATAAGCCCTAATGCGTCTTTTGGAGCAAAAAGTAATATAAGACCCGGCCTGGCCTGATGGGGGATGGGTTGGGATCTTACTGTTGTTTTTAATATATCTATTTATTGTTTTAGCTTGGGCATTGTGTTTAATTCTTTTTTAACTTTTGTATCTTTGTATTTTTATATGTTTGCCCTGTTCACCGCCCTGAGTCCTTCGGGAGAAGGGCGGTATATAAATAAAATAATAATAATAATAATAATAATAATAATAATAATAATAATAATAATAATTATTATTATTATTATTATTATTATTATTATTATTATTATTATTATTATTATTATTATTATTATTATTATTATTATTATTATTTTGGGGGGGGAAATGGTAGCAGGTCTCTATTCTGTTGATTGTAGACTTTTGAAGAATGTAGCATATAGATTCCCAGGGAAACCTCAACTCTACCTAAAAGAAACACTCTCTGGTAATTCTTTTAACTAATTCACAAAGCTTCTTTTTGTGACTGAGTGACGAAGCAAAGCCCAAGTGCTAAATTAAATCCTGCCTGGGGAGTGGGGGAAGGAAAAAGTTTTCTGAGTCCTAATTTGCTTAATTTAGTTTACATAGTCATAACTGATTATACTAGCTAGGATTACTGGAAGTAATGTGAATGGTGGAAAAAGAATCATTTTGCATTGAGAGTTAGAGGGAAAGATGGCATTAGGAATTACCGTTGATTTTTATATGTGTGTGTTGTGTACTTTGGCTCTAAAAATATGTTTATGCTGAATCACCTTAATTAACTAGAGTTTATTATTTCAGCCACACTGTGGAAATACTGTCCCGTTTTGGAACAAGAAAAGTTAAACCATAGTTTGAAGCTGGTTTGTGAGTTTAGATTATTTTAAAACTGGTAACCAGGACTTCCTGCTAGAACGAAGTGGCAACTATGAATGTTAAGAAATTCTGATGAGGAATGAAGAGGCTATATGTGCAGATCAAAGATTCATTTGTATTTTGTTTTACTGTAGGCTGAATGATGCTTTTTCTGAATACAGCCATTATTAATCTACCCTAACTATATTTACTGGTGTTATTATTTTAAACTAGACTTGAACTTGGAACTTTCTACAGATGGCTGAGAGTATCTTCATCGGCCAGCCTTGCTGCATCCCAAACCCAGCAACCCAGACACCGATCCTCAAAAGCCACAACTTCTCAGTTCTGATTCATCACCACATAATGAAAAACAACTATTTAGAAAAATGACACAAAAGTGAAAGAATTTGTCATCTGGGAAAAGAGGCCAATATAAAATAATTTCACCAAATTACAAGGAACAAATGCTATTAATCCCCGCGTCAGTTTACTATCCAGTATATAACTTGTTTTGCAGAAAATAATTGTGTGTGATACATTTCTGAAGCACAATAGAGCTGCAGTCTTCCTTTTCAACCAGGGAAGTTCTCCTTCCCTGTTGTTGATCCATCTTCTGCTCTTTCACATATTCTGTTATGTGCAGCTGAAAGGAGTTAGGAGTTCTGACTCCCCACTCCAGAGGGCTAATAAAATAGGTATTAAGAGAGCAGTGCTAAAGAGGCATAATATGTGCTCTTGCAGTCTCTTAAGAACTTAAGCACGTAGAGTCTGACTGTGAAGCAAATCACATTCAGTTTTGTGTAAAAAATATTGAAAAGCTCTCTATTCTTCTATATTTCCTCTTCCGAGTGTGAGTTAGAGTTGCTTTCCATAGTGCAACAGTTCATAATGTACTTTGGCTTGTACTCCAGGGCACTGCTAGTCTAAGTAGGAGGAACAACCAGGATCCAAAAACTGACTTCATTTTGGGGATAGATGCTAAGACTTTTTAAACTCAGTGTTAATGTTTGCGTTGTGTTTTCTCCAAACCTTCAACTGAATAAAGTGCAGGAAGGCAAATGTAATTTTTGTCAGACTTTCACTGGCTTCATAACCTTACAGGATATTACCGTAATTACATTTCTTCACATACCCAACAAGTTGCAAATGTTTTGTGTTGTATTGGTATTCACAAACTAACATTTGGGTGGTTTGATACTGTCTAAAATTATTTTGGATGCTAGAACTTCCCAATTTATTAGGGGCCAGCACATAAGAACATCTGAATAATGTCTTCAAGCAAAAATGAAGAAAGTCCAAAGCCTTTTTTAAAAAAACACTTTTGGAACAACCATGACCTGCATGACTGAGAATCTCCATAGACATTTAAGTAACATAAAAATGGAAACCTAATTTTTTTCTAGCGCAACAGAGAAGGAAGAAGTTACTGCTTCAAGAAAGAGCAGCTTGCAATCAAAAGAATATTGGGTCTCCAAACTTGGTCACATCCAGACCATTCTCAAGTCTACCTATGTTTATAATACTTTCTTGTTTTCTTTCTCTTCTATGAGCCAAGAGAAACTGCAGCATGGAAACTAATCATAGTTATATGCAGGTGCCTGATGCAGGAAGACCATGTAATTAATTGCTACTTATGGATCCATACTATTGGATGTTAAGGATTTATAGTTGGATTCAGTAATGGATGTAATTTCTGAACTACAGTAATCAACTAACAGTTGATAGTGTTAGAATTTAGAGAAATAGCTGCAATTGCTTAAAGAAAGTGTGTACAGTACACCTTTCAGCTCTATCACCGAAACCCACTCTATATTATTCACACATTTAAACTTTGTTTGTCCTGGACTCTTAATTCATAGGATTATATACAAACAAAAAGGGATTGCAAAGAATTACAAAGAAAAGCACAAGAGTTACCCAAAGGCCTATTTAAGGAATAGGCAACTCTTTGGACCAGCAGTAGATCTTCAACTTTGAAAGCATGCTGTGGGTCTTCTGAAAACGGTCAGGGCAAAGGGTTTATCTGTTTACAAAATGGCTTCCATAGCAGGCAACAGTAGCCTGTTAAGCACCTCTTTATACATCTGATGTCCCAAGATACTTTCTCTTAGTTTATCTTTGGCTTTCTAAAAATTTCTGGGCACAAGTGCTGATTGCGGTTCAGCTCATGAATTGTTGTGGCAAAGATTAAAGTCAAACTATTCACTATCCAAAAGGCAGTCCCTGCAAAGAGGTTTGGTGTCACCAAAATCCCTACTACATATGCAACTCAGGTGAAAAATAGGTTTGAACTACTAGATACTGCTGAGAGGGCACCTGATGAACTGTTGTAGGCAATTCAATTGACCATTACTGGAATTGCAGAAGAACACATACCATACAAGAAGCCAGAAAAAAAGTGCAAGGGGCTCTCAAATGAAACCATCAAAGTAGCTGAGCAGAGAAAATCAGCCAAGGCAGCAGGCAAAAACAGGAAAGAGCATGAAGACCGAATGCAGCTTTCCAGAGGATAATGAAGTTTACTGGGACTAGTGATGTAAACAGCGTGAAGCGGACTACATGAAGGGGCACAACAGGAATGCATTTATGCCCAAAGATCTGAGCACCATCTGTTGCTTGTAAAGTCACCATTAAAAATAAGCAAGGGAAATAATTGTTCGACCAACAGGACTTCAGGAACAGAAGGCGAGAATATACAGAAGAGCTACATGCAGGTAGCAAAGGGGCCCATTGTTAGGATGATGAGGAAAGAGAGGTAGAAATAGAACCAGCTATCCTTGAGGAAAAGAACATATGGGCAATGAGCCAACTGCCAAACAACAAGACTCCAGGCGTGACACTATCCCTCCAGAATTACTGAGACCTGTAGCACTCACAATCATTAGAGACCTGTTGCAGAACATTTGGGAAACCAACACTTGGCCACGGCATTGGAAACATTCAGTGTTCATTCTACTGCCAAAATGGGTAGTTGCACAATTGCTCTCATCCCTTACATCAGCAAGATTCTGCTTAAAATTATAGAACAACATCTGGCACCAACCATCAAAAGGGAATTACCAGATTTCCAAGATGGCTTCTGAAGGGGTCGTGGTGACTCACAACCATATTGCAAATCTGCGCTAGATCGTGGAAAAATCTCACAAATATCAAAAGATCATTTACATGTGCTTCATTGACTACAAGGAAGCCTTTGATTGTATTGATCATGAGGAGCTATGGACAGCCCTAAAAGACCTGGGGGTAACAGTACATCAGATCAAGTTGATGTAATCACTGTACAAAAATCAGGAAGCCACTATGCAAATACCATTGGGAGATACTAATGGGTTTAAGATAGAGAAAGAATTTCGAAGAGTTGGACACAATTGAATGGATATCGTCATCGTTGTCGTCAAATTTCTGAGCAGATGTATGAACTTTAAACAGAGAATGAGTCTGCAACTGTCTACAATATATTTCTAGCAATATAAAAGTTCCCATGTTTGAAACTAAAAGAATAACTTTAATAGTTAGATGAGGCAGAGAGGGTTATGAGGTTAAAGGAAGTGTCTTTTCCGAGAAATGCACTTATCAGATAAAGCATTTTACAAACTGAGCTCAACTTCTTACAGGTGGGTCTCTAGATCCTCTGCCCACAATCTTCTTACTGCATTCTGCCAGATCTCTGGTAAGAGCTTTTTTGGGGTACTGCCACCAACTGCTCTCTTCCAGAAGATGGACTTATCTGCACAGGTGTTATTTATGAAGAACAGAGTAGCAAACCTCCTCTGACCTTTCCCAGTAGCTTAGTCCATTGTTTCTCAACCTCAGGAGCTTTAAGAATATAGCTCCCAGAATTTCCCAGCTAAAATAAATAAATAAAAAGTTTTTTTAAACATTATGTATAAAAAAGCTAGGAAATTATCAGGAGTTAAAGACAAAGGAAAAAAGGAAAATAAAAAGGAAAGTAAACAACTAATTTGAAGAGATTTTCCCCAGCCCATCAGAAACACACAGGCACAGATCCAGGGCAGAAGGAAATAGGATGGGATAATAAGATAAAACAAAGATATGCAAAAAAACAAATTCCCAACAGTCCATTTCATTTAGTAAAATAAACCTTCTCAAACTAATCTAGCTCCACTGTTCCCGAGACTGATACATTTTTCTGGTTAACCAGTTCCAGACCCCATTGCTCACTTGGCTTTATGATAGCCGAGAAAGAGTGACTCCATTGCTACTTGTAAGAGGGAATGAAAACAAAATGGAATTTTCCTGTCCATTTTTTAAAAGTCCACCTGAGAGAGGGAATTGGAGTTCTTTCTCCCCAATCTCAGATGGTCACTCTCTACAGAGATACCTAGATCCAATTTAAACTGTTTCTTAACTCTTTGTGTCTAAGCCTCTTGAGATGGGATTTTTCTCCATGCATTATAATCATGTTTATATCATTTTCATGCCAATAATACTGAAGTAGTTTGCCATTGCTTTCTTCAGCTTCCCACTTGAAGCTCTGGGATTTCCTGGTGCTCCCTGCATCCAAAACTGACCAGTCTAACCATTCTTGACTTTTGAGAATCAGCCAAGATTATCTATCTAGGCACAATGGAATGAACAAATATGAAGTTTTGAGCATGATCAGTTGTTCCATTGTCTGTAACCAGTGAAAAACCTGATGAGTGAGAATGAGGAAGAGAAATATTAGCAAAGGTTGAAAAGGTCCCTCAGAGGGAAGTGGAAAGAATGATGCAAACAGCACAGATAACCAAAAAGAAAAGAGAAAACAGGAATAATTTGACATTAACCAGTGCCAGTAAGGAAATCCTATCCAAAACTATCCAAGACTTTAAACAACAAGGATTTTTTTAAATCTCTCACCACCATGACCAGTTAGTACTATAAGGATTTATAAAGATTACTTTGCTGCTTCAAAATATTAAAAATGAATTCTAGTTATTCATTGAAAGTTATTTTTACTTTCAATTTCTACACTTAGAAAAGCTGCTAATGCTACACAGAAGGCTATGTTAGGTTATTGGTTGTGGCACTCACACAATCACATTCTTCATTACAACTCAATAGTGGTACATGCATTGATGGAAAAGTTGGTTATTCTATGGAAGGAAGCAAAGAGCAGTCTCTACTAAGGAAATAAGGTTGCTTCCAATAAGCAGCACTAAATCTTTTAGTATGAAAACTATCAGAATGATGGGAAACTAAGCCACTGATTTTTGGTAATTGTGGTCAGGATTTTGAGGATTGCCAAAAAGGGATACTGAGGTCACATATGGCTCTTGGATCTTGGATTTTCCCCTCCCCATATTCAGTTCAAAGAAAGACTACGTTCAAACCACAAATGTACTTATGCTGCCCGATCTCTCCACTGTTAGCATTTTTTGTAGTAAGATAATAAATTATTTACTTTTACTATTACAATATACAGAATGAACTGTTCTCTGCTGGAATGAAGATGAGGAATAAGAACAACAATGGCCTAAAGAATGAAAACAAAGCTAAAATAAGTCAATGGAAGAGCTCAGAAACGCAAACAAATGCCAGACGTTCTAAACAACTTAAAATAGAAGATATGGTGCTGCATGAAAAAAGTTATTTTGAGCACATTGGGGGTTCAGGTGGGAATGGGAGTCATTTTCCTGACATCCCCATTCCCATTCTTACTTGGGGAAGAGGGAAGGAAAAAAACCCCACATGGCTGAAATTTGCCCACCTTGTCTCAGGGTGACAGCATAATGGCTGTGGGCTGCCTGACCCTGTTTTGAGCTGAGCCTGCTCTCCGCAACTATGATTGGCAGGGCTGAAGTTGGATTTAGCAAGTGCACTAGTTCATTTCCACATATGGACCAAGGGAAAGGTTCATCTTGTTCTTGCCTCAGTCAACGAAAAGCTTTGGCCCTGCGCTAAACTCTTTGTTGCCATCTCATAGTCGTCTGGATTTTTGCTGTGCCAATATTGTGGCCTTGGTTATGGTAGTGATCTAGGATTTTTTTTTACTTTCCCTATCTCTGTTTGTAATGCTCATTTTGTCAACTTCATTTTCTTTATCTCTGTTTACAGTAGACTTCCTCCAAGCTCTCTCCAGTTTTATCTGAGACAGAAACTTTGACATTATCAGGTTTTGTAATCACAATGCTAATCTTTAAAAGCCAATTGTTATTCCTATATTTTTTCTTAAAGAAACTATTCTGTGCATTTTAGCTGGTTTTGTGTATATGTGAATGTCTACTCCATTGGCTGAAGAGCTGGTAGCCTAAACAGGCTTAAAATTACACACTTCTATTGTAACTGTTGGAGTTTGCAGCTGCTGCAAGGCTCAGACATATGTCCATGAACACACATACAGTTTTACCCATCCCATTGGGTGCTGGGAAAATCCTTAACAGGGATACAGGTCTAGAGATTATATGTATCCATAAGATGCAGCATGTACTCTAATGCGAATAACCTTTAACCCTAATCTTCTACTTTGAAAAGTGAACTTGCCTATTAACAGTTGAAGCACACTAGTGTTCTGCTAGAGAGAGGTTCCCTGAAAATGGGCTCCAGCAAGAGTCTGAAAGCTCAGAAGACAAAACCCCTGGTCCCAGTGACCGACCCAGATTGAATCCTTCAACATTATCTTGGGATACATACAGGGCTTTTTTTGTCATAGAATGCTCAGAATGGAGTTCCAGCACCTTTTTTGGATGGAACCTTGTAGGGTAGGCAAGGTGGGCTGTATGACATGTGTGAGTTCCGGCACCTTTTGTTTTTACAAAAAAAGCACTGGATACATATATTTGCTTTCATTCACGACATGAAGAATTTTTGCCTCCAAGGGAAGGACTTCTTGTTACTGCTGCTTGCTTTGACCAAAATATTGTCCTCATATATGCTTCCCCTTCATTACTGAATGTGTTTATATAGTTTCTGCATGTAAGAACATCAGAAAAACCCTGATGGATCACATCAAAGCTTCTCTAATTACAATGGAAGAAGCTGGAGGAGATGGCAAATAAGTGAAGAAAAAGAAATGCAGCTGACCAAGTGAGCACTACAAAAAATAGAAAATGAATCACTATATATACAGAACTGCCATATTTGTAATCCCCAAATCTGGACTAGTATTAGATACTAGCTAGTTGTTAGATACTAGTTAGCACAGTTAGTTGTCTGAATCTCTTTCCTGTCACTGATTTAGATTTTTGCAACCCAGATCTGAAAGTTCTACTGTAGTTGATTAAATTATATAAGATCCTTTCATGAAAACACAGTATTTCCCTATAGTTTTCTCTTGCCCTCTGCTTGCATTTCTAAAGCTAAATTAAAACATGCCAAATTATCTACTTGCCATTTGATTTTCTCTTGCATGTTATTTAAGGTAAAAGATTTAGCAAATTTTCTTAGGAATGCTGCATAGGAGGTTAAAGAATTAAAATGTAAATCTGCAGGTAAGAGAAGAAGCAAGGTCTAAAATTATTCTGAAATAGCTTTGTTTTACTTTATTTTATAGATTTATTAATTTCAAGGCTGTCAACTCCACTAGGACTCTGAGTGGCTTATAGATAAAAATTAAAATGAGATATATCAAGAGGAAAAAAGAAGACAGCGGAAACCCCAAAAGCCAAACAGCCAGGAACTAACTAATCAAGCAACCAAGGAGGCTTTCCTCATTCTAGTCCAGGGCCTGGGAGAACAACCAGGTGTCATTCAATTTATGAAAGGTCAGAAGGTAGTACACATTTCCAGGGGACACGATTCCCCAGGCAGAGCCATCACATAGATCCCAAAGATGCCACTGCTTAATCGACGGCGTGCCCCCTCTAGTTGCCGTATCTGGACAAATGGAAACATATGGAGATAGGCAGATAAGATTTAGGGGTCTGGATTTACCTGAGGTCCATGGTGTGATCTCAAAAGCCTTTTGAAAAATTCAAACCACTCATAAGAACGATTTTTTCATTCCCCACAGCTTATTGCTTGGGAAAAAGAGAAAAAGCTGTGAGAAATAGAACGAGAGGAAAAGATGGTTATCAAACCAAAGAGAAAGCATCAGAGAAGGAATGGGTACTCTCCACCTACTTTTGGATATTTTCTATTTGTTTATAAATAAGATTAATATAGACCTTTTCCTCCAGAAGCTCAGAATAGTACTTACTTCCTCCAGTTTTCCCCATAATCTCAAATCCATTTGTGTGCAGAGACTCCCTGAATGACCCAAGGTCAAAAAGGGAGCTTCCTTGGCTGAGAGTAGACTTAAACCTTGGCCTTTTGTCCTAATCCAACATCTTAACCTTAAATTATCTTTGTTATGTATGAAATTCAATGATAGTGTAATACAGGGCTTTTCAACCTTTTCACCCATTGTACCACTTTTAGGATATGGCAACATCCGAGTACCACTAGTCACCTAGCAAGGTGTCAAAAACCTGATGACCAAAAAAAAGGAAAAAAATGATGAAGTACAGGTAGTCCTCGACTTACAACAGTTCGCTTAGTGACTATTTGAAGTTACAATGGCACTGAAAAAAGCGCCCTCCAAGCCACAGCTGAGCAGGACACCTGCCTGCCCGCCCAACGGTGCTCTTCCTCCTGTCCAAGGTTTTCATTGTTGTGAGCATTTCTGTTGAGGATTGGTAGTGGGGGTGGGGTGGGGGGTTGGTTTTATTCCCCCCGTCTGCTAGGTGGTTGCAGCAGGCTTTGGTCACTTCACATGACCCTGGGACACTGTGACCATCATAAATATGAATCAGTTGCCAAGCATCTGAATGTAAATCACAAGACCCTGGGGATGCTTCAACATTCTAGCTGATCGGCGCTTCTTCTGGGTTCAGCAGAAGCACCAGGATCAGTGCCAAGCTCCAGCTGGAGCCTGGCGCTAATCCTGGCACTTCCACTGAGCCCTGACAGCCCTGCAGCTCCAGCCATCTCTCGCTCAGGGTTGTGCGGTGCTGCCACCGGTTCAGCTCATTCCCCTCCCCCGCTACTTTTCTAGGATGGTCGTGTACCACCTGCCAGGTGCCAATGTACCACAGGTGGTACCCGTACCACTGGTTGAAAAGCCCTGGTGTAATACACCCTGATATACCTTTTCATCCTATTGTGATGGGAGCCCCATCAATCCCCACATTTTTCCTTCCCATGAAGGTGAGAGCATATAAATTAGCCTCTCCAATAATACCCTCTGCATGATTTGAGATAGAGATTTTCTCTTTTTATCACTTTCTTTAACAGGCACCGTTATGCCCATTGGTACATCTCCTAGGTAGAATTATGAGCAGACAGCTATTTTTGCAAGTTCAATTGTTCTATTTTTGTTTTGCAGGTGCCAAGAGTCTCCCGGAGAAGCAAATGCTCCCGAAGTTTCTTAGCAACTGCAAGGCCTTTGTCCAAAATCTTTATGGATTCCTTCAACCTTCACATAAGTTGAAATCCAAACTCTATCGGTATTTTCAGTACTTTACAGCATATGCTTTTTTACAGTTTTCATAAATTTAATTTGCAGTCAAAATTTAACTCATACATGAATTCATTTAATCAATTTAAATTGAATTAATTAATCTTAATTAATTAATTAATTAATTAATTGCAATTAATTTTAATGAATTAATGGAGCTTTAATTCATAGATATTATGATACCATAATTTTAAGGAGTAGATTGCTCATTTGGGTTCAAAAATCCATGAAACCCCTAAATGGCAGGAAAGAGTTCAAATGTTCTGCAACATTTTACTAACATCTTGTGGGCATCCAGATTTTTGCAGCTCAGCTATTGCAATCCTACACTGGAATCTTAACCAGAAGTCCCTTTTTATGACTTTCACTAGATTCTTAGTTGGTTTGTCTGAGCATTTCAGGAAAGAGCACCAGTTATTACTGCACTAATGTTAATATTATTTGTACCTTAATTAGCAATGTATTATATATGAATGCCAGATAATTTGTGATTCTCATGCTCATAATTCCCCAATAATTAAATTAAAATAAAAAAAACGATCCAAAACTCATGAATCAGCCATGTTTTAATAACTTCTGCAGTCTTGTATAAGAGTTTACGCAATGTTGATCTCACCAGATTTCAAATAATTTGGGAGGGGCACCTGGTCCATAGTATGAGAATGCATGATGGCTGCCAAATTCTGAAAAACTTGTTAGCCTTTCATTTAATGACTTCGGTACCAGATGAAAGCAGGTTCTTTATTTTCAGTCGCACCCATCTTCCATTAATATTTCCAAGAATAAAACATATTTGCTGTTAGTTCAGAGACTGTGTTTAAGATTGCAAAGTCTTAATAGTATGGTGTCAAACTCAATTTCATTGAGGGCCGCATCAGCATTTCAGTTGCCCTCAAGGGGCCGGGTGGGTATGGCCAGGGTGGGCGTGGCCTACTGGGTGGGCGTGGCTAGAGTGTGTATGGCCTAGGCATCAAAGGTGCCTATGGGGGCCTGGGCAGAAGTGGGACAGATCTGAGGGTCTCTGGCAGGAGGAGGGTCTCTGGAGAAGGGCCAAGGCAGTGGGGGCCGTTCCCTCACTGTTTCCAGGATGGCTTCGCGGGCCACATGAAACCACTTCGCGGGCCGGATCCAGCCCCTGGGCCTTGTGTTTGACATGTCTGATTTAGAACAAAGTTGTAACAAAGTTCTAACAGGGTGAGCATCATTTACTTGGCTAGACAACCCATCTGCTAATAACATATACATAAAAACACACTACTAGGTGTAATTAAAAAGACAGAGTTGTGTGCCATCTCATACACATGACACTTCACTGCACATATCCAAATGATCTCCACCAGCTGCTTCATTTTAGACAGTTGCATGAAATCAAGTGAAAATTAATGAAACCCCCACAATATAAATGCCACAAGGTTGACCAGAAATCCTCCATTACCACCTGCAGACAATTATCCAAGCCTGAATGGAATTACTGCAAAATACGGTAGTTTTTATCCACCTTTAACTCAGGCAACCTTAGTAGAAGAATACCATGGTTAACGGTACTGAAAGCCTCTAAGAAGTCTAACAGACAAACAAGTGAAGAAACTTTAGCAACTAAAACAAAGCCAACCGAATATTACAAAATGTCACGAGTCTCTGGTGTTCTCTTTTCCAAATGCAACCAGTATTGGCTGACTGGTTCTAAATAGAGAGTTTCTCCAAAATATGCTGAAATATGGTTTCGGTTCTCTTTGGATATTACAAAGAGATTTGCATTTATAAACGTATCTATAAATTAGTTTAGATCATGAGGGAATTCTAGAACTCAATGCTGGATTACTAATGTCAATGATGCCCCTACTATTACTAGTTTTGACAGTCCTGGAGAGATGTGCCTGACAGAAAACCAACCTTCCCCATGGTGGAATTTTTAGATATTTCAGACTACAATTCCTATGGGTTGGCTAGATGGCATTTACGGGATTTGAAATTCAACAACAATTGGAAGACTGTCGACCCAGCATACGGTGCCTTTTTATGGTACTTCCCTTGTCTCAAGGGCAAATATCACTAAATAGCTTTTGATATTTCAGCATTTTCACTTCCACTTTGATGCAATAAGTACAATAAGTGTGAAGCACAGCAATATGTATCTTGAGCTTATAGTAGCTTCTGAGAATCCACATTTGCTAACAAAGTATGTTTTTCATCATTCTCAGATATAAAGGGAAGCATCAACAATGCAGAAGTTTGCAGAAATGGCTGAATTATATGTAAATTGAACATAAAGGCAACTTTCCAAAGTTCTTTATGTATGAGGATGTATTCAACCATCTTGTTATAGTGCCTCTTGCTGTTCTTCCTTACAACAGAGCAGGGAGAAATATTTATTAACATGGCTCATTTTGACCATTTGAAGATGTCACTTACAAAATCCAAGACTCTTGAAATATTGCTTGGCCCATAGAAAATCCATTGTATTTTTGTAACAGTAGATCGTACATCCATTTATTGTGCTCGTGTTAAACTATTTGATACCACTTTCCATAAAAAATGCTCAATTAGCTATTAATAAGAGGGATTTTTTTTTATTTCTAAGGATCCTGTATCAATCCCCTGATTTGAATCTGCCTCTTATGTGCTTTAACTTGTAATTTCCCCTGTGTGAGTTACAGCAGCTTTGCAGGGAAGATTTGGACTCGTAAGTATATCTAAGGGAGATATGCAAATAATTATTTTTTTTTATATTTTAATTCCATTTATATCCCGCCCTTCTCCGAAGACTCAGGGCGGCTTACAAGCTTAGCAGTAGTTCTGTTCTTAATGTGTAGCCCTCAATAATATTCAGTTTGACTCTTGAACATATTATATTTAGATTACTGAGTACATTCCCAAATAAATAGTTACAACTCTACAATGAGCAGATAAAAAAGAATTATATTATAGAACCTATCAAGAACAAACTTTGGGTATTAATGTCTTCTTTCCTTGGGGAAAGATCCATGATGAGACAGATTTCATTTAATATTGTAAAGCATAAAGAAGCCAAGGGATCTTTTCATCTTTCTTTAACTTTTAAAAAGTTCAGTATGGTTAGAAATGTGTCAGTTTGCTGGAGAAAAGAAGTCTCTTTCTGCATACTTTCTGGACTGACCTTGTGATCTCATAACTTTGCTTGATCACATAGACAATTCTGAGATGGCTGAAGAAAATTCTACTCTTCAGAGAGCTTGAAGATCCCTGGTGGTACAGTGGTTATGTTGTGATTCAGGGTCAGCCTGTGGGTTCCGCAGTTGGGTCGGACGACTCAGAGGAGGAGGAGGAGGAGGGGGGTGTTGAAGAGCTTGCTGAGGGGATTGGACAGCTTGATGAGAGCCCTCAGCCAGGCCCCTCTCATCTGGTCACGACGCAGACCCAGCTGTGTGAGCCTGACAGCGTGGATGAAGATGACCCACAGCTGGCCCTGTTCAAGGACGCCCGACGCAGGAGGCAGTCAATCAGGAGTAAACAGAGGAAGGCAATGGGGCTCCTCGGAAGGAGGCAGAGAGAAGCCACGCCCTGAACTGTATTTAAGGGGGAATGCGTGGGAGGGCTGGTTTGCTGAAGGCAACTGCTTGAAAAGCTCCTGTTTCTTGGTTCGTGTCTTGTTCTATTTGTTTTTGTAGCAATAAATTTGGCAGGTGTAATTCCAGCCTCTTGCCTTCTTGTAAAAGGGGTTGTCCCTGCCTTTTCTGCAGGGCCGGTAGCAGGCTGGTACAGAACAGGTTAGTACTTGACTCCTGGCTGCAAGCGGTTCGGCAGTTCGAATCTCACCGGCTCAAGGTTGACTCAGCCTCCCATCCTTCAGAGGTCAATAAAATGAGGACCCAGATTGTTTGGGGCAATATGTTGACTCTGTAAACCACTTAGAGAGGGCTGTAAAGCACTGTGATGCAATGTATAAGTCTAAAACATATGAAGAACGGTTGCAGGATTTGGGAATGGCCAGTCTAGAGAAAAGAAGGACTAGGGGGGACATGATAACAGTGGTGCAGTATTTGAGAGGCGGCCACAAGGAGGAGGGGGTCAATTTATTTCCCAAAGCACCAGAAGCCAAGCCAAGACAGAACAGATGGAAACTAATCAAGGAGAGAAGCAACCTGGAATTAAGGGGAAACTTCCTAACAGTGAGGACGATTAACTAGTGGAACAGCTTGCCTTCAGATATTGTGGGTGCTTCATCACTTGAGGTTTTTAAGAAGAGACTGGACAACCACTTGTCTGAAATGATATAGGGACTCCTGTTTGAGCAGGGGGTTGGACTAGAAGACTTCCTAGGTCCCTTCCAGCTCTATTCTGATTCATTGAAGTGCTATTGCTATGGATGCGCTGGTATACACAACATAATGTTAGCAAAGATTCTTCAGACACATCATACATTTTAGAAAACAAATCCCATTCTTTCTGTAAATCTGATCTGGAGATGTTTGATATGGGATGAAAAATGGTTACAAAATTGGCTCCCTCAGAAATTCGCCCCAAATGCAGACAGATAATGTGGTGATCCAACTTTGCTTCATCGATACAATAACATTTGTTCAGAAAACATTTGGTCAGAAATTGAATAGTATTAGACCGGAAAGGGCTACTTTTCCTTCTGAAAGAACGTTAAGAAGCTGAATTTTTTTTTTAAAATGGTTCTTCCCATACTTCAGTTGAAGGATTTGGTTTCAGAAGCTTTAGTGCTGAAGTTCCTGCTCCTGAACTCCTGAAATAATTTGTTTCATCTTGATGCTTGTTTGCCTTTTTTTAAACTGATAATTTGTGTCTCAATCTGCATTTCTTAAAAGAAAGTGCATTTGAAACTGAGCTCCTGCTATTGTTCTGTCTGCAGCTTCATTCATAAACTTTTCCCTGTCGATTCCTCCCTATTGCTAGGACACACGAATGTGTACCAGCAGTGTGAGTTTCAGGGAGAAAGGAGGTTGTCTAAACAGTTTGTGTGTTTGTGTGTGTGTCTATATATATGTTTTTTAAAAAAAAAACAACAGCTAGTTTGGTAAGGCTGAAAAGCTTACAAAGGGAGAGGAGTGAGTGATACAGTTTTAAAAAAGCTGATTAATCTAAGGAAGCTGCCTAAGTTATCCTATTCTTCTCTGAAATAAAAGATTTTTATGAAATCTTCCGGGAAGACCTTGCTCCATAAACAATATACTATAACTAGACCTTATGTAATGTGCGCGTGTTTGTGTGTGAATGTATTAAAAGCTTTCTAGTTTTTAAATTTCTTTTCAAGATGGAAGTGGATGCCTGGTGATCAACAAGCTTTGAGATTTTAATTATACAGGGATAATTAAAGTCTCATTTGACTGTCATGCCTACACCTACATATCTCTGTTGAAGTACTGCAATGGCTGAGATGATCCTGCACTCTTGTCTACCACAGAAAGTACTTTGTAAAAACTATGGGCAGGGTCTTTGTCTGGGTTAGAGAAAAAATGCTCCCTTCGGAGAAACTAATGACGTCTGTTGGCCTTTAGGAAAAACTTCTTAAAATTGTATCTGAGTCAGTATTTAGATTATTTTAAACTTGCTATTTTTGCTATTATTGTCATTTGGTTAGAGGCCCATTGCTGTTACTTTTACATTTAATAACTTAATACTGTATTTTAGGATTTCTTATTAGGGAATTTATGTACTGTGAAAATTCTAAAAGAATATAGTGATGATAAATAACAGCAGCAGCTGCTTCTAATAATGATGGAGAGGATTATGGGTATTGGTCCATTGTATGTATAGCAGGGGTGTCAAACTCAATTTCATTGAGGGCCGCATCAGCATTGCAGTTGCCCTCACGGGGCTGGGTGGGTGTGGCCTGGGTGGGCGTGGCCTACAGGGTGGGTGTGGCTAGAGTGCGTATGGCCTACTGGGTGGGCGTGGCCAGCTCTTCATCGTTGGCATCAAGGGTGCCTATGGGGGCCTGGGCAGGAGTGGGACAGATCTGAGGGTCTCTGGCAGGAGGAGGGTCTCTGGGCCAGGGCCAAGGCAGTGGGGGCCGTTCCCTCACTGTTTCCAGGATGGCTTCGCGGGCCGCATGAAACCACTTCACGGGCCAGATCCGGCCCCCGGGCCTTGTGTTTGACACGTCTGATGTATAGGCATCAGACTCTAGAAGGCTGTTTCATTATATTCTTGCAATAAATATTGACTACCAAGTAATGAAGGGTTTAGAGATGGAAGATAAAATTTCTCATCCTTCTACTCTCCAGAAGAATTTAACTGCAACACTTATTCCTCTCTAGCTTGGCTATGATTATGTAACTGTATTCTTTCTTCACAGCAGGTTATAGCAGATTTATGGACATGATTATGAATATTGTTAAATAGCGGGTTCTTTGGTGCAGGAACGAAGACACAGAACAGAGTACAGGGTAACTCACTGTTTATTTCGTGCACGAACTGAACAGCGGAAATGGTTGCAACTAGCCGCAATATATAGTCTAGCCCCTAGGCAGCAGCCAGTAGGTTTGAATCAACCATTGCTGCCTGGAAATAGCCAATTGCAGCACAGGAGACTTGTAGTCTGGGTTGCTGGAGAGCCGTTAGCTGCTCCAGCAACCCACGTGGTATTCCTCAAAGAGCCCAGTACATAACAAATACGACTCCTCCAATTGCAACGAATTTGTGCCTGGGCACTGGTCCTTTTATTCAAAGAGAATGGTGCCAGGAAATCTCTTATGTTTCATCTTTTTTATCCTCAGCAGGAGCATAGAGGCCCAGAAGGAGCTGGAGATGAGGTCAGTGTTACCTTGAAGAAATGAATGAACAAACAAGTTGTGAAGAAGGTCTGCACACATCACCTTGTGTGTGTAGATAGTTTTCATTTAATGGTATTGAATCTCTTTGGCCAAAAGGGAGAACCAGATAACTGCCATGGAAACCTACTGGCACCAGCAGCCCCAAGTCACTCCTAGGCAAGATACCCTGAATGGCTGACCACACTAAATACTCATCAGTTTCTTTACCTCCTTGTTTCTCATTCTTGGCATTCTTTCCCTTCTTCCTGGAACTCTTATTATTCTCCTTTGCTTTTCAAATAAGCAATAGCACCAATACAGCCTCTTTGTCTTTTCCTAATGATTAAATTAAATTTAATTTTTGGAATGTATAAAGATGCAGATGCTCTGCAGCATTTTCTCAGTGCTCACTCCAAATGAGTGCCAATTTATATATCCCATTAATGTATATAAAACAAGGAGCATAATTAAAACATTTTTCATTCCCCCATGTTTAAAAGAAACAGACGTTTATCATGCATACATTGCATGGTCTTGAAAAGTTTAAAAAACACTGCCGTGGGGGCCACTGGAGGAATCAAGATGCTAGAAGTTACTGCAGCTTTATTTTGCAATGTTCTCCGGCTTTGTTAAAATATTGGAGGAAAAGAAGAGGTGCTGATACAGCCGCCTGATGATAAAAACTGAAGAGTAAGCACAATGGAGAGCAACAAAGGGAGGGGGTGAGAGAGCTGGGAAGGAAGTGGAAGAAAGAAAAGAAGGACAACTCATTTGGGGGAACGTGTCATTTCTGAACTTGAAAGCTTTCCAAGTTTTATGCAGCTTATGGCCCACTTCTATAGCAATGCTGCCTTAGAGCCCTGGTAATTCTGTGGCATTCATTTCTTGGAGCCCTGCTCCCTCATTCTCCCCAGGCAAATAACATAAGTCAGTTTCAGAATTTCATCTCTGTTGTTATTCATGAAGTTGTTAGCTGTTTTGCAATGCACCCATTGGGATCACGTTCTCTATGTGAACAGGGCAAAAGGTAGTTTGGCTGATGGCTTGAGAAGGCACCTGCATTGTCTTGGGAATGCAAGATGCTGGATTACTTTCAAGAGTCTCTCTCTCTCCCTCCCTTTTCTGCTAATCCTTTCTGTTCTGTTGTAGGAACAAGCAGCCTGCCCCTTGTTGCAGGAGGGGGGTCAGGATTTTCTGCATGGCAGCTCAGCCTGAGAACGGTGCTGGAGCTGAGCATTTGATCTTGTTCAGTTATCACCAACTGTAAAGCAATCCATTCCAGTTGAAAGAGTTTATCTAAAGGAGGATCAGTTGTCAAAAGAGACAAGCTGCGACAAGGAGTTGGAAATGCCAGGGAGGAAAGACTCCACCGCTGGGATCTTCTCTCAGGCTTGCTTACCCATCATTAGCCAACCCATGGTTTATTCAATTAACTCATTTATTTTGAGTTTGCATGATTGCAGAATTCTACATTAACCACATGGGCTGGGTATGTATAATAGATTAGACTAAAATCTATTAGCTGTGGTGATCAAAGCCTATGATATATAGTTCATAGACCATTTCTAAACTGATTCATCATTGTTATCAGGAATTGAATGCAACTCAAGAGCAACTCTTTATCTTGATCATTCTCTAACTCAGCTTTCTGTAACCTTTCGGCCTCTCAGCAGCCCAGCTTGAGCTCAAATTCCTAGGCACGGAAAAGCTGATCTAAATAAATACTCTTGGTATTTAAACAGACCATTTGTACATGATCTCCATGATTGCTGGAGATAGTTTATAGGAAGGATTTCTTTTAGCTTTTAACTCAGAGCCAAACTAGATTTTATTAGGGCTAAAATGCTAGTGAAGTTGCCTGGGGTCACTCAGAACACTGAGCTATATACTAGCCATATTGTCTGACTCCATATATTGTCTGATTCATATACAATGAATCACAAACTAGCTAACCACATTTTAGCCTAGTGTATGCTGCGGAGTCAGCCACTGGGTTGCATAGACTTTCTGTTCTCCCTCCCCCCCCAGTGCTTTGTTAGGCTTCTTTATTAGTTGGTTTGTTTATTACACAGCAAATTCAATATACTTCCTAAAATCCTTAGCTGTTTTTCCACCACCGGCCCCATAGGGAAGGCAATTCTCCAAAGCACCTGAAACCAGGACAAGAAGCAACGGATGGAAACTAGTCAAGGAGAGAAGCAACCTAGAACTAAGGAGAAACTTCCTGACAGTTAGAACAATTAACCAGTGGAACAACCTGCCTCCAGAGGTGGTGAATGCTCCAACACTGGAGGTTTTTAAGAAGAGACTGGACAGCCATTTGCCTGAAAGGGTATAGGGTTTCCTGCCTGAGCAGGGGGTTGGACTAGATGACCTCCAAGGTCCCTTCCAACTTTATTATTATTATGGCTTCCAGCCTTGTTCCACGTCTTTCCTTTGTAAAGTCTAACCCCAACAAGCATGACATGATGTTATACTGTAGGCCATGTGCAGGGAGAGAGCGGTCTGAAGAAGCAATTGCACCTGACTCCATTTAGCAGGAGAGGCCACAAGGTACATATTGAGGGCAGTCTCATGCCTTTGCTAACTTTCTGGTTTTCAGCTCACATGTACTTGCTTCTGTGAAATACGATTGCTCAGAATGTGGACTTAAATTCTGAGATTTAGGCTAGCATCTGTCCTTGCTTTTTGCCATAAGATGCAGTGCTGGTTGAGTAGCCTCTTTCTACAGTTTAGAAAAAAGGAAGCTTAAAAAAAGCTTACTCATATGCTGAAAAAGGAAACCATGTCCGTTGTAAAAAAAAATTCCTGTTCTTTTTCTCTTAAAGTAGCCTTCTCCAAACAGGAGCTTTCTAGATGTTTTGGGCTCACAGTACCCATACTCCCCAGCCAAAAATGTTGTCCTGCAACTTCTGTCATTCCCAGCCAGCGATCCCTGCATCTGGTTGGAAATAACGTCGTCCAAGGCAATGAAGCTCTTTATAGACCTGATGACATGATGTCATCCCTTCCTCCTAATGTTTGTGGGCATGCTCCAGTTATAGAGCCAGTTGACATTTCTTTCAAGCTCAGAACGGATCCTGGCTGAGGGATAAAGGATAGCGTCACTAGCATTAAGTCATTCGGGACCTGACCAAAGTGAATCAGTCATGATGGCATAGTCACCTGACCTGTCCCCAGTCACGGTGGAGCTCTTAAGATTGTCCGCTGTAAATCACCCTTCTTTAATCTGGTCTGTGATGGAGCACGTCTCTCTTTATTGCTGCCCAACAAGGCCTTTGTTACTTGGAACAGTAGGAGTCATAAACCAATACATCTGGAGAGCATCAGTTGGGATACAGATCAGAAGAATGGGGCACCAAATGATTGAGTTTTAGGTCAGAGTAATGGCCCTTTCTTCTATTTTGACTTTTTAGTGTGTGACTCAGACTTCTGTTATTCAATTCCACTTCTTTGCACAGGTTCTACTAGATGGAAGGATTTTTTTTAAAAAAATGCCACAACTTGGCCTCAGATACTAAAACATTCAGTTTCTTGCTCCAAGAATGATCTCTGGCATTTCCATCTTAAAACCTGCAAGGACAGGGATGATCAGCTGCTAGGCACATTAGATGAATCAATTCTGGATTACATGGAAAAGCCATTTGGTTTAAAATAAAGCAGTTTGAGAAAGCCCCCAGTTTAGAGTAACAGGGAATTGGGTCCAAATGTCATGATCAATTCCTAAAATTGGGAACACGTAAAACTGTGTTTGTTAGAAATAAAAAAAGAAGCATGAGGTCCTAATATGTGAAGTGAGCACACAACTAATCCCCCACCCAATCAGAACACACCTAATCCCCCACCCAATCAGAGCACACCTCCACCCACAGAACACACCCCCTCTGGCAGTTTAAAAAAGAGGAACAAACAGCCACTACCACATGCTTCTCCCAGAAGAAGGAAGCTGAAGCCACCAGCCTGAGGATGACGGATGGGATTCCGTCGAAACGTTGCTCCTACACCTTCAATTCTACGCGGGGAAAAAACCCGAATGACCAAAGATCCACATACAACACCCGCGAAAACCTCAGAAAACACACACACACACACACACACACACACACACACACATATATATATATATATACATATATATATATATGTGTGTGTGTGTGTGTGTGTGTGCGCGCGCGCGCGCCAAGGGAGCAAAGAAGAAGAAGCAAAACCTTATAGAGTTATAAGAGATTATGGGATCCTGTAGTATAGTATAACATTAAAAAAATAAAACAAAAAGTGCCAACATAGATAATGCTACTATTCAGTCAGAAAAGTAAAATGTTCTATTTGCTCAAAAGCATGTGAGAGAGCGTCCACTCTTTCTCTTGCTTCTCTTATTTTTGTTAGCACATTACTCAAAGTTTTGAACTGCTCTATTTTGTCTGTTGATTAATCATCAGCTATGGCAGGATTGGGGGGGGGACTTAAAGGGTAGAGAGGAACTGAGCAAACAAAATAAATCCATTGTTCCTTATCCAGTGTCCCTCTTTGGATGTGTTGCCTTTGAGCTCCCTTTCTCTGTTGTCATGCTGTAGTGAGGGGAGTGTTGGGTTGTATAACGGGCCTGCTCTCAAACAGCTCCTTTTCAGATTTGTAACCAAGAAGATCCTTTCATCTGGGGATAATAGGCAGACTCTCAATGCAAGAATGTGATACAAGACACTGGCCTTCAGAAAATATAAGAGTTGACCCACAAATTGAGCTGAGGCTGAAAAGAGCCAAAAGAGAACAATTAAAACTAACCTAGAATATTGTCACCCCCAAGCAACCACAATAACTGGCATTTCCATTCCCAGGATACTTGTTTCAAGGATTTCCTGAGATGCATCTCTTGAATCGAGGTTGACACTCCTACAAATATAGCCTACAATCTAGCAGCTAGTGAGGAGATTGTGCTGTCTAGCCAACCCCGTGGATATCAAAAGAATGATTATCTAATGGAAGTCACTGGGACAAGGCTTAATATGGGCCAGACTGCTGGAAAGGTAAATAAAAGGGGCTGTTTCAAACAGCAGTTTAAAATATTGCAAAGTCATCCCATAACTCTTTTTACATGCTGAGGAGGCTTGGTCAGGAATTAGGAGAAATTCAAGTGGAACCATTGTTTTACTAAGTTGATTCCAAACACAGAAGCCTTATGTTTATATAACTACAAGATGCTTTGCAAAGTTCCAAAAATAGCCTCAACTTTTAACTCCAGGGATAGCATTGAGTCTATTCCCTAGAAAGGGGGTGTAGTCAGAACTATTTTTCCAGTGCTTGTAGATATGGCTGGGAAATAGAGGAGACATTTAGCTATATAGAGACACTTTTTTGCTTATTTTAAGATAAGTATTTTAGTCAGTAATGTTATGCTTTTTTTTTTTGAGAGAGAGAGAGAGAGAATATTGCTGAAAAATCCTTTCATAAATGGATACCATGTGACAGATACTACTTAAGGGAAGGGAAACCAACAAGATGAAAATGCAAATCTTCCAACATTGTTGGTCTGTGATTCCAGTTTTTTGCATTAAACTAAGTTATGCAGTGAAAGGAAAATATGTGGGTATGCACTTTGCATCTGTTGGCAACAGATAAAGCTTGTCCCGAACTTAAATATTGGTGCTTCAGAATTGCACCATAATCTCAGGAAAAATGCACTGAGGTTAAGGAGTTACCAATAGGTGCCACATTTGATCTCATGCATGCTTGGAAATACCCTTTCTCCTTCAAATCTGGATTACTACATTGGCATTACCATTACATGATTCCAGACAAGCATCCTTATGATGTGATGGAATGATCAGCTATTCCTAAAACAGGGATGTCCTCCAGAGATACTAGATCTGGTAGCTGGCTAGTAATTCTGGGAGCAGTACTTATAGCATATCTGGAGCAACTGAAGGCAGAACAAGAATCAAAGGATGGAAACTAATAAAGGAGAGAAGCAACCTAAAACTAAGGAGAAATTTCCTGACAGTTAGAACAATTAATCAGTGGAATGACTTGTCTCCGGAAATTGTGGGTACTTCCAAGACTGGAAGATTTTACGAAGAGATTGAACAAAAATTTGTCTGAAATGCTGTAGGTTTCCTGCTAGGAAACCTCCAAGGTCCCTTCCAACTCCGTTATTCTGGATAAAGTTAGGTTAGGGAAGGCTGTGCTAGATAACAATTAGTTTTGACAGCTGGTCAATTTTTGAACAATTTTTATGAGCTCTATCTTTCTCCAACTACCCAAGTTTGAGAAATATGGGTTCAGATCAGCATTTAGGGGGGAAACCCCCATGACACACAATATTTTTTTATATTTGTTTATTTACAGATATAAGAGTTGGAAAGGGAATGCTGGTAAGCATAAAGACAGACAATGGATCTCAGAAATGGTAGTCAATGAACCAGTGTGGTATACACCCGTTCAGATGTTGATTAGAGCCAAGTCTGTGTTCATCCACTGAAGCTCACTGGGGTACATTGGACTAATTACTGTATTCTCTGTCAGCCCAACTCATAAGCTTGCTGTGAGGAAAAATTGGAGGAAAGCACGACATATGCCACCTTGAGCTGTCTCAGCAAAGATAAGATATAAATCTATCTAATAATTAAACGTATAAAATAAATAAATCTCCTAAGCAACATTATACCTTTGAAGCCCTTTATCCCAGTCAAGTGAGTAGACCAAATAGCTGGGGTTTCACCAGCCATCAAAGCGCGCCAAAAACATCTCTTCAGCTGCTGATAATTTTGAGTAAAGAGATCCTTTCCCTTAGTCCAGGGATAGGCAACCTTGGCTCTTTTATGACTCGTGGATTTCAACTCCCAGAATTCATAAGTAATTTTCCGTTACATAAATGTCCATCTAATAAATCCCAGAAGAAGAAATGTAGCAGATTTATAACTTTACCTAGGAACTAAATTGTTATGTATTAAGCTTTATTGCAACACCTAAAGCTGTGTATAAGAGTCACCACCAGGAGGCGTTGAACTGTAACTGTTTTGGCAGGAAGCATTTCGGCGGGAAACAGAGGTTCAAACCGATTGGTTGGTTGAGTACCTGGCCAGGTGCTGGCCAGGTATATAAAGAGCACAGGTAGCCCCTATTCCCCAGTACAGTTCCTTCACCTAATAAAGAGCTGCTATGCTGTACTCATCGTCTCGGTGTCCTTCCTGCTCTCCAGAACCCACTACACAACATAAATTATGCATGTTGCAACACTACAGAGCAAGGCCCAAAGAAGTTGAACAGAAGGGCAGGTTTTCAGGGCCAGCTGAAGAACAGATTTCTGTGCTTCAGAGATTGCCTTGGAAATAGATGATGTATGCCCTCCAGGATGGTCCTAGCAACTGATGGGTGCTGAATCTTCTTTCTTAGTCCTGTACTGCTGTCTCAGCAAAAATTCACTTCCCACTGTTAAAGACATCATTCTCATCTTTCACCGCAGAAGTGAATAGAAGCTAGATCAGATCTTCCAGCAGATCTCCTGACAATTTGCAGTTGATCACAAAGGTTTTTCTCTTTCAACAAATTTAAATTTGTCCACAAAAGTGAAGAAAGCTTGATGGAAATAGGAGAAGGTTTGTATATAAAAGGGATTGGGTGTGACCCAATGTCATATCATAAACTATTATTTGAAGCCTCCCTCAGTTTCAAAAGAGGCCTGGCCATGCAGCTATTATTGAGAAAAGACAAGTTCAGTGCTCTGAGGAACATGCAAAACTAGTTGTGCAGTGCTTTGGATCCTGGCCAATAGCTGTAACATGCCAGCTTAAAGATTTTAGTATTATTACAGAGTAAGCATAAGTTAAAAATGCCATATTATTCAACTCTGGTAAAAAAAAAATTCCGTAAGCATTAAAGCAGAACTTTAGAACATAAGTATAGAGTGTCAAATAACTGCATGTCTCACTTGATTTTTTTCCCTGAAGCTCTAAGAAGCCCAGCACAAAGATTGCTTTTGAATGTGGTTGCTTCTCTGAAGTCAGGTAGTCCAACAGGACCTGACTGGTTCAGGCACACCAATTCCTCGAAGCCTAACTTGTACAGGGAGAGTATGGCACCAGGACCATCTGCCTCATGATATTGCTCTCCCAAACTCAGCAAATCACATTTCACCTTCTGTCCATTCTCAGTTCTGGTTAGCAGTTAATGTGTGATGTTGAAATATCCATCTCCTTCATAGATGATCACTCCTGGCCATTTGCGTATTCCAGAACATCCAGATATTCCCCCGGTGCAAAGTGCTAGCATAGCTAGGCTCTCAGTAACAGCATTCTCTCCCTGCCCCAATAATACCGTGGGCTAAGGAGGTTTTAACTCAGAGGCAGAGCACATGCTTTGCATGCCCCAGATATAGGGCTTAATCCCTGGCTTCTCCAGTTAAAAAGATAACATCCAAAAAAAAGTTGCTGCTAGTCAGAGTGTACCATACTACAGATGTACCAGTGTTTTGATCAAAATAAGACACTTTCATCAGTCTTTGAAACTAAGAAATGCCATTATTATTCAGTTGAGGGTATAGTTTGCTATGGCCATCAAGAGTTGTTGGCTACAAGATGAGCAGCAAATAAATTTCCTAAATAAATAAATAAATAAAATGGAGTCTCCTCTCTTTCCCTACCAACCTCAGATGATTACTTTTACCATTGTTATTTTTTGATGGAACTACCAACATAGGATGAGGATCCATTTGACTCAGGCATTGTTTTTTGAAATACATAGTAGCCTTTCTCAATTTGCGTTACTGTATTGGAATTCACATAACAATGAACTGCCCTTAAAAATTCCTTCGAAATGGATGCAAAATGTTCCAATGCAACTGTCTCATCACCATTCAGGAGTAATTCAAGGTATTTGTTATCACCTATAAGGTTCTACATGGCTCATTCCCACATAACTTTGACCATCCGGGCTATGCAAATACTTCTGGAAGGCCCTCTGTCTTTTGAGAGCTGAAACAGGAGGGGGCACTGAAGTGAGTATTTAGCATCTGGGCAGTGGTGAGATTCAAATATGTGAACAACCGGTTCTCTGTGTGGATGCCACTTCCGGAAGTCCATGCTGGGCCTGGGCAACAAAAAATTAGCTACCAGTTCTGCCGAAGTGGTACGAACCGGCTGAATCCCACCACTGCATCTGGGACCTAGTGGCCTGCCTTCTCTTTGGCACTGCCTGCCCTTGCGATTATAAGATTGGTCCCAAACTTGCAGGCCTTTGGAAAAGCAGCTAACAGTTGGCTCTTTCCTTGGGCATTTGGGTCAGAATAACTAGAATTCACATTAAGGGGAACAGAACAAATTTTGGCCTCTGAAGCACAATTATTTTTAGTTTTATGCAGTTGATTTTCTATTTTTGTTGTTCACTTGTTTTTGAATACTTGTTTTGTGACTTTGGGCTTTCGTGCTTCTTCTGCATCTCTCTCTCTCTCTTTCTCTTGTCTAATGAAAAATTCTGAAGAACTTAAGAATTTGTTCATGCCTTTGTTCTTTTTCCATTGGTCCTAAAAGATATTTCCCCCCTTCCTTCTTCTCATTGATCAATATAGTCATTTTGTTCCTTATGCCATTTTTTGGCAGTTAGTGTCCTTCCAGGAGATGATATCACCCAAAGCATCCATTGAAATATCCTTAGGTGTCTCATGCCAAGGGGCTACAAATCTGTCAGGGCAAGTTTTTCAAGTCCATACATTGCATACGACGGGAGAACTGCTCTAGTTAAAACATTAAACTGGCACATTGTACCCTCAATGATCCTCTTTTCCAGTAGCTGAATAGTGGATTTCTGTTGGTTTCAACATTAGAGGCTTAGCTATCAGATCAAATGCTAGCTGCTGCTGCTTGGGAGGACAAGGCACATGAGGTGATTTGGCTCAGCTGGGCAGTCTGTATTTGGTTAGCATATGGGGACTAGATAATATGCAGTTGCCTTACTACTGATTCACTGAACTTTAGTTTACCAAGGTCAAAGAGTAAAGTTTCCAAGCTGGCTTGAAATTCCACACATCTCTTTCTGCAAATAAAACACTGGCTTCTGGGCATCAACTGGCATTTAGAAACTAAACAATGTGGCCGTATAAAACACGCACAACTCCACACCAAATCGTATGAGAATGATCCCTAAACCAATCAGATATAGAAATACAGAAAGCAGCTTTAGCACATTGGTGGGGCTACATGTAATAAGTTACTAGGTGGTATAATCGTAGGTGCTTCTATGATGAACATTTGAAGTATTGCACACGTGGGTTTCCAGGCTATATGGTGAGTAGCAGGAACTGTGCCTTATTTTTCCTTGATTAAATATGAATCACAGAAAACTAGAGGACTTTTTTTGTCCTCAGTCTAGCTACAGGACACAATCCATGGGAACTGTGAAAGGGGATTTCATGAGCAGTTCTGCTACTGGTCCAGTCCCAATAATTCAATATGTATAAAGGTAAAGGTAAAGGTTCCCCTGCACATGTGTGCTAGTCGTTTCCAACTCTAGGGGCCGGTGCTCATCTCCGTTTCATAGCCGAAGAGCCAGCGTTTGTCCGAGGACGTCTCCGTGGTCATGTGGCCGGCATGACTAGACGCCAAAGGCGCACGGAACGCTGTTACCTTCCCACCGTAGTCCCTATTTTTCTACTTGCATTTTTACGTGCTTTCGAATTGCTAGGTTGGCAGAAGCTGGGATGAGTAACAGGTGCTCACTCTGCTACGCGGCACTCGGGATTCGACCCGCTAAACTGCCGACCTTCTGATCGACAAGCTCAGCATCCTAACCCACTGAGCCACCGTGTATGTATATCTGCATGTATATCTATCTCCTTGTAGGCATTTCTATGGATTTAGCCTTGTTATTTTTTAAAACTTTGGAATATAAACTGACAGCAACTTCCTAGAACTAAATGTTTGCCAAAAAACATTCAAAAGGCCTCACTGTAAACACAGTTTCACAGTTCTGTCCTTTGACATCTATTCTCATGGGGACCTCAAATATCTCAGTACTTGGTTGTGGGAATGGACAGATGCTGAGGCCAACTGTTGCCTTTTCCCCAAAAGGAAATGAAGTCATTTGTTGGTAGAAAGACCACTTCAGAGGTCTGGATTTGCTGAAAGAAAATATTGCTACAGATTCTGAATTGCCCATTTAAGAAGTTTTGGAATGTCAGCTAAGATCTTTTGGAAATATCTACAGTGGATCCAAAAAGTGCCACAGGTGGAAATAGACTTTAGAAGAGACAAAAAATGGTCTCGAGGCACATTCTGACACAGGCCGATATAAACAGTTGAAGAAAGGCAGCATGAGCACAGCACAGAACAAAGCAAAGTACCCAATATCTTTTTTGTGAAAGCCCCAAAAGGAGGAGAAAGAGCAGCAGCAACCAGTAAATATCTTGGTATTTGCTACAGGTTCCAAATTATTAAATCATTCCATGATGTGGGACAGATGTTGTGGCAAAAAAATTCAAAACAAACATCAGGCTGGGAAAGGCAATAGAGACCAACATGACACCGCTCTATAATTCCCTATGGGTCAGTGCCATACTTTCCAAATGACTGGACCAATGAGCAATAGGAGATTGAGCAAGTCATGTAAACAGAGCAAATCCCAAGGTCTGCAATCAGTTTAGTGGAGTGTCTACAGTGATCAGCAGTTCCCAACTGGGGAAGGCGGGTGGAGAAAGATCTTTGCTCCAGTGCCTTCCAAACGTTCCTCGCAATATTCTATCCAGATCTGTTTACATAGCACAATGTACTCTTTTAAAAAAAAAAGTTACCCACGTTCCCACTGATTCTCAGGTTCTTAGAGCAACAAAAGAATAGCAAATTAATTCAGAGGAAAGAATTCCATCTTGCAAAGAATAAATCCTGCAGTGGAAGTAAAATTACAGCAGACAAGAGACCAATAATTAGGGATGTATTCTTTTTCCCCTCAAAATGAAGAAAAATGAAGACATGAACAAGAATAAATCACAATGGGAGTTAAAGAGGATGAAATGAGCCTGTTATATGGATAGGTAGGCCAAAGTAGCTCAAGATATTTCACTATTCTTTTCGCCACATGGGCTTGGAAATTCGCTCCCAAAGTAGTGCTAAGCACTTACTGCAAATAAGTGTGTCATGCAACAACTTCTACCACCCCAAGTAGCAGCCCAATGAATATACTGAAACAGAGTTATGAGAATTTTATTTCATCTTCTCAGGAGGAGGATGGTTTGTGGAAGACTGCCCTAACATGACAGTCCTAAGACTGCCCTAACGCGACAGCCCTAAGGAGTCCTAAGCATGACAGTCCTAAGCAGCTTTTCCTTCTTATCCAGAACTGAGTCATAAACATACTAGAGATAAGAATGACCTTTCAGAAGATAGCAATCCATTTTGACATTCTTGTGAATAAAGCTACATAATACATCCATGAAGTCACAAGGGGTTAAGACGAAAGTGAAAAGAGACTCTACTGTTAGTATGATTTCTCTTCCTGATCTTCTGCAGTGGTTCGACCATATTTATAGTATTGAGTCCAGTGGCAGGTACCAGAAAATTCAAGAAACATTACATTTTAAAAAGAACATGGAAAAGCAATATCTGCAGTGCAAGGCAAAAGGTGGGGTCAGCCTGATGAAACTAGTATTGTGCAGTTGGGATACATAACCCCACGTATGTTTTGCATGAATTATGATCTTGCACATTGATGCCACAGTATCGCTTTTGTCTCTCTACCGTACCAGGAATGATTGAAAAAGAAGACATGTTTAGCTTGGAAAGGGAGAAGACAGATTGCTGGTAGGAGTGTACAAACATCTAAAAGGTTGCCACTTGTACATCCTACTGCTTATTGAAACTGGGAGTATGTCAAGGACCAAAGGGCTGAAATCCAAAGAAAGGTAATTCAGGCTGAATATTAGGATGAATTTGATGGTAAGCTGTTGAGCAGTGGAATTGTTTCCCAAGAACAGTAGTAGACTCTCTCCTGCTGGACGCTTTCCAATGGGAGCTGGATGGGAATGGTTCAGCCTAGGAAACTCAAATTGTCAACATGCAAGACGAGAACTGTAGACTGAGGACGCAATACAGAAGCTTTGTGCTACATTGATGCAAACTTTTCTGTGGTGTAAACAACAAAGACAATGCATACAGGTAGTCCTTCACTTAGGACCACAATCTGAACCCAAAATTTCTGTTGCAAAGTGAGACATTTGTTAAGTGAGTTTTTGCCCCATTTTATGACCTTCCTCACCACAGTTGCTAAGTGAATCACTGCAGTTGATAAGATAGTAACACGGTTGTTAAGTGAATTCGGCTTCCCTGTTGATTTTGGTTGTCAAAAGGTTGCAAAAGGTGACCTTGGGACACAGCAATGGTCATAAGTATGAGTCGGTTGCCAAGCATCTGAATTTTGATCAGGTGATCATGGGGAATGCTACAAAAGTCGTAAATGTGAAAAATGGTCATGTCACTTTTTTCACTGCCGTTGTAACTTTGAACCGTTACTAAATGAACTTGTTGTAAGTGGAGGACTACATGTATTATTATGCTATGCTATTAACATACATTTATTAAATAATATTTTTTAAAAAAACCTTTACCATAAGTAGAGCTACTTGTAAACCAGACCTTTGAAAGAGCTCTTTTACTTTGATCACTTTGCTGGTTATGTTTTTTCACTAACTGGGACACCAATAGTTTTAAAATTTCAGAGGTACCCATATTGTGCTTCTCTTTTTTTACTTCCTCCTTGCTAAGCAGAGAGACTTCTTCCATTTGTCTTTGCTTGCTTTCCATTCTCTAGTCTTCCATAGACACCATCCTGAGCTGAGCTGGAAGTTCAGCTAGTGCTGCTAGTATTTTTGCAGAAATCCCTTAAAGCAGAAGAGAATAACTTTCATTTAAAATTGATATCCTTGTTATTTCTTTATGGAATCCAGTATTTATTTTGGGTTTCTGAGGAGACTTTTGTGAGCCACTGCAGAACAATTCTGGATGTGGTCCCACAATGTTGACTGTGTTTGACACCTGTTTATTTCTGGTGCCAAATACTATGGTAATCAGAATCAAGGAAGCCGGTGTGTGGTGTAGTTGGTTCACATGGTGTGGTAGGATGGAGGGTTTGTTGTCACTGTGTGTTGGGGGGAGAGAGCACGGGGGGAGAGAGCATGGGGGGAGGCTCAGCTAATCTCAATGTACACATGTTGTACTTTGACAATTAAGGTTTTTTATTATTATTATTTATTATTATTATTATAAAACTAGCATTTTCTTTGAAACACTGAGTTTTGTGAGTAGTCTATTCCATCATTTGTCTCACTCTAGCTTCTAACACTAGCAGATTTTTCCAAGAGAAAGTGAGGCTTTCAACTTTGCAGAGACCTCCAAGGTCTGCACATTGTATGTATCTAGAAGACCTCCAAGGTCCCTTCCAACTCTATTATTCTATGTTCTATTATTTATTTTATTTTATTTATTTTAATTTCATTTATATCCCGCCCTTCTCCGAAGACTCAGGGCTGCTTACAAGCTTAGCAATAGCCTTCATTCTATGTATATGCCTGCTTGTTAGGGCTTTCACACACACAAACACACGCAAGCGGCATTATTACAAAGTCAGCTTATTGCCCCCAACAATCTGGGTCCTCATTTTACCTACCTCAGAAGGATGGAAGGCTGAGTCAACCTTGAGCCTGGTGGGATGCGAACCTGCACTAATTGCAGGCAGCTGGTGTTACTTAAGGAGGCATTAGCCCACTGCTCCACCAAGGCTCTATGGAATAATGCCTTGTGTGGTGCATTGGGATCTGTTCAAGAGATTTCATTTAATTTCAACCTATAGGGGTTTTGGGGGTTGAGATTTTGGGGAGTTCCAATTGCTGCCACAGTGGAAGTGAATCAATGAAGAAGCGTCTGTGCTCTTATTTGCAACATATTGAGGTTGGAAGCGGTGAAGAGTATCTACTTTTAATAGAATGGGGAGTGGAAATGCACAAAGCATCACAAGTAGCCAAGCAGAAGATGTTTGTTTATATAGCAACTCACCCAAATATAACTGAATGACATGGATTATGAACTTCATAAATTTGGTCAGCTACATTTCTGTATGATGCTGCCAAGAGTCAAAACCAGCTAAACAAAAATCCAAGGGTGTGTGTGCATGTGTGGTGGTAGGGATTCTGTTTTAATTTCCAAAGGCTAATGCGTTTTTATAAAGAAATCACCCTGCTTCTATTTGATTTGAGCTCCACAGTTCTTTCCTTAGAGCTAAACTTCATGTTTTAAACTTTAAAAATGTGTGAATTCCCTTCTTGGAAGTTCCCATAGCATAAAAAGAGGGCCAAGCTTTTCAGCTCTTCAAGGTTGCAGCCACACTGCTGATGATTGCCGAGAGTTCCAATCTGTTGGCTTTGTAGTTCTGCAATGAGTCTAATTTCCCTCTCCTTGGAGATGGTATGGCACTGGAAAACCTTTGACTAAAAATGATTGTCGCAATGTCTGAAGATCATTTCAGGTAGACTGTTCCTAGTTCTGCTCCTCAGAAAATTTGGATGCCTCCCTATCCTTAAAGGTAATGTAAAAGATAAAAGAAATGATGAAAGCTTCACCTCAAAGAGTTTTCAGTGTTGTGGACCATGTCCAAGCATGTTTTTGCCATTTCTTCACACAGCTGTTTAATAGCCATTTGTCTGAAATGGTATAGGGTTTCCTGCCTTAGCAGGGGGTTGGACTAGATGACCTCCAAGGTCCCTTCCAACATTATTATTATTATTATTATTATTATTATTATTATTATTATTATTATTATTATTATTATTGTTTTTTAATTAATTTATTGTATTCAGGCACAATTGTTTAATTTGTTTTTAATTTTTGTATCTTGTACTTTTGGTATTTATTGCCCTGTACACCGCCCTGAGTCCTTCGGGAGAAGGGCGGTATATAAATTAAATTAAATAAATAAATTATTATTATTATTATTATTATTATTATTATTATTATTATTATTATTATTATAATATACCTGCAACCCGAATACTGTAGGAGTTGCATTTGAATGACCAATTAATGACTGTCTTGGAAAAAACCCAGTGCTTTATTATTTTTATTAGTGTCCTGATATCTCTTGAATCCATATTTGATCTAGACCAAGGGTGTCAAACTCTCAGTCCGCAGGACTGATGCGTCATGGGCAGGCCATGCCCTCCCTGGCTCCGCAAAGGCAAAAAATGTCATGATACGTAAAGCGAGGCAATCAAGTTTGATACCTGTAATCTAGACTGTATGCTTTGATATGTTGCCGTATATCGTTCAGGCAGTTAGTATCTGTAGGCAATGAAATTGCATTTCCTAAACAGGAAATCTTTTTGTATTATTTTTTTTTGCTCAATCATTTCACCCTAATTAAAAATGGAAGTGTTTCAAAAATGCTTCTTAAAAGTAAAATTTGACAAGAATGCTGGTTTAGAAAAAGGATGTGTCTAATCAAGATATCTTGGAAGTGGCCTTGTATGATTTCAGAATTTTAAGGCTGGAATAATTATAATCCTCAATTATTGTAATGCTCAATTACTGTAATGCTCAATTTAAGTGCAATTTTAGGATGTACATTAAAACAGCATACCATGCCAGAGAAAACATTTTTAATCTAATCTTTTTCTAATTGCAGGGACATTTTTTAACATTGGGGAAGCATTTGGATATGGGATTTCATCCCTTTATTTTGAAATAAGGATAATATCTTGGGCTTATTCTGAACAGGCAGATTAGTGATCAAGATCACAGCAGCAGATGACTTGAAAAGATAATTAACACTTAGCTCAAGGTCCTGTGATGAGGCAACATTCGCAATATCCAAGCTAGCTTTTTCTGAGGTTCATACTCTCATTAATCGCTATCTGCAACTCACAAATTTCCCTAAGTGGGTTACTCGCTTGCATCTCTATTTCCAAGAGAAAATAATTTCCCCAGTCCTTGAATCTCCATCATTCATCATGATGTATACATTTCATTATATCTTCTTTAATTTGTCTTTCTTTGAAAACTGAATTTCCAATGAAATGCTGTATTCCTTTTCTAGTCTGAATAATAATAATAATAAAAAATAGGGTTTCCCACATGTCAGTTATTTTATATTTCTATGCATGGAACAAAAAATTGTATTTGGTGATCTGAAACAAGCTCGCATTGCTGACACATTTGTGTTCACGTGACTAATTCAGAGATTTCTTAACAAGACATGTTTTCCCCCCCCCCACACACACATACCTGCCTTCCTTGTTTGTATAAAAACAGTTCAGCTTACCTTTCATACAATGGCACTGTCAGGATTGAATGGAGCTAGGCAACTTACCATCTGGGGAAAGCCAACATCACAACTGTGTGGAATTGCACAGCCATGGTTCTCTTATTTCCAAAAGAAATAAAAGGAGTCTTCCTTCCCGGCACTTCAGAAGAAAATGAAAGGATCTCCCTTCACTGCAACCCCATTTTCCCCTCTTAATTCTTATTGGATGGATGCTGACAGCAACAATAGCAGTTTCCTTCTTGGGTCCCTGTATCTGTCTAGATCAGGGGTAGGCAACCTTGGCTCTTTTATGACTCGTGGACTTCAACTCCCAGAATTCCTGAGCCAGCCATGCTGAGGGGAAAGGGAGAGGTTTCCATGCTGAGCCATGCTGGCTCAGGAATTCTGGGAGTTGAAGTCCACGAGTCATAAAAGAGCCAAGGTTGCCTACCCCTGGTCTAGATCCTAGTAAGGGGACTAAATATGTTATTGAAAACTTTCTAGGCCTTTACTCCCATTTCCTGCACATGCGCGCACGCACGCGCACACACACACACACACACACCACCACCACCACCACCAATTTGGTGAGATTTGCTTGAAACTTTAGTGGGAACTCCCACTGTCCTTTGGGAGAGCATGGATTATCAGATCCATGAATCTGTGCCAACCAATCAAGCCCTAAGTGTCCCAATACTTTTCTGAGAGAAAACCTGTTGTTCATTGTCCAGAACTGTGGACTGAGCATAGTGAAGCTGTTCTGCTTGCAGAAAGCCCCATTTTTAAGCCAAAGGCTCTCAGGCTTTGCAAAATTATTACCATTCAGATTCAGAAAGCTGGCACACTAGGTGTTTTAGTGGGCAGACTGGTTATAGGACACTTTCATGAGATGTTCCAACTTATCAAAAAGCAATCCCCTTCATGGATTACTGCCTTGTCGTGGCGAAGGGGCTTGCGTAATTCAATGAAGCTATGAGCTATGCCGTGCAGGGCCACCCAAGACGGAAAGGTCATAGCAGAGAGTTCTGACAAAACGTGATCCACTGGAGAAGGAAATGGCAACCCACTTTAGTATCTTTGCCATGAAAACCCATGAAAACCCTATGGACAGTACCAAAAGGCAATACAATATGACGCTGGAAGATGAGCCCCTCAGGTCAGAAGGCATCCAATATGCTACTGGGGAAGAGCAGAGGGCTAGTACTAGTAGCGCCAGAAAGAATGAAGCGACTGGGCCAAAGCCAAAAGGACGCTCAGCTGTGGATGTGTCTGGTGGTGAAAGGAAAGTCTGATGCTGTAAAGTTTTTTTCTCCATAGGAACCTGGAATGTAAGATCCATGAATCAAGGAAAGCTGGATGTGGTCAAACAAGAGATGACAAGACTGAACATCGACATCTTAGGAATCAGCGAACTAAAATGGACAGGAATGGGTGAATTTAATTCAGATGACCATCAGGTATACTACTGCGGGCAAGAATCCCTCAGAAGAAATGGAGTAGCCTTCATAGTCAATAAAAGAATAGGAAAAGCAATACTGGGATACAATCCTCAAAATGACAGAATGATCTCAGTTCGAATCCAAAGCAAACCATTCAATATCACAGTAGTCCAAGTCTATGCCCCAACCAGTGCTGAAGAGGATGACATTGACTGGTTCTATGAAGCCCTACAGCACCTTATAGAACTAACACCAAAAACTGATGTCCTTATCATCATGAGGGATTGGAATGCTAAAGTAGGAAGCCAAAAGATAACCGGAATAACAGGCAAGTTTGGCCTTGGAGTACAAAATGAAGCAGGGCACAGGCTGATAGAATTTTGTCAAGAGAATACGATGGTCATAGCAAACACTCTTTTCCAACAACCCAAGAGACGGCTCTACACATGGATATCACCAGATGGTCAACACAGAAATCAGATTGACTATATGCTCTGCAGCCAAAGATGGAGAAGCTCTATACAGTCAGTAAAAACAAGACCAGGAGCTGACTGTGGCTCAGACCATGAGCTTATCATTGAAAAGTTTAGGCTTAATCTGAAGAAAGTAGGGAAAAGCACTAGGCCACTCAGGTATGAATTAAATCATATCCCGGTTGAACATACAGTAGAGGTGACAAATAGATTTAAGGAATTAGATCTGATAGACAGAGTGCCTGAAGAACTAAGGACAGAGGTTCGCAACACTGTACAACAGGTAGCAACTAAAACCATCCCAAAGAAAAAGAAATGCAAGAAAGCAAAATGGTTGTCTGAGGAAGCTTTGCAAATAGCTGAAGAAAGGAAGGAAGCGAAAGGCAAGGGAGAAAAAGAAAGATATGCCCAATTGAATGCAGAATTCCAGAGAATAGCTAGAAGAGATAAGAATGCCTTCTTAAATGAACAGTGCAAAGAAATAGAAGAAAACAATAGAATAGGGAGGACCAGAGATCTTTTCAAGAAAATTGGAGCAATGAAGGGAACGTTTCATGCAAAAATGGGCATGATAAAGGACCAAAATGGCAGGGACCTAACAGAGGCAGAAGAGATTAAGAAGAGGTGGCAAAATTACACAGAAGAACTATACAAGAATGAGCTTAACGTCCCTGATAATCACAATGAGGTGGTCACTGACCTCGAGCCAGACATCCTAGAATGTGAAGTGAAGTGGGCCTTAGAAAAGCTGAGCAACAACAAAGCTAGTGGAGGTGACAGTATTCCAGCTGAGCTATTCAAAATCTTAAAAGACGATGCAGTAAAAGTGCTACACTCAATTTGCCAGCAAATTTGGAAAACTCAATAGTGGCCACAGGATTGGAAAATATCAGTTTACATTCCAATTCCAAAGAAAGGCAGTGCCAAAGAATGTTCAAACTATCTCACCATTGCACTCGTTTCTCATGCTAGTAAAGTTATGCTTAGAATCCTACAAGCTAGACTCCAGCAGTATGTGGATCGAGAACTACCAGAAGTACAGGCAGGATTTCGAAGATCAAATTGCCAATATACGCTGGATCATGGAGAAAGCTAGAGAGTTCCAGAAAAACATCTACTTCTGCTTCATTGACTAAAGCCTTTGATTGTGTGGATCATAACAAACTGTGGCAAGTTCTTAAAGAGATGGGCGTACCAGACCATCTTATTTGTGTCTTGAGAAACCTATATGTGGGCCAAGAAGCAACAGTGAGAACTGGACACGGAACCACTGATTGGTTCAAAATTGGGAAAAGAGTCCAGCAAGGCTGTATACTGTCACCCTGCCTATTTAACTTATATACAGAGCACATCATGAGAAAGGCAGGGCTAGATGAATCAAAAGTTGGAATTAAGATTGCCAGAAGAAATATCAACAACTTAAGATATGCAGATGATACCACTCTAATGGCAGAAAGTGAAGAGGAACTAAAGAGCCTCTTGTTGCTGGTGAAGAAGGAGAGTGCAAAATGTGGGTTGAAACTTAACATTAAAAAAACTAAGATCATGGCATCCAGCCCTCTCAATTCCTGGCAAATAGATCAGGAAGAAATGGAGGTAGTGACAGATTTTATTTTCCTGGGCTCCAAGATCACTGCAGATGGGGACTGTAGCCAAGAAATTAAAAGACGCTTGGTCTTGGGGAGGAAAGCCATGGCAAATCTAGACAGCACACTAAAAAGCAGAGACATTTTTTATTTATTTTTTATTTTAATTCCATTTATATCCTGCCCTTCTCCGAAGACTCAGGGCGGCTTGCCAACAAAAATGCATATAGTCAAGGCTATGGTCTTCCCAGTTGCAATGTATGGCAGTGAAAGGTGGACCATAAGAAAGGCTGAGCACCAAAGAATTGAGGCCTTTGAACTATGGTGCTGGAGAAGACTCCTGCGAGTCCCTTGGACTGCAAGGCGATCAGACCGGTCAGTCCTAGAGGAGATCAACCCTGACTGCTCTTTAGAAGGCCAGATCCTGAAGCTAAAACTCAAATACTTTGGCCACTTAATGAGAAGGAAGGATTCACTGGAGAAGAGCCTAACGCTGGGCAAGATTGAGGGCAATAGAAGAAGGGGACGACAGAGAATGAGGTGGCTGGATGGAGTCACTGAAGCAGTAGGCGTGAGCTTAAATGGACTCCAGAAGATGGTAGAGAACAGGAAGGCCTGGAGGAACGTTGTCCATAGGGTCACGATGGGTCGGACACGACTTCGCAGCTAACAACAACAACATCAAAAAGCAATAGCATTGCACTTGGTAACTTCCCAAGTCTTCTCAAGATTACCTTCTTTTTGCTGTTATCTTTGTCATAACTTTGAATACTGGCTTTTTCGGTTCTTCACATGTTTCTAATATCAATGTTAAATACTCAACATAACAAAAGTCAGATGGAGTTTGAGAATTAATATGACTGCTTGTTTACAAAGGCTAAATTAAAAACACAATGGTAGGAATTGTACATTTTTAAAAATAAAATTAATTGCTCCAAATATTTATTTTTTAGATCATCAAGAACAATAATAGTTCAACACAATTTTTAAGGTTAGTTTTTTTCAGGCAGCTCACAGATATTGTTCCCCTGTCCTGACCACATTGTACAGGGGGACGATTGAGAGCATCCTGTCATACAGCATCATAGTCTGGTATGGAAGCATCACTGCTTCAGACAGGAAGGCGGTGCAGAGAGTGGTGAGGATGGCCAAACAGATCATTGGCAGTTCCCTCCATCCCATCCTGGACATAGCACAGAAGCGTTGCTTGAGTAGGGTCCGTAAGATTATCTGGGACACTACACATCCTCTTCATGACCTGTTTTCCTTGTTACCTTTTTGAGGAGGCTTCATGGTATCTGCAGCAGAACATCCAGATTCAGCCATAGTTTCATTTCATACAGCATTAACCTTGTGAACTCTCAAGCTTCCTCCTTCCGTTATATATTCAAGATGGACAGTATTTAATATTTATTTGTTATGTATATGTATGGCGGTGGGTCTATACATATGTTGTATATAGTATGTTTAGGTGTGTGTCATGTATGTGTTTCACTTTGAGAGTGGGCAACTAAATTTCATTTTTGATGTGTGCTGTTGTGCTCACAATAAAAAAATGACAATAAAGGTTATCTTATCTTTCCTGCGCACACATTCAAGAGAAGTACCTACAGTTTTGCTGAGCCTTCAATTCCCTTTGATCAACCTCTAATGGATACTCCAGGGCAAAGGATGACACACGCATTAGATACAGGCTGTAAAATGGAGACATACAAAAATGCTGGTGTAGAAAGAAAAATCTTCATCAGGGTCCAGTCCAAGCTGGGAATAAACGAAATGGAGACTGCTTTAGAAGGAAGGTTGTAGTTTATTGAAGAGGAGAGCCAGATGGAAAGATGCCTCTGGGAAATCTGACCACATGAAGTAGGGAGTGGTGGGTTTTTATACCTTCTTGAGCTTTTGTTTGGAGTTGTTCCTGTGGTATGAACTTCGACCTGAGACTGAGTGTGCCTTTCTGGTATCCTGATAGTGGTGGATACTATTACTGTATGTCCCAAAGGTCACATCCTGCTTCCCTGGGGTTGGGGCTGATGACTGTTGGATTTTTTGGTGTGAGGGATTGTTGATTCTAGGGATCTTTGTCTTTCTAATCCAAGCTTCCTTGCTCCAATCTTTCTGACAAGATTATCACATTTGCATTTCTGCAGACCTGGTTTCTGTTTGGGGCAGAGAGGCTTGGTGGGAGTGGGGCTGGTTTCTGCCTTTAAGATCCTTTGGGGAAATATAATATTCTGCCTTTTAATATTCCCAAAATATTTCTTTCCTCGGGGGGCGGCTTACTTCCCACACTGGTTTCATGTATATTAGTCCCCCCCCAAGAGGAAGAGAATCTATACTTTTTAAAAGAACTCATGCTGTCTTATTGTCATACAGTTGTGGAAAGAGGAACTTGGGTGTGACTTGAGTAAGAACAAACAGCTTTAGGATGAAACATCTGGTTCCTCTTTAATATTATGGACTACTTCTGAATTAAATGCCAGTTGCCATATACATACTGGTTGCCTAACACATACATATGTTTCCTTGAATGGAAGTTTATGGAATCCTTTGACTCTATGGAAATATACATTGCATATTGATTGCAGATAACTATTCCACAAGAATAGAAAATTAAATGGACCTCATAAATAATATTTTTTCAAAACTGAGTACGTAACAACATGCTTCAGGTTATCCAGTCATGCATACAATATTAAGGCCCTTTTTTCTGCCTACTGCTAGCAAATCTGGACTGCAAAAACCAGCATGGTCACTTGATGGCAGCAAAGAGGGTTTTTCTAATTTCCACTGAATCTGATCCAGACTTTTGTATTAAATCTGAAGTTTCTGGTAGCTATGTACTACCCAAGCAATCTAGCCATTTCCCAGGCACCACAGAAACTTTTGTGAACAGACAGCACACAAATGGGAATACTCTGGCCTGTTTTTACAGACTTCTCAGTCATCACAAAGGATCTGGAAAGCTGTCTGCCGGACTCCTCATTTACCCTCTAAGCTAGAATGATTTTTGTTTGTTTGTTTGCTTGTTTGTTTATTCATTCAGTTCTGATCCTGCCCAACTTCAACTTCTGAGTGGCTCAAATAGAGCATTATCCTAGACAGGTCTAGGCAGGCAATCTTACCTCCCATAGGTTTTATTTATTTATTTATTTATTTATTTATTTATTTTTATAAACCGCCCTTCTCCCGAGGGACTCGGGGCGGTGTACAGAGTAAGATAGGTTTTGCTTACTTTCCACTCTGTCGCATGTGATTGCATGGAAGAGATGCTGAAACAATGTATGCCTAGCAAAGATTTACTTCCATGGAACCTCAACAACTTCAGCTTGATTTAGAGGAAGTCAGGGTTAATTAATCCTATATTCAGCAGTTCTCATGATATGGCTAATTGTTGGAGGTTGTTTAGTTCTATGCAAGAGTGGATTTGTTTAGGCTAAACATAACTCATTTAGTTTGGTTTAGCTGGGTAGGTCAATCTACTGCCGCAACAGAATAACCCCCACTAGAGTCTCAATTAAATGTGTCATATAAGCAAAGCCAAACGGTATTGTGTGTTTGTGCATTTGACCTCCATAATTCCATAATTCCTCTCTGCCTATCGATAGTTCAACACTTCACCTGTTATTCTACATGTAAGAACTGCAAAAATGAACCTTACAACATAGGCAATTACTTAATATAAGTTTCTTGCTAATGTAATTTCTCCAAAGCCAGAAGCACTTTCAGACTTCCATATTGTTCCCAAGACAACCACATGGATGTGTCCATTAAATCATTAGAAATAATCTCGATTCAAAGGAGGTTAACTTTTCACCCTATATTGTTCCACTGTTTTAGTGAAAGTTGTTAGAGGTCATTAGCTGGAACTTAATTCTAACACAGAAGCTCTATCTCCAAGAACAGAAAGACATGGGACCTTTAGGGCTAATATATATACATCAATACTAATAAACAGTGCTACAATAAAGTTCAACTCCTTCAATCTGGTAGTCTCCAGATGTCCTGGATTACAACTTCCAACAATACCAGGGGGTCCCCCCACAGGCCATGACAGAAGATATAGATATAGCAAAGGGATTTCCCGGTGAAACGAAGTATAGTAATGTATGCAGCCTTCAGGTAAGAGGATCTGGTAACAGAAAGCAAATGCTTCTTTGAATAGAAAAGTCTCATCATCTCTTTCTATATTTACTTGTAGGACTTTCTCATCTGGATTGCAAAAATCCAAATGGCCCCTACGTTGTAGCAAGGAAATATGAAAACCAAGCTTTTTGCTCCCATCCAGTTGACTGGATTATTTGACTGCCCCAAATTAGAAGATTGATTGATTGAATTTGAATTTATTAAATTTATATGCCGCCCTTCTCCCTAAGGACTCAGGGCGGTTCACAACAATAAAAAGTTAAAAAACATAAAATACAAAATTTAAAAAAGAATTAAACCACAAATGTAATAAATACATAACAATTAACCCAATAAAACCAAATTTAAAACTATAGTCAGTCCAGGCCCGATTGTTGGAACATCCATGTCTTCAGGTCACGGTGGAAGGAGCATTGATTGATTGATTAGCAAGCCATCTCCCGTACAAGGTGACTCTGAGAGGCTTACAAATTATAAAATAAGCAAAAAAGAGGTAAAAGATTAAAATGACACAGATTAAAATATTATTTAAAACTGTACTAAAGCCAAACTAAGAGAGGTAAGAGATGGATGGGACAGGGGTGAGGTCTCAGCTACTTACAGCGGTAAGCACCCCCCTTGGGGCCCCAGGCCTTCCAGAAGGCCAAAAGGGAAGGGGCAGTTCTCACCACCAATGGTAGAATGTTCCACAGGGATGGGGCCACAGCAGAAAAGGCTCTTCTCCTTGGACTTGCCTGCTTTGATTCCTTACCAGATGGGATCCGTGGCAGGCCTCTTCTGCTGGTGGGATGGGGTGGGGAGAAAGGGCTCCTCAGCTGTCCTAGTCTAGATGGACCCATGCCATCTAGGGCTTTAAAGGTAACAACGAACACCTTGAATTGGATCCAGAAGCAAACGTTTAACTGGTTGCCAGAGATCAACCCACAAACGCAATCCATGCCTTTTCTGTCCCATAACCTGATCTGAAACCAGACTGAAAGGGGTCAGATCAAGATTGTTTATTAACAATCTCTGTTGATCTCAAAGCTCAGCAGAGGTATATCTAGTTAATACTGGGGGTTGGGTGTTCTCTAACCACTGAAGTGGTACTGGCTAGATTGGGAAGCTAAACAGTCATCCTGGAAAAATGTAATGGGAAACCACTTCCGTAATAGTCCCAAGGAAATTGCATTGATGCTCTCTTCAGAAGTCAAGGGAGTTCACACACTGACATTTTAGCTCAAAAATAACTTGGGCAGGAGATTGGACAAGAAGACCCCACCCCCAAGTCCCTTCCAATTCTATGATTCTATGACTTACGAGACCACTGAAAACAATTTTAAAAAGCTAACATTTTAGTTGGGCAAACAGAAACGAAGAAGCAATTGGCCCTTGGTCATACTGGTTGGAGGACTATGGAATCTGAAGTCTCAAAAGTCATGTTTAGGGAAGGTGGATTTTCAGTTTCTCTTGTTCCTAATCTGAGCATGTGAGGTTCCCTGTTTGCTCTTTAATAAAACATGAGGCCCCTAGTGTTAGCAGAGAAAGTGATAAATTCATGTCATATTGGAGCAGCATCCGAAAAATATTTTTGAGAAATGGTAGGAGGGAACAGGAAGTCTGTTTCCTAAGTGCATGATGGTTAAGGGCTTGGACTGGCATTGAAGCACCCAAATTCTAGTCTATCCTCATCCATGGAAACCCACTGAATAGTTATGAACCTGTTGCTGTTTCTCAGTCCAGCCTATCTCACAGGGTTGTGGCTACAAGGAAAAAAATGGAGGAGAAAAATTGTATCTCTCCTTCAGCTCCTGAACAAAAGATCTAACCATTGAAATAAACAAACACATAAAAAGTATATTTTCCTTTTACCTGATGTAGTGAAAAATAGGTGCTCTATATCACTTCCAAGTATGTCCAACATTCTGGATTTTTCACAGCTTCTCTTTTGTAATTTGCAACATCCTGGAGCACAAACCTCAGGCTACATTTCTCTAGTATGTTTGCTTTTCAGACTTCGTTTTTTTTTTAATTTAATGCTTAACTGGCCCTGCTCTGCTTTCTATATGTTTACTTCTTTACTTCAGTCACTGCCTATCTTTCTGTTCAAACTGAACCCTCAGGGCAGCTTATTTCTAAAAAAACAAAAGAATAATATACAAAACTGCAAAAGGTGAAATAAAATAAAATGAAAGCGTAATAGTGGATATGTGAGCAATGATCAGTGTGGCAAGACAACAAGGATGGATGAGAGAGTTGGAAGGGAGATGTTTAGGGTCACAGACACAAGAAGACAAGTGTGCCATTGAACTGTGTCATTGAACTATTACTGTTTTTATTGGATTGTTGTATATCATCCAGAGTTACTTTCCATGAAATGAGAAGCCATAATAATGAATAAGAAGACACTGTCCCTGAGATACTTGTAATACTGTGTGTATTTGGGCTACGTCATCAGCGCTGCATTACAGATCAGTTGTAAAATGATCAGACCCAGCCCTACCATTACAAGGAGGAAAGCAACTGCCTTCAATAGCAGATGTTTGAAGACAGAGTGGTCCCAGGAAATTAGAGACTAAAGCTGTGGTCGTATCACATGGCTTGCTCTGTAGCCTGTAAAGTAGCCTACCAGGGCTGAATTAAAGATTCATCTATCTATATGTGAAATCAGAGAATGCCATCTTGTCTTTCCACTCAGGCAATAAAATGAACCATTTGTCCTAGAGATTAGCCCGTTAAAACAAATGTATTGTTGCTAACTTCCTTGTGTTAGAAAAAAAATATTCCTCTTTGGCTCAGGACCTATTTGTTGTTTATTAAGCAGTTCAATTTTGTCCCCTGTGAGAATACCATAAACTCAGATGAGGCCCTACCCAACAAAAGAGGCAAAGCAATTTCTCATTTCCATTTTTATGACTGAGGTGAGGATGTCAAGCTAAACTAAGGAGTAGCAAAGTCAAAGTCAGTATCTAGATGTACATACAAGTTAGTGTGATCATTGATTCATTTGGGACAGAAGCCCCACACAGAAATCAAGCAATGACTTCAGAGGGTTAACAGAGGATGTATGTGGAATTTAGCACGCACTAGCTATAAACAGGATTGGCTGCATTTCAAGAGCATATATTCTTTATTGAAAAGATATTTGTCTCCAAGCACTCATGAGACAATGAGTCATGCTGAGTTCCCTTCCAGGCAGAAATTCCCCTTCACATCATGACCAGTTCAGTTGCACTGATCAGTGAAAAGTGTATTTCTAGAAGAATGTAAAACACAACTCTGTATTTCCTCTGTGTGTATGTGTGTGTGTTATATAATATCTCCCATATGCAGAGAAGGCCCATCTTAGTTCACAATTTATTTTTATTTATTTTTTTGCCCAAGATGGCGGCAGCTGCAGTCTGAGCTCCGTGCACTCCGAAACGGGCTCTACATGGGTCAGCTGGGGAGGCCCGACCGCGGCATGACATGGTAGACCGTTTTAAGGGGGAGTTGGATACAAAGACATTCTGCCAGGCGCTGCTTTTGGCAGCGCTGAGCTTTCCCTCCCCCTTTGGATAGCGGCGTCTGCCTACCGGCCTGGAGATTGTTCATGGTCAGGCCTTGTTATCCGGGACTTCCAGATGGTTATTGAAGTTGCTGCAGGCTCTCTCCGTTTACCTTGGTGGAGCAGTGGGCTAATGCCTCCTTAAGTAACACCAGCTGCCTGCAATTAGTGCAGGTTCGCATCCCACCAGGCTCAATGTTGACTCAGCCTTCCATCCTTCCGAGGTAGGTAAAATGAGGACCCAGATTGTTGGGGGCAATAAGCTGACTTTATAATAATGCCGCTTGGGGTTTGTGTGAAAGCCCTAATAAGCAGGCATATACATAGAATGAAGGCTACTTCTAAGCTTGTAAACCGCCCTGAGTCTTTAGAGAAGGGCGGGATATAAATGGAATTAAAATTAAAAAAAAATACTACAGGCTCCCTTTGCTGCTTTTCTTACCGTGGACACTCCCCACTTGTTGGAGGGGCGACGGCGATGATTGAATGAGCCGGGGACTTGGTTTGGAGCTTGGGACTCATATCAGCTGGCAGGTGCCATTTTTGGTGGCGCGGAGCCCTCCCTTTCCCCCCGAATGACGGCGGTGGCTTCCTGGCCTGGAAATTGGCCATGGCTTTGTTCTACAGGCTCCCTCTGCTATTTTTCTCGCCATGGATACCCACCGCTTGTTGGAGGGGCGGCGGCGATGATCGGATGAGCTGGGGATTTGATTTGGAGTTTGGTTTTACATCAGCTGGTAGGCGCTGTTTTTGGTGGCGCGGAGCCCTCCCCCTCCCCCCAAACGGCGGCAGTGGCTTCCTGGCCTGGAAATCGGCCAGGGCTTTGTGCTACAGGCTCCCTCTGCTGTTTTTCTCGCCATGGATACCCACCGCTTGTTGGAGCGGCGGCGGCGATGATCGGACGAGCTGGGGATTTGATTTGGAGTTTGGTTTTACATCAGCTGGTAGGTGCTGTTTTCGGCGGCGCAGAGCCCTCCCTCTTCCCCCAAATGGCGGCGGTGGCTTCCTGGCCTGGAAATTGGCCGTGGTTTTGTCCTACCGCCGTGGATTTGCTGGTAGATGCCTGGATTTGGGAATTTGGGGATGGAAATGCCTTCTCCTTGCCGTTATATTGTGTTTGGCGGTAATGGTCGGCAGCCTGAAGATCGGCCGGGGCTTGGCCCTTCTCCTTGTGCTGGTTGGCAGGCACTACTATGGCCCGAAGATCGGCCATGGTTACGCTTTAATGCCCGGTTGGGGATTAGTGCTTCCCATCAATATTCCGGATTGGACCTGGGTCTGGACCGTGGTGGAAGGACGGTCTTGGATTGGTCATCAACCGCCCCACTGGTGTGGGAGACCAGTTGGAGTAGGTTTTACCCCGGGATTCCTTACTTTGTCCATGACAGGCTGGACTCCTCAGCTGTAGTGAGAGGACAGTTGGGGTTTCTTTTCTGAGTACCACCTCAGGTGAGAGCTGAGCTGGACTAATGGACTGTGGTACACCTACCAGACTTAATATCATCAATATCATTGATCCACCCATTATTAACATCAGCCCTATGCGGACATTTTTACTATTGTATGGTTCACCTGCATTACTCTGGAGCTGATTTGTATGCCCTTAGGGGGGTTTCTTCCTCCTGGGCTCGACCTGCCGCCCTTTTCTACGCTTCCCTTAATGATGGGCCCAATTGTTGGAACCCCGAGAGGTGGTTGGGCTTAGATAGGGGCCTTGAGCGGAGACGTATTAAGAGGCTTCTGATTTACTTTTTAGCCGGTTATTTTAAAAGGTTAGGGAGGGTGAGGGTAGGGAGGGAATTATTAACCGGCACTCAGTCCGGGCCAGTTTGTGGTCCCGGCAGGATGGGGTTTGGGGTAGAGGCTGCTGGTTCTGGATGTGTTGGGGTGGGGTTTCAAATCCCCACGACGATAGGGAATGGCAGCAGGTGTGTGCACGGAGGGCCGTATCGACATCCGGGATTGCGCCCCCGCTGCTTGCAAGCGGTGATGTGCTCCGACCCTCCAGTTAGCACCCTTTTGCCCGGGGGTGAGGGTGATCAGGTCCCTGAGCTCAGGCTGGTTTACCTTAATGTCAGATCCATTGTTAATAAGGCTCCCCTCGTTCGTGACCTGATCGAGGAGGAAGGCGCGGATTTGGCAAGTATTATGGAAACCTGGTTGGGCTCGGAGGGAGGGGTCCCTCTGATCGAGTTATGCCCCCCAGGTTTCTGTGTGCTACACCAGCCACGGGCTCAGGGTAGGGGTGGTGGGGTGGCGGTGGTTATCAGGGAGACTTTATGTCCGTGGGAGACCACCATTGTCCAGATTGGCGGGAGTGATTCCCTCCTCCTGAGATGTGGTCCTCAGGTTCAGATGGGCTTGTTGCTCACATACCTGGCGCCCAGCTGTGTGGCAACAGCTCTGCCTGAGCTGCTCGACACCCTCTCAGAGTTGGCGGTGGAATTCCCCAGGCTTTATAGTGCTGGGTGACTTCAACCTGCCTTCCCTGGGAGGGTCGTCGGAGTTAGCCTGGGAGTTCATGGCTTCCATGACGGCCTTGGACCTGACCCAGGTAATTCAAGGCCCGACTCATGTGGCTGTTTTAAATAATTATTGTCCTGTCTCCAACCTTCGCTTTTTGGCGAAGGTTGTTGAGAGTGTGGTGGCGCATCAGCTTCCTCTGTTCCTGGAGGAAACTGATTATCTGGACCCGTACCAATCGGGTTTCAGGCCCGGACACAGCACGGAGACGGCATTGATCGCGCTGGTGAATGATCTCTGGCGGGCTCGGGACAGGGTTTGTTCCTCTGTCCTAGTCCTATTAGATCTCTCAGCGGCTTTTGATACCATCGACCATGGTATCCTACTGCAGTGTCTCAGGGGGTTGGGAGTGGGAGGCACCATTTTACAGTGGTTCTCCTCCTACCTCCTGGGCCGCTCGCAGTCGGTGTTGACAGGAGGGCAGAGATCCACCCCAAGGCCTCTCGTTTGTGGAGTTCCTCAGGGGTCGGTGCTCTTGCCCCTCCTGTTTAACATCTATATGAAGCCACTGGGTGACATCATTTGTGGTTTCGGGGTGGGGTATCATCAGTATGCTGATGATATCCAACTTTTTTTCTCCACCCCGAACCAACCCAGCGATGCCCTCGCCGTGATGTCCTGTTCCCTGGAGGCGGTCCAGGTCTGGATGGGGAGAAACAGGCTTCGTCTCAATCCTGCCAAGACTGAGTGGCTGTGCATATCGGAATCTCGGGTTAACCACATTATTCCACCTTTAACGATGGGGGGTGAGGTGTTACCCCCCGTTGATAGGGCTCGCAACTTGGGCGTCCTCCTGGATTCACGGCTCAATTTTGAAGACCATATAGGAGCTGTGACCAGAGAGGCTTTTGCCCAGGTTCACCTGGTGCGCCAGTTGCGACCCTACCTGGACCGGGATGCCCTACGCACAGTCACTCATGCACTCGCGACCTCCCGTTTAGACTACTGCAACACTCTCTACATGTGGCTGCCCTTGAGGACCACTCGGAGGCTTCAGCTGGTGCAGAATGCAGCCGTGCACGTTGTGATGGGGGTTTCCCGATACTCCCATGTAACACCTCTACTCCGCGAGCTGCATTGGCTTCCGGTTGCCCTCCGGGTGAGATTCAAGGTGCTGGTGATAACCTATAAAGCCCTAAATGGCTTGGGTCCGGCATATCTGAGGGAACACCTGCTGCCAGCATCAAGTTCCCTTCGTCCAGTGTGCTCACACAGGGAGGGTCTTCTCAGGGTGCTGCCGGTAAAAGATTGCCGGCGGATAACACCCAGAGGGAGGGCCTTCTCTGTGGGTGCACCTGCCCTCTGGAACCAGCTGCCCGTGGAGCTTAGGACTGTCCCCGACCTTCGCTCATTTCGCCGGGACCTGAAGACCTCGCTCTTTGAGCTTTCCGGCCCAGGCTGAGAATTTTAATTGGGGTTTTTATTTTTAGGGATCTGATTTAATCTTTTTTAATTGTTTTTAACTTTTGTATCGATCTTTGTTTTAAATACCCTGTAAACCGCCCTGAGTCCTTCGGGAAAGGGCGGTATATAAATTCAATAAAATAAATAAATAAAATAAATAAAATTTTAGTAACATAACAGTGGCTTTGGGCCTGCCACTCACGGCCATCCCAACTACAATAGCTCTAAAACAGAAGAAATTTGCTTCACATACCAGTGTTAGACTGACTTAGCAGAAGCAATTGTTCCATTTCACTCTGATTTGGCCAGATCCCACCTTCAAATACTGTGTTTAATCCTGAGCATCTATTTTAAGAAGGATCAGAGAATGCAAAAGATGAGCTGTAAGGACAATCAGGAGTCTGGCATTGAAGAGAGACCAAAAAGCTGGGTGTGCTTAGCCTATAAAAAAGATGAGTCACTGAGGAGATGTGATAGCATATAAAAAGATCAAGACTTGTTTTCTTATGGAGGAGGGTGGGACATAGAATAATAAATCAAAGTTCCAGGAAGGCAGATTCTAATTAAGTATTTGGAAACAAAATGCTGACAGTAAGAAGAATGTTCTTGGTTGATGGTGGAGTCAATTACTCAGAGAGTGGTGGGCTTCCTAAATGTTCATTTGATTATATTCAAGTAGAGGCCAGGCAGCCATGAGACTGGAATGCCTGAATTCGACTATGACATTGAGCAATAGATTGGACTCAATGGTCAAAATGGCTTCTTCCTCTATAACTGCAGTAATTGTTTGACAAGTGTGATTTTGGAAAGAAACAGCTAATATATAGGAGAGCAGTTGTGAAAATGTAAGGATGCTCAATGCAGCCTTCCTCGATCAGGCATCCTCTGAATATATTTAGACCACAGCTTCCAGAATTCCTAGCTACCGTGGCATGAAAATACTGAGAGTTGTGATTCCATGAGACCTGGAAGAGGTCAAGCCAAGGAAAGTTATTCCTGTGAATGCTTGGCCAGCCAAATTTTCAGAAGTCTCACTTAGGTTCAATATACTTGCTGACTTGGTTCATCTACTAAACTGATACAAAGAAAGTGGAAACTCTTATATTAATCTAGATAGCAAAACAGTTATGTGGGGGGGAAAAGCAAGAGAAAGCCAGGTCAGTCTTATACCAATTATAATCAGTCTTATTTTAGGTGAACACATGCACAGTATCAGTGCTCTTGGTCACATTAAGGTCACTAGATTTATTCCAGTTTTGCGTCTGATGCAATGTGATTATTGGATAACTCTGAGATATATTATCATCTCAGAAGAAATGCTTACAATCTCCTTCCCCATGCATACTGTAGATCAGACATGTCAAACACAAGGCCCGGGGGCCAGATCTGGCCCGCGAAGTGGTTTCATGCGGCCCGCAAAGCCATCCTGGAAACAGTGAGGGAACGGCCCCCACTGCCTTGGCCCTGGCCCAGAGACCCTCCTTTTGCCAGAGACCCTCAGATCTGTGCCACTCCTGCCCAGGCCCCCATAGGCATCCTCGATGCGAACGATGTAGAGCTGGCCACGCCCACCCAGTAGGCCATACACACTTTAGCCACGCCCACCCAGTAGGCCACGCCCACCCAGGCCACACCCATCTGGCCCCCTGAGGGCAACCGCAATGCTGATGCGGCCCTCAATGAAATTGAGTCTTGACACCCCTGCTGTAGATGTAGACAAACTCTTTTCTGACTGAAGTAACATGCTTTAGCTTAACATACAGGTAGCCCTCGACTTATGACCAAAATTGAGCCCAAAATTTCTGTTGTTGAGTAAGACATTTGTTAAGTGAGTTTAGCCTCTTTTGGGTGACCTTTTTTGCCTTAGTTGTTGTTAAGTGAATCTGGCTTCCCCATTGACTTTGCTTGTCAGAAGGTCACAAAAGGTGACCACATAACTTTTGGACACTCCAGTGGTCCTAAGTATGAACCAGTTGCCAAACATCTGAATTTTGATCACGTGACCACGAGGGATGCTGCGAAGGTTGTAACTGTGAAAAACGCTCAGTGTCGTTGTAACTTTGAATGGTCACTAAAAGAACTTTTGTAAATTGTAAACTACCTGTACTGTATATTGAAGAACGGGGCAACCAGAGTTTCCAACTGCACCTCACATTTAGCCTAAAAAGGTATTTATTTATTTATTATTTATTTTTGGGACTTATATGCCGCCCTATCTCCCGAAGGACTCAGGGCGGCTTACAACAATAAAAAACAACAATACAAAAAATAAAAAAAAGAATTACATAACAGCCCCAAAATAAATTAACTACAGTTAAAAATTAAAACATATTTAAAAACCCATCATCAGTCCAGGTCAGCCTGATGGAAGAGAAAAGTTTTGAGGTCGCGGCGAAAGGACCGGAGGTCCAGGGCCATCCGAAGCTCAAGGGGGAGTTGGTTCCAAAGGGCTGGTGCTCCCACAGAGGAGGCCCTCCCCCTGGGGGTTGCCAGCCGACATTGTCTGGCCGACGGCACCCTGAGGAGGCCCTCTCTGTGTGAGCGCACTGGGCGATGGGAAGTCGTCCCCGGTAGCAGACGGTCCTGCAAATATCCCAGGCCTAAGCCATGTAGGGAGAAAAATAAAAATTATATAATGAATAATTGCTTAAAGCCTCATTCTTCATATGCACATTATCTGACATTTCTTTTCTTTAATGGTTATTTATAGTTTACCTACTCCCTTCCCTGAAGGCAGTCTGTGTATTTCTTGAATCTGATTTTTGAATTGGCCTTGCAGAAATCTCCCCAGATATATTAGTCTTAATCCAACATTTATTATTATTATGGTTTGCGGCATAGTTAGCCAGATGCTTAGATTAGATTTGACATTTTTATCCACCTATAGAGTCCTTCTCAAGGATCTGGAATAGACAGATGTTGTTGTTTGGTGGTGTTAAAGGTATCGGTGTGGGATTTAAGCTGTTCCAAGTAAAGCTGCCTTTTGTATTGACTGATTGTGATTTTGTCAATGCCTAAAGTATTCAAGTGGTGCTCTAGATTTTTCGGGACTACACTCAAAGCATCTATTACTATTGATTCTTTCCTTTCCAAAAGTGATTAGAAAAGAAAATATGCTCACCCAGTGTTCTTTTTGTGCTTGTAATATACTGATATTCTACCCCAAATGACTAAGTACAGGATTCACTCTTGCAAGGAATCTGCACGTGGCAAGGATATGACTAAGGTTAATAACCTAATTTATTATTTAGTTTATCCTACTAAAAGGAATTATGTGAAAGCCTTGATTGACCAAAGCCACAAAGGGTACTGGAGGTCAAACTCAGGCTCCTAGGATGGTTTGGTGATCATGACTTATGGAAACTGTAGAATACATGGAAAGATAAGATCCAGGCGAAAAATATATATTTAGTTGGGTGACATGAATGGATGGTGGGATATGAGATGAGAAAGTACAGAAAAATGGTGCAGACATTCTAAGACCCAAGAATAAACAACAAAAACACTGGTTGCTTGATGAGTATCTCCTTGCTAGAATTCTGTTTTAAATCTGTGGTTTAGGCATATAGCTGTTTATCCTCGTACACAGCAAAAGGTTTATTTATTTTAAAATTAATAAATTAATAAGTGGCTGCCCACCTCTGTATGCCTCCTGGCAGCATGCAAGAATTAATGAATAAACGCACGACTCTGGAAAGTGAATGAGAATAAAAGGAACCAAAATTGGAAAGAAAACGAGCCAATCTTAAGTGACAAGAATGATTAAGCCAGAGGGAAAAGCCCACATTCTTATAACACAATCTGATCTTCAAAAAAGCCACACACTCATCCTAGCCTGAAGCCTTAAGGCTCATCTAAAGGAGAAAAGCATGGAGGCTAGTCAAAGTTCTGGAGGGATAGCATTCCTGGGGGAAGGTGCTGTAATAACAAATTTTAGTTGGGGGGAGCATGTTACCATGATAAAAAATGGAAATTGCCAACAAGGGTCATGAAAGTGGGATAGACCATGTTTTGGTGGTTGCCCCAAAGGTGCTTTTTCAAGAGGCAACTGGACTTTCTTGTTTTTCTTTGAAGACGTTTCATTTTTCATCCAAGAAGCTTCTTCAGCTCTGAAGAAGCAGCTTCTTGGATCAGAAGCGAAATGTCTTCAAAGAAAAACAAGAAAATCCAGTTACCTCTTGAAAAAGCACCTTTGGGACAACCATGACCGAGGATCTCCATAGACATCTTTTGGTGGTGTTAAGAGTGGATTTTGGATAAAAATGCACTTGGAAGAAAAAGTAAAGATGTAATCTTTTATTAAAATATTAGAAGACTGATTAATCTCTGAAAAGAACAAATCAAAAGTAGATATGAATAAAGATCGAATAGAAGCTTCATTGGAAATGATGAAAAGAATTATGTTGTAAAATGCCCCAGATTTATATGAAGGTTCACTAATGGGAAATGTGAAAAAGGATGTTTGGTGGAATAAGAAAATGTTAGAAGCTGTGACTATGAAAAAAAATTCCTTATCCAGGTATGATTACTCTCCAAATGAGGATGAGCGAATTATATTTTGTCATCTGTATAGGGAGAAAAAAAATATAGTTGCAAAGAATGTAGTCCAGGAGAGCAAGGATTATCCTAAAACAGAGTTTCTCAAACTTAGCAAAATGAAGATTGGTGGATTTCAGCTCCCAGAATTTCTTAGCCAGCCTGTTTTATTGTAAATAGCGAGCTGTTTTAGAAGCACGTGAAGACAGTAATGTAAGTAACAGTAATAAAAATAAAAGAGATGAAATGATTTTGGACAAAGTGAGAGAATGCATGCTGCAGAAATATTTTAAAGATTTGTAGGGAATAACAGCGACATATGGGAGACCGGAACTTAAATCAGTGCTCTAAAATGTAGGCATGCTATGCTTATGAAGTGGCTGCAACGCTTGTCTAATGTGTTTATGAATTCTACACCTCGGCTTGGTGGCTGGGGAAATGCTTTTACTGTATTACCTCTATTCAAAGGAGAGGAAGAATAATTTGGGATTAGTTTATGTGTGCCTAAAAATGTTTGACAGAACTCTGATCAAAAGGGGTTGTAAGGTGACAATACACAAAATTTGGGAAGTGCAATGAGGCTTCATGTCAGCAGGGGATGTACAGACCAGGTTTTGCTCTGCAGCAGGTCACTGAGAAACGTAAGAAACTTTATTGATTTTTTTTAACGTAGAGAAAACATATGATGCAGGCTTCAATTATGGAGGGTTTTTTACAGGGGTATGGCAGTGACGTTTTGTTGCTGAAGACAGTAAGAGTAGTATTTTTTTTAAAAAAAGTACACAAAACAAACAAAATCACAATGGGTTACTTAGCACATTTAGCAGGGATGTACAATCACTGTTTGAAGTATTTATGGATGAGTGTATAAAGAAAAGTTGTAATGTTAGAGATATTGGGATGCTGGGATGTTGTCTGAGAACCTGGTAATTTGCAACAAATGGAAGATTAACTGTGTGATGCAATGGTGATATGGATCTGAAAAATGTGTATCAAAGACCAAGTTGGTTGTGTTTAAGAAGGAAAATGTGGTATATGATTGCAGGTTATACATAAATGGCAAAAAACTAGAGCAAGTAGATGAAAACCAACAAGGCCAATGAGTTGTGGTGGTCCTGGTGGTAATAGCAATAACAAATGTCAGATTCTGTTAAGGTAAAAATTTCCCCTGTCCAGTTGTTTCTGATTCAGGGGGCAGTGCTCATCTCCATTTCTTGGCTGAGGGAACCAGCATTGTCTGAAGACCCTTTCTGTGGTCATGTGGCCAGCATGAGTATATGCCCAAAGGTGAATGGAACACTGTTGCCTGACCACCAAAGTGGTACCTATTAGTCTACTTGCATTTGCATGCTTTCGAACTGCTAGATTTGCAGGAGCTGGGGCAAGTACTGGGAGGTCCCACTGGCGGTCTCGAACCCCGGCATACTCTATAGTAATAGCCTTAATCACACTGTTTTTTTCCAGTTCAAAAGTCAACATGGAGGATTTTGTTTTTTAAATATATAAGAAATAATAATTATAAATAATAATAATTGATCTATATAACTATATAAAGAACAATATTGAAATCATATCAAATTTATTATTACAGGTTAGTGAACCAGACTAAATAAGACTTACTAATATAATCTACTTAATACAACTTAAAAAATAGAATGTACACAACAACGTATTCAGGGTGAAAAATGTACAGTCCTGCTTGCACTATTTTGCTAAAAAAAAGAAAAGAAATTATGGGAATTTTTTCACTGTCTAAACAAATCATTTCCTCCCTGTTTCTTTTATCCTTCCCTGATTAGAGATGCCCTTCCTTTTTTTCCTTTTTTGAAATATTTCCTGAAGGCAACCACAAGAAGGTAAGCAATTCCACTGGTTTATTATTCTCACTGTTAGGAAATTTCTCCTTAGTTCTAGGTTGTTTCTCTCCTTGATTAGTTTTCATCCATAGTTTCTTATTCTGCCTTTCAGGTGCTTTGGAAAATAGGTTGACCCTTCTTCTTTGTGGCAGCCCCTCAAATATTGGAACACTGCTATCATGTTGCCTCAATTCCTTCTTTTCATTAGACTAGACACACCCAATTCCTGCAAATGTTCTTCATATGTTTTATCATATTCATATGTTTTATCATATGAAGATCTCAGAAGTCAGTTGCATAATGTGAACATGGCTTTGCCAGCCCTGTGCTAGCTTAACTATCATGTATCATTACCAAATGTGATGTTCTTTCTTCTATGCCATTGGTATGTGAATGTTTTGTGGCTAAAATAATCCTTGTTTTCTGCTGTTACAAAGCACAGGCTGAAAAAGAAAGTGATCGGGGCACAAATTATATTATATTATATTTATTAAATTTTTATACCGCCCTTTTCCTGAAGGACTCAGGGCGGTGTACAGGGCAATAAATATTAAAAACGAAGTACAAAAGTTAAAAAACAATTAAATATTATGCCCGATATAAACAGTAATTAAAACCATGTTAAAAACCCAACCCTTAACCCATCAAACCAGGCCGGATTGCTCGAATAAATAAGTTTTTAGATCCCGCCGGAAGGAGTGAAGGTCGGGGGCCATCCGGAGCTCGACCGGCAAGCGGTTCCACAGGTCTGGCTCGCCCACAGAGAACGCCCTCCCCCTAGGGGCCACCAATCGACATTCTTTGATCGGAGGCACCCTGAGGAGGCCCTCTCTATGGGAGCGCACTGGACGGAGGGAGGTAGATCCAATTCAGAAACTCAAACTTTTTCAGTCTTCTCTATGTAGTTTCTAATGTTTCACCCAGATGTCTTCCCAAAGATGGAACACAACCTATTGTCTTGCTCAAAGCTCCGATTCTCCAGCTGAAATTACCTTTGATTCTTCAGGTTGATTGATTCCAGCTAAAGCAGAGAAGCCATTCCTTTACTTGCTCTGGATGCCTCTGTTAATCCATCCATCTTACTCTCCATCCATTGTCTCCTCTGCAGTCTTTCCAACTTATGATAGCAGACTGGCCTCCAAGTGAACCCAGATTAATGTAAATATTTGGCTTTCATTGGGAGGAAATGTGACATGCGTTTGGGATGGAAGCTATCCAGAGACCGCAAGCTTAAAGCCAAGCTTTTGGGAAAAGCAGATGTTGTGGTGGTCATTGCAAGGTATTTTTATTACTAAGGTTTTAGAATACTCATCCCCTCACTCTTTCTTTTGCATCTATATAAAGAGCAGCCTTTCTAGGGCTGCCAAATATCCTTAATTTGTTGGCCAGACACAAGAGATGGGAGGTTCCTTTGCTAAGTATAATTTTTCTCTGATTGGTTTCCATTGTCTGGGAAGACATGCTTACCTGAACAAAGGGGAATGTCATCTGGTATTACTCGAGGTTTCAAGAAGAAATATAATTTCTTGGGATTTATGGTTTCCAGGGTCCTTGCTAGCATCAGCAATTCTGAAGTAAGAACTAGTCTAAAATATTCTTAGTACAATAACAAAGTCCAGAAAACTCCAACTGCTGTTGCATTTTCAGCTTCCATCCGCTTCCATCGCTCACAGCCATGAATGATAGTCAGAGATGATTGGTACTGTAACACACTCAGAAGGGCCTCAGGTTCTTCATTCTTGGCAAAGATATTTGATGTTATCACAATTAGTCTGATTTTAGTGTGCTAGAGCACCTATGCTGTTTGGATTCGTGTAACCAGCACAGAGACAGACAATAGGCCTTGGTGGAGCAGTGGGCTAATGCCTCCTTAAGTAACACCAGCTGCCTGCAGTGAGTGCAGGTTCGCATCCCACCAGGCTCAAGGTTGACTCAGCCTTCCATCCTTCCGAGGTAGGTAAAATGAGGACCCAGATTGTTGGGGGCAATTAAGCTGACTTTGTAATAATGCCACTTGGGGTGTGTGTGAAAGCCCTAACAAGCAGGCATATACATAGAATGAAGGCTACTGCTAAGCTTGTAAGCTGCCCTGAGTCTTTGGAGAAGGGCGGGATATAAATGGAATAAAAATAAAATAAAATAAATAAAATAAAAATAGGTGCTCTGTGAATTGAGCATTGCAAAGTATTTTTTTTATCCATAGGCACACTTAATCTATATTAATTTACGACTGAAACTTTACAAGTATTTACTAGACTTCTACTCCGCTTCGTTTCTGGAGAGTGCTTCTAGAAGTCCATGACACCCATTAGAAGTTTTGATCATGTTTCCAAGGAAGATGCACATTGGTGCAAGCTATTTACACTGTTTAAGAGTCTATAATTTCTGATTTATTTTTTCCACAGAAAAATGAAGACAATTCATGTGAATAGTCAGCATTTACTTGCTGCCTTGCTAATGCACAAAACTGTGGAGTAACGACATATTCCAAAAGGCAACTGGACTTCCTTGATTTTTTTTTGAAAATGTTTTACTTCTCATCCAAAAAGTTTCTTTGGTTCTTCGGTAATGATATAAGCCATCTGTGACAGTATACAAAGCTATAAACCAAGAACTCAATAAACTATGCAATGGTGCACAGCTAAACCATGAAATCTTTATTGTGCACATTGACATTTTGATAGTTTAGGGACAACTATGTTAAAATATGTGTTCAGATTTTCTTCTACTACTGACCAGAATCAATGCATTATTTTATTTTATACTGCAAGCAAAGATAGTTTAACAGTACATATGCGAGCTGCATAATAGTGGGTTGTGTTTTTTTTAAAAAAGAAGGCTCTTGAAAATGAATGAACCAAAAAAGAGGTTTGATTTTTCCTTTATAAAAAGTCACATACTTAAACAATAGTTTAAATTCTTCAGGGGCTGGATAATTCCTGCTCAACCACCACCTGCAATTCCAGCACAGGTACAGTCAAACTGTCATAAAAATATACCTACAGTATAATTTTATTGAAAGTCATGAAGATCAGGCTTTTGTTAGTTTTGATATACAAATGGCCCTTTTCATGCTTAAGTTGTAGTCTGGAAAGAATCCAGCCAGATTTAAAACTATTTGAGTTATCACGAGTTGACGTTCAGTGAAACATAGTGAAATGCATCTCAAATTGGTTTGTCAGAAACAAGGCTGTAGTGGAAAATGACTGATGACCGAAAAATGGATCTTGACGAGTAATGGATGGCAGAAGGCTTTCTATGAACCTGAAAAGATGCTGGGTGTGACTGAGCTGCTCACGTCTGCATTCAAGGGCAACAGACCTCTTGAGTTCTGCTATGTCTTAAGATCTATGCGCTTACACAATGTAAAAAGGGAGGGAATGGTTGGTTGCAACATTTAGCCTGATGATATGTGCAAGCCCTCACACACAGATAGTTCAGGGTCATGTTCTTTTTCAGTAATGCAAGTCATGTCGATAACAAGCATTGCATGGGTGAGTGAAAATATCCATGTTGTGTAAGATAGGAGCATAACTTCATTGCTAACTATATAAGGCGTTTAGGAGGTTCAAAATGCATAAGACTATTTGAGAGAACAAGCACATGTTCAACCTAGCACCCCTGAAAGGATCTTTTTCTATGCCAGAAACCAAGTCTCTCCCCACCCACCACCCTCCACAGTGCAGTATATGAGGAATTGCTAAAGCCCTGAGCTAGGCCTAACTTGGAGGAGAATGGAGAAGACCAGATTTCCTTTCCTTCTTGTTCTGTTTATCAACAGGATATAAATGCTTGAAGACTGTACGCCTTCTGAAGCCTCCTCTTCCTTGACGGAGTGATAAGCAAACAAGTCTCTGCCTGCTGCCTGCAGGGGGAAATGGGCTTTGTTATGAAGGGCAAGCCCAGCGCTATAACAACAAACAGAAGAAGGGCTGTGTTTGTTTTTCCATGGACTGGAGGTGAGGGTGCAGCCACCCCAGGCCTCCTTCCACATCCTCTCCAATGGGCAGAGAGGGATGAGGCAGAGGTGTAAGTAAACAGGCAGCCTAACCTGGAGTAATTGAAGTGAGGAACAGAGAGCCCTTCACCCATTTCTCAAGATAGTCTCATCTGAGAGGCAGGGTTACCTTTGCACATATTTTATATTTGACAGATTGGTTTCCTTGCCAAGTCCATGCAATTATAAAAACAACGCCCTGGCTTATGGTATACCCAGTTCAAACCCCAGAAGCGCTGCTCATATGCATGGTTCAGAATGTTCAACATGCAATTGTTACAACAGTTGTGTGCCAGTCCACTCCTTACACTATGCTTAACCTACATTCAATTAAGCATGCATTTCATTTTCATTATATTTTATTAAAGTTTTATTGAATGAATCCATTCTCTGTAACAGATGCACAATAAAAACATAATACAATCACTTTAATCACAATATAAACATTCAAAGAAGACCACATAATTGTAGGAAAAAGGCATTGAGTTAAATGATTAAATCATGTGTTGTACAGAATGCTTTGCACCTTGGCTTATATAGGCAAAAATTCATTCAGCAAGCTCTAGTGGTTTGTTTAAGCCAAGCGCTTTCTGTCTTTCTCTTACTCTGCATTTTCACTAGTTTTTGGGTTTGCTCAGTATACCATGCTAGTAGATTTCAGATCCTAAATGTAAACACATCTGTTCCACATCTGGTCATCCTAGAAGGAATAGTGTGTGTGAGATGGGAGGGCAAAGGACAACATATATATATATATATATATATATATATATATATATATATATATATATATATATATATATATATATATATATATGGAGTCATCATACAAATGAGATTTATTCCCGACACAGTCTCTAATTGTAGGGTGTGCATGATTACATCATCACAGGCATCATCATTTTGGCATTGTTGCAGTTTGCTGCAGAAGCTTCAGTGTACAAGATCCCTCTATCTTTGCCCAAAGCAAAAGATGTACTTCCGTGTGTCATCCACGACCATGAAAGGCGTCTTTGTGATAGAAGCCTAGGGGATGAGGGTGGCAACTTGAAGACTTGTGGACTTCATATAAATAATATATTCTGCTACCATTAGGAACTTCAAGTCTCAAGATAATGGATTTTTACATTGTTAGACAAATCATTTGCAACTTTCCCCTTTCTATCTTTGAGAAAAAACTTCACCCGGAAAAGCTATAGACAAGTATGGGATGCTGCTAGTTATCTACAGAGAGGCCCCTTTGCTGACTACAACCCATAGCTTCCACTTTTTGAGAGTGATTAAGGTAAAAGCTTTAAGGCTAGAGGCTGATGCTTATCAAACATTTTGAGGCTCTGCACATCTCACTGAAAAAAAAGAGAGGTTCAAGCTTTCTGCATACAATGTCTCTAGGTGTGCTTGGGTTGACATCCCAGTCACCAATGGAACATTTTCATATTTGAGAGATGTCTCCCTGATCAGTAAAGGTCCCAGTGGATTTTTTTTTACTTGTAATGTGTTTACTTACACACTGGATGGATGGGTATCAAAGTGGCAAGTTTTACATAAGTGAGTTTTACATAAGCAAATAGAAAGTAATGTGTGCTGGTACAAATACTGTACATACATTAATGGTGTACACCTATATTAGAAACACCTGAGATGGCAGAGATTGATTTTTAAAAGGATTTTGAAATAGTAGTGACAGTTCAATAAAAAAAAAAAGTCAACCTAGGTATACTGCTGTCCAAAAGCCAATTTTGCGCTAGATATTATTAAGAAGGAAACTGCAAAAAAAGTTGCCTATAGAACAAAATGCTTATATACAGTTATATTGCTTTTGAGGTGCTTGTATAATTTTAATAACCATGCCTTTAACAAGATACTGTGGATCTAGAAAAAAACCTAATTTGTTAGAGAGGTAGAACAGATCTCTTTTGATGAAGAAATACAGCACTGCAGTATTTAGACTAGGATGAATAGAAGTAAAGTTAACCATGTTACAATTAGTTTGTGATGTTGCAAATGTGGACAGAGAGAAACCCTTCTCTTTGTTCCCTTGAACTCACAGTCATCAACTGAAACAAAATACAGGGAGAATCAGATCTGGTGTGATAGAAGCCATTCTTTACTTAACATACAGGTGGTATTCATTGCCACCAGTTGTACTGATGGCTGCCATTTTAAAATGGGTTTAATGAGGGATGAGACAAATCAACAGAATATCAGACTACCAGGTAACCTATCTTAAGGGTCAGGGGTTAGACAGTGAGAGTGAAAGAGAGCAAAAGTGTTTCTCTATGTTTGTGAGTTGTTGATTGGTCAACATGTGACAAAGAATACGGAAAAAATTGGCTGTGGAGGTGGCTGACCACTATGAGCAGGGGTGTCAAACTGCTGGCCCGTGGGCCAGATGTGTCATGCCAAAACCACACCTACCCCATTGCCGGCAATCTGAAAAAACATCACGTGAGGTCGTGAGTTTGACACTCGTGACTATGAGAGTTGCTGGATTAGATGGGCCAATCCAGCAGAACTTTGCTTACATCCTTATTTTCTTTATTTTTATGCTACTTCTTACAAAGCGCCATTGCACACAGTGTGGAGAATATTAAGTTGAAAAAATACTAAATAATCCCAAAGCTTTCCAGATGAACATTAACTAAGCTGATATGCTTAATTTCTACCATATCCTGGTTCTCAAATACCTCTAGAAGCCAACCCTTAAGTATTTGGTGCATTCCATCTTGAAAGAATGTAGAATCTGATATTAGAGACTGATGTCTCTGTATTTTCACTGGACACAGGGCTGTTGCACTAGCTGTCGTCTGAATAACACTGTATGTTTTTCAGGCCTTTGCAATGAAAAACAACAAAGTGTTTATTCACTTATCTTGGCATGAGACTACCTCAGTTGGAAACAAGGTTATGGGGAAGGAAGGAATCAACAGACTTTGTGCTAGAGATTCTTTCACACTTCCGTGTTATGGCTAGTTCAGTTATAACATGAGCAGTGATTTATACTGAGTTGGCAGCAAAGAGAGAAGGGCCAACAAGACAGCCCAGAGGGGGTTGTGAGTGATAAAAGCCATCCCCCTCCCCAGCTTCCTCAAGAATAAAGCAGTCTGGATTGAGAGGAAGCAGTTACAAAAAGAAGGCATTTTAAAAACAACTTGTTTTGTCTCACAACTGTTGTTTAAAATTAGAAATGGAAAGGCACTATGATTTGCAGAGTAAGAACGACCGTAAGACTTATGGATTGGGTGTGTATAACTGGGGAGTGAATATTTTCCTCCTTTTGAAAGGAGGGGAAAGTGATTCTTTTTATCCCACATCCTTTTTGAACAGTCCTTTCTTGAGTCAACTGAAAATATTGACACCCAACTGCATTCAACTCTTCTACTTTTGGAGGTATATAATATGTTCCTGGATCAAATGTAAATATATCCAGAGATTTGCACTTAAGCAGTAGATCATTTAATTATTATGTTGAATTGTGAATAGGCTCTACACATGGAAATTTCTGCAGCTTAGAGCTGTGCTTTTGGAGGGAGGCCTAATATTGGTGCAGTATTCATTTATGGGATGGGGGGGGAATAGTGATTTTGGATGTTTTTTTAAAGACATAATACATATGCTAAACTTTAATGTAGTATACCTATTTAAGTTCTTAGCTGTGCAGCTGAAAATCAATGAACTTGTGATCTTGGAAAGTTTGGGTGGTCATCAAATAAGGCGAAGGGGACCGCATACAATGGGTTGCCTGCTCTTGTGTTCAAGGATGACAGCTGTCTTCAGTGCAGATTGAATCAAAATTTCTTCTTTGGCTTCACTGACATTATTTTGGGTGTGCATTTTTTAATCAATACTGTCCATTGGTTGGTGAATGCTAATGCCTAAAGACAAGCCGCTCTGATCTTGCCAGCTCCGATCAATCTTGCATTAGGGCCTACAAAGTATGCAAATTACTCTGCACACATTTGGTCATCCAGAAAAAGACAAAAGGCCTCTCAGGTCATCAACAATAAAAGGAGAATATGTTCAAACTGAAGTTCCCACGAAAGACACATTTCCTCCCTGAGGTTTGGCCAGTGTCTGACAGTTTCAGGAACAGTCAAAATGACATATAGGTAATCCTTGACTTATGACCACAATTTGAGCCCAACATTTCTGTTGCTAAGTGAGATAATTGTTAAGTGATTTCCCCCCCCTCATTTTATGAATATATTTGCCATAGTTGTTAAGTGAATCACTGCAGTTGTTAAGTTAGTAACACGGTTGTTAAGTGATTCTGGCTTGTCCATTGACTTGGATTGTCAGAAGGTAGCAAAAGGTGGTCACATGACCCTGGGACACTGCATATGTCATAAATACATACCAATAGTCAAGTGTCCGAATTTTGATCATGTGACCATGGAGATGCTGCAATGGTCGCAAGTGTGAAAATGGTCGTAAGTCACTTTTTACAGTGCTGTTGTAACTTTGACCAGTCACTAAGTGAACTATTGTAAGTGGAGGACCTCTTGTATTCATTTGGAAAGTTGCTTAGTGACTAAAGTTATTTGTTAAAAAAATAATAATAAAGGCAGGATACAAATAAATAATAATTATTAAAAGTCTGGCACTGCTGTTGCTTCCCGTCAATCAGTATTTAAGCCATGTTCCAGGCCTATTAATAAATGAACACCATTATGAATAACCATGAACTAGTACTGTCCACTTGTAAAGCTATCCAAGCCAACTCATTATAACTGCTGGCAGTTTAATGCTATACTCTGTTTTTTTAAAAAAAAATATCACAATTTTGAATGTCTCAGCATTTAGTTTCAATGAATGACCTCAAGTTCTGACTTTGTGAGAGAAAACTCTCTCTTTTCATATCATCTAGGTCAGGGTGTCAAACTCGCAACATCACATTACCTGTCGCAACGTATTACGACTTTTCCATTGCCGGCAATGGGGTGGACGCGGTTTCGCCATGACACATCTGGCTCACAGGCCAACAGTTTGACACTCCTGATCTAGGTCATACATGATCTTAAATACCTTCCTCATGCTTACCCTTATTTTCCTTCATTCCAAGCTAAAGAGTGAATTGCACACGGATCCTTTTGGTTATCTCTATTTGGCAATTCTAACTGTATAATATCCTTCCTAGGAAGTCAGACATTTCATAATTTTTGAAAAAATGCCACATGGCACAAGAGAACCTTTTAAAACCCCCCTACACACACACACACACACACACAAGCAGATAATAAACTTATCTCAAAGAAGCCATCGCCTTTGGGGTAACACTTGTAAACCAACCCAATTCAATACAATATGGCCATGGTAGCAAACCTATGGCACATGTGCCAGAGGTGGCACGCAGAGCCCTCATAATTTTTGAAAAAATGCCACATGGCACAAGAGAACCTTTTAAAACCCCCCTACACACACACACACACACACACAAGCAGATAATAAACTTATCTCAAAGAAGCCATCGCCTTTGGGGTAACACTTGTAAACCAACCCAATTCAATACAATATGGCCATGGTAGCAAACCTATGGCACATGTGCCAGAGGTGGCACGCAGAGCCCTCTCTGTGGGCACACGCACCGTCGACCCAGTCAGCTGGGTTTTATAAAACCTTTTCGCTTTAGGTCTTCGTGTGCAAAAAAAAGGCTCAATCAATCAATGAATTTCAACTTCTTGCGGGGAAAAAAAATCTCATAAAGTTGGAATTGATTGAACTTTTTAGTCCCACCCAGTCTGCCATTACCACCGCAGGCACACCCACCCAATTGGCCACACCCACCCAATGGGCCATGCCCGCCCAATGGGCCATGCCCACCCAATTGACTACACTCATCCACCCGGCACCCGACGATACATAAGTGGGTTTTTGGTTGCAGTTTGGGCACTTGGTCTCTAAAAGGTTCGCCATTACTGCACTATGGTTTCAATTTAAACACTGAAATAGTTCAATATAAAAGGGGGGGAGTAGTCTACACCCTCCTTGACTTTTTTTAGTCTTCCTGCAGACAGCTTCTTGCATCCTGACCAGTTGACTCCCAATGCTAAAAAAAATCCAAAGAAATACAAATAGTGTAACTTGACCACATGGGAGCCACCAGCTCTGCCCCTTGAGCAGCACCCAGAAAGGATTGGACCTTTTTTAAACATGTTTTGAGGCTTTGAGGCAAGTTAAGAGACAAAATGTCCTTGTTTATTCTGTTAGAGTGCAACTGACTCTGATACACAAATGACTTGTGTATTCTTACTGGGAAACAGCTGCTCTCTGCTTTGGATTTCTCCAACTCTTTTTTTTCTATGATTTTCTAGGCTGCCTGGTGGGGAGTTGAACTGGGGAGAGAGGACCATTTACTTAAACCCATCCTCAACATACATCGAATGCCGCACATGGAGCTAAAAAGCAACATGGCAGACAGTGAAGAGCAATTTTTCTTCACTGACATTGTTTTTCCTCCACTTTATTCTCTTTCTCTTTTTAATTAAATAAAATGAGCAACAAAAGAAAGCAAAAGAGGGAATCTTATATTAAGAATCAGAGGTTTTTGATGTGAGAGCCAGTTTGGTCTAGTGGTGGAGGCATCAGGTTACAAACCAGGAGACCGTGAGTTCTAGTCCGCCCTTAGCCATGAAAGCCAGATAGGTAACTTTAGGACTGTTACTCACTCCCAGCCCATCCCACTTACAAGGTTGTTGCAGGGAAAGTAGGAGGAGAAAAGAGTACTAGGTATGTTCACTGCCTTGAGTTATTTATAAAAATAATGAATGCAGGATACAAATAAACAAATCTGTGGCATCACAAACATTCTGCAAATGGTCTTTAAGTACCACATGTAGTTTGGTCTTTGCAATCATATCAGGAATTACTAGGAACTATATGGACCCTGTTTTAAGGAATCAGCAAGTATGAGAAGAACAGTTGCAATACTTTCATTCTACACATCAATGTTGTTATTTCATATATTCATTCTCATAGGCTTTTGAACTAGAGCTAAAATTTACTGTTGGGAATGTACAAAGTATAGTATTCACATTTCCTTTTCATTGATAAAAAATACGGTAATTGTTTTTGTTGTATTAAATGCTGATATAGTTATTAAATGTCATTCTCTCCTCCAGCTAAGGAAGTCCAGCTTTCCTACCTTTTCATAAAAATACTCCTTCCAGCTTCATTGGAAACTGTATTAAAGGAATGTATATTCTAGATAGAAATAAACTGTGTATACCAAGTCAAACTCCCTCCCTTTATAGCCTGTGAACATGCAATAGCCACAGATCAAACAGTTCCAGGTTTATTTTCCAGGAAAGTGAAATGATTTTCTCACAAAAACAATGATTTTTTTCCTGCTTTTTTGTATTTAATATACTATTTGCAATATAGCCACTAGGAATATATATAAAGCATTAAATTATATACTTAGTCATGTATAGTGGTCAACAAGGGAGATAGTTTAATTTTTTCTGGCTTACAGTTGCAACCATTTTAAATGCATCCCTTCTACCTGGCCAGAAAATGTACTTTATGGTGGTTATGGTTTTAGAATGGTTATTTTTGGTAGACCATGTTTTATTCACTTTCACTCATGGATGAATAACCTATCTTCCACTTCCACAAACCACATTTCACCCCCAAGCACCATTTTGGCAGCCCACCAAAGCCTTCAGATTCATGCTGTTGAAATTCAAGGACAAAACAATATGTTTTGGGGTGGCATGATTTTTTGTTTATCATACAGTTTAAATTGTTGCAGTAAATCTCCCTCCAATGAGGGAAAATGCTGAAATTTCCATCTGTTGCAAACACAGTCATTGCATCATCAGCCATGTCTCCTGCATTCCTTGAAAGCCTTTTAAAGGAAAGTGTATCCCAGCTGCAAAAAAATAAAATAAAATAAAAAATGGTTGCCTCTTAAACTGTTTTCTGGAAATATTCCTATAACTACATAATTGCAATGTCACCAGAGCTAGATGAACTATTTTTTTAATTTCTGTTGGAGGACACAACCCTATTGCTAAGATTTGGTAGGAAAGAACATTGCAGATGGATCCAGAAATTAGATTTAAAGTGACATTTTTGGCAGCACCCTTTTTTGTGTGAAATTAGTAAGTACTATTTATCTGCGTACAATTAATTTCTCAACTAGAAATATAACATATGCCAGTTCATTTGGGGGGGGAAAGAATTTATGGGGAATTCTGTCGTGCAAGAAATGAAATGTTATTACAAAAGAGAGCTCCAAAATGAAGTAAAATAGACAGCTCAGTTTAATAAACATGCTAGAGAACAATGTGTAGCCTTTTAATGTCTGCAAGCAACAGCTCTAATGCAATCAATCTTATAAAAACTCAAATAAAACAGGCAGAATTAAACTCTAACATATATTGTCCAATGTGGAATTTTTGTCCAGTGACCAATGAACTTTTGTTCATTTTATCCAATGAAGTTTTGTCCAATTGTCCAAAGTGAAATTTTGGAATTAAATGAAACAGTGGGATCACCAGCATTTCCTGCTTACCTCAGGGAAAGGACAAACCACAAATGGTTTTTCCAAGTTAGGAACCCACCACTTATCTGATACAAAGGGATAATTCTCTGTCTGCCTTTCCATGTTCCATGTCAAATATTTTGTTGCCTAACTGCGGAAGCAATCTCTAAAGTGCCTTCTAATTCCTTCCATGTCTAAGACCCCTGATATTGTTTGCTCACACAAATGTAATCCTTGCGTTCTCCAAGAAGTGCCCACTGAAAGGAAAGTGCTTGCTTTCCCAACATGGTGAAGATGCAGGAAAACCCATCTGGCCATCAATATTCCCAAAGCCTGACACAACACACAACACAACACACATGCAGGGCAAAAGCTTTGGCTTAGTTTGCTTACTTCAGAGCTAAAGAGCCTGCAGCCTTAGGGCCACACACACCCTTCCCCTATGTTCGTGTGGACCTCAGTCTAATTTTAAAAGTCCTCCGGAATCAATCAATTCAGGCCTTTGATAAACAATCTAGACTTTTCCTGTCCTGACAGCGGGGTTGGGTTTGAAAATGAATGAATCAGAAAAAAGCCATAAAAGTGTCAGAAAGAGAGACAAATGGCTGCCCTTGCTGACACATTTGGTTTGGGCCTATCTGCACTTTCAGGTCAGCTGTCATTGCACCCTGCTTCCAAACGTTTTTGCTGAGAAAGTGCAATCATAAAAGAAAAGAACGGCCTACCTTTTCTTAATCTATCACTACTTCATGAGTGGGCCACACCCTTGTTTATTAAAAAAAAACTGCATGTGACAGTCACAGAGAGATCTGACAATGCAGAGAGATGCAGAGAGATGTCACTGGAGTGGCCTGGGATTAATTTTTATTTTATTTCAGGGAGGATGTTTTGGAGGAAGTTACACCAAAGACAGGCATTTAAGGGATTAATGCATTTTACAGGCTTATTTGCCAGGGTGAGGAGAACACCCAACAATCCCATTCAAAGTTCCTTTTTGGGTTTGAACTGGGCTTGGATTTTGTAATGGCTGAAAGGGATAAGAAGCATGATGTATCACAAACACAAGGGGACGGGTACTAGAAGCCAAGTTTTTTGCCTACCTTTATCTCTAGGCAATGTTGGACAGTATATGCTAACAACAAACAGCTGACTGTTAATATAACTGGCAGTAGATTACAGGAGATATAATTATTTTGATACATAGCTGGGCTGGGAATCCCCATTGTTAGCTCTTGGGAGATAACATAAACATCACTTAGAAAGCTGAGATTGCTGACACAAAGCCCTTTTCTTGGCATTTCTTCACTGACCGAAGGTGTTCCTCTGCTTCTAATCAGTGTTTTGACTGTGAGCCTTCCTGATTAAGAGGCAGTCTTTGAAAGGGCTTCCTGTAGTGTTGTAGATGGTGGAAAGCTTGGCATTTGGGGGTAAACACAAGTTCTGGAGCAAGCATTGGCTTAAAAGTAAGTGCAGACCTTAATTCTGGATGGAACAAAAGAACATCCCATGCAAAACTTTTTGGGGAAAGGGCCTTTGAAGTGATGCATTCAGGACTACTACATATTTGGCTAATATGCTTTTCTGAAACTAGCAATGTGCAAAACGTCTGAGTTCACTGTTATATAGTTACAAGAAAGAAAGAAAAAGAAAATTGTGTGATATTTGAGTAATCGTGTAACATTTATCTCACTGTATATACGTGTGTGTGTGTGAGGTGTATAAATAAAAGCACTGATCAAAAGCTGTTCAGCAACTGTCTTATACAGAATGTTTGCAGTTATAATGGTGATGAAAAAGTAATTTTGCAACTAATCCTCATATTTATTACCTTCACGGGTTTGTAAAACAAAGAAAAGCTTTAAGTAAGATAATAAGTCCAGTTTCACTTGGTGACAGCTTCACTTAATGACCAAGCTCAGGTCCCAGTTGCGATTGCTAAACAGGGTATTCTATTTTAATTCTACTGAATAGCCTTAAGCAAGCATCCTATCAAATATTTCAAGCATTGCATAAGCACCTTATTTATGAAATTAAATCTTCAACTTGCAGCCCATGTAGCACTGATGGCCCTTGATCTCTTAAGTTTACCAACTTCACTTGCTTTGCAATGGTGACACTAAATGGAAATATAATGTCCCTCCCCCTCCCCTCTTCATTTCCCTTCATTACTTTTCATTTTGATAGTCTCAGACTTCAACAACATTTGTGCTGGAATCCCCTGTTTGCATCTCTGATAAAATCATTTTTGCAGTAGAATCTCCTGACAACAATTGCTTATGAAATATGTATAGTATATTCTGGTGCCTGACTTTTTCCTATCAGACTTCAGGTCAGGTCCAACTACAAATTGATATTGTTCCAGAAAGTTAATCCAGCATTTAGGAACTACTTAACAATGACTTTGTTGCTAGATTAATTGCTTTATGGCAGACAAAAATAAGTCATCTATACATAGAATACTTGCCTGGTGCAGAACACAGAAACCAAGCTCTATAAATCTTAGACCTTTTCCTCTTGCCATTTCTGGTCATGAGTCTTGGATTTCATATTTAGACACCAATTCTGGTCTAAGCAGCGCTGGTTCCTACCTCACTAGTTATGCCTCTGTGTGCTTGTGTGTGTGTGTAATTTTAAAAAAAGATTGTTTACACTGGGGAAATAGAAAATAGGGAGATATTATCACCTACAGTAACATTTTCATTTGTTCCTGTAGCAGGGAGAATTATAGTAGAGCCTATTAATCGGGCTCCAAATCAGGAAAGATTCAGCTTGAAAAACAACTTGAGAAGCCTTTATTTTTAAAAACCTTTTTAGACTTATATTATTATCACGGAACTGTCTTCTTGAGTCATGAATTCACTTTAAAGTACTTTAGGGAAACCAGAAATTCTTGTGTTGTGAGTCAGTGTCATCTATTTCTTTAAAGGATGTATCAGAACATAGTTGACAAAACACCCAGGAGAAAAGCCGTGGCAAACTGCTTCCCTACTGCTGCCAGGAAAACAAGAGTTGAACTTGGCTGGAAGGACATTTTTCCCTTCACCAGGAGTAGGGGCTGATCTATGCTTCCGTGTGGCCAGGAGATAATAGGGAAGGAAGGAGATATGGAGAGAGCGTTCCAAGGGAAAGAATAAAATCATGACAAAATAATAATCAGAAAGTGCTCTTTTAAAGCACCAGTGGTAGAAACAGAGGGTTGAATGTCACGGGTGAGTGGACATCACGTCATGCAATAAGCATTTCTCTGCTTCGCGACCCTGCAGTGGGGGCACAGCTTAAAAACCTGCTTCAGGGATTTTAGCATTTTCCTTTCTACAAGTATGCTCCCAGCTCTTTGGTCTTATTTGCATGACATCCTTACCTGGCAAGAGAGTAAGTGCGTTGTACAAAATCCCAAACCCTGGAGGTTTCTTGCCAATTAACTTAGATGGGGTTAGATTTGTTCCCAACCAATTTGATCTTGTTTTGGCTAAACCAGTGTTTTTTAAACTTGGACATTTTAAGGTTTGCGAACTTCAACTCATGCTGGCAAGTGAACTCTGGGAGCTGAAGGCCACACATCTTTGGGGAAAAAAATGAACTAAACCAAGAATCTTCTGGGCTAGGCCCTCGTATCTGCTGCCCCGGGCAGGCTAGGAGGTACTTCCGGAAGTACCTCCCAACCTTCTTTTCAGCAGAACAGTGCAGATTTAGCTGGTGGCAAGTTGACCCCCTTATCCTGGTTCATGAGATGTCAGAGGGAGAACGTGAGCCAAGTGACTTGGTGGGGGAGGGGAGGGCAGAATCTCTGGGTTGGCTCTGTTGTGCAAAAGGGGCCTTGATGATTTTAAGAGCCAGTTACTCCACCATGAATTAGCAAGATGTCATTTAAGTGAGAGAAGGAGCAATGCTTTGAATTATTTGTGTTTACAGACTATTGCTGAGGGCGGAATATCTTGGAAGAAAAAGAAAACCAACTGGGGAAAATATCCAGAGCTTCAGTCTTGCAAAATCACCATGTTCTGTTGGGACAGGAGAATCTGGTTAAACAACTTTTGCATTTTAAAAAAGCGGCTACGTTTCCCCCCCCCCCTCTGCACACACTTTCTACCCCTCTGAAGACTTTTGCCTTAAATAGGTCACAGCAGTTCCCTGGAGACTTTGCGTTCCTCGGTGGAATTTTCCTTGCCATTCAACTGCTCCTGAAAGGGCTGAGAATTAGACCTGGGATTCCCCGTCCCGCCCCCCCACCTCACCTCTGACTGCTTCCACAAAATCTCAAATGTTTATCCAGAAGAACTGCTGCCTTTGCTCTCTCCTCTTAAAAGGATGGGGTAGCCCATCAAAGGAGGCTCTATTTCTGATTTAAGCCTCCCTGACAGGTAATCCAAAGATGGCAAGAAGTTTCCCCCCACTCACCGAGACTTCATTTGCAAAGTTAATAATGATTTCGGTAGCTGTAGCAACAGTTGTGACTGAGAAGGAAAACAAGGGCCAGGGGAATGTTGTTAAAAGAGCCTCTGAATCCTGCTTACATGGGCACTTGAAAATGCTGCCTGTTGCCTTGAACACAAATTGTCTGTCACTGAACAAAGGTGGTTCTTTACTGCATTGGGTTAATGCTGAGTCATTGCCCTAGTGCAATCTGCCATTAAGCGCATGCGGTACCAACACCCATACAGAGCTCTTGTGCTTTCCCATCCAGCAAAGTAATGTTCCGTGCATTTAAATTTAAGAGATCTGTGCAATTTTTTTAATATTCTTTTTAGTTGCTCAACATTGAAAGAAAGGGGAATAACCTTCAACTTAAAGCTGCAATTTGCAGTGATGTAGTAGATAACATTAAGCTTTGGACTGGATCCTCTTACAGAAGCCTAGGGCCTATTTGACAACCATTGGTTTTGGTTCCATTTTGGGGCACCACAATTAACAGTATTATTAATCAGGACAAGATCACATAGTCCATGGTCTGGCGCAGAACCTATTTTTTATTGGGTTTATTCATTCTTTTCCTGAAGTGAAGAGTTTCGTAGAATATACAGGTAGTATATTCCGGGATTGGGATGTCAGTTGCTAAGTGATGCAGTTGTTAAGTGAGTCCCACCTGATTTTACAACTTTTTTTTGCCATGGCTGTTAACTGAATCAGTGCGGTTGTTAAGTGAATCTGGCTTTGCCCTTTGACTTTGCTTGTTGGAATCTCCTGGGAAGATTGTAAATGGCAATCATGTGACCCCATTGCGAAGCACCCAAATTTTGATCATGTGACCGTAGGGATATAGCAACAGTTGTAAGTGTAAGAATCAATAGTAAGTCACATTTTTAATACTGTAACTGTAAGTCTCTCTAGCTTATTTAACAAAAGACAATCCATTATTTAAGAAAGGCTTCCCTCAACAAGGTATTTTCCAAATTCCTTGGGACTGTGACTTCCATAATTAATTCTCGATGTAGTCTGGGAATTTTGAGTTTGGGGACAGATGCTTGACCTACTTTCCAGTATGTTTTATTTACCGTAGTTGGACTGCACAGCACTTCAGTTCCAATCTTTAGATGGTTCTTCCAAGCATATGAATCCCGGAAAAAAATGTGGCTGCTTTAAAGTGCTACACCAAGTTATCATGTTCACGCTCCCATATGTTCTAAAACATTTTAGAGACTGAGTCAAAGCCTATATAGTCCTATCATTTAGCACCAAGGTGCTGAACCAGAAATAGAAGAAACAAATCAGCAATAGAATAGAAGGTATATTTTCATCTGAACATTTCTGCTATTGCAGTGCCTGGTTGATGAGCCCTGCTTTTGCTATAAATCCACATTAAATAAGTGATCCTGTTTTAACTGCAGACCCTCAATATGAAATACATGAGCAGCGTTGCTGCAAAAACTATAATACTGCGTTTATGAAATGCTTTGAACATTCCAAGTCATTAGGCCTAGGAATTTGTTATTGTTAACAGTTGTACCATCAATGCTGGTTTTATCCTAGCTATTCTAGTTGACAAGTAGGGCATATCAACAGTTGAATGTGGCATTGGATACATGCGAATATGGATCTTTTTGGTGAAGTGATGTCATAGTACATAATTTTCTCTCATTAAGCTGCTTCATTTTGATATAGCAAGATTACATGATATTAAGTAATATCTCTAAGATCATTCTGGAGATGTTAGTTAAATGGCAGCAATGCCTGTGACTGTCGTGTGCTTTGAATATCATATTAAACACACACTCTTCAAATTTGACTGCATTCACCAGACCATACCCAAATATCAAGCTAAAATTGAGAGAGGAGGAGGGAAGAAGACAGAGACAGACAGACAGACAGACAGAGAAAGAGTGAGCAAGAGAGAGCACAACCCTTTGAACAAGTCTTATTGTATTTAACCAATAAAGGACATTAGACATCAACCAACAAGATTTGATAATGTTCCTGATCACTTTGTTTATGATAATGTTATTTAAAGAAAAGCTGTAAGATCACAAATGCCAGAGTCAAGCTTGAAAAAAACCTGGAAGTTGTAATGAAAACGGAAAGGAACCTATGTAGAAGCTTCTCTAGAACAAGAAAATCATGACATCAGTTCAAAAACATGAAGCTTTTCTTCTTCAGTATTCTGTTTGTCTGGTTGCTTCTGGTAACTGCTGATGTGACTTACAGGGTAAAACTGGACAAAGCTATTTCAGCTTCATTGTGAAAGGTATCTTTCCTCACTTTTATGGCTTGCAGTGCTGGGTTTATTCCTTCCCAATTGCTACAGGGCTTCTCCTTTGGATCCATTTCTGAAATTGTGAGCAAATAAAACCAGTTCAATAACAATACAATGTGCCTGCCTGAAATACTTTTAAGAATTAATGAACAAAACCCCTATTCAGTTATTTAGGTACATTTCTACAAGTAAATACTAGATTCTTTACACAAGTTTTTAAAAATATATCACAGTAGCATACAGTCTGTTTTCCAATGCCAGTTTGGCTGCTTGAAAAGTTGCTCCTTATCTTTCTTCTGCTTCGTCTTTCAACAGTCTGATCAACTATTTCAGAGGGTTCTAGGCAACAGATTACCCGCCAGGGAATTTGTTTGGAAGACTAATTTAAATTGACTAGACTTTAAATGACTCACATTTTTCCTATCTTGTTTGGCTGTCTTCTCCAAAGCAATGAGAACCTCAACTTTAATGATAAAAGGAGACATTTTATTCCGGGGGGTGGGGATGGGGGGCTCTCAACTTCCTTTGGATGTTTTAAAAATCATTCTGGGTTAGGATCATTCTCAGTGTAATAGGAAAATGTTCTGCCTTTGTCAGCAATCCACTCAGTACATTCTATGAACAATGGGGCCAGAATAAGGAAATCGACGAATTCTCCTCCTCCGATGATCTGAGCCATTCCTCTGTCCATGAGCCAACCTTGAGTGGGTGTGGGCTGGTATGTCTCTGTTGAAATTAATGCAACACTGCTGATTTGTATCTGCTGAAGAGGTGAATCTAGGCATATTCTGCACGTATGTCACCCCTTAGAGAATACAGGAGGATAGGCAAACAGCCTCCTCTGCTAATCTATCCAATCTCTGCATTACAGATTTTCTAAAGGCAAAAGTATTTACTGAGTTTGGACAGAGCCAGGAGAGCTTAAAACAAACTGATATTGCAATCTTTTACCAAACTCTTCTGGAATATTAGTCAGTATTGTATTGTATAAATAGTGGCCAATCTCTTCCAGATCTTCTCTTCGTGTAGGAAATCACGTCATACCTCCTTGATCATTGGTGTACATTCTGTCAGTCATTCACAACTGGCTATTACATTATGTGTATCTGTGCTAAAATTCAGTTTATGAATTCCCTTTCCTTGTTTCGAAGTTAACTGAAAGTAAAGAACGTGGTTTGCTGTTAATAATTGCACTGCTGGGTGACACAGACCTCAGCAAACTTACTCACTTTGGATTTCTCCACCTGATCAAACTGAACAAGCAAAGTTTTTTCAAAGGGCCCTACAGGGCAACATGTACCTAGGTGAACCAACTGCCATTGTTTAAGGAACAAAGCCTTGAAGTTTGTCAATAAAGCAAGTAAAGCTGCAGTTTAAAGGGAAGAGGAAGATTGTAAAGGGACTATAAACTAGCCAGCTGAAGCAGGGTAAAAAGTCAGCTGGAAAGTTGAGAGAGGAAAAATGGGGAAGCAGAAGGCAGGGAACCAATATGTGATCCTTTTTTAAAAAACCAAAAAAAACCCATTTATTTTTACTTGCTTGCTGTTAATAAAACAATATTTTCCATACAAGATGAAATAGATACAGTATTTGAAAAATATCAAGAGTCTAGCCTGAAGTCTTTTTCAAGAATCAGGAATGATGTTTAGGGAGACATTCAGACCATAGATAATAAAATGTTTCTAGTCTTATTGAGAGCCTGTTTGGCCTAGTGGTTAAGGCACCAGACTAGAAACTAGGAGATCATGAGTTCTAGTCCCATCTAGTCAGTGCTTTTTTTGTAAAAGAAAAAGGTGCCGGAACTCACACATGTCATACAACCCGCCTTGCCTACCCTACAAGGTTCCATCCAAAAAAGGTGCCGGAACTCCGTTCTGAGCGTTCTATGAGAAAAAAAGCCCTGCATCTAGTCATGAAAGCCAGGTAGGCAACCTTCAGTCAGTCATTCTTTGTCCGCTCACCCCACAGGGTTGTTGTGGGGAAAATAGGAGGAAGGAGTATTAGATTAGATGTGTTCTCTCTGCCTTGAATTGTTTATAAAAAATAATAAAGCTGGGATATAAATAAATACCAGGAACATACAGAGTCAGCTTGCACTTCCAGTAATGAGGGTGGGAAGGGAGAGTACCATTTTCTTTCAGATCCCAACTTGAACACAGAGATAGACAAGATGAACTCCATTTCTGCAATGGGACTTCCCTTTTTCCAGCGTCTCATGATTAAATCCTTGGGAGCTTGGAAACTTCATGAGGAATGAGGGAAGGAAAAGAAAGCCTACCTTCTCCATTTCCCAAGCATGAGAATATTGAGCCGACGCTGCTGGTCGACGGGATTTGTAGGAGTCATTTTGGATTTGTTTGTTCGGGAAATGCATTTCTTTTAAAGAAATTGTATGTATAATGTTAATCTTTATCTACTGCCCAGAATCTCATTTATGAGATTGGCAACCATATATATTGATTTAAATAAATAAATACTGAATTGAATTGGCTTCTGTGCATAAAAATGATTTTCTCCTTTCTCCAGACAACATAGTCACACTATTTGGGCTGAGAAATTGGGAATGTCCCAAAGTCTCACAATCTATTTTATAGAATTGTTAGGATGAAAAGAAGGGAGAATCCCTTGCCTACCAATCTAAGCTCCAAACATCAAAGTGGGTTAGAAATATAATAATAAATAAAAAATCTGTATTGCAACCATTATGATGGAGAAATATCATAAAGTGAATGTTAACCTGGAAATAGTTGCATAACTGTTTTAGATGATTTTTCTGAATTTTCCATCCTAATCATTACCTCAAATCTATTTTACTTTTATTGTTCCTATAAAAATAGTTCAAAATTTAAGGAGAATCATTACAGTTTTAAACATTATTTAATATTTGACATATTTCTCCATTCGGAAGATAGCTGTTCTATCACTTAGAGTTTAAGTATTAAAAAATGAAAAATAAAGCCAAGATAATTATGATTGGATGAACATTGTATAGTGATTTTGTTTTACACTTTATAAGGAATAACCAAACTCCATTGACTTTAGATAAGATATACAATTTGATTTACATTCTGGACTGGACACAGCCATATATAATGGAAACAATAATATGGGAAGCTTCATTACTGCTCTAATGTTATCAGTTAATGATCCCTGTAAGGAAAACTGCTTTTCCAGAACAATTACCTTGTTCTAACAATTAACACACTTAAGGTGAGTCAAGAATACATCAGAAATAGGAAAAACTTCTTACGACCTGTTTCTGTGAAGACTTTTGGTCATGAACAAAAGCTAGTTTAGCTCATGAGGATTGAGCGTAACAGAGAATTTCTTCAAGGAAAAAACAAAGAAAGTCCAGTTGCCTTTTGAAAAGCACCTTTGGGACAACCATGGATGACTGAGAACCTTTAGAAGACACTAAGCTCAACACTTCTTTGTGAAGAAAAAGGCTGCAATTAGAGAAGAAAATGGGCTCTGCAAATCATGTAACCTTCCTTGGTTACAAGAATTTCCCTCCTTCTCAGATCCTACAAACGCAGAACTTCTTGATGCTGTTTTCAACTGTGACCAAGGTATTCTAGTGAAAGTTTTTGTGTGCCACTATATTTACTTCATTATTCATCATCAAAAGTTTATCTCATAGTCTACTGGAATTTGAGATATCATAAGACTTTTCAGCATTCAAGCAGACTATTTGTTCAAACTAAGCAAACCATGTGGGATCTAGGCAATAGAGCTAGCTAGCCTCAGCTTTGCCCAGCTTGGAGTTTTCGATCCTAGCTTGGCACTGCCGATTTCAGAATAATTTCTACAAATCAAGAGGCATAATGACATTTTTCGGTTTCACTACTGAAATCCACAGGATTCTCTTGTATGTAGCAGTAATTTATTTTGAACATTTATGGCATTATCAGAATTGTAGGGTAAGATGAGGGAATTTCCTTGCCTGTATAATTGGTATTGGATTTAGTATAGTCATGAAGCAAAAGTACAGGTTTTCACTCAAACAATAAGGCAACCAATGGTGATAATCTGCCCAATACTCAGTCATCCTGCATGCACCCAATTCTAAACAGAGTTAAACAGAGAAAAGTCTAATACTGATAGCAAGTGATGGTTTGACTACTAAAACTACACTGAAATCTGGTTTTATCTTTCTTGATATTTATTGCCTGATACCTTCACAGAGTTATTTTCTCTAATTCAGGGGTCCCTAATCTGTGGGCCATGGCCCACTACTGGGCTGCAGCCTATTGGCCACTGGATCAGCTGAGTGGCTGGCCGGTGCCTGCATGTGCCCCACACATGTGAGCACTGCCATGAGCACCTCAAGCGTTCACGGCCCTACTCGCACGAACGTTGTCACAAGCGTCGTGGACGTTCGTGGCTCCACTTGTGTGAGTGTTGCAGGTGTTTGCAGCCCCACTTGTGTGAGCGTTGAAAGCATTCCTGGCCCCACTCACCTGAACCCCCCACAAAACCATCCCTTCTTTCCCCCTTCCCTCCACTCTGGGCTGCCAACCCCAAAAGGCTGGGGAACTCTGCTCTAATTCTATTGAGAAAAAACGCAAATAACAGATGGAAGTACTGAAATATCAGATAGAAAACAGAATAAAAAGAAATTTATATTTAGTGGTGACTTAACCTTTTCATAAATTTTAAATGCTTTTAAAATAATAAAAGAAAAAAGCAAAAGGAACAAAACACAAAAATACTATACATTATAAAAATGGTTCAAAAAAGTACGTGAAAACAATACAGCAGAAAAAAATAAAGTGTAATATGTTCTTAGAACAATAAACAGCTACAATTCTATACACTGTATAATTATATATATAATTCAAACACACAGCATATAGTATTATTCAAAATCATGATAATAACTGTATACTATACACATATGCATATATACTTATATGATTATCATGCTTTTTAAAAACCTATTGTACTTTATATAAATGATTTATATTTCCAATGTTGCAATATCTGTCTTTTAGCTATAACAAGGGCAAAAGAGAATCCATTTATGTTGTCCAATTATCAGATTCCAGGTACCCTGATGATTTTCACCTCAAGTTCTTGACATGTGAATGAGGTGAGGTTATGCATGTTCTGAACCACTGCCTGGATGCCATGATGGAGTAGACAGGGTTGATTAAAAAACCTAGATCCTGACAAGATGGGTAGGTGGTTTCCACGAATGGATATTGGAGAGTTTGCCTGTTTTGAAGAAGTCTGTATTGTCTCCATGAGGACAGGGAAGAAATTTGAGAATGCTCATAGAGTCATTGTCACTGGAGGTCCAAGTAACTCTCTGGTTAAGACTACCAATATCAGCTTTCTAGAAGGAAACATCTTAGCTCCCATGATTCATACACTGGGAACCTCATTTTTAGGCAACTGTCATATGCTCAGTATGAGACTGTCCTTGTGCTTGGTCCAAAAGACACAGCTGGTATTCTTCTCTTCCTCTCTTTTTAAAAGTGAACTTGTTATTTTATACCTGATTTTATTTTCATTTATTTTAAAATGTTGTTTGTATGTTATTTATTTGATTGTAATCTCTTTTGCAATTTGTAATAACAGGAAATTGCATACAATTGCAGCAATAAATACTGAAATCATTTAAAAACAAAAGTTTAAAATTATGACTTGTCTAAAATAACTGAGTCTAAAGGAAAGAATGTGGAACACATCTGGCTTTGAAGGACATGGAGCATATGGTATTAAGGTCTCTTCTTCCAACTAAGTGATAGGCTCTTTAGGTCATATTATTTTTAAAATAGCAATGTACAAATCATTGTACATTAAGTGACTTCTGTGCCGATTAGGCCAGAAAGAGACAGAAATAGAATACAAGACTGCTTGACCTATCAGTTGTCATGATTTAATATTGTAAACAAGATCCGGTGTCCTTTAAATTTCTTTTTTTTCCCCTCTATAAAACTTTGTGCTTTCCAGATTGATTTATTTTTTCCTCTCACTCGCCCTCCCTGAATATAGTAGAAACTGTCATGCCGCCAAGCATAAGATAATCAGGTATTTTATCTTGCACAACTACATGACTTCTAGTAGCCATAGAGCCACCACATGGACTGCAATTGATCTCACTAATGGCTACCTGCATTAAGTGATCTCACCTGTCCATATTGCCCAAGGAAAGAACTAGATACTGTAACTAATCTCTAAATTTCCAGTATGGACAATAGTAGAAGCTTTGGTGGAGCATTTTGGCCATGGAAAAATGATCGTCACACGCTTCAAGGCAGAGTTGTTTTTAAGTCTTCTCCCTTCCCCACACTGATCTGCCACTTGTATAAAGACCATATAAATATCTGTCAGATTTTTTCTTTTATCTGAAAATTATTACCTGTGAAAACATACCAGTATTTTATTTGATAGAAATGCCTTTGCTATTAATGCTAGAGGATATGTTTAAACAGTTTTTTATTTCCTTATGTCTTGGCTCACATGTGAGACTGTGATATATAGCATAAGAAGCGTGTACCTCGTTAAATGTGAAAACACCACAAAGCAGAAAAAGAATATGTTAGATTGCACAACAATATGAGCAATAATGCAGAGAGTCACAATACTCAATGCTCCAACCTTTTGGGCACCATGGACTGGTTCTGTGGAGAACAGTTTTTCTGTGGACCGGGTGGGGGAGGCGTGGTTTCGTGGTTCTGCATGTGCATGGATGGGGCTTTGCTTACTTGCACGGACCAGTTCCTGGTAGACTGTGGACCAGTGCCGGTCCACGGACTGGGAGTTGGGGACCCTTGCTCTAAAGGATATTCAATCACTTGAGTGCTAAACTTTGCAACCTTGGACAAATATTACTTACAGATGACTACAGTGCCGGGTTATTTTGGAAAACAGATCAAATTAAGAAAAGTTCAACATCTCTGGTTAGGTTATTTATGTAAAACTGAAGGGACATAGAACTCAACACAAGATGCTAGTCCATTCTAGATATTTTAACATGTTTTCTTTCTTGGTGTGGGAAACCAATTGCCCTGGGACTTGCTTCAAACATTGAAAAGTATCCCTATGGCTGTTTATTTTGAAAACAGTTTCAGATCACAGCAGCACAGGGGGACAAAGGAAAGGAACCCCTTCTGATTCACCAATATTTTTGCACCATGTTGCAAATTGTTTTGAAATATTTTATCTGCTCACGGTGAATTCTGTGTGCTCATGGTTTAGCTTATCTTGAACATACTTGCAGAAAACCCAAGGGTTTGGCAAGGTTTAAGCTCTGTAGAATACAGTTGGAACACGTTTTCTCTAATACCTGTTAGAATGAGGATTATCATTATCTGTACTAAACCTGGCTCTGTACAGAAATGCAGGAACAAAACATCAGAAAGAGAATTGCTCAGTTATCAGAATTGCTTCATGATAAGATGGAAAAAGCTTTAATGATTCTGTGTAGTTCCGCCTTCTTTGCAACACATTCCTCACTATGTTTACTTAGAAGGAAATTTGAGCAAGTTCAATGGCACTTATTCCTTACAAAAACGTGTTTAAGATTGTTGTCTTAAAGCTTTTCCAAGGCAAGTCAAAACAGATCTCTCCCCCCCATTCCTTATATAGAAATAGCTAAACTGATTAATATGTCCAGTTTAGGAGGCTAGGACCTCCTTATAAGTCTGTGTAGCTGTAATTCTCTCTTCCAACACCACTCCATTAGGGCTGCAAAACATCAAAGAATCGTGAGAGTTAATGTTTTCTTTCTCTTTGCTGCCATCTAGTGTTCATCTGGAGTTTTGTAATCTAAATATGATAGCTCTACACTCATTTTCCCCCACCCCATTTCTAACAGTGTTTAATTTGCTTAATATTAGAACTATTCCTAGTTAAGCATGCTATCTTACCCCATAGTGGGAGGGCCTTCTCTGTGGGCGCTCCGGCATTATGGAACCAACTGCCGGTGGAGCTCCGGATGGCACCGGACCTCCGAACTTTCCGTCGTGACCTGAAGACCCACCTATTTGAAATAGCTGGTCTGGCCTGACGGGGATGGGTTTTAATAGTTGTTTTAGATTTGTTCACTGTTTTTAACTGGGCATGGGTTTAATCTTTTTTTAATTTTTGTATTGTCTTTTTTATATATGCCCTGTGAACCGCCCTGAGTCCCCACCAAGGAGAAGGGCGGTATATAAATTAAATAAAACTATAAACTATAACTAAACTATAGTTAAACTATATTTGTTCAAATTTTGCCCCAACCTGGTGACTTCAAGTTATAGCGTGTTTGGTTATAATGTCTTTATCCATCAGGTTGATGGGGTTGATGGGAATTGAAATCCTTACATGAGGAAGGTGCCAGTTGAAAAGGGCTGGTGTAAGTGCACTAGAATCTGGCAGATTTTGTTCCCCACCCCATGCCCCAGCCAGGCTTGTTCTGTTTCAACGGATTGGTTGTGGTCCTTGTTATCTCCCTCCAGCTTTTCCTGTCAAATTTTCAATTCATTATTCCACTGACTATCTGCAAAATGTGAAACAACCACCGGAAAGAAATAAAGAAAGTGCATGACACACATTTATAAAAAGAGCAAGCTGGGAACTGTTCAGTTCTTGAAGGGGGAACCAGTGTGGGGGCAGAGAAGCGAGAAAATATTTCTATGACCATGACAAAACCCAAAAGTAACCAAATATTTCTGAAGTCTAAGCCAAGAGATACCAGGATACCCTGACTTTCCCAAGAAATCCTTGTTTGACTGATGTTTACTAAGTCCATGAACTTTAATGGCTTTTTAAAAATAATGTGTCTTGAAAACGGATCCTGTATCCTGTAACAAATGAAGGGATAGCAGATAATTTCCATTTTAGAAGTCTGAGAGGGCAAATACATCAGGCACAGATTTCTAGAGAGAAATAAATGGGAGAAACGGTTAAATAAAAGCAGGTGAAGGACTATGAGAGCAAAGCAGGAAATAGCAGAGGTCTGAATGCTCTAAAAGAATGTTTGGGCTTTCCTCTACCTACCCTTGGGCACTGGCAGGAGTTGCTCTCCACCCACTCCTCTTCCTTATCTCTATCAGGCTTGAAGAAACACAGTTCTGAAGGCCACAAACTCCATCAGCCTGAGTAAATCCTCAGCAATGCTGAGCAGGCTGAGGGAATCTTAGGTTAAGCAGCTTGCAAGTAGGAAAAGTAAGCAGTATCCATTTCAATAAGGATGAATGAATAAGAAACATCTTCAAGTGCCAGAAATAGTCTCTAAGCAACCTAATACCATTCTAAAAGGTAAAGGTAAAGGTTCCCCCACACATGCGTGCTAGTCGTTTCCAACTCTAGGGGCCGGTGCTCATCTCTGTTTCAAAGCCGAAGAGCCAGCGCTTGTCCAAGGACGTCTCTGTGGTCATGTGGCCGGCATGACTAGACGCCAAAGGTGCACGGAACGCTGTTACCTTCCCACCGTAGTGGTCCCTATTTTTCTACTTGCATTTTTACGTGCTTTTGAACTGCTAGGTTGGCAGAAGCTGGGACAAGTAACAGGCGCTCACTCTTTTACGTGGCACTCGGGATTCGAGCAGCCAAACTGCCGACCATCTGATCAACAAGCTCAGCGTCCTAACCCACTGAGCCACCGCGTCTCTAATACCATTCTACCGAGCATTAAAAATATATATATCAAAAGCCAGGAAAATGTACTCTTGGCATACAGTTCTTCTAAGCTGCACATTTTTTTTTTACAAAAATCATTTGTAAAAGGAGGAAACTAGAAAGCCATCTCTGAGGTAAAACTGAGGCTGTACTTTGTTTTTCTTTTGGAATGTTTTTTTTTTAAATTAGAGCTCAAAGTAACACATCAAAGCAGCTGGTAACTCTAATGTACACTGAAGCATGGAGTTGCAGCAAAGGGTCCATTGCTTGAGGCATCTTAACCTAGACACCTTTGGAAAGAGCAAGGCATAAAATCAGACCCAGTTGGGCTTTCTCTCCTCCTTACAGAAGTTTTATTGCTAATGGGGACACCCCCCCCCGATATTTTTATATTTTAATTTTGTTTTTCCGATTGTTGTTACTTTTAAGCTGCTTTGGCAAGGTTTCTGTCTTGAAAGGCAGGATATAAATAACAGCAATCATCCTTGTCCTCATAAAATCAAGAATTATTTGCCCAATTAGCTTGAAATTGGACATGGAAAATCTTCTATGTGACAGTAAAGTTTATTTGGCTAGTTTACAGAAAAACTCAGGAAAAACTGGTAAAGCTAGAGTTATGTCGCTTTTATGTTCTGAAAGGCTTTCCTATGGTGAATTGCTTGTGCATTTGTGGCCTGCTTGTAAAAGCCACCAAGAAAGCATTTCCCTATTAAATAATATGGAGACAGTAAGAATAAGGCCATAGAAGAAGGATCTAAAACTTTAGTTGGTTGATATGAGAACAGCTTCTTCAAAATTCTTCAGAATTAATCTACACAGAACCAAATTCAAAAGTTAAGTATTAATGTTATCTAGACAACCAAGTTCAAATAGATACATTGTGCCAAACCACAGTGAGGTTAGACTTCAAGTAGGTGCATTTTGTACTAATGGAAATCTTTAAATTGTATTCCAACAATGCAGCCTAACTGCTTTGCCACCACTGGAAGTGAAGTACAAGTTGGATGTAGATACATTTTTAGCTTTCAAACTATCCTCTACATGTAAGAGCAAGGACGTCTGCTATATGCTTCTACATACCTTTTAAATGTTTTATCCTGACAAATCATAAATCCTGAAAGGAATGCTCAAATTCACATCTTTTAGCTGTAGGGATATTTATTTATTATTTTAATTTTGAGACTACCTGATTCCATAGCAACTTGGGGTTCTTTACTGATAAAAATTTAAAAAAAATACATAAAGAGAGAGAAAAAAAAGAAGATAGTTAACATCCAATACCATCCAATGTTGCTTGAACCCATTCTAAGTCAGGACCTGGGAGAATAACGAGATGTGGGGTCCTTGGTGCCCTCTGAGCTTAGTTGTTTTTTTGCAGACCAAACTAGGTAACATCATCAGTACTGGTAGGGAGAGGGATTTGCTCTCTCTAGTAGCATTGAAGATATTACCTAGTTTGGTAATGAAACATTTGCAAAAATCCAACCAAGCTCAGAGAGCATCAAGGACCCCACATTTCAACCCTGATCTACAAATATTCGGAACAAACACATCTTAAGCAATGTAAGAAAGGTCAAAGGGTGAGAACTGTACAAATTTCTGGTGGACATCCAACAGGGTACCGAGAAGATATGCTTCCTAGGTCCCATAGATGGAGCATGCCCATCTAGATGACTTGATTAGATGGGTAGAAATATGCAGCTGAAACAGTCTTCAAAAATAGCCATTTTCTCCATTCCAGTTTTCCTCTAGGTTTTCCCACTGTGGCCTAGAAGCCGTAGGAAGTAACTAGTAAATTTCCTTTCAAAAGAAAGGAAGTCTGTCTGTTTTCCCTTGCATCATCATCTGCTTCCTTTTCTGTCCACATATTGTCCTGTATTCTCAGAAACTGACATCTCTCAAGTTCTGAATGTTTTCTCTCCCCCCTCCCCAGTGGTTTGGGAAGTAAAGCTATGTTTGAATCCGGTACAATCACATTGCTGGAAACCCTGGAAATCAGCATAATGCCTGATTTCAATCCTACATTCTACAGGGGGGGCTGAGATTGGTCCTCTTTCCTTACACTGGTTCTCATTTAAGTATTTTATTATTTGAAATTTATTTTTATTTTTTATTTTTTATTTTAATTCCATTTATATCCTGCCCTTCTCCGAAGACTCAGGGCGGCTTACAAGCTTAGCAGTAGCCTTCATTCTATTTATATGCCTGCTTATTAGGGCTTTCACACACACCCCAGCGGCATTATTACAAAGTCAGCTTATTGCCCCCAACAATCTGGGTCCTCATTTTACCTACCTCGGAAGGATGGAAGGCTGAGTCAACCTTGAGCCTGGTGGGATGCGAACCTGCACTAATTGCAGGCAGCTGGTGTTACTTAAGGAGGCATTAGCCCACTGCTACACCAAGGCTCTTTGACAAGGGCTTGCTTGTAACTGCTTTCGATATAAGTTAACCAAGAACCTTTTGAACACAAAAACAATAACCAAAATAACTCAGTCTGTTTGCAAATCTCACATGGTGTTTGCACACTGGGTTCATTCGTTTATTTCCATGCTTTCAATAGGATTCTGAATGCAATGGATAAGTCTAAGAAAACTACTCTTTAAATCACTGCCTGTTTCAGAGCAGGCCCAGCTATGGAAAGAATGGAAGATATGCCTGAGTTGCCTAGTGCCTCTGACCTTGTGACCTCTGAGTTCTATATACTAGGAAATGTGTTCTTCCTTTGCTACGCTTTTCTTTTCTAAACAAAAATGGGTTTGTATTTACCAGGTTCCTTCTGGGATCCGGTTGTCTTCTTTTTGAGTGACTATTGCCTTCTGGTGTTATGGAAGTACCATTATATCGTGGATCAGTATTCAGATAGCATGGGTTAGTATTGCAAGCAATCTTTAATTAAATGTTTATGCAGTCTCCTGCAATTCTTCCAAAGAAAAGAAAAGCAATTTTGTGTAATTTCAAACCATTCATTCCTTTTCCTGCAGTTTTGTGGCTGAAAGATTATCTTGCGCTAATCTGTAGCTGTTCTCAGCCCGCTGTAAGTCAAAAGACTTGGTCAGAATTCCATCTGTTCAAATTGTGCAATATATTGTGTATGCGCACGTGGACACGTGCACGCACACACAGAGTTATATATAACTACTAAAATGTATGCTGTTATAAAGGTAAATATTGTGCCACATGATAATACAAAAGTTATATACAATGTCAGATCCAGTAAATAAAAGTAATATTTTGAAGCATATACAGTGGTGTTTACTTGTGTTTGTTCTATTATTTATTTTTTAAAAATAAGTATGAAGGTTAGTATTTTATGATTAAAACCAACATGCAACAGAAAAAAAAAAACCTTTTATTCTTTAACCCCTAGAAAGCATGTTCTACTTTATGTGCTGTACAGGGCACAAACATAGTAAACACTTAACAAATTTTTAGGGAGGATTAAATTTGTCTGTTAAATTCAGATTTAAATTAATGATATAATTTACCACATTTGCAAAATTTATGTCATGCAAGTGATAATATAAATCAGGGCTTTTCAACCTTTTCACCCACTTTTAGGATATGGCAACATCCAAGTACCACCAGTCACCTAGCAAGGTGTCAAAAACTTGATGACCCAAAAAAAAAAGTGATGAAGTACAGGTAGTCCTCGATTTACAACAGTTTGCTTAGTGACTGTTTGAAGTTACAATGGCACTGAAAAAAGTTCCCCCCAAGCCACAGCCGAGCAAGACACCTGCCTGCCTGCCTGCCTAGCGGCGCTCTTCCTCCTGTCCGAGGTTTTCATAGTTGTGAGCATTTCTGTTGAGGATTGGAGGTGGGGGTGGGGTGGGGGTGTGTTAGGTTTTTATTCCCCCTGCTTGCTGGGTGGTTGCAGCAGGTTTTGGTCACTTCACATGACCCTGGGACACAGTGACCGTCATAAATGTGAATCAGTCTCCAAGCATCTAATATAAATCACAAGACCCTGGAGATGCTGCAACATTCCAGCTGATCGGCACTTTTAGCTCCAGGATCAGCGCCGAGCTCCAGCTGGAGCCTGGCGCTAATCCTGGCGCTTTCACTGAGCCCTGACAGCCCTGCAGTTCCAGCCATCTCTCACTCAGGCTTGTGCGGTTCAGCTCATTCCCCTCCCCTGCTACTTTTCTAGGATGGTCGCGTACCACCTGCCAGGTGGCAATGTACCACAGGTGATACCCGTACCACTGGTTGAAAAGCCCTGATATAAATGATGTAAAAACAACAATTGTGTGGATATGCAAATGATGGAAACTGATGCAAAAAGTGTAAATTGTTAGCTGGGCTACTTTGCTTTGCTCTGGAAACAATAGACTTTGTTGATTGAGGATGATGTTTGAATGAAGGTAACAGAATGAAGGTAACAGAAGTCCAAATAATCAAGGTTTTAATAAGAATTTTCTTCACAACTGAAACAAGTACAGCTTCTTTTTTCATTATTAAGGAAACAGACATGTCCAAACCTGGCCTCCCTGAACACGATCCCTCGTGTCTATGTTGGGCATAGAATCCTATAATGCTTAACCTTGTGGCTAGTTTTCAATCAATCATATTAAGCTTGGCATGGAATGTACACCCCAAGATCCCTGTTTTCTGATACTTGTCTTTGCTGTTCATTTTTGTTTTTGTTTTCCCTTTAGAAAGGGTATTTTGGGGTGGATAAAGATTGTGTCTGTGCTGCAGACTCTGTTATTGCTATTTTATAGACACACATAGTGGCAGAGGGAGGGGGGTCACCCGGACAAATTTCAGGGATTCCATCCTCCCAGTGATTGGCTCCAGCCTCAGAAACAGTCTCCTTCACATACTCAGACTGCCCCCTCCTATTAGTTTTGAAGAGCCATGAAAAAAAACAAAGTTCTTTAGAGAGCCATTTGCAGACGGAAATTCTGCAAAATTCTGCTGCCCAAATATATGACATAACTGGACCTTGCCATTGTTTATGTTATTACCTTTTTAACATCTGAACTTTTATGTTATTATTTGTAATAATTCAATCTTCAGAAATGAAACACCCTACTCTTGAAGTAAATAAATAAATGACTAATCAAAAGCATTAATTTTTTTCCCATTCCTTTCCTTGTTGTTTCTACAGATACCAAATATTACTCAATGCATCTCAACTGTAACTTTTATTTAATAAGTACAACAATCCATTGTGAAATAAACTTTTTTTAAAGGAAGTTGTTATATAAACTATCACAGCTGTACAAAACAGGCTATTGCAGTCTGAATGATTAAGTAGAATGCAGTCAGAGCCATGAGCAATATCAGGGGCACAGATACACTTCAGATAAGCAACTAAGTATAACTTTAAGACAGATTTACAACAGCCTAAAAAGAGAAGACAAGAGGCTGAAACCCTAGAAAGAACAATACAGGTCATCCTCGACTTACGACCACAATTGAGCTCAAAATTTATGTTGCTAAGTGAAAAATTTGTAAAATGAGTTTTGCCCCATTTGACGACTTTTCTTGCCACAGTTGTTAAATGAATCATTTTATTTGTTAGTAATAAATAAGTTAGTAATATGGTTGTTAAGTGAATCTGGATTTCCCACTGTCTTTGCTTGTCAGAAGGTCGCAAAAGCTGATCATATGACTCCAGGATGCTGCAACCGTTATAAATGTGAACCACTTGCCAAGCATTTGAATTTTGATCATGTGACCATGGGGATGCTGCAACGGTTGTATGAAAAAATGGTCATAAGTCACTTTTTCCAATGCCATTGTAACTTTGAATGGTCACTAAATGAGCTGCTGTAAGTCGAGGACTACCTGTAGTCCAATTTTGTCATGCCTCTGCATGTGGTTCAGTCCACGATCCTTCTTGCTATTTAGAAAAGCTGAAAATTATTACTCCTTAGTTCCCCCTGATCTTTGGCAGGCTACAAAAAAGTTTTAACCTGTGGTATTAAAAATATGGAATTTGTGGTCCATTTTCCAATTTCCCTGGGGCAAGAGCAAGCCTAAAACCTTACAAAGCACGTCCCCAAAAATTCTTTTAAATCTGGCTTGGGAAAAGTGGAAAAGGCGTGTCATATCTTCCTATACAGTATATTCATGTTAAGACTTTTATCAGCATGATCGGTACCATCTTCTCTGAAACAGAGGAAACAGAATATGTGGGCAACTTTTTACTTTTGGGAGCTGAGTGATAGATGTCATGTGCATGCTTCTCTTATGTGACAGAGCAATTATTTACGGGCTGAGTCCTAAACAGTCTTCTGCAAGTCAGTGGAAATGAGTAGCTTAAATCCCACTGATTTCAATGGGTCTACTCTAAGTAAGTTGTTGTTGTTAGCTGCGAAGTCGTGTCCGACCCATTGCGACCCTATGGACAACGTTCCTCCAGGCCTTCCTGTCCTCTACCATCTTCTGGAGTACATTTAAGCTCACACCTACTGCTTCAGTGACTCCATCCAGCCACCTCATTCTCTGTCATCCCCTTCTTCTATTGCCCTCGATCTTTCCCAGCATTAGGCTCTTCTCCAGTGAGTCCTTCTTTCTCGTTAGGTGGCCAAAGTATTTGAGTTTTAGCTTCAGGATCTGGCCTTCTAAAGAGCAATCAGGGTTGATCTCCTCTAAGACTGACCGGTTTGATCGCCTTGCAGTCCAAGGGACTCGCAGGAGTCTTCTCCAGCACCAGAGTTCAAAGGCCTCAATTCTTTGGTGCTCAGCCTTTCTTATGGTCCAACTTTCACTGCCATACATTGCAACTGGGAAGACCATAGCCTTGACTATACGCACTTTTGTTGACAGGGTGATGTCTCTGCTTTTTAGTGTGCTGTCTAGATTTGCCATGGCTTTCCTCCCGAGGAGCAAACGTCTTTTAATTTCTTGGCTACAGTCCCCATCTGCAGTGATCTTGGAGCCCAGGAAAATAAAATCTGTCACTACCTCCGTTTCTTCCCCATCTATTTGCCAGGAATTGAGAGGACCAGATGCCATGATCTTGGTTTTCTTAATGTTAAGTTTCAACCCAAGTTTTGCACTCTCCTTCTTCACTCGCAACAAGAGGCTCTTTAGTTCTTCTTCACTTTCTGCCATTAGAGTGGTATCATCTGCATATCTTAGGTTGTTGATATTTCTTCCGGCAATCTTAATTCCAACTTTTGATTCATCTAGCCCTGCCTTTCTCATGATGTGCTCTGCATATAAGTTAAATAGGCAGGGTGACAGTATACAGCCTTGCCGGACTCCTTTCCCAATTTTGAACCAATCAGTGGTTCCGTGTCCAGTTCTCACTGTTGCTTCTTGACCCGCATATAGATTTCTCAAGAGACAAATAAGATGGTCTGGTACTTCCATCTCTTTAAGAACTTGCCACACTCTAAGTAAGACTAACCCTTAATGCACACACACATACCCATATTAAATTAAAGATAAAAGCTAGGGAGAAAGAGAAATATAGCGAAAGAAACATCAAGACTTAGTTCTTGTTAATTTCATGTTGTCAGAGGAACAGTTCATGTAAGATTTATGTGTTTCCCCCCACCTGTGAACTTTAAGGTAAACCTCAGCCAGAGACTGCTACATTCCTCATAAACCCTTAATACAGCCCACTTCTGCTTTTCCAAACTGCTTTCTCATTATTCAATAGCACATTTTTCCATAGCACTCTGTTCTTGTTTATACATGCTTGCTGCAGTCCCAAATTGGATTTTTTGGTCCTGCAGTAAAAACACCTGTATTTTATTAAGACACAGAAATTATGTTCCTCCTCATTTTTCCTGAAGTTGAATTAACTCTTTACAGACCTTGCTTTTGTGTGTCTGCTCTTGCATCTGACCCAAGGTATTGTCAGAGATGCACTTGATGGCCAGGAAAGCATGGGATTTGAGATGAGAAGAATGTATTGGAGTAGGAGGAGAAAAACTTATTCCCTCTTGGCTTGATTTATTTACTAGAAATCATATTCTAGCAAAGGTCTGGCTGGGAATCCCAGGACTTGCAGAAGTCTCAAAATTCAACATGATGAAACTTCAGAATTTTATCTGTGGAACCAACTTCAAAACTGTCCTTGAAGGTCCCTTCCAACTTTTTTATTATTATTATTGTTGTTGTTGTTATTATTATTATTGAAGGCTGAAATGCTTAAAACTGATGACAGACTCTAAAAAAATTTCAAAATTTTAGGCAAATGAGGAGCAAAACAAAATGGCATGATCTATATACTACTAAAACTCTTATTCCCATAACTTTTAATTGGGTAAAAAGGTAAAGGTTTTCCCTGTCCAGTCATGTCTGACTTCAGGGGGTGGTGCTCATCTCTGTTTCTTAGCTGAGGGAGCCAACATTTCTTTGGTCATGTGGCCAGCATGACTATATGCTGAAGTGCATAGAGTGCTGTTACCTTTCCAACAAAGTGGTACCTATTTATCTACTCACATTTGCATGCTTTCGAATTGCTAGGTGGGCAGGAGCTGGGATGGGTAACAGGAGTTCACCCTGTTGTATGGCACTTGGGTCTCAAACCCGAGCCGTCAGCTTTCCAGCAGAGAAGCTCAGCATCTTTAATCGCTGAGCCATCATGCTTCCAAGTGTGTGAAATGGTGCATCAAATGATAACAATCAAATGGGTCCACTTACAGAATGCATCCAAAATCTGGGACCTATGACTCCCATAGAATTGAAATTTGGCCAATTTTATAAAACAATTTAAGATGTAGCATTTATCATAAAAAAGTTCATGACATAATACAAAATGCTATAAAACATTTCCTGTGGTGATACTTGACTGTGCTGTATAGTTCAACATGTGCTATCTCCAAGGCAGATGCATCTCTGAATGTATCCCAACTTTTCTAGTGAAGGAAATTGGATCATTATTGAAGGCACTGAAGAATCTGGTAAGGAAATATCTCTGAAAAAATGACCCAACAGATCGTGGGTTGTCTAGTCTTTATATAAAAGCACTTAAAACATTCACACCCTAAATCTAAGACATGGTGGAGCTTTTCTTGTTTGGGCTATGAGTGGAGAATATACCAGAATTGGAAGTGCTCTGAATTTTGGGAACTGTGGGCACAATATATTTGTAAGTCATTAGTTATGGAAAAGTAAGAATACACCATCTGTATTGCTTTGTTATACAAAGTTTTCTTATGCTATATTATTATTATTGTTGTTGTTATTTTTATTCATTTCCTGAATGTTGGTGCTAGATGGAGAGATGATAGAAAAAGCATTACTTTAAGATACTAAGTGTTCAAAACTCAAAAGATTAAGCCAGTGCCAGTGAACTAATAGAAAACCTCTATTAAAACCCGCTCTAGTTTGATTTTTGGGGGTGGGCCTAATATAAGCCCTACCCCCCAAATAAGCCCTAGTTTTGGGGCGAGGTGCATTCCTAAAAATCAAGCTAGGCCGGGGATGAGGTGGTGGAGCTGTCCCACACGCCCTGTACCTGCTTACCGTTGTAGCCAGGCCTCCCATGAATCAACACCTGCCTCGCCAGTCCACTCCTTCTGCATTGCCCCCTGGACTGCATTTCGCCATCAGAGGCCTTCCGGAAAGGCCTCTGCAGCTGAGAACTGAGCTACAGATTCAATCCATAGCTCAGTTCTCCGCTGCATAGGCCTTTCTGGAGAAATGGAGGCTGGGGGGGGCACCGCACACGTCAATCCGGAGCTCCATTCTCAGCTGTAGAGGCATTTTCTTCGGCCGCAGAAGAAGTGGGCCAGTTAGGCGGGGTTGACGGTGCAAGGTGAGACTGTGGAAAAGACACTCCCCGTAAATAAGACCTAGTGCCTCTTGTGGAGGGAAAAAAAAGACCGGGTCTTATTTTGGGGAAAATACAGTAGATGCTAATGGCTAAAAAATATAATTAAAGATAGTAAAAAACCAGAAATGTGGAAACCATTGTGATTTGAATGTTTTACTCTGAGCTGGAGTAGAATAAGGTACTGTTGACTTCAAGATTTTGGCACTTGTTCATTTGTCCACCTCCCCACTATAACTGTTGTCTTCAGCTAATCAATACAATTAGTGTTTTTGCCAAGAAATAAATGGTCACTTCTTGCATTTCTAGACAACATTCTTCCAGTCTCTTTTATTTTCAGACATTCTACAAAAACATATTTTAATAGGGAACTTATCAACTGGATGATAGATATCAACTGTTAAGGCATGTTTTCAAAATCTTCATACACAGTTGTAGTATCAAGAAAAAAATCTTATTTCAAGTTTATTATATTAAAATGTACTTTACAAAACAAGCATTTTGACTGCAGCAAAAAAACAACACCAATGGAAAATCTTAAAAACAAGCAGGATCCTTAAGCAAGAAAATGCAAAATGGAAATTTGAGATGGACAGAAATATGGTCAAAAATACATACTGTACTTATCTGGGACAAGTTTAAATCTCCAGGAGCAAATGATTTATATCCTACGGTATTGCTAATGGCCTGGTGAACTGATTAGTTATAAGATGAACAGAGGAGGGCAGATGCTGCTCCTCTTTGTAAAAGAGGGAGAAGATCCATGAATATGGATCAGAAGAATAGCCCAGCATCAATATGTGGAAAAATTCTAAGAGATATATCTAATCCCTTTGAAAACAAACACACATGGAATTGTTAGGAACAAGTCTTGACAGATTAAGCTTAACGTATTTTTGGCCAACATAATGTCTTTCCTTGGGGAGATGTTCTAGATAAATTATATTTTGATTTCAGAAAATATTTTACAAAGTACCAAATTATATTCTGATGACCACTACTAAGATATGGATTGGATAGCAATGCTGTTCAGTGAATATATCAGCGGCTTTCATACTCAAAGTGTGTTTATCAGTATTTCCACATCACATTTGTGTCAAGAGGGACGCTACAAGTTTCAGCCCTAATTTCTGTATCTTCAACATGCTTCTTAATTATCTGAATGAAGAAGTGGAGAGAACACTTATCATATCTGCAGACCACATAATATTGGACAAAATAGATACATTTTTGAAAACAGGAGTAATGTATTCTCATGCCACTTGCGGCATCCCCTCCCCCCGGAGTACACGGGTGTGTCAAGTGGGCGAGGACCATTTGCTGGTCTCCTTCAGGGGATGTTGCCTTTCTTTATTCCTCCCGGAGGGCGACCCTTTCCCAGCTGCGTTTCTTGCCTGTTTGTCGTTGCCACCTGTGTGCGCGGCTGGCATGGATGGCTACCACAAAGTTGTAGATCGGCTGCCAGCCTGTTTTTTACCCTCTCTTCTCTCGTCCCTTTTCCTCCTCCTTCTTTTCTCTTCGGTGCAGCTCCAGCAGACTCTTCCTCCTCCCAAGAATGTGTCTTTTTTTTCTCTCCCTTTTCTGCCAAAACTGCCTCCTTTTATATCCCTTCTTATCGCTGCCCCCCTCCTCCTCCTTTCGCTTTTGGATAGCCGGAAATGCCGATCCCGGGGTCTTTGCCTCGGCCCAGCAGCCCTGCAGCTCCCGAGGACTCTCTCACAGCAAGTCCTGTACTGTGCTGCTTTGGCTCATTCCCTCCCCCGCTACACTTGGCTAGGCTGGGCTGGGCCGCGTACCACCTGCCACGTGCCAATGTACCACTGGTGGTACGCGTACCACCAGTTGAAAAGCCCTGTTCTAGAGGGCGTTAAAGCCCTGTCTCTTCCTAGGCTTCAAGATAGGGCAGTGGGAGCCCCTTGGTGGATATATGATATAGTTTGCTATTGCTGACCAGATTTGCTATTTTGTTTAATATTTAACATATTCTAATTTGATTGTATATCTCAAAAATAAGACCAGGTCTTATATTAATTTTCGCGCCAACAGGCGCATTAGGGCTTATTTTCCCATTAGGAGTTATATTTGGGGAAATACAGTAATAAATGTACCTATCTGGCTTACAATCTTAACTAGGGCTTATTTTGGGGGTGGGGCTTATATTACAGGCATCCTGAAAAATCATATTAGGGCTTATTTTCCGGCTGGGTCTTATTTTGGGGGAAACACAGTATACTAATATACTGAATATATTGAAAACTGAATATGTGGTGGCAGTTATTATATGGTTGCAAAAATGGCAAATGCAATGTGAGTGGGCATTGGCTGGGAAGTTCATGGGAAGTAATTATTTCTACTTCAGACCCCAGCACAGATATTTTAGGCATCATACTTTAAAAGAAAACTTCAGACAAACTGTGACATATTCTGAGATGGGAAATGAAAATCATCACAGGACTAGAACAGATTTATGAAAAGAAACTGGGGGAATTGGGAATATTTAACACTTTTCAAATAGCTGAGAAGTTGCAGATAGATACTTTCTATATTGTCACCAGATACCAGTACCCATTCTTTGCTATTACAAAGTAATATAGATTTAAGTTACAAAGGTGTTACAAAAAAGTTGCTAAGAATAAGAGCTATTTCACAGTGGAACCAGTTTCCAATGGGCTGATCAACCTTCCTTCAGCTGATACAGACAAGAGGCTGGACAGTCATCAATTGGAGATGCTTTAATTTGGATTCCTTACACTGAGCAGAGATGATTTGATCATTAAAACAGTCCCTTTCAATTCTGTGATTCTACTATTTTAAATGTCTAAGTGCTGCCACAAATTTTTAACTTGCTGTTATACAATTAAGGGTAAGCACAAGCTAGTTGCTCCAGAAAGATCCAAGATTTATAAACAGACAATGTATCTGGGAAATATCACATAAATATGGAATTGTAAACTGCTAAGCTGCAAACTATACACAAACAATTTTGATGACGCACATGAGTTGAGATTACTATTGCAAGTAGACTCTAGAGTACTTGGTTGTTAAGAGAATCAGGGTGCTGGCTGAGGGAACCTTTGGTCTGATCCACTAGGTCATTTTAAATCTTTAATTACTGTTTGTCATCAATTATAAAACCAACCAACCAACCAAACATCAACTGGTAGGCCAAGTTAGTTCTTTACAAAAACAATAATTCTAAAGACAAAGATAATATATACTTCCAAGTTCTCCAAGTGTAGGTTCCCAAAGAAGCCAATAAGCAAAACAATGGAGTAAAAACAATAGACATTTAGTGCAAAAAACCCCCCACCTGTCAATCAATATGAGATGAGAATCAAAGAACTGTCTGGCACAAGGAGCTGATCTTTATATTGTGACATGGCACAAGCAAATGTGTTCAGGGAAGAATCCATGCTGTCTGATACAAATGGATCTTCACTAGACTGCCTGCCTCACACCTTCAGAATCCAGAAATGAAATTGTTCTAGCCAATATCCAAAACAATGCATGAATGGTCTCTTGTGGCCAATGATATCTGGGATACTAATTTCTTAAACGCAGCCCACCAGTTCATATGTTGGGCCATTTTTTCATCTGAAGGAGCTTCCAATATGGCATTGGGAAATGGTCTGCTATGTAATGGAACAAGAATAAAATTTCCTACTGGACTGACTAAACCTAACTTCTGTATGCCTAAAATAAACTTTAAGATCCTGGCCTCCATTTAGTCAATACCTTTTAAAGCACAGTACAAAAAGTCTAAGTAAAACATAGGAATAAAAGAAAAACCTGGCAAAAGGCTCACAGAATAATAATAATAATAATAATAATAATAATAATAATAATAATAATAATAATAATAATAATAATAATAATGAGGAGGAGGAGGAGGAAGATACCTTGGAGGTCATCTAGTCCAACCCCCTGCTCAGGCAGGAAACCCTATACCATTTCAGGCAAATGGCTGAAATCTTAAACACCAAAGTCTTAAACACCAAAATGAAAAAAAGTTTTCATCCAATATGATGAAAACTTGGGATGTACAAGATAGAAAATTATCCTGCAGTTGATGACAGCAGAGCCTGCAAACAGCTTTCCTTAACCTACTGCCTTCCAGATGTATTGGATTACAACTTCCATAATCCTCACCTAATCAGGAGAGCACCTATTTGGAGAAGCCTGGCTTACTAGGCACAAGACTTTTAGTGCCACTTATACATGTGGAAATTTTAAAAAACAAATCACATTGCTCTACACACATAAACAATCTTTCATAGTATTTCAGTATAATTGTATATAAAGCTGTTACAGAACCTCATTGGTTCTAAAAGCTATAATTTGCATTTGCTTGTAAACTGTGGCTTAGAATCATTTCGTATCAGAGAGGCAAGATGTGTGCAAATTAAGAAAAGCACATGGCGTCACCACTAATTTACATACAAATGTAAACCTCACTACTTATGAAGTATGCAGAGCCTTGTTATTACAAAAAGTAAACTGCATTGATTCATCTGTTATTTATGCAGCCACCCAAACAGGACATTTCCTTTCACTAATACCTCGTTGGGCAGAATAGTGAGGGTTATAAAAGCCAGTGACTGACATCTGTTCCAAAACGGGCTTGTAAGGATTCTTCATAGGTGGCCTGGCCACTTGGATTAAAATCCAACAGTAATGTACACTTTGTCATTTCTGATGTGGGATTTTATGCCATGTGGCAATCTATTCTATAGTCCCCCAACATGTGTGTATGTGTGTGTACATACATACAAAACAAACACAGAAAAATAAAGCAGTTTAGAGATTGCTTTTATTTAGTTCTCTGAGTGTATTGTATTGCAATATTAGAACTACTTTTACTATGTATGATTTCTCCGTGAAAGAATGCTGGAGGAAACAACCTATTATATTCACATTTTACTCTACTGTACAGTATTACACTACAGCAAATTTGCAAGGAATGGCTACAGATTTTCAAGCATAGGATTGTTGTGCTGTACTGATGTTAAGAAAAATGTGAGCAAGCTGCTAGCTATAGAAGGTAATCCAAATTTAAAACATAAGTGACCATGTTTTGCTTTCATATTATTTTTGTCCCTTATTGCCCCCATTCTAAATTCTAGTACAGTCATTTTAAGTAGATATCTATGCCCTATCTATACAATTGTATACTGCTTTTCTTTCTTTTCAAAGAACTCTTGTAATAAACTTTTTATAATTGATTCCAATAGACCAATCAGGTTTCATCCAATTTGCTACAAAACATGATAAAATATTTATTTATTTATTTTATTTTATTGGATTTGTATACCGCCCTATTCCTGTAGGACTCAGGGCGGTTTACAGGGCAGTTAAAACCATGAATACAAAAAATTAAAAACAAAATAAAACAATTAAATTAAATTCAAGCCCCAAGAGTAAATCTAAAACCCAGTTAAATTAACAACCCCACAGTCTGGACCAAACAGATCGAAGAGCCAAGTTTTCAGGTCCTGGCGAAATTAGCGAAGGTTGGGGGCAGTCCTAAGTTCTGTGGGTAGTTGGTTCCATAGGGCAGGCGCACCCACAGAGAACGCCTTTCCCCTGGGAATAACTCGCCGGCATTCATTAACCAGCGGTACCCTGAGAAGGCCCTCCCTGTGGGGGCGCACAGGACGATGGGAAGATGATGCCGGCATCAGGTGTTCCCTTAGATAGTCTGGACCCAAGCCATTTAGGGCTTTATAGGTCATTACCAGCACCTTGAATCTCACCCGGAGGGCAACTGGAAGCCAATGCAACTCACGGAGAAGAGGTGTTACACGGGAGTATCGGGAAGCTCCCATCAAAACTCGCACGGCTGAATTCTGCACCAGTTGAAGCCTTCGGGTGGTCCTCAAGGGCAGCCCCATGTAGAGGGCATTGCAGTAGTCTAACCGGGAGGTCACGAGCGCATGAGTGACTGTACGTAGAGCATCACGGTCCAGATAGGGACGCAACTGGCGCACCAGGTGAATCTGGGCAAAAGCCCCCCTGGTCACGGCTCCTATATGATCTTCCAAACTGAGCCGTGAATCCAGGAGGACTCCCAAGTTGCGAGCCCTATCAATGGGGGGTAATACCTCATCCCCTATTGTTAATGATGGAGAAGGCTGGTCAGCCCAAGATGCCGGTATGAACAGCCACTCAGTCTTGTCAGGATTGAGACGAAGCCTGTTTCTCCCCGTCCAAACCCGGACCGCCTCCAGGCAACGGGACATCACAGTGAGGGCATCATTGGGTTGGGTCGGGGTGGAAAGAAAAAGTTGGGTATCATCAGCGTACTGGTGATACCCCACCACAAAACCACGAATGAGCTCACCCAGCGGCTTCATGTAGATGTTGAACAGGAGGGGAGAGAGGACCGACCCCTGAGGGACTCCACAAATGAGAGATTTTGGGGTGGACCTCTGTCTTCCCGTCAACACCGACTGCGAGCGGCCCAGGAGGTAGGAGGAGAACCACTGTAAAACGGTGCTTCCCACTCCCAGCCCCCTGAGACGCTGCAGTAGGATACCATGGTCGATGGTATCAAAAGCTGCTGAGAGGTCTAATAGGACTAGGATAGAGGAACAACCCCTGTCCCGAGCCCGCCAGAGATCATTCACCAGTGCGACCAATGCCGTCTCTGTGCTATGTCCAGGTCTGAAACCCGATTGGTACGGGTTGAGATAATCAGTTTCCTCCAGGAACAGAGGAAGCTGATGCGCTACCACACTCTCAACAACCTTCACCAAAAAGCAAAGGTTGGAGACAGGACGATAGTTATTTAAAATCTCCAAGTCCAGGGTGGGCTTCTTGAGGAGTGGCCTCACCACTGCCTCTTTCAAGGCAGAAGGGAAAATACCCTTGCTCAAAGAAGCAGTTATTACTGCCTGGAACCAGCGTCATGTCTTCTCCCGGGCTGCATAAACCAGCCAGGAGGGGCACGGGTCCAATAAACAGGTGGTAGAGCTCAGCCTCCTCATGATCCTGTCCACCTCATCGGGGGGGTCATAGGATCGAACTCAGTCCAGATAACACTTTCAAGACCACTCGAATCTTCCCTGTCAGATTCTGTCCAGTCAGAGTCCAAGCCGGCCCGAATCTGAGCAATTTTATCCGCAAGATGACGACTGAACTCCTTGGCCTGTCCCTGCAAGGGATCCTCCCTCTCCTCCCGATGAAGGAGGGAGCGAGTAACCCGAAACAGGGCGGCTGGGCGATTATCTGCGGACGCGATGAGGGTAGTGAAGTAATTAGACTTCGCCGTCCTCATTGCAGCGAGATAAGACCTTGTAAAGGCTCTTAGTCGCAATCGGTCAGGCTCAGATCAGCTGGATCTCCAACAGCACTCTAGACTCTGTCTCCGACGTTTCATCTCCCGGAGCTCCAAAGAAAACCATGGAGCCCACCGGGATCTGCGTCGGGTTAGGGGTCGCAAGGGGACAACACGGTCGACTGCCTCAGTGGCAGCCCTTTCCCAGGCATCCACTAAGGCGTCGGCCGAGCTGTCAGTGAGGAGATAGGAACAGACCCAAGCGCCATCTGGAACCCAAGCACCATCTGGAACCGATCATGGTCCATTAGGTGCCTGGGGGCGGAACCACCTGGTCGGTTCCGC